>NW_028227283.1:1548051-2268978 GCF_978045245.1 Mus caroli
ACACTGTGCGTTTCTTATATTCTAAGTTTTTCAGTGCAACTCACTCATATACTATGTACTACACTGTGCGTTTCTTATATTCTAAGTTTTTCAGTGCAACTCACTCATATACTATGTACTACACTGTGCGTTTCTTATATTCTAAGTTTTCAGTGCAACTCACTCATATATATGTACTTACACTGTGCGTTTCTTATATTCTAAGTTTTTCAGGCAACTCACTCATATACTATGTACTACACTGTGCGTTTCTTATATTCTAAGTTTTTTAAGTGCAACTCACTCATATACTATGTACTACACTGTGCGTTTCTTATATTCTAAGTTTTCAGTGCAACTCACTCATATACTATGTACTACACTGTGCGTTTCTTATATTCTAAGTTTTTCAGTGCAACTCACTCTTATACTATGTACTACACTGTGCATTCGTGTAATGCGGGTTTTTCAGTAAATTCTAAGTTTTTCAGTGCAACTCACTCATATACTATGTACTACCTGTGCGTTCTTATATTCTAAGTTTTTCAGTGCAACTCACTCAGTATACTATGTACTACACTGTGCGTTTCTTATATTCTAAGTTTTTTCAGTGCAACTCACTCATATACTATGTACTACACTGTGCGTTTCTTATATTCTAAGTTTTTCAGTGCAACTCACTCATATACTATGTACTACACTGTGCATTTCGTGTAATGCGGGTTTTCAGTAATTCTAAGTTTTTTCAGTGCAACTCACTCCATATACTATGTACTACACTGTGTGTTTCTTATATTCTAGTTTTTCAGTGCAACTCACTCATATACTATGTACTACCTGTGCGTTTCTTATATTCTAAGTTTTTGAGTGCAACTCACTCATATACTATGTACTACACTGTGCGTTTCTTATATTCTAAGTTTTCAGTGCAACTCACTCATATACTATGTACTACACTGTGCGTTTCTTATATTCTAAGTTTTTCAGTGCAAGTCACTCATATACTATGTACTACACTGTGCGTTTCTTATATTCTAAGTTTTTCAGTGCAAGTCACTCATATACTATGTACTACACTGTGCGTTTCTTATATTCTAAGTTTTTCAGTGCAACTCACTCATATACTATGTACTACACTGTGCGTTTCTTATATTCTAAGTTTTTCAGTGCAACTCACTCATATACTATGTACTACACTGTGCGTTCTTATATTCTAAGTTTTTCAGTGCAACTCACTCATATACTATGTACTACACTGTGCGTTTCTTATATTCTAAGTTTTTCAGTGCAACTCACTCATATACTATGTACTACACTGTGCGTTTCTTATATTCTAAGTTTTTCAGTGCAACTCACTCATATACTATGTACTACACTGTGCATTTCGTGTAATGCGGGTTTTCAGTAAATTCTAAGTTTTTCAGTGCAACTCACTCATATACTATGTACTACACTGTGCATTTCGTGTAATGCGGGTTTTTCAGTAAATTCTAAGTTTTTCAGTGCAAGTCACTCATATACTATGTACCTACAGCCTGTGCGTTTCTTATATTCTAAGTTTTTCAGTGCAACTCACTCATATACTATGTACTACACTGTGCGTTTCTTATATTCTAAGTTTTTCAGTGCAACTCACTCATATACTATGTACTACACTGTGCGTTTCTTATATCTAAGTTTTTCAGTGCAACTCACTCATATACTATGTACTACACTGTGCGTTTCTTATATTCTAAGTTTTTCAGTGCAACTCACTCATATACTATGTACTACACTGTGCGTTTCTTATATTCTAAGTTTTTCAGTGCAACTCACTCATATACTATGTACTACACTGTGCGTTTCCTTATATTCTAAGTTTTTCAGTGCAACTCACTCATATACTATGTACTACACTGTGCGTTTCTTATATTCTAAGTTTTTCAGTGCAACTCACTCATATACTATGTACTACACTGTGCGTTTCTTATATTCTAAGTTTTTCAGTGCAACTCACTCATATACTATGTACTACACTGTGCGTTTCTTATATTCTAAGTTTTTCAGTGCAACTCACTCATATACTATGTACTACACTGTGCGTTTCTTATATTCTAAGTTTTCAGTGCAACTCACTCATATACTATGTACATACACTGTGCGTTTCTTATATTCTAAGTTTTTCAGTGCAACTCACTCATATACTATGTACTACACTGTGCGTTTCTTATATTCTAAGTTTTTCAGTGCAACTCACTCATATACTATGTACTACCACTGTGCGTTTCTTATATTCTAAGTTTTTCAGTGCAACTCACTCATATACTATGTACTACACTGTGCGTTCTTATATTCTAAGTTTTTCAGTGCAACTCACTCATATACTATGTACTACACTGTGCGTTTCTTATATTCTAAGTTTTTCAGTGCAACTCACTCATATACTATGTACTACACTGGTGCGTTTCTTATATTCTAAGTTTTTCAGTGCAACTCACTCATATACTATGTACTACACTGTGGCGTTTCTTATATTCTAAGTTTTTCAGTGCAACTCACTCATATACTATGTACTACACTGTGCGTTTCTTATATTCTAAGTTTTCAGTGCAACTCACTCATATACTATGTACTACACTGTGCGTTTCTTATATTCTAAGTTTTTCAGTGCAACTCACTCATATACTATGTACTACACTGTGCGTTCTATATTCTAAGTTTTAGTGCAACTCACTCATATACTATGTACTACACTGTGCGTTTCTTATATTCTAAGTTTTCAGTGCAACTCACTCATATACTATGTACTACACTGTGCGTTTCTTATATTCCTAAGTTTTTCAGTGCAACTCACTCATATACTATGTACTACACTGTGCGTTTCTTATATTCTAGTTTTTCAGTGCAACTCACTCATATACTATGTACTACACTGTGCGTTTCTTATATTCTAAGTTTTTCAGTGCAACTCACTCATATACTATGTACTACACTGTGCGTTTCTTATATTCTAAGTTTTTCAGTGCAACTCACTCATATACTATGTACTACACTGTGCGTTTCTTATATTCTAAGTTTTTCATTGCAACTCACTCATATACTATGTACTACACTGTGCGTTTCTTATATTCTAAGTTTTTCAGTGCAACTCACTCATATACTATGTACTACACTGTGCGTTTCTTATATTCTAAGTTTTTCAGTGCAACTCACTCATATACTACGTACTACACTGTGCGTTTCTTATATTCTAAGTTTTTCAGTGCAACTCACTCATATACTATGTACTACGCTGTGCGTTTCTTATATTCTAAGTTTTTCAGTGCAACTCAGTCATATACTATGTACTACACTGTGCGTTTCTTATATTATAAGTTTTTCAGTGCAACTCACTCATATACTATGTACTACACTGTGCGTTTCTTATATTCTAAGTTTTTCAGTGCAACTCACTCATATACTATGTACTACACTGTGCATTTCGTGTAATGCGGGTTTTTCAGTAAATTCTAAGTTTTTCAGTGCAACTCACTCATATACTATGTACTACACTGTGCGTTTCTTATATTCTAAGTTTTTCAGTGCAACTCACTCATATACTATGTACTACACTGTGCGTTTCTTATATTCTAAGTTTTTCAGTGCAACTCACTCATATACTATGTACTACACTGTGCGTTTCTTATATTCTAAGTTTTTCAGTGCAACTCACTCATATACTATGTACTACACTGTGCGTTTCTTATATTCTAAGTTTTTCAGTGCAACTCACTCATATACTATGTACTACACTGTGCATTTCGTGTAATGCGGGTTTTTCAGTAAATTCTAAGTTTTTCAGTGCAACTCACTCATATACTATGTACTACACTGTGCGTTTCTTATATTCTAAATTTTTCAGTGCAACTCACTCATATACTATGTACTACACTGTGCGTTTCTTATATTCTAAGTTTTTCAGTGCAACTCACTCATATACTATGTACTACACTGTGCGTTTCTTATATTCTAAGTTTTTCAGTGCAACTCACTCATATACTATGTACTACAGTGTGCGTTTCTTATATTCTAAGTTTTTCAGTGCAACTCACTCATATACTATGTACTACACTGTGCGTTTCTTATATTCTAATTTTTTCAGTGCAACTCACTCATATACTATGTACTACACTGTGCATTTCGTGTAATGCGGGTTTTTCAGTAAATTCTAAGTTTTTCAGTGCAACTCACTCATATACTATGTACTACACTGTGCGTTTCTTATATTCTAAATTTTTCAGTGCAACTCACTCATATACTATGTACTACACTGTGCGTTTCTTATATTCTAAGTTTTTCAGTGCAACTCACTCATATACTATGTACTACACTGTGCGTTTCTTATATTCTAAGTTTTTCAGTGCAACTCACTCATATACTATGTACTACACTGTGCGTTTCTTATATTCTAAGTTTTTCAGTGCAACTCACTCATATACTATGTACTACACTGTGCGTTTCTTATATTCTAAGTTTTTCAGTGCAACTCACTCATATACTATGTACTACACTGTGCGTTTCTTATATTCTAAGTTTTTCAGTGCAACTCACTCATATACTATGTACTACACTGTGCATTTCGTGTAATGCGGGTTTTTCAGTAAATTCTATGTTTTTCAGTGCAACTCACTCATATACTATGTACTACACTGTGTGTTTCTTATATTCTAAGTTTTTCAGTGCAACTCACTCATATACTATGTACTACACTGTGCGTTTCTTATATTCTAAGTTTTTCAGTGCAACTCACTCATATACTATGTACTACACTGTGCGTTTCTTATATTCTAAGTTTTTCAGTGCAACTCACTCATATACTATGTACTACACTGTGCATTTCGTGTAATGCGGGTTTTTCAGTAAATTCTAAGTTTTTCAGTGCAACTCACTCATATACTATGTACTACACTGTGCGTTTCTTATATTCTAAGTTTTTCAGTGCAACTCACTCATATACTATGTACTACACTGTGCGTTTCTTATATTCTAAGTTTTTCAGTGCAACTCACTCATATACTATGTACTACACTGTGCGTTTCTTATATTCTAAGTTTTTCAGTGCAACTCACTCATATACTATGTACTACACTGTGCGTTTCTTATATTCTAAGTTTTTCAGTGCAACTCACTCATATACTATGTACTACACTGTGCGTTTCTTATATTCTAAGTTTTTCAGTGCAACTCACTCATATACTATGTACTACACTGTGCGTTTCTTATATTCTAAGTTTTTCAGTGCAACTCACTCATATACTATGTACTACACTGTGCGTTTCTTATATTCTAAGTTTTTCAGTGCAACTCACTCATATACTATGTACTACACTGTGCGTTTCTTATATTCTAAGTTTTTCAGTGCAACTCACTCATATACTATGTACTACACTGTGCGTTTCTTATATTCTACGTTTTTTAGTGCAACTCACTCATATACTATGTACTACACTGTGCGTTTCTTATATTCTAAGTTTTTCATTGCAACTCACTCATATACTATGTACTACACTGTGCGTTTCTTATATTCTAAGTTTTTCAGTGCAACTCACTCATATACTATGTACTACACTGTGCGTTTCTTATATTCTAAGTTTTTCAGTGCAACTCACTCATATACTACGTACTACACTGTGCGTTTCTTATATTCTAAGTTTTTCAGTGCAACTCACTCATATACTATGTACTACACTGTGCGTTTCTTATATTCTAAGTTTTTCAGTGCAACTCACTCATATACTATGTACTACACTGTGCGTTTCTTATATTCTAAGTTTTTCAGTGCAACTCACTCATATACTATGTACTACACTGTGCATTTCGTGTAATGCGGGTTTTTCAGTAAATTCTATGTTTTTCAGTGCAACTCACTCATATACTATGTACTACACTGTGTGTTTCTTATATTCTAAGTTTTTCAGTGCAACTCACTCATATACTATGTACTACACTGTGCGTTTCTTATATTCTAAGTTTTTCAGTGCAACTCACTCATATACTATGTACTACACTGTGCGTTTCTTATATTCTAAGTTTTTCAGTGCAACTCACTCATATACTATGTACTACACTGTGCGTTTCTTATATTCTAAGTTTTTCAGTGCAACTCACTCATATACTATGTACTACACTGTGCGTTTCTTATATTCTAAGTTTTTCAGTGCAACTCACTCATATACTATGTACTACACTGTGCGTTTCTTATATTCTAAGTTTTTCAGTGCAACTCACTCATATACTATGTACTACACTGTGCGTTTCTTATATTCTAAGTTTTTCAGTGCAACTCACTCATATACTATGTACTACACTGTGCGTTTCTTATATTCTACGTTTTTTAGTGCAACTCACTCATATACTATGTACTACACTGTGCGTTTCTTATATTCTAAGTTTTTCAGTGCAACTCACTCATATACTATGTACTACACTGTGCGTTTCTTATATTCTAAGTTTTTCAGTGCAACTCACTCATATACTATGTACTACACTGTGCATTTCTTATATTCTAAGTTTTTCAGTGCAAGTCACTCATATACTATGTACTACACTGTGCGTTTCTTATATTCTAAGTTTTTCAGTGCAACTCACTCATATACTATGTACTACACTGTGCGTTTCTTATATTCTAAGTTTTTCAGTGCAACTCACTCATATACTATGTACTACACTGTGCGTTTCTTATATTCTAAGTTTTTCAGTGCAACTCACTCATATACTATGTACTACACTGTGCGTTTCTTATATTCTAAGTTTTTCAGTGTAACTCACTCATATACTATGTACTACACTGTGCGTTTCTTATATTCTAAGTTTTTCAGTGCAACTCACTCATATACTATGTACTACACTGTGCGTTTCTTATATTCTAAGTTTTTCAGTGCAACTCACTCATATACTATGTACTACACTGTGCGTTTCTTATATTCTAAGTTTTTCAGTGTAACTCACTCATATACTATGTACTACACTGTGCGTTTCTTATATTCTAAGTTTTTCAGTGCAACTCACTCATATACTATGTACTACACTGTGCGTTTCTTATATTCTAAGTTTTTCAGTGCAACTCACTCATATACTATGTACTACACTGTGCGTTTCTTATATTCTAAGTTTTTCAGTGCAACTCACTCATATACTATGTACTACACTGTGCGTTTCTTATATTCTAAGTTTTTCAGTGCAACTCACTCATATACTATGTACTACACTGTGCGTTTCTTATATTCTAAGTTTTTCAGTGCAACTCACTCATATACTATGTACTACACTGTGCGTTTCTTATATTCTAAGTTTTTCAGTGCAACTCACTCATATACTATGTACTACACTGTGCGTTTCTTATATTCTAAGTTTTTCAGTGCAACTCACTCATATACTATGTACTACACTGTGCGTTTCTTATATTCTAAGTTTTTCAGTGCAACTCACTCATATACTATGTACTACACTGTGCGTTTCTTATATTCTAAGTTTTTCAGTGCAACTCACTCATATACTATGTACTACACTGTGCGTTTCTTATATTCTAAGTTTTTCAGTGCAACTCACTCATATACTATGTACTACACTGTGCGTTTCTTATATTCTAAGTTTTTCAGTGCAACTCACTCATATACTATGTACTACACTGTGCGTTTCTTATATTCTAAGTTTTTCAGTGCAACTCACTCATATACTATGTACTACACTGTGCGTTTCTTATATTCTAAGTTTTTCAGTGCAACTCACTCATATACTATGTACTACACTGTGCGTTTCTTATATTCTAAGTTTTTCAGTGCAACTCACTCATATACTATGTACTACACTGTGCGTTTCTTATATTCTACGTTTTTTAGTGCAACTCACTCATATACTATGTACTACACTGTGCGTTTCTTATATTCTAAGTTTTTCATTGCAACTCACTCATATACTATGTACTACACTGTGCGTTTCTTATATTCTAAGTTTTTCAGTGCAACTCACTCATATACTATGTACTACACTGTGCGTTTCTTATATTCTAAGTTTTTCAGTGCAACTCACTCATATACTACGTACTACACTGTGCGTTTCTTATATTCTAAGTTTTTCAGTGCAACTCACTCATATACTATGTACTACACTGTGCGTTTCTTATATTCTAAGTTTTTCAGTGCAACTCACTCATATACTATGTACTACACTGTGCGTTTCTTATATTCTAAGTTTTTCAGTGCAACTCACTCATATACTATGTACTACACTGTGCATTTCGTGTAATGCGGGTTTTTCAGTAAATTCTATGTTTTTCAGTGCAACTCACTCATATACTATGTACTACACTGTGTGTTTCTTATATTCTAAGTTTTTCAGTGCAACTCACTCATATACTATGTACTACACTGTGCGTTTCTTATATTCTAAGTTTTTCAGTGCAACTCACTCATATACTATGTACTACACTGTGCGTTTCTTATATTCTAAGTTTTTCAGTGCAACTCACTCATATACTATGTACTACACTGTGCGTTTCTTATATTCTAAGTTTTTCAGTGCAACTCACTCATATACTATGTACTACACTGTGCGTTTCTTATATTCTAAGTTTTTCAGTGCAACTCACTCATATACTATGTACTACACTGTGCGTTTCTTATATTCTAAGTTTTTCAGTGCAACTCACTCATATACTATGTACTACACTGTGCGTTTCTTATATTCTAAGTTTTTCAGTGCAACTCACTCATATACTATGTACTACACTGTGCGTTTCTTATATTCTACGTTTTTTAGTGCAACTCACTCATATACTATGTACTACACTGTGCGTTTCTTATATTCTAAGTTTTTCAGTGCAACTCACTCATATACTATGTACTACACTGTGCGTTTCTTATATTCTAAGTTTTTCAGTGCAACTCACTCATATACTATGTACTACACTGTGCGTTTCTTATATTCTAAGTTTTTCAGTGCAACTCACTCATATACTATGTACTACACTGTGCGTTTCTTATATTCTAAGTTTTTCAGTGCAACTCACTCATATACTATGTACTACACTGTGCGTTTCTTATATTCTAAGTTTTTCAGTGCAACTCACTCATATACTATGTACTACACTGTGCGTTTCTTATATTCTAAGTTTTTCATTGCAACTCACTCATATACTATGTACTACACTGTGCGTTTCTTATATTCTAAGTTTTTCAGTGCAACTCACTCATATACTATGTACTACACTGTGCGTTTCTTATATTCTAAGTTTTTCAGTGCAACTCACTCATATACTACGTACTACACTGTGCGTTTCTTATATTCTAAGTTTTTCAGTGCAACTCACTCATATACTATGTACTACACTGTGCGTTTCTTATATTCTAAGTTTTTCAGTGCAACTCACTCATATACTATGTACTACACTGTGCGTTTCTTATATTCTAAGTTTTTCAGTGCAACTCACTCATATACTATGTACTACACTGTGCATTTCGTGTAATGCGGGTTTTTCAGTAAATTCTATGTTTTTCAGTGCAACTCACTCATATACTATGTACTACACTGTGTGTTTCTTATATTCTAAGTTTTTCAGTGCAACTCACTCATATACTATGTACTACACTGTGCGTTTCTTATATTCTAAGTTTTTCAGTGCAACTCACTCATATACTATGTACTACACTGTGCGTTTCTTATATTCTAAGTTTTTCAGTGCAACTCACTCATATACTATGTACTACACTGTGCATTTCGTGTAATGCGGGTTTTTCAGTAAATTCTAAGTTTTTCAGTGCAACTCACTCATATACTATGTACTACACTGTGCGTTTCTTATATTCTAAGTTTTTCAGTGCAACTCACTCATATACTATGTACTACACTGTGCGTTTCTTATATTCTAAGTTTTTCAGTGCAACTCACTCATATACTATGTACTACACTGTGCATTTCGTGTAATGCGGGTTTTTCAGTAAATTCTAAGTTTTTCAGTGCAACTCACTCATATACTATGTACTACACTGTGTGTTTCTTATATTCTAAGTTTTTCAGTGCAACTCACTCATATACTATGTACTACACTGTGCGTTTCTTATATTCTAAGTTTTTGAGTGCAACTCACTCATATACTATGTACTACACTGTGCGTTTCTTATATTCTAAGTTTTTCAGTGCAACTCACTCATATACTATGTACTACACTGTGCGTTTCTTATATTCTAAGTTTTTCAGTGCAAGTCACTCATATACTATGTACTACACTGTGCATTTCTTATATTCTAAGTTTTTCAGTGCAAGTCACTCATATACTATGTACTACACTGTGCGTTTCTTATATTCTAAGTTTTTCAGTGCAACTCACTCATATACTATGTACTACACTGTGCGTTTCTTATATTCTAAGTTTTTCAGTGCAACTCACTCATATACTATGTACTACACTGTGCGTTTCTTATATTCTAAGTTTTTCAGTGCAACTCACTCATATACTATGTACTACACTGTGCGTTTCTTATATTCTAAGTTTTTCAGTGTAACTCACTCATATACTATGTACTACACTGTGCGTTTCTTATATTCTAAGTTTTTCAGTGCAACTCACTCATATACTATGTACTACACTGTGCGTTTCTTATATTCTAAGTTTTTCAGTGCAACTCACTCATATACTATGTACTACACTGTCCGTTTCTTAAATTCTAAGTTTTTCATTCAACTCACTCATATACTATGTACTACACTGTGCGTTTCTTATATTCTAAGTTTTTCAGTGCAACTCACTCATATACTATGTACTACACTGTGCGTTTCTTATATTCTAAGTTTTTCAGTGCAACTCACTCATATACTATGTACTACACTGTGCGTTTCTTATATTCTAAGTTTTTCAGTGCAACTCACTCATATACTATGTACTACACTGTGCGTTTCTTATATTCTAAGTTTTTCAGTGCAACTCACTCATATACTATGTACTACACTGTGCGTTTCTTATATTCTAAGTTTTTCAGTGCAACTCACTCATATACTATGTACTACACTGTGCGTTTCTTATATTCTAAGTTTTTCAGTGCAACTCACTCATATACTATGTACTACACTGTGCGTTTCTTATATTCTAAGTTTTTCAGTGCAACTCACTCATATACTATGTACTACACTGTGCGTTTCTTATATTCTAAGTTTTTCAGTGCAACTCACTCATATACTATGTACTACACTGTGCGTTTCTTATATTCTAAGTTTTTCAGTGCAACTCACTCATATACTATGTACTACACTGTGCGTTTCTTATATTCTAAGTTTTTCAGTGCAACTCACTCATATACTATGTACTACACTGTGCGTTTCTTATATTCTAAGTTTTTCAGTGCAACTCACTCATATACTATGTACTACACTGTGCGTTTCTTATATTCTAAGTTTTTCAGTGCAACTCACTCATATACTATGTACTACACTGTGCGTTTCTTATATTCTAAGTTTTTCAGTGCAACTCACTCATATACTATGTACTACACTGTGCGTTTCTTATATTCTAAGTTTTTCAGTGCAACTCACTCATATACTATGTACTACACTGTGCGTTTCTTATATTCTACGTTTTTTAGTGCAACTCACTCATATACTATGTACTACACTGTGCGTTTCTTATATTCTAAGTTTTTCAGTGCAACTCACTCATATACTATGTACTACACTGTGCGTTTCTTATATTCTAAGTTTTTCAGTGCAACTCACTCATATACTATGTACTACACTGTGCATTTCGTGTAATGCGGGTTTTTCAGTAAATTCTAAGTTTTTCAGTGCAACTCACTCATATACTATGTACTACACTGTGCGTTTCTTATATTCTAAATTTTTCAGTGCAACTCACTCATATACTATGTACTACACTGTGCGTTTCTTATATTCTAAGTTTTTCAGTGCAACTCACTCATATACTATGTACTACACTGTGCGTTTCTTATATTCTAAGTTTTTCAGTGCAACTCACTCATATACTATGTACTACAGTGTGCGTTTCTTATATTCTAAGTTTTTCAGTGCAACTCACTCATATACTATGTACTACACTGTGCGTTTCTTATATTCTAAGTTTTTCAGTGCAACTCACTCATATACTATGTACTACACTGTGCATTTCGTGTAATGCGGGTTTTTCAGTAAATTCTAAGTTTTTCAGTGCAACTCACTCATATACTATGTACTACACTGTGCGTTTCTTATATTCTAAATTTTTCAGTGCAACTCACTCATATACTATGTACTACACTGTGCGTTTCTTATATTCTAAGTTTTTCAGTGCAACTCACTCATATACTATGTACTACACTGTGCGTTTCTTATATTCTAAGTTTTTCAGTGCAACTCACTCATATACTATGTACTACACTGTGCGTTTCTTATATTCTAAGTTTTTCAGTGCAACTTACTCATATACTATGTACTACACTGTGCGTTTCTTATATTCTAAGTTTTTCAGTGCAACTCACTCATATACTATGTACTACACTGTGCGTTTCTTATATTCTAAGTTTTTCAGTGCAACTCACTCATATACTATGTACTACACTGTGCATTTCGTGTAATGCGGGTTTTTCAGTAAATTCTATGTTTTTCAGTGCAACTCACTCATATACTATGTACTACACTGTGTGTTTCTTATATTCTAAGTTTTTCAGTGCAACTCACTCATATACTATGTACTACACTGTGCGTTTCTTATATTCTAAGTTTTTGAGTGCAACTCACTCATATACTATGTACTACACTGTGCGTTTCTTATATTCTAAGTTTTTCAGTGCAACTCACTCATATACTATGTACTACACTGTGCGTTTCTTATATTCTAAGTTTTTCAGTGCAACTCACTCATATACTATGTACTACACTGTGCGTTTCTTATATTCTAAGTTTTTCAGTGCAACTCACTCATATACTATGTACTACACTGTGCGTTTCTTATATTCTAAGTTTTTCAGTGCAACTCACTCATATACTATGTACTACACTGTGCGTTTCTTATATTCTAAGTTTTTCAGTGCAACTCACTCATATACTATGTACTACACTGTGCGTTTCTTATATTCTAAGTTTTTCAGTGCAACTCACTCATATACTATGTACTACACTGTGCGTTTCTTATATTCTAAGTTTTTCAGTGCAACTCACTCATATACTATGTACTACACTGTGCGTTTCTTATATTCTAAGTTTTTCAGTGCAACTCACTCATATACTATGTACTACACTGTGCGTTTCTTATATTCTAAGTTTTTCAGTGCAACTCACTCATATACTATGTACTACACTGTGCGTTTCTTATATTCTAAGTTTTTCAGTGCAACTCACTCATATACTATGTACTACACTGGCGTTTCTTATATTCTACGTTTTTCAGTGCAACTCACTCATATACTATGTACTACACTGTGCGTTTCTTATATTCTAAGGTTTTCAGTGCAACTCACTCATATACTATGTACTACACTGTGCATTTCGTGTAATGCGGGTTTTTCAGTAAATTCTAAGTTTTTCAGTGCAACTCACTCATATACTATGTACTACACTGTGCATTTCGTGTAATGCGGGTTTTTCAGTAAATTCTAAGTTTTTCAGTGCAACTCACTCATATACTATGTACTACACTGTGCGTTTCTTATATTCTAAGTTTTTCAGTGCAACTCACTCATATACTATGTACTACACTGTGCGTTTCTTATATTCTAAGTTTTTCAGTGCAACTCACTCATATACTATGAACTACACTGTGCATTTCGTGTAATGCGGGTTTTTCAGTAAATTCTAAGTTTTTCAGTGCAACTCACTCATATACTATGTACTACACTGTGCGTTTCTTATATTCTAAGTTTTTCAGTGCAACTCAATCATATACAATGTACTACACTGTGCGTTTCTTATATTCTAAGTTTTTCAGTGCAACTCACTCATATACTATGTACTACACTGTGCGTTTCTTATATTCTAAGTTTTTCAGTGCAACTCACTCATATACTATGTACTACTGTGCGTTTCTTATATTCTAAGTTTTTGAGTGCAACTCACTCATATACTATGTACTACACTGTGCGTTTCTTATATTCTAAGTTTTTCAGTGCAACTCACTCATATACTATGTACTACACTGTGCGTTTCTTATATTCTAAGTTTTTCAGTGCAACTCACTCATATACTATGTACTACACTGTGTGTTTCTTATATTCTAAGTTTTTCAGTGCAACTCACTCATATACTATGTACTACCACTGTGCGTTTCTTATATTCTAAGTTTTTCAGTGCAACTCACTCATATACTATGTACTACACTGTGCGTTTCTTATATTCTAAGTTTTTCAGTGCAACTCACTCATATACTATGTACTACACTGTGCGTTTCTTATATTCTAAGTTTTTCAGTGCAACTCACTCATATACTATGTACTACACTGTGCGTTTCTTATATTCTAAGTTTTTCAGTGCAACTCACTCATATACTATGTACTACACTGTGCGTTTCTTATATTCTAAGTTTTTCAGTGCAACTCACTCATATACTATGTACTACACTGTGCGTTTCTTATATTCTAAGTTTTTCAGTGCAACTCACTCATATACTATGTACTACACTGTGCGTTTCTTATATTCTAAGTTTTTCAGTGCAACTCACTCATATACTATGTACTACACTGTGCGTTTCTTATATTCTAAGTTTTTTAAGTGCAACTCACTCATATACTATGTACTACACTGTGCGTTTCTTATATTCTAAGTTTTTCAGTGCAACTCACTCATATACTATGTACTACACTGTGCGTTTCTTATATTCTAAGTTTTTCAGTGCAACTCACTCATATACTATGTACTACACTGTGCATTTCGTGTAATGCGGGTTTTTCAGTAAATTCTAAGTTTTTCAGTGCAACTCACTCATATACTATGTACTACACTGTGCGTTTCTTATATTCTAAGTTTTTCAGTGCAACTCACTCATATACTATGTACTACACTGTGCGTTTCTTATATTCTAAGTTTTTCAGTGCAACTCACTCATATACTATGTACTACACTGTGCCTTTCTTATATTCTAAGTTTTTAGTGCAACTCACTCATATACTATGTACTACACTGTGCATTTCGTGTAATGCGGGTTTTTCAGTAAATTCTAAGTTTTTCAGTGCAACTCACTCATATACTATGTACTACACTGTGTGTTTCTTATATTCTAAGTTTTTCAGTGCAACTCACTCATATACTATGTACTACACTGTGCGTTTCTTATATTCTAAGTTTTTGAGTGCAACTCACTCATATACTATGTACTACACTGTGCGTTTCTTATATTCTAAGTTTTTCAGTGCAACTCACTCATATACTATGTACTACACTGTGCGTTTCTTATATTCTAAGTTTTTCAGTGCAAGTCACTCATATACTATGTACTACACTGTGCGTTTCTTATATTCTAAGTTTTTCAGTGCAAGTCACTCATATACTATGTACTACACTGTGCGTTTCTTATATTCTAAGTTTTTCAGTGCAACTCACTCATATACTATGTACTACACTGTGCGTTTCTTATATTCTAAGTTTTTCAGTGCAACTCACTCATATACTATGTACTACACTGTGCGTTTCTTATATTCTAAGTTTTTCAGTGCAACTCACTCATATACTATGTACTACACTGTGCGTTTCTTATATTCTAAGTTTTTCAGTGCAACTCACTCATATACTATGTACTACACTGTGCGTTTCTTATATTCTAAGTTTTTCAGTGCAACTCACTCATATACTATGTACTACACTGTGCGTTTCTTATATTCTAAGTTTTTCAGTGCAACTCACTCATATACTAAGTACTACACTGTGCGTTTCTTATATTCTAAGTTTTTCAGTGCAACTCACTCATATACTATGTACTACACTGTGCATTTCGTGTAATGCGGGTTTTTCAGTAAATTCTAAGTTTTTCAGTGCAACTCACTCATATACTATGTACTACACTGTGCGTTTCTTATATTCTAAGTTTTTAAGTGCAACTCACTCATATACTATGTACTACACTGTGCGTTTCTTATATTCTAAGTTTTTCAGTGCAACTCACTCATATACTATGTACTACACTGGCGTTTCTTATATTCTAAGTTTTTCAGTGCAACTCACTCATATACTATGTACTACACTGTGCGTTTCTTATATTCTAAGTTTTTCAGTGCAACTCACTCATATACTATGTACTACACTGTGCGTTTCTTATATTCTAAGTTTTTCAGTGCAACTCACTCATATACTATGTACTACACTGTGCGTTTCTTATATTCTAAGTTTTTCAGTGCAACTCACTCATATACTATGTACTACACTGTGCGTTTCTTATATTCTAAGTTTTTCAGTGCAACTCACTCATATACTATGTACTACACTGTGCGTTTCTTATATTCTAAGTTTTTCAGTGCAACTCACTCATATACTATGTACTACACTGTGCGTTTCTTATATTCTAAGTTTTTCAGTGCAACTCACTCATATACTATGTACTACACTGTGCGTTTCTTATATTCTAAGTTTTTCAGTGCAACTCACTCATATACTATGTACTACACTGTGCGTTTCTTATATTCTAAGTTTTTCAGTGCAACTCACTCATATACTATGTACTACACTGTGCGTTTCTTATATTCTAAGTTTTTCAGTGCAACTCACTCATATACTATGTACTACACTGTGCGTTTCTTATATTCTAAGTTTTTCAGTGCAACTCACTCATATACTATGTACTACACTGTGCGTTTCTTATATTCTAAGTTTTTCAGTGCAACTCACTCATATACTATGTACTACACTGTGCGTTTCTTATATTCTAAGTTTTTCAGTGCAACTCACTCATATACTATGTACTACACTGTGCGTTTCTTATATTCTAAGTTTTTCAGTGCAACTCACTCATATACTATGTACTACACTGTGCGTTTCTTATATTCTAAGTTTTTCAGTGCAACTCACTCATATACTATGTACTACACTGTGCGTTTCTTATATTCTAAGTTTTTCAGTGCAACTCACTCATATACTATGTACTACACTGTGCGTTTCTTATATTCTAAGTTTTTCAGTGCAACTCACTCATATACTATGTACTACACTGTGCATTTCGTGTAATGCGGGTTTTTCAGTAAATTCTAAGTTTTTCAGTGCAACTCACTCATATACTATGTACTACACTGTGCGTTTCTTATATTCTAAGTTTTTCAGTGCAACTCACTCATATACTATGTACTACACTGTGCGTTTCTTATATTCTAAGTTTTTCAGTGCAACTCACTCATATACTATGTACTACACTGTGCGTTTCTTATATTCTAAGTTTTTCAGTGCAACTCACTCATATACTATGTACTACACTGTGCGTTTCTTATATTCTAAGTTTTTCAGTGCAACTCACTCATATACTATGTACTACACTGTGCGTTTCTTATATTCTAAGTTTTTCAGTGCAACTCACTCATATACTATGTACTACAATGTGTGTTTCTTATATTCTAAGTTTTTCAGTGCAACTCACTCATATACAATGTACTACACTGTGCATTTCGTGTAATGCTTGTTTTTCAGTAAATTCTAAGTTTTTCAGTGCAACTCACTCATATACTATGTACTACACTGTGCGTTTCTTATATTCTAAGTTTTTCAGTGCAACTCACTCATATACTATGTACTACACTGTGCGTTTCTTATATTCTAAGTTTTTCAGTGCAACTCACTCATATACTATGTACTACACTGGCGTTTCTTATATTCTAAGTTTTTCAGTGCAACTCACTCATATACTATGTACTACACTGTGCGTTTCTTATATTCTAAGTTTTTCAGTGCAACTCACTCATATACTATGTACTACACTGTGCGTTTCTTATATTCTAAGTTTTTCAGTGCAACTCACTCATATACTATGTACTACACTGTGCATTTCGTGTAATGCGGGTTTTTCAGTAAATTCTAAGTTTTTCAGTGCAACTCACTCATATACTATGTACTACACTGTGCGTTTCTTATATTCTAAGTTTTTCAGTGCAACTCACTCATATACTATGTACTACACTGTGCGTTTCTTATATTCTAAGTTTTTCAGTGCAACTCACTCATATACTATGTACTACACTGTGCGTTTCTTATATTCTAAGTTTTTCAGTGCAACTCACTCATATACTATGTACTACACTGTGCGTTTCTTATATTCTAAGTTTTTCAGTGCAACTCACTCATATACTATGTACTACACTGTGCGTTTCTTATATTCTAAGTTTTTCAGTGCAACTCACTCATATACTATGTACTACACTGTGCGTTTCTTATATTCTAAGTTTTTCAGTGCAACTCACTCATATACTATGTACTACACTGTGCGTTTCTTATATTCTAAGTTTTTCAGTGCAACTCACTCATATACTATGTACTACACTGTGCGTTTCTTATATTCTAAGTTTTTCAGTGCAACTCACTCATATACTATGTACTACACTGTGCGTTTCTTATATTCTAAGTTTTTCAGTGCAACTCACTCATATACTATGTACTACACTGTGCGTTTCTTATATTCTAAGTTTTTCAGTGCAACTCACTCATATACTATGTACTACACTGTGCGTTTCTTATATTCTAAGTTTTTCAGTGCAACTCACTCATATACTATGTACTACACTGTGCGTTTCTTATATTCTAAGTTTTTCAGTGCAACTCACTCATATACTATGTACTACACTGTGCGTTTCTTATATTCTAAGTTTTTCAGTGCAACTCACTCATATACTATGTACTACACTGTGCGTTTCTTATATTCTAAGTTTTTCAGTGCAACTCACTCATATACTATGTACTACACTGTGCGTTTCTTATATTCTAAGTTTTTCAGTGCAACTCACTCATATACTATGTACTACACTGTGCGTTTCTTATATTCTAAGTTTTTCAGTGCAACTCACTCATATACTATGTACTACCACTGTGCGTTTCTTATATTCTAAGTTTTTCAGTGCAACTCACTCATATACTATGTACTACACTGTGCGTTTCTTATATTCTAAGTTTTTCAGTGCAACTCACTCATATACTATGTACTACACTGTGCGTTTCTTATATTCTAAGTTTTTCAGTGCAACTCACTCATATACTATGTACTACACTGTGCGTTTCTTATATTCTAAGTTTTTCAGTGCAACTCACTCATATACTATGTACTACACTGTGCGTTTCTTATATTCTAAGTTTTTCAGTGCAACTCACTCATATACTATGTACTACACTGTGCGTTTCTTATATTCTAAGTTTTTCAGTGCAACTCACTCATATACTATGTACTACACTGTGCGTTTCTTATATTCTAAGTTTTTCAGTGCAACTCACTCATATACTATGTACTACACTGTGCGTTTCTTATATTCTAAGTTTTTTAAGTGCAACTCACTCATATACTATGTACTACACTGTGCGTTTCTTATATTCTAAGTTTTTCAGTGCAACTCACTCATATACTATGTACTACACTGTGCGTTTCTTATATTCTAAGTTTTTCAGTGCAACTCACTCATATACTATGTACTACACTGTGCATTTCGTGTAATGCGGGTTTTTCAGTAAATTCTAAGTTTTTCAGTGCAACTCACTCATATACTATGTACTACACTGTGCGTTTCTTATATTCTAAGTTTTTCAGTGCAACTCACTCATATACTATGTACTACACTGTGCGTTTCTTATATTCTAAGTTTTTCAGTGCAACTCACTCATATACTATGTACTACACTGTGCGTTTCTTATATTCTAAGTTTTTAGTGCAACTCACTCATATACTATGTACTACACTGTGCATTTCGTGTAATGCGGGTTTTTCAGTAAATTCTAAGTTTTTCAGTGCAACTCACTCATATACTATGTACTACACTGTGTGTTTCTTATATTCTAAGTTTTTCAGTGCAACTCACTCATATACTATGTACTACACTGTGCGTTTCTTATATTCTAAGTTTTTGAGTGCAACTCACTCATATACTATGTACTACACTGTGCGTTTCTTATATTCTAAGTTTTTCAGTGCAACTCACTCATATACTATGTACTACACTGTGCGTTTCTTATATTCTAAGTTTTTCAGTGCAACTCACTCATATACTATGTACTACACTGTGCGTTTCTTATATTCTAAGTTTTTCAGTGCAAGTCACTCATATACTATGTACTACACTGTGCGTTTCTTATATTCTAAGTTTTTCAGTGCAACTCACTCATATACTATGTACTACACTGTGCGTTTCTTATATTCTAAGTTTTTCAGTGCAACTCACTCATATACTATGTACTACACTGTGCGTTTCTTATATTCTAAGTTTTTCAGTGCAACTCACTCATATACTATGTACTACACTGTGCGTTTCTTATATTCTAAGTTTTTCAGTGCAACTCACTCATATACTATGTACTACACTGTGCGTTTCTTATATTCTAAGTTTTTCAGTGCAACTCACTCATATACTATGTACTACACTGTGCGTTTCTTATATTCTAAGTTTTTCAGTGCAACTCACTCATATACTATGTACTACACTGTGCGTTTCTTATATTCTAAGTTTTTCAGTGCAACTCACTCATATACTATGTACTACACTGTGCATTTCGTGTAATGCGGGTTTTTCAGTAAATTCTAAGTTTTTCAGTGCAACTCACTCATATACTATGTACTACACTGTGCGTTTCTTATATTCTAAGTTTTTAAGTGCAACTCACTCATATACTATGTACTACACTGTGCGTTTCTTATATTCTAAGTTTTTCAGTGCAACTCACTCATATACTATGTACTACACTGGCGTTTCTTATATTCTAAGTTTTTCAGTGCAACTCACTCATATACTATGTACTACACTGTGCGTTTCTTATATTCTAAGTTTTTCAGTGCAACTCACTCATATACTATGTACTACACTGTGCGTTTCTTATATTCTAAGTTTTTCAGTGCAACTCACTCATATACTATGTACTACCACTGTGCGTTTCTTATATTCTAAGTTTTTCAGTGCAACTCACTCATATACTATGTACTACACTGTGCGTTTCTTATATTCTAAGTTTTTCAGTGCAACTCACTCATATACTATGTACTACACTGTGCGTTTCTTATATTCTAAGTTTTTCAGTGCAACTCACTCATATACTATGTACTACACTGTGCGTTTCTTATATTCTAAGTTTTTCAGTGCAACTCACTCATATACTATGTACTACACTGTGCGTTTCTTATATTCTAAGTTTTTCAGTGCAACTCACTCATATACTATGTACTACACTGTGCGTTTCTTATATTCTAAGTTTTTCAGTGCAACTCACTCATATACTATGTACTACACTGTGCGTTTCTTATATTCTAAGTTTTTCAGTGCAACTCACTCATATACTATGTACTACACTGTGCGTTTCTTATATTCTAAGTTTTTCAGTGCAACTCACTCATATACTATGTACTACACTGTGCGTTTCTTATATTCTAAGTTTTTCAGTGCAACTCACTCATATACTATGTACTACACTGTGCGTTTCTTATATTCTAAGTTTTTCAGTGCAACTCACTCATATACTATGTACTACACTGTGCGTTTCTTATATTCTAAGTTTTTCAGTGCAACTCACTCATATACTATGTACTACACTGTGCGTTTCTTATATTCTAAGTTTTTCAGTGCAACTCACTCATATACTATGTACTACACTGTGCGTTTCTTATATTCTAAGTTTTTCAGTGCAACTCACTCATATACTATGTACTACACTGTGCGTTTCTTATATTCTAAGTTTTTCAGTGCAACTCACTCATATACTATGTACTACACTGTGCGTTTCTTATATTCTAAGTTTTTCAGTGCAACTCACTCATATACTATGTACTACACTGGCGTTTCTTATATTCTACGTTTTTCAGTGCAACTCACTCATATACTATGTACTACACTGTGCGTTTCTTATATTCTAAGGTTTTCAGTGCAACTCACTCATATACTATGTACTACACTGTGCATTTCGTGTAATGCGGGTTTTTCAGTAAATTCTAAGTTTTTCAGTGCAACTCACTCATATACTATGTACTACACTGTGCATTTCGTGTAATGCGGGTTTTTCAGTAAATTCTAAGTTTTTCAGTGCAACTCACTCATATACTATGTACTACACTGTGCGTTTCTTATATTCTAAGTTTTTCAGTGCAACTCACTCATATACTATGTACTACACTGTGCGTTTCTTATATTCTAAGTTTTTCAGTGCAACTCACTCATATACTATGAACTACACTGTGCATTTCGTGTAATGCGGGTTTTTCAGTAAATTCTAAGTTTTTCAGTGCAACTCACTCATATACTATGTACTACACTGTGCGTTTCTTATATTCTAAGTTTTTCAGTGCAACTCAATCATATACAATGTACTACACTGTGCGTTTCTTATATTCTAAGTTTTTCAGTGCAACTCACTCATATACTATGTACTACACTGTGCGTTTCTTATATTCTAAGTTTTTCAGTGCAACTCACTCATATACTATGTACTACTGTGCGTTTCTTATATTCTAAGTTTTTGAGTGCAACTCACTCATATACTATGTACTACACTGTGCGTTTCTTATATTCTAAGTTTTTCAGTGCAACTCACTCATATACTATGTACTACACTGTGCGTTTCTTATATTCTAAGTTTTTCAGTGCAACTCACTCATATACTATGTACTACACTGTGCGTTTCTTATATTCTAAGTTTTTCAGTGCAACTCACTCATATACTATGTACTACCACTGTGCGTTTCTTATATTCTAAGTTTTTCAGTGCAACTCACTCATATACTATGTACTACACTGTGCGTTTCTTATATTCTAAGTTTTTCAGTGCAACTCACTCATATACTATGTACTACACTGTGCGTTTCTTATATTCTAAGTTTTTCAGTGCAACTCACTCATATACTATGTACTACACTGTGCGTTTCTTATATTCTAAGTTTTTCAGTGCAACTCACTCATATACTATGTACTACACTGTGCGTTTCTTATATTCTAAGTTTTTCAGTGCAACTCACTCATATACTATTTACTACACTGTGCGTTTCTTATATTCTAAGTTTTTCAGTGCAACTCACTCATATACTATGTACTACACTGTGCGTTTCTTATATTCTAAGTTTTTCAGTGCAACTCACTCATATACTATGTACTACACTGTGCGTTTCTTATATTCTAAGTTTTTTAAGTGCAACTCACTCATATACTATGTACTACACTGTGCGTTTCTTATATTCTAAGTTTTTCAGTGCAACTCACTCATATACTATGTACTACACTGTGCGTTTCTTATATTCTAAGTTTTTCAGTGCAACTCACTCATATACTATGTACTACACTGTGCATTTCGTGTAATGCGGGTTTTTCAGTAAATTCTAAGTTTTTCAGTGCAACTCACTCATATACTATGTACTACACTGTGCGTTTCTTATATTCTAAGTTTTTCAGTGCAACTCACTCATATACTATGTACTACACTGTGCGTTTCTTATATTCTAAGTTTTTCAGTGCAACTCACTCATATACTATGTACTACACTGTGCGTTTCTTATATTCTAAGTTTTTAGTGCGACTCACTCATATACTATGTACTACACTGTGCATTTCGTGTAATGCGGGTTTTTCAGTAAATTCTAAGTTTTTCAGTGCAACTCACTCATATACTATGTACTACACTGTGTGTTTCTTATATTCTAAGTTTTTCAGTGCAACTCACTCATATACTATGTACTACACTGTGCGTTTCTTATATTCTAAGTTTTTGAGTGCAACTCACTCATATACTATGTACTACACTGTGCGTTTCTTATATTCTAAGTTTTTCAGTGCAACTCACTCATATACTATGTACTACACTGTGCGTTTCTTATATTCTAAGTTTTTCAGTGCAAGTCACTCATATACTATGTACTACACTGTGCGTTTCTTATATTCTAAGTTTTTCAGTGCAAGTCACTCATATACTATGTACTACACTGTGCGTTTCTTATATTGTAAGTTTTTCAGTGCAACTCACTCATATACTATGTACTACACTGTGCGTTTCTTATATTCTAAGTTTTTCAGTGCAACTCACTCATATACTATGTACTACACTGTGCGTTTCTTATATTCTAAGTTTTTCAGTGCAACTCACTCATATACTATGTACTACACTGTGCGTTTCTTATATTCTAAGTTTTTCAGTGCAACTCACTCATATACTATGTACTACACTGTGCGTTTCTTATATTCTAAGTTTTTCAGTGCAACTCACTCATATACTATGTACTACACTGTGCGTTTCTTATATTCTAAGTTTTTCAGTGCAACTCACTCATATACTATGTACTACACTGTGCGTTTCTTATATTCTAAGTTTTTCAGTGCAACTCACTCATATACTATGTACTACACTGTGCATTTCGTGTAATGCGGGTTTTTCAGTAAATTCTAAGTTTTTCAGTGCAACTCACTCATATACTATGTACTACACTGTGCGTTTCTTATATTCTAAGTTTTTAAGTGCAACTCACTCATATACTATGTACTACACTGTGCGTTTCTTATATTCTAAGTTTTTCAGTGCAACTCACTCATATACTATGTACTACACTGGCGTTTCTTATATTCTAAGTTTTTCAGTGCAACTCACTCATATACTATGTACTACACTGTGCGTTTCTTATATTCTAAGTTTTTCAGTGCAACTCACTCATATACTATGTACTACACTGTGCGTTTCTTATATTCTAAGTTTTTCAGTGCAACTCACTCATATACTATGTACTACACTGTGCGTTTCTTATATTCTAAGTTTTTCAGTGCAACTCACTCATATACTATGTACTACACTGTGCGTTTCTTATATTCTAAGTTTTTCAGTGCAACTCACTCATATACTATGTACTACACTGTGCGTTTCTTATATTCTAAGTTTTTCAGTGCAACTCACTCATATACTATGTACTACACTGTGCGTTTCTTATATTCTAAGTTTTTCAGTGCAACTCACTCATATACTATGTACTACACTGTGCGTTTCTTATATTCTAAGTTTTTCAGTGCAACTCACTCATATACTATGTACTACACTGTGCGTTTCTTATATTCTAAGTTTTTCAGTGCAACTCACTCATATACTATGTACTACACTGTGCGTTTCTTATATTCTAAGTTTTTCAGTGCAACTCACTCATATACTATGTACTACACTGTGCGTTTCTTATATTCTAAGTTTTTCAGTGCAACTCACTCATATACTATGTACTACACTGTGCGTTTCTTATATTCTAAGTTTTTCAGTGCAACTCACTCATATACTATGTACTACACTGTGCGTTTCTTATATTCTAAGTTTTTCAGTGCAACTCACTCATATACTATGTACTACACTGTGCGTTTCTTATATTCTAAGTTTTTCAGTGCAACTCACTCATATACTATGTACTCTGTGCGTTTCTTATATTCTAAGTTTTTCAGTGCAACTCACTCATATACTATGTACTACACTGTGCGTTTCTTATATTCTAAGTTTTTCAGTGCAACTCACTCATATACTATGTACTACACTGTGCATTTCGTGTAATGCGGGTTTTTCAGTAAATTCTAAGTTTTTCAGTGCAACTCACTCATATACTATGTACTACACTGTGCGTTTCTTATATTCTAAGTTTTTCAGTGCAACTCACTCATATACTATGTACTACACTGTGCGTTTCTTATATTCTAAGTTTTTCAGTGCAACTCACTCATATACTATGTACTACACTGTGCGTTTCTTATATTCTAAGTTTTTCAGTGCAACTCACTCATATACTATGTACTACACTGTGCGTTTCTTATATTCTAAGTTTTTCAGTGCAACTCACTCATATACTATGTACTACACTGTGCGTTTCTTATATTCTAAGTTTTTCAGTGCAACTCACTCATATACTATGTACTACAATGTGTGTTTCTTATATTCTAAGTTTTTCAGTGCAACTCACTCATATACAATGTACTACACTGTGCATTTCGTGTAATGCTTGTTTTTCAGTAAATTCTAAGTTTTTCAGTGCAACTCACTCATATACTATGTACTACACTGTGCGTTTCTTATATTCTAAGTTTTTCAGTGCAACTCACTCATATACTATGTACTACACTGTGCGTTTCTTATATTCTAAGTTTTTCAGTGCAACTCACTCATATACTATGTACTACACTGGCGTTTCTTATATTCTAAGTTTTTCAGTGCAACTCACTCATATACTATGTACTACACTGTGCGTTTCTTATATTCTAAGTTTTTCAGTGCAACTCACTCATATACTATGTACTACACTGTGCGTTTCTTATATTCTAAGTTTTTCAGTGCAACTCACTCATATACTATGTACTACACTGTGCATTTCGTGTAATGCGGGTTTTTCAGTAAATTCTAAGTTTTTCAGTGCAACTCACTCATATACTATGTACTACACTGTGCGTTTCTTATATTCTAAGTTTTTCAGTGCAACTCACTCATATACTATGTACTACACTGTGCGTTTCTTATATTCTAAGTTTTTCAGTGCAACTCACTCATATACTATGTACTACACTGTGCGTTTCTTATATTCTAAGTTTTTCAGTGCAACTCACTCATATACTATGTACTACACTGTGCGATTCTTATATTCTAAGTTTTTCAGTGCAACTCACTCATATACTATGTACTACACTGTGCGTTTCTTATATTCTAAGTTTTTCAGTGCAACTCACTCATATACTATGTACTACACTGTGCGTTTCTTATATTCTAAGTTTTTCAGTGCAACTCACTCATATACTATGTACTACACTGTGCGTTTCTTATATTCTAAGTTTTTCAGTGCAACTCACTCATATACTATGTACTACACTGTGCGTTTCTTATATTCTAAGTTTTTCAGTGCAACTCACTCATATACTATGTACTACACTGTGCGTTTCTTATATTCTAAGTTTTTCAGTGCAACTCACTCATATACTATGTACTACACTGTGCGTTTCTTATATTCTAAGTTTTTCAGTGCAACTCACTCATATACTATGTACTACACTGTGCGTTTCTTATATTCTAAGTTTTTCAGTGCAACTCACTCATATACTATGTACTACACTGTGCGTTTCTTATATTCTAAGTTTTTCAGTGCAACTCACTCATATACTATGTACTACACTGTGCGTTTCTTATATTCTAAGTTTTTCAGTGCAACTCACTCATATACTATGTACTCTGTGCGTTTCTTATATTCTAAGTTTTTCAGTGCAACTCACTCATATACTATGTACTACACTGTGCGTTTCTTATATTCTAAGTTTTTCAGTGCAACTCACTCATATACTATGTACTACACTGTGCATTTCGTGTAATGCGGGTTTTTCAGTAAATTCTAAGTTTTTCAGTGCAACTCACTCATATACTATGTACTACACTGTGCGTTTCTTATATTCTAAGTTTTTCAGTGCAACTCACTCATATACTATGTACTACACTGTGCGTTTCTTATATTCTAAGTTTTTCAGTGCAACTCACTCATATACTATGTACTACCACTGTGCGTTTCTTATATTCTAAGTTTTTCAGTGCAACTCACTCATATACTATGTACTACACTGTGCGTTTCTTATATTCTAAGTTTTTCAGTGCAACTCACTCATATACTATGTACTACACTGTGCGTTTCTTATATTCTAAGTTTTTCAGTGCAACTCACTCATATACTATGTACTACACTGTGCGTTTCTTATATTCTAAGTTTTTCAGTGCAACTCACTCATATACTATGTACTACACTGTGCGTTTCTTATATTCTAAGTTTTTCAGTGCAACTCACTCATATACTATGTACTACACTGTGCGTTTCTTATATTCTAAGTTTTTCAGTGCAACTCACTCATATACTATGTACTACAATGTGTGTTTCTTATATTCTAAGTTTTTCAGTGCAACTCACTCATATACAATGTACTACACTGTGCATTTCGTGTAATGCTTGTTTTTCAGTAAATTCTAAGTTTTTCAGTGCAACTCACTCATATACTATGTACTACACTGTGCGTTTCTTATATTCTAAGTTTTTCAGTGCAACTCACTCATATACTATGTACTACACTGTGCGTTTCTTATATTCTAAGTTTTTCAGTGCAACTCACTCATATACTATGTACTACACTGGCGTTTCTTATATTCTAAGTTTTTCAGTGCAACTCACTCATATACTATGTACTACACTGTGCGTTTCTTATATTCTAAGTTTTTCAGTGCAACTCACTCATATACTATGTACTACACTGTGCGTTTCTTATATTCTAAGTTTTTCAGTGCAACTCACTCATATACTATGTACTACACTGTGCATTTCGTGTAATGCGGGTTTTTCAGTAAATTCTAAGTTTTTCAGTGCAACTCACTCATATACTATGTACTACACTGTGCGTTTCTTATATTCTAAGTTTTTCAGTGCAACTCACTCATATACTATGTACTACACTGTGCGTTTCTTATATTCTAAGTTTTTCAGTGCAACTCACTCATATACTATGTACTACACTGTGCGTTTCTTATATTCTAAGTTTTTCAGTGCAACTCACTCATATACTATGTACTACACTGTGCGTTTCTTATATTCTAAGTTTTTCAGTGCAACTCACTCATATACTATGTACTACACTGTGCGTTTCTTATATTCTAAGTTTTTCAGTGCAACTCACTCATATACTATGTACTACACTGTGCGTTTCTTATATTCTAAGTTTTTCAGTGCAACTCACTCATATACTATGTACTACACTGTGCGTTTCTTATATTCTAAGTTTTTCAGTGCAACTCACTCATATACTATGTACTACACTGTGCGTTTCTTATATTCTAAGTTTTTCAGTGCAACTCACTCATATACTATGTACTACACTGTGCGTTTCTTATATTCTAAGTTTTTCAGTGCAACTCACTCATATACTATGTACTACACTGTGCGTTTCTTATATTCTAAGTTTTTCAGTGCAACTCACTCATATACTATGTACTACACTGTGCGTTTCTTATATTCTAAGTTTTTCAGTGCAACTCACTCATATACTATGTACTACACTGTGCGTTTCTTATATTCTAAGTTTTTCAGTGCAACTCACTCATATACTATGTACTACACTGTGCGTTTCTTATATTCTAAGTTTTTCAGTGCAACTCACTCATATACTATGTACTACACTGTGCGTTTCTTATATTCTAAGTTTTTCAGTGCAACTCACTCATATACTATGTACTACACTGTGCGTTTCTTATATTCTAAGTTTTTCAGTGCAACTCACTCATATACTATGTACTACACTGTGCGTTTCTTATATTCTAAGTTTTTCAGTGCAACTCACTCATATACTATGTACTACCACTGTGCGTTTCTTATATTCTAAGTTTTTCAGTGCAACTCACTCATATACTATGTACTACACTGTGCGTTTCTTATATTCTAAGTTTTTCAGTGCAACTCACTCATATACTATGTACTACACTGTGCGTTTCTTATATTCTAAGTTTTTCAGTGCAACTCACTCATATACTATGTACTACACTGTGCGTTTCTTATATTCTAAGTTTTTCAGTGCAACTCACTCATATACTATGTACTACACTGTGCGTTTCTTATATTCTAAGTTTTTCAGTGCAACTCACTCATATACTATGTACTACACTGTGCGTTTCTTATATTCTAAGTTTTTCAGTGCAACTCACTCATATACTATGTACTACACTGTGCGTTTCTTATATTCTAAGTTTTTCAGTGCAACTCACTCATATACTATGTACTACACTGTGCGTTTCTTATATTCTAAGTTTTTTAAGTGCAACTCACTCATATACTATGTACTACACTGTGCGTTTCTTATATTCTAAGTTTTTCAGTGCAACTCACTCATATACTATGTACTACACTGTGCGTTTCTTATATTCTAAGTTTTTCAGTGCAACTCACTCATATACTATGTACTACACTGTGCATTTCGTGTAATGCGGGTTTTTCAGTAAATTCTAAGTTTTTCAGTGCAACTCACTCATATACTATGTACTACACTGTGCGTTTCTTATATTCTAAGTTTTTCAGTGCAACTCACTCATATACTATGTACTACACTGTGCGTTTCTTATATTCTAAGTTTTTCAGTGCAACTCACTCATATACTATGTACTACACTGTGCGTTTCTTATATTCTAAGTTTTTAGTGCAACTCACTCATATACTATGTACTACACTGTGCATTTCGTGTAATGCGGGTTTTTCAGTAAATTCTAAGTTTTTCAGTGCAACTCACTCATATACTATGTACTACACTGTGTGTTTCTTATATTCTAAGTTTTTCAGTGCAACTCACTCATATACTATGTACTACACTGTGCGTTTCTTATATTCTAAGTTTTTGAGTGCAACTCACTCATATACTATGTACTACACTGTGCGTTTCTTATATTCTAAGTTTTTCAGTGCAACTCACTCATATACTATGTACTACACTGTGCGTTTCTTATATTCTAAGTTTTTCAGTGCAACTCACTCATATACTATGTACTACACTGTGCGTTTCTTATATTCTAAGTTTTTCAGTGCAAGTCACTCATATACTATGTACTACACTGTGCGTTTCTTATATTCTAAGTTTTTCAGTGCAACTCACTCATATACTATGTACTACACTGTGCGTTTCTTATATTCTAAGTTTTTCAGTGCAACTCACTCATATACTATGTACTACACTGTGCGTTTCTTATATTCTAAGTTTTTCAGTGCAACTCACTCATATACTATGTACTACACTGTGCGTTTCTTATATTCTAAGTTTTTCAGTGCAACTCACTCATATACTATGTACTACACTGTGCGTTTCTTATATTCTAAGTTTTTCAGTGCAACTCACTCATATACTATGTACTACACTGTGCGTTTCTTATATTCTAAGTTTTTCAGTGCAACTCACTCATATACTATGTACTACACTGTGCGTTTCTTATATTCTAAGTTTTTCAGTGCAACTCACTCATATACTATGTACTACACTGTGCATTTCGTGTAATGCGGGTTTTTCAGTAAATTCTAAGTTTTTCAGTGCAACTCACTCATATACTATGTACTACACTGTGCGTTTCTTATATTCTAAGTTTTTAAGTGCAACTCACTCATATACTATGTACTACACTGTGCGTTTCTTATATTCTAAGTTTTTCAGTGCAACTCACTCATATACTATGTACTACACTGGCGTTTCTTATATTCTAAGTTTTTCAGTGCAACTCACTCATATACTATGTACTACACTGTGCGTTTCTTATATTCTAAGTTTTTCAGTGCAACTCACTCATATACTATGTACTACACTGTGCGTTTCTTATATTCTAAGTTTTTCAGTGCAACTCACTCATATACTATGTACTACCACTGTGCGTTTCTTATATTCTAAGTTTTTCAGTGCAACTCACTCATATACTATGTACTACACTGTGCGTTTCTTATATTCTAAGTTTTTCAGTGCAACTCACTCATATACTATGTACTACACTGTGCGTTTCTTATATTCTAAGTTTTTCAGTGCAACTCACTCATATACTATGTACTACACTGTGCGTTTCTTATATTCTAAGTTTTTCAGTGCAACTCACTCATATACTATGTACTACACTGTGCGTTTCTTATATTCTAAGTTTTTCAGTGCAACTCACTCATATACTATGTACTACACTGTGCGTTTCTTATATTCTAAGTTTTTCAGTGCAACTCACTCATATACTATGTACTACACTGTGCGTTTCTTATATTCTAAGTTTTTCAGTGCAACTCACTCATATACTATGTACTACACTGTGCGTTTCTTATATTCTAAGTTTTTCAGTGCAACTCACTCATATACTATGTACTACACTGTGCGTTTCTTATATTCTAAGTTTTTCAGTGCAACTCACTCATATACTATGTACTACACTGTGCGTTTCTTATATTCTAAGTTTTTCAGTGCAACTCACTCATATACTATGTACTACACTGTGCGTTTCTTATATTCTAAGTTTTTCAGTGCAACTCACTCATATACTATGTACTACACTGTGCGTTTCTTATATTCTAAGTTTTTCAGTGCAACTCACTCATATACTATGTACTACACTGTGCGTTTCTTATATTCTAAGTTTTTCAGTGCAACTCACTCATATACTATGTACTACACTGTGCGTTTCTTATATTCTAAGTTTTTCAGTGCAACTCACTCATATACTATGTACTACACTGTGCGTTTCTTATATTCTAAGTTTTTCAGTGCAACTCACTCATATACTATGTACTACACTGGCGTTTCTTATATTCTACGTTTTTCAGTGCAACTCACTCATATACTATGTACTACACTGTGCGTTTCTTATATTCTAAGGTTTTCAGTGCAACTCACTCATATACTATGTACTACACTGTGCATTTCGTGTAATGCGGGTTTTTCAGTAAATTCTAAGTTTTTCAGTGCAACTCACTCATATACTATGTACTACACTGTGCATTTCGTGTAATGCGGGTTTTTCAGTAAATTCTAAGTTTTTCAGTGCAACTCACTCATATACTATGTACTACACTGTGCGTTTCTTATATTCTAAGTTTTTCAGTGCAACTCACTCATATACTATGTACTACACTGTGCGTTTCTTATATTCTAAGTTTTTCAGTGCAACTCACTCATATACTATGAACTACACTGTGCATTTCGTGTAATGCGGGTTTTTCAGTAAATTCTAAGTTTTTCAGTGCAACTCACTCATATACTATGTACTACACTGTGCGTTTCTTATATTCTAAGTTTTTCAGTGCAACTCAATCATATACAATGTACTACACTGTGCGTTTCTTATATTCTAAGTTTTTCAGTGCAACTCACTCATATACTATGTACTACACTGTGCGTTTCTTATATTCTAAGTTTTTCAGTGCAACTCACTCATATACTATGTACTACTGTGCGTTTCTTATATTCTAAGTTTTTGAGTGCAACTCACTCATATACTATGTACTACACTGTGCGTTTCTTATATTCTAAGTTTTTCAGTGCAACTCACTCATATACTATGTACTACACTGTGCGTTTCTTATATTCTAAGTTTTTCAGTGCAACTCACTCATATACTATGTACTACACTGTGCGTTTCTTATATTCTAAGTTTTTCAGTGCAACTCACTCATATACTATGTACTACCACTGTGCGTTTCTTATATTCTAAGTTTTTCAGTGCAACTCACTCATATACTATGTACTACACTGTGCGTTTCTTATATTCTAAGTTTTTCAGTGCAACTCACTCATATACTATGTACTACACTGTGCGTTTCTTATATTCTAAGTTTTTCAGTGCAACTCACTCATATACTATGTACTACACTGTGCGTTTCTTATATTCTAAGTTTTTCAGTGCAACTCACTCATATACTATGTACTACACTGTGCGTTTCTTATATTCTAAGTTTTTCAGTGCAACTCACTCATATACTATTTACTACACTGTGCGTTTCTTATATTCTAAGTTTTTCAGTGCAACTCACTCATATACTATGTACTACACTGTGCGTTTCTTATATTCTAAGTTTTTCAGTGCAACTCACTCATATACTATGTACTACACTGTGCGTTTCTTATATTCTAAGTTTTTTAAGTGCAACTCACTCATATACTATGTACTACACTGTGCGTTTCTTATATTCTAAGTTTTTCAGTGCAACTCACTCATATACTATGTACTACACTGTGCGTTTCTTATATTCTAAGTTTTTCAGTGCAACTCACTCATATACTATGTACTACACTGTGCATTTCGTGTAATGCGGGTTTTTCAGTAAATTCTAAGTTTTTCAGTGCAACTCACTCATATACTATGTACTACACTGTGCGTTTCTTATATTCTAAGTTTTTCAGTGCAACTCACTCATATACTATGTACTACACTGTGCGTTTCTTATATTCTAAGTTTTTCAGTGCAACTCACTCATATACTATGTACTACACTGTGCGTTTCTTATATTCTAAGTTTTTAGTGCGACTCACTCATATACTATGTACTACACTGTGCATTTCGTGTAATGCGGGTTTTTCAGTAAATTCTAAGTTTTTCAGTGCAACTCACTCATATACTATGTACTACACTGTGTGTTTCTTATATTCTAAGTTTTTCAGTGCAACTCACTCATATACTATGTACTACACTGTGCGTTTCTTATATTCTAAGTTTTTGAGTGCAACTCACTCATATACTATGTACTACACTGTGCGTTTCTTATATTCTAAGTTTTTCAGTGCAACTCACTCATATACTATGTACTACACTGTGCGTTTCTTATATTCTAAGTTTTTCAGTGCAAGTCACTCATATACTATGTACTACACTGTGCGTTTCTTATATTCTAAGTTTTTCAGTGCAAGTCACTCATATACTATGTACTACACTGTGCGTTTCTTATATTGTAAGTTTTTCAGTGCAACTCACTCATATACTATGTACTACACTGTGCGTTTCTTATATTCTAAGTTTTTCAGTGCAACTCACTCATATACTATGTACTACACTGTGCGTTTCTTATATTCTAAGTTTTTCAGTGCAACTCACTCATATACTATGTACTACACTGTGCGTTTCTTATATTCTAAGTTTTTCAGTGCAACTCACTCATATACTATGTACTACACTGTGCGTTTCTTATATTCTAAGTTTTTCAGTGCAACTCACTCATATACTATGTACTACACTGTGCGTTTCTTATATTCTAAGTTTTTCAGTGCAACTCACTCATATACTATGTACTACACTGTGCGTTTCTTATATTCTAAGTTTTTCAGTGCAACTCACTCATATACTATGTACTACACTGTGCATTTCGTGTAATGCGGGTTTTTCAGTAAATTCTAAGTTTTTCAGTGCAACTCACTCATATACTATGTACTACACTGTGCGTTTCTTATATTCTAAGTTTTTAAGTGCAACTCACTCATATACTATGTACTACACTGTGCGTTTCTTATATTCTAAGTTTTTCAGTGCAACTCACTCATATACTATGTACTACACTGGCGTTTCTTATATTCTAAGTTTTTCAGTGCAACTCACTCATATACTATGTACTACACTGTGCGTTTCTTATATTCTAAGTTTTTCAGTGCAACTCACTCATATACTATGTACTACACTGTGCGTTTCTTATATTCTAAGTTTTTCAGTGCAACTCACTCATATACTATGTACTACACTGTGCGTTTCTTATATTCTAAGTTTTTCAGTGCAACTCACTCATATACTATGTACTACACTGTGCGTTTCTTATATTCTAAGTTTTTCAGTGCAACTCACTCATATACTATGTACTACACTGTGCGTTTCTTATATTCTAAGTTTTTCAGTGCAACTCACTCATATACTATGTACTACACTGTGCGTTTCTTATATTCTAAGTTTTTCAGTGCAACTCACTCATATACTATGTACTACACTGTGCGTTTCTTATATTCTAAGTTTTTCAGTGCAACTCACTCATATACTATGTACTACACTGTGCGTTTCTTATATTCTAAGTTTTTCAGTGCAACTCACTCATATACTATGTACTACACTGTGCGTTTCTTATATTCTAAGTTTTTCAGTGCAACTCACTCATATACTATGTACTACACTGTGCGTTTCTTATATTCTAAGTTTTTCAGTGCAACTCACTCATATACTATGTACTACACTGTGCGTTTCTTATATTCTAAGTTTTTCAGTGCAACTCACTCATATACTATGTACTACACTGTGCGTTTCTTATATTCTAAGTTTTTCAGTGCAACTCACTCATATACTATGTACTACACTGTGCGTTTCTTATATTCTAAGTTTTTCAGTGCAACTCACTCATATACTATGTACTACACTGTGCGTTTCTTATATTCTAAGTTTTTCAGTGCAACTCACTCATATACTATGTACTCTGTGCGTTTCTTATATTCTAAGTTTTTCAGTGCAACTCACTCATATACTATGTACTACACTGTGCGTTTCTTATATTCTAAGTTTTTCAGTGCAACTCACTCATATACTATGTACTACACTGTGCATTTCGTGTAATGCGGGTTTTTCAGTAAATTCTAAGTTTTTCAGTGCAACTCACTCATATACTATGTACTACACTGTGCGTTTCTTATATTCTAAGTTTTTCAGTGCAACTCACTCATATACTATGTACTACACTGTGCGTTTCTTATATTCTAAGTTTTTCAGTGCAACTCACTCATATACTATGTACTACACTGTGCGTTTCTTATATTCTAAGTTTTTCAGTGCAACTCACTCATATACTATGTACTACACTGTGCGTTTCTTATATTCTAAGTTTTTCAGTGCAACTCACTCATATACTATGTACTACACTGTGCGTTTCTTATATTCTAAGTTTTTCAGTGCAACTCACTCATATACTATGTACTACAATGTGTGTTTCTTATATTCTAAGTTTTTCAGTGCAACTCACTCATATACAATGTACTACACTGTGCATTTCGTGTAATGCTTGTTTTTCAGTAAATTCTAAGTTTTTCAGTGCAACTCACTCATATACTATGTACTACACTGTGCGTTTCTTATATTCTAAGTTTTTCAGTGCAACTCACTCATATACTATGTACTACACTGTGCGTTTCTTATATTCTAAGTTTTTCAGTGCAACTCACTCATATACTATGTACTACACTGGCGTTTCTTATATTCTAAGTTTTTCAGTGCAACTCACTCATATACTATGTACTACACTGTGCGTTTCTTATATTCTAAGTTTTTCAGTGCAACTCACTCATATACTATGTACTACACTGTGCGTTTCTTATATTCTAAGTTTTTCAGTGCAACTCACTCATATACTATGTACTACACTGTGCATTTCGTGTAATGCGGGTTTTTCAGTAAATTCTAAGTTTTTCAGTGCAACTCACTCATATACTATGTACTACACTGTGCGTTTCTTATATTCTAAGTTTTTCAGTGCAACTCACTCATATACTATGTACTACACTGTGCGTTTCTTATATTCTAAGTTTTTCAGTGCAACTCACTCATATACTATGTACTACACTGTGCGTTTCTTATATTCTAAGTTTTTCAGTGCAACTCACTCATATACTATGTACTACACTGTGCGATTCTTATATTCTAAGTTTTTCAGTGCAACTCACTCATATACTATGTACTACACTGTGCGTTTCTTATATTCTAAGTTTTTCAGTGCAACTCACTCATATACTATGTACTACACTGTGCGTTTCTTATATTCTAAGTTTTTCAGTGCAACTCACTCATATACTATGTACTACACTGTGCGTTTCTTATATTCTAAGTTTTTCAGTGCAACTCACTCATATACTATGTACTACACTGTGCGTTTCTTATATTCTAAGTTTTTCAGTGCAACTCACTCATATACTATGTACTACACTGTGCGTTTCTTATATTCTAAGTTTTTCAGTGCAACTCACTCATATACTATGTACTACACTGTGCGTTTCTTATATTCTAAGTTTTTCAGTGCAACTCACTCATATACTATGTACTACACTGTGCGTTTCTTATATTCTAAGTTTTTCAGTGCAACTCACTCATATACTATGTACTACACTGTGCGTTTCTTATATTCTAAGTTTTTCAGTGCAACTCACTCATATACTATGTACTACACTGTGCGTTTCTTATATTCTAAGTTTTTCAGTGCAACTCACTCATATACTATGTACTCTGTGCGTTTCTTATATTCTAAGTTTTTCAGTGCAACTCACTCATATACTATGTACTACACTGTGCGTTTCTTATATTCTAAGTTTTTCAGTGCAACTCACTCATATACTATGTACTACACTGTGCATTTCGTGTAATGCGGGTTTTTCAGTAAATTCTAAGTTTTTCAGTGCAACTCACTCATATACTATGTACTACACTGTGCGTTTCTTATATTCTAAGTTTTTCAGTGCAACTCACTCATATACTATGTACTACACTGTGCGTTTCTTATATTCTAAGTTTTTCAGTGCAACTCACTCATATACTATGTACTACACTGTGCGTTTCTTATATTCTAAGTTTTTCAGTGCAACTCACTCATATACTATGTACTACACTGTGCGTTTCTTATATTCTAAGTTTTTCAGTGCAACTCACTCATATACTATGTACTACACTGTGCGTTTCTTATATTCTAAGTTTTTCAGTGCAACTCACTCATATACTATGTACTACAATGTGTGTTTCTTATATTCTAAGTTTTTCAGTGCAACTCACTCATATACAATGTACTACACTGTGCATTTCGTGTAATGCTTGTTTTTCAGTAAATTCTAAGTTTTTCAGTGCAACTCACTCATATACTATGTACTACACTGTGCGTTTCTTATATTCTAAGTTTTTCAGTGCAACTCACTCATATACTATGTACTACACTGTGCGTTTCTTATATTCTAAGTTTTTCAGTGCAACTCACTCATATACTATGTACTACACTGGCGTTTCTTATATTCTAAGTTTTTTAGTGCAACTCACTCATATACTATGTACTACACTGTGCGTTTCTTATATTCTAAGTTTTTCAGTGCAACTCACTCATATACTATGTACTACACTGTGCGTTTCTTATATTCTAAGTTTTTCAGTGCAACTCACTCATATACTATGTACTACACTGTGCATTTCGTGTAATGCGGGTTTTTCAGTAAATTCTAAGTTTTTCAGTGCAACTCACTCATATACTATGTACTACACTGTGCGTTTCTTATATTCTAAGTTTTTCAGTGCAACTCACTCATATACTATGTACTACACTGTGCGTTTCTTATATTCTAAGTTTTTCAGTGCAACTCACTCATATACTATGTACTACACTGTGCGTTTCTTATATTCTAAGTTTTTCAGTGCAACTCACTCATATACTATGTACTACACTGTGCGTTTCTTATATTCTAAGTTTTTCAGTGCAACTCACTCATATACTATGTACTACACTGTGCGTTTCTTATATTCTAAGTTTTTCAGTGCAACTCACTCATATACTATGTACTACACTGTGCATTTCGTGTAATGCGGGTTTTTCAGTAAATTCTAAGTTTTTCAGTGCAACTCACTCATATACTATGTACTACACTGTGCGTTTCTTATATTCTAAGTTTTTCAGTGCAACTCACTCATATACTATGTACTACACTGTGCGTTTCTTATATTCTAAGTTTTTCAGTGCAACTCACTCATATACTATGTACTACACTGTGCGTTTCTTATATTCTAAGTTTTTCAGTGCAACTCACTCATATACTATGTACTACACTGTGCGTTTCTTATATTCTAAGTTTTTCATTGCAAGTCACTCATATACTATGTACTACACTGTGCGTCTCTTATATTCTAAGTTTTTCAGTGCAACTCACTCATATACTATGTACTATATTCTAAGTTTTTCAGTGCAACTCACTCATATACTATGTACTACACTGTGCGTTTCTTATATTCTAAGTTTTTCAGTGCAACTCACTCATATACTATGTACTACACTGTGCGTTTCTTATATTCTAAGTTTTTCAGTGCAACTCACTCATATACTATGTACTACACTGTGCGTTTCTTATATTCTAAGTTTTTCAGTGCAACTCACTCATATACTATGTACTACACTGTGCGTTTCTTATATTCTAAGTTTTTCAGTGCAACTCACTCATATACTATGTACTACACTGTGCGTTTCTTATATTCTAAGTTTTTCAGTGCAACTCACTCATATACTATGTACTACACTGTGCGTTTCTTATATTCTAAGTTTTTCAGTGCAACTCACTCATATACTATGTACTACACTGTGCGTTTCTTATATTCTAAGTTTTTCAGTGCAACTCACTCATATACTATGTACTACACTGTGCGTTTCTTATATTCTAAGTTTTTCAGTGCAACTCACTCATATACTATGTACTACACTGTGCGTTTCTTATATTCTAAGTTTTTCAGTGCAACTCACTCATATACTATGTACTACACTGTGCGTTTCTTATATTCTAAGTTTTTCAGTGCAACTCACTCATATACTATGTACTACACTGTGCGTTTCTTATATTCTAAGTTTTTCAGTGCAACTCACTCATATACTATGTACTACACTGTGCGTTTCTTATATTCTAAGTTTTTCAGTGCAACTCACTCATATACTATGTACTACACTGTGCGTTTCTTATATTCTAAGTTTTTCAGTGCAACTCACTCATATACTATGTACTACACTGTGCGTTTCTTATATTCTAAGTTTTTCAGTGCAACTCACTCATATACTATGTACTACACTGTGCGTTTCTTATATTCTAAGTTTTTCAGTGCAACTCACTCATATACTATGTACTACACTGTGCGTTTCTTATATTCTAAGTTTTTCAGTGCAACTCACTCATATACTATGTACTACACTGTGCGTTTCTTATATTCTAAGTTTTTCAGTGCAACTCACTCATATACTATGTACTACACTGTGCGTTTCTTATATTCTAAGTTTTTCAGTGCAACTCACTCATATACTATGTACTACACTGTGCGTTTCTTATATTCTAAGTTTTTCAGTGCAACTCACTCATATACTATGTACTACACTGTGCGTTTCTTATATTCTAAGTTTTTCAGTGCAACTCACTCATATACTATGTACTACACTGTGCGTTTCTTATATTCTAAGTTTTTCAGTGCAACTCACTCATATACTATGTACTACACTGTGCGTTTCTTATATTCTAAGTTTTTCAGTGCAACTCACTCATATACTATGTACTACACTGTGCGTTTCTTATATTCTAAGTTTTTCAGTGCAACTCACTCATATACTATGTACTACACTGTGCGTTTCTTATATTCTAAGTTTTTCAGTGCAACTCACTCATATACTATGTACTACACTGTGCGTTTCTTATATTCTAAGTTTTTCAGTGCAACTCACTCATATACTATGTACTACACTGTGCGTTTCTTATATTCTAAGTTTTTCAGTGCAACTCACTCATATACTATGTACTACACTGTGCTTCGTTATCGGTTTCAGTAATTCTAAGTTTTTCAGTGCAACTCACTCATATACTATGTACTACACTGTGCGTTTCTTATATTCTAAGTTTTTCAGTGCAACTCACTCATATACTATGTACTACACTGTGCGTTTCTTATATTCTAAGTTTTTCAGTGCAACTCACTCATATACTATGTACTACACTGTGCGTTTCTTATATTCTAAGTTTTTCAGTGCAACTCACTCATATACTATGTACTACACTGTGCGTTTCTTATATTCTAAGTTTTTCAGTGCAACTCACTCATATACTATGTACTACACTGTGCGTTTCTTATATTCTAAGTTTTTCAGTGCAACTCACTCATATACTATGTACTACACTGTGCGTTTCTTATATTCTAAGTTTTTCAGTGCAACTCACTCATATACTATGTACTACACTGTGCGTTTCTTATATTCTAAGTTTTTCAGTGCAACTCACTCATATACTATGTACTACACTGTGCGTTTCTTATATTCTAAGTTTTTCAGTGCAACTCACTCATATACTATGTACTACACTGTGCGTTTCTTATATTCTAAGTTTTTCAGTGCAACTCACTCATATACTATGTACTACACTGTGCGTTTCTTATATTCTAAGTTTTTCAGTGCAACTCACTCATATACTATGTACTACACTGTGCGTTTCTTATATTCTAAGTTTTTCAGTGCAACTCACTCATATACTATGTACTACACTGTGCGTTTCTTATATTCTAAGTTTTTCAGTGCAACTCACTCATATACTATGTACTACACTGTGCGTTTCTTATATTCTAAGTTTTTCAGTGCAACTCACTCATATACTATGTACTACACTGTGCGTTTCTTATATTCTAAGTTTTTCAGTGCAACTCACTCATATACTATGTACTACACTGTGCGTTTCTTATATTCTAAGTTTTTCAGTGCAACTCACTCATATACTATGTACTACACTGTGCGTTTCTTATATTCTAAGTTTTTCAGTGCAACTCACTCATATACTATGTACTACACTGTGCGTTTCTTATATTCTAAGTTTTTCAGTGCAACTCACTCATATACTATGTACTACACTGTGCGTTTCTTATATTCTAAGTTTTTCAGTGCAACTCACTCATATACTATGTACTACACTGTGCATTTCGTGTAATGCGGGTTTTCAGTAAATTCTAAGTTTTTCAGTGCAACTCACTCATATACTATGTACTACACTGTGCGTTTCTTATATTCTAAATTTTTCAGTGCAACTCACTCATATACTATGTACTACACTGTGCGTTTCTTATATTCTAAGTTTTTCAGTGCAACTCACTCATATACTATGTACTACACTGTGCGTTTCTTATATTCTAAGTTTTTCAGTGCAACTCACTCATATACTATGTACTACACTGTGCGTTTCTTATATTCTAAGTTTTTCAGTGCAACTCACTCATATACTATGTACTACACTGTGCGTTTCTTATATTCTAAGTTTTTCAGTGCAACTCACTCATATACTATGTACTACACTGTGCATTTCGTGTAATGCGGGTTTTTCAGTAAATTCTAAGTTTTTCAGTGCAACTCACTCATATACTATGTACTACACTGTGCGTTTCTTATATTCTAAGTTTTTCAGTGCAACTCACTCATATACTATGTACTACACTGTGCGTTTCTTATATTCTAAGTTTTTCAGTGCAACTCACTCATATACTATGTACTACACTGTGCGTTTCTTATATTCTAAGTTTTTCAGTGCAACTCACTCATATACTATGTACTACACTGTGCGTTTCTTATATTCTAAGTTTTTCAGTGCAACTCACTCATATACTATGTACTACACTGTGCATTTCGTGTAATGCGGGTTTTTCAGTAAATTCTAAGTTTTTCAGTGCAACTCACTCATATACTATGTACTACACTGTGCGTTTCTTATATTCTAAGTTTTTCAGTGCAACTCACTCATATACTATGTACTACACTGTGCGTTTCTTATATTCTAAGTTTTTCAGTGCAACTCACTCATATACTATGTACTACACTGTGCGTTTCTTATATTCTAAGTTTTTCAGTGCAACTCACTCATATACTATGTACTACACTGTGCGTTTCTTATATTCTAAGTTTTTCAGTGCAACTCACTCATATACTATGTACTACACTGTGCATTTCGTGTAATGCGGGTTTTTCAGTAAATTCTAAGTTTTTCAGTGCAACTCACTCATATACTATGTACTACACTGTGCGTTTCGTTTATATTCTAAAGTTTTTCAGTGCAACTCACTCATATACTATGTACTACACTGTGCGTTTCTTATATTCTAAGTTTTTCAGTGCAACTCACTCATATACTATGTACTACACTGTGCGTTTCTTATATTCTAAGTTTTTCAGTGCAACTCACTCATATACTATGTACTACACTGTGCGTTTCTTATATTCTAAGTTTTTCAGTGCAACTCACTCATATACTATGTACTACACTGTGCGTTTCTTATATTCTAAGTTTTTCAGTGCAACTCACTCATATACTATGTACTACACTGTGCATTTCGTGTAATGCGGGTTTTTCAGTAAATTCTAAGTTTTTCAGTGCAACTCACTCATATACTATGTACTACACTGTGCGTTTCTTATATTCTAAGTTTTTCAGTGCAACTCACTCATATACTATGTACTACACTGTGCGTTTCTTATATTCTAAGTTTTTCAGTGCAACTCACTCATATACTATGTACTACACTGTGCGTTTCTTATATTCTAAGTTTTTCAGTGCAACTCACTCATATACTATGTACTACACTGTGCGTTTCTTATATTCTAAGTTTTTCAGTGCAACTCACTCATATACTATGTACTACACTGTGCATTTTCGTGTAATGCGGGTTTTTCAGTAAATTCTAAGTTTTTCAGTGCAACTCACTCATATACTATGTACTACACTGTGCGTTTCTTATATTCTAAGTTTTTCAGTGCAACTCACTCATATACTATGTACTACACTGTGCGTTTCTTATATTCTAAGTTTTTCAGTGCAACTCACTCATATACTATGTACTACACTGTGCGTTTCTTATATTCTAAGTTTTTCAGTGCAACTCACTCATATACTATGTACTACACTGTGCGTTTCTTATATTCTAAGTTTTTCAGTGCAACTCACTCATATACTATGTACTACACTGTGCATTTCGTGTAATGCGGGTTTTTCAGTAAATTCTAAGTTTTTCAGTGCAACTCACTCATATACTATGTACTACACTGTGCGTTTCTTATATTCTAAGTTTTTCAGTGCAACTCACTCATATACTATGTACTACACTGTGCGTTTCTTATATTCTAAGTTTTTCAGTGCAACTCACTCATATACTATGTACTACACTGTGCGTTTCTTATATTCTAAGTTTTTCAGTGCAACTCACTCATATACTATGTACTACACTGTGCGTTTCTTATATTCTAAGTTTTTCAGTGCAACTCACTCATATACTATGTACTACACTGTGCGTTTCTTATATTCTAAGTTTTTCAGTGCAACTCACTCATATACTATGTACTACACTGTGCATTTTGTGTAATGCGGGTTTTTCAGTAAATTCTAAGTTTTTCAGTGCAACTCACTCATATACTATGTACTACACTGTGCGTTTCTTATATTCTAAGTTTTTCAGTGCAACTCACTCATATACTATGTACTACACTGTGCGTTTCTTATATTCTAAGTTTTTCAGTGCAACTCACTCATATACTATGTACTACACTGTGCGTTTCTTATATTCTAAGTTTTTCAGTGCAACTCACTCATATACTATGTACTACACTGTGCGTTTCTTATATTCTAAGTTTTTCAGTGCAACTCACTCATATACTATGTACTACACTGTGCATTTCGTGTAATGCGGGTTTTTCAGTAAATTCTAAGTTTTTCAGTGCAACTCACTCATATACTATGTACTACACTGTGCGTTTCTTATATTCTAAGTTTTTCAGTGCAACTCACTCATATACTATGTACTACACTGTGCGTTTCTTATATTCTAAGTTTTTCAGTGCAACTCACTCATATACTATGTACTACACTGTGCGTTTCTTATATTCTAAGTTTTTCAGTGCAACTCACTCATATACTATGTACTACACTGTCCGTTTCTTAAATTCTAAGTTTTTCAGTGCAACTCACTCATATACTATGTACTACACTGAGCGTTTCTTATATTCTAAGTTTTTCAGTGCAACTCACTCATATACTATGTACTACACTGTGCGTTTCTTATATTCTAAGTTTTTCAGTGCAACTCACTCATATACTATGTACTACACTGTACGTTTCTTATATTCTAAGTTTTTCAGTGCAACTCACTCATATACTATGTACTACACTGTGCGTTTCTTATATTCTAAGTTTTTCAGTGCAACTCACTCATATACTATGTACTACACTGTGCGTTTCTTATATTCTAAGTTTTTCAGTGCAACTCACTCATATACTATGTACTACACTGTCCACTTCTTAAATTCTAAGTTTTTCAGTGCAACTCACTCATATACTATGTACTACACTGAGCGTTTCTTATATTCTAAGTTTTTCAGTGCAACTCACTCATACTATGTACTACACTGTGCGTTTCTTATATTCTAAGTTTTTCAGTGCAACTCACTCATATACTATGTACTACACTGTGCGTTTCTTATATTCTAAGTTTTTCAGTGCAACTCACTCATATACTATGTACTACACTGTCCGTTTCTTAAATTCTAAGTTTTTCAGTGCAACTCACTCATATACTATGTACTACACTGAGCGTTTCTTATATTCTAAGTTTTTCAGTGCAACTCACTCATATACTATGTACTACACTGTGCGTTTCTTATATTCTAAGTTTTTCAGTGCAACTCACTCATATACTATGTACTACACTGTACGTTTCTTATATTCTAAGTTTTTCAGTGCAACTCACTCATATACTATGTACTACACTGTGCGTTTCTTATATTCTAAGTTTTTCAGTGCAACTCACTCATATACTATGTACTACACTGTGCGTTTCTTAAATTCTAAGTTTTTCAGTGCAACTCACTCATATACTATGTACTACACTGTGCGTTTCTTATATTCTAAGTTTTTCAGTGCAACTCACTCATATACTATGTACTACACTGTGCGTTTCTTATATTCTAAGTTTTTCAGTGCAACTCACTCATATACTATGTACTACACTGTGCGTTTCTTATATTCTAAGTTTTTCAGTGCAACTCACTCATATACTATGTACTACACTGTGCATTTCTTATATTCTAAGTTTTTCAGTGCAACTCACTCATATACTATGTACTACACTGTGCGTTTCTTATATTCTAAGTTTTTCAGTGCAACTCACTCAGATACTATGTACTACACTGTGCGTTTCTCATATTCTAAGTTTTTCAGTGCAACTCACTCATATACTATGTACTACACTGTGCGTTTCTTATATTCTAAGTTTTTCAGTGCAACTCACTCATATACTATGTACTACACTGTGCGTTTCTTATATTCTAAGTTTTTCAGTGCAACTCACTCATATACTATGTACTACACTGTGCGTTTCTTATATTCTAAGTTTTTCAGTGCAACTCACTCATATACTATGTACTACACTGTGCGTTTCTTATATTCTAAGTTTTTCAGTGCAACTCACTCATATACTATGTACTACACTGTCCGTTTCTTAAATTCTAAGTTTTTCAGTGCAACTCACTCATATACTAGGTACTACACTGAGCGTTTCTTATATTCTAAGTTTTTCAGTGCAACTCACTCATACTATGTACTACACTGTGCGTTTCTTATATTCTAAGTTTTTCAGTGCAACTCACTCATATACTATGTACTACACTGTGCGTTTCTTATATTCTAAGTTTTTCAGTGCAACTCACTCATATACTATGTAACTCACTCATATACTATGTACTACACTGTGCGTTTCTTATATTCTAAGTTTTTCAGTGCAACTCACTCATATACTATGTACTACACTGTGCGTTTCTTATATTCTAAGTTTTTCAGTGCAACTCACTCATATACTATGTACTACACTGTGCGTTTCTTATATTCTAAGTTTTTCAGTGCAACTCACTCATATACTATGTACTACACTGTCCGTTTCTTAAATTCTAAGTTTTTCAGTGCAACTCACTCATATACTATGTACTACACTGAGCGTTTCTTATATTCTAAGTTTTTCAGTGCAACTCACTCATACTATGTACTACACTGTGCGTTTCTTATATTCTAAGTTTTTCAGTGCAACTCACTCATATACTATGTACTACACTGTGCGTTTCTTATATTCTAAGTTTTTCAGTGCAACTCACTCATATACTATGTAACTCACTCATATACTATGTACTACACTGTGCGTTTCTTATATTCTAAGTTTTTCAGTGCAACTCACTCATATACTATGTACTACACTGTGCGTTTCTTATATTCTAAGTTTTTCAGTGCAACTCACTCATATACTATGTACTACACTGTTAATTTCTTATATTCTAAGTTTTTCAGTGCAACTCACTCATATACTATGTACTACACTGTGCGTTTCTTATATTCTAAGTTTTTCAGTGCAACTCACTCATATACTATGTACTACACTGTGCGTTTCTTATATTCTAAGTTTTTCAGTGCAACTCACTCATATACTATGTGATACACTGTGCGTTTCTTATATTCTAAGTTTTTCAGTGCAACTCACCCATATACTATATACTACACTGTGCCTTTCTTATATTCTAAGTTTTTCAGTGCAACGCACTCATATACTATGTACTACACTGTGCGTTTCTTATATTCTAAGTTTTTCAGTGCAACTCTCTCATATACTATGTACTACACTGTGCGTTTCTTATATTCTAAGTTTTTCAGTGCAACTCACTCATATACTATGTACTACACTGTGCGTTTCTTATATTCTAAGTTTTTCAGTGCAACTCACTCATATACTATGTGATACACTGTGCGTTTCTTATATTCTAAGTTTTTCAGTGCAACTCACCCATATACTATGTACTACACTGTGCGTTTCTTATATTCTAAGTTTTTCAGTGCAACTCACTCATATACTATGTACTACACTGTACGTTTCTTATATTCTAAGTTTTTCAGTGCAACTCACTCATATACTATGTACTACACTGTGCGTTTCTTATATTCTAAGTTTTTCAGTGCAACTCACTCATATACTATGTACTACACTGTACGTTTCTTATATTCTAAGTTTTTCAGTGCAACTCACTCATATACTATGTACTACACTGTGCGTTTCTTATATTCTAAGTTTTTCAGTGCAACTCACTCATATACTATGTACTACACTGTGCGTTTCTTAAATTCTAAGTTTTTCAGTGCAACTCACTCATATACTATGTACTACACTGTGCGTTTCTTATATTCTAAGTTTTTCAGTGCAACTCACTCATATACTATGTACTACACTGTGCGTTTCTTATATCTAAGTTTTTCAGTGCAACTCACTCATATACTATGTACTACACTGTGCGTTTCTTATATTCTAAGTTTTTCAGTGCAACTCACTCATATACTATGTACTACACTGTGCATTTCTTATATTCTAAGTTTTTCAGTGCAACTCACTCATATACTATGTACTACACTGTGCGTTTCTTATATTCTAAGTTTTTCAGTGCAACTCACTCAGATACTATGTACTACACTGTGCGTTTCTCATATTCTAAGTTTTTCAGTGCAACTCACTCATATACTATGTACTACACTGTGCGTTTCTTATATTCTAAGTTTTTCAGTGCAACTCACTCATATACTATGTACTACACTGTGCGTTTCTTATATTCTAAGTTTTTCAGTGCAACTCACTCATATACTATGTAACTCACTCATATACTATGTACTACACTGTGCGTTTCTTATATTCTAAGTTTTTCAGTGCAACTCACTCATATACTATGTAACTCACTCATATACTATGTACTACACTGTGCGTTTCTTATATTCTAAGTTTTTCAGTGCAACTCACTCATATACTATGTACTACACTGTGCGTTTCTTATATTCTAAGTTTTTCAGTGCAACTCACTCATATACTATGTACTACACTGTTAATTTCTTATATTCTAAGTTTTTCAGTGCAACTCACTCATATACTATGTACTACACTGTGCGTTTCTTATATTCTAAGTTTTTCAGTGCAACTCACTCATATACTACGTACTACACTGTGCGTTTCTTATATTCTAAGTTTTTCAGTGCAACTCACTCATATACTATGTACTACACTGTGCGTTTCTTATATTCTAAGTTTTTCAGTGCAACTCACTCATATACTACGTACTACACTGTGCGTTTCTTATATTCTAAGTTTTTCAGTGCAACTCACTCATATACTACGTACTACACTGTGCGTTTCTTATATTCTAAGTTTCTCAGTGCAACTCACTCATATACTATGTACTACACTGTGCGTTTCTTATATTCTAAGTTTTTCAGTGCAACTCACTCATATACTACATACTACACTGTGCGTTTCTTAAATTCTAAGTTTTTCAGTGCAACTCACTCATATACTACGTACTACTCTGTGCGTTTCTTATATTCTAAGTTTTTCAGTGCAACGCACTCATATACTATGTACTACACTGTGCCTTTCTTATATTCTAAGTTTTTCAGTGCAACGCACTCATATACTATGTACTACACTGTGCGTTTCTTATATTCTAAGTTTTTCAGTGCAACTCTCTCATATACTATGTACTACACTGTGCGTTTCTTATATTCTAAGTTTTTCAGTGCAACTCACTCATATACTATGTACTACACTGTGCGTTTCTTATATTCTAAGTTTTTCAGTGCAACTCACTCATATACTATGTGATACACTGTGCGTTTCTTATATTCTAAGTTTTTCAGTGCAACTCACCCATATACTATGTACTACACTGTGCGTTTCTTATATTCTAAGTTTTTCAGTGCAACTCACTCATATACTACGTACTACACTGTGCGTTTCTTATATTCTAAGTTTTTCAGTGCAACTCACTCATATACTATGTACTACACTGTGCGTTTCTTACATTCTAAGTTTTTCAGTGCAACTCACTCATATACTATGTACTACACTGTGCGTTTTTTAAATTCTAAGTTTTTCAGTGCAACTCACTCATATACTATGTACTACACTGAGCGTTTCTTATATTCTAAGTTTTTCAGTGCAACTCACTCATACTATGTACTACACTGTGCGTTTCTTATATTCTAAGTTTTTCAGTGCAACTCACTCATATACTATGTACTACACTGTGCGTTTCTTATATTCTAAGTTTTTCAGTGCAACTCACTCATATACTATGTAACTCACTCATATACTATGTACTACACTGTGCGTTTCTTATATTCTAAGTTTTTCAGTGCAACTCACTCATATACTATGTACTACACTGTGCGTTTCTTATATTCTAAGTTTTTCAGTGCAACTCACTCATATACTATGTACTACACTGTTAATTTCTTATATTCTAAGTTTTTCAGTGCAACTCACTCATATACTATGTACTACACTGTGCGTTTGTTATATTCTAAGTTTTTCAGTGCAACTCACTCATATACTATGTACTACACTGTGCGTTTCTTATATTCTAAGTTTTTCAGTGCAACTCACTCATATACTATGTGATACACTGTGCGTTTCTTATATTCTAAGTTTTTCAGTGCAACTCACCCATATACTATGTACTACACTGTGCCTTTCTTATATTCTAAGTTTTTCAGTGCAACGCACTCATATACTATGTACTACACTGTGCGTTTCTTATATTCTAAGTTTTTCAGTGCAACTCTCTCATATACTATGTACTACACTGTGCGTTTCTTATATTCTAAGTTTTTCAGTGCAACTCACTCATATACTATGTACTACACTGTGCGTTTCTTATATTCTAAGTTTTTCAGTGCAACTCACTCATATACTATGTGATACACTGTGCGTTTCTTATATTCTAAGTTTTTCAGTGCAACTCACTCATATACTACGTACTACACTGTGCGTTTCTTATATTCTAAGTTTTTCAGTGCAACTCACTCATATACTATGTACTACACTGTGCGTTTCTTATATTCTAAGTTTTTCAGTGCAACTCACTCATATACTACGTACTACACTGTGCGTTTCTTACATTCTAAGTTTTTCAGTGCAACTCACTCATATACTAAGTACTACACTGTGCGTTTCTTACATTCTAAGTTTTTCAGTGCAACTCACTCATATACTATGTACTACACTGTGCGTTTCTTACATTCTAAGTTTTTCAGTGCAACTCACTCATATACTATGTAACTCACTCATATACTATGTACTACACTGTGCGTTTCTTATATTCTAAGTTTTTCAGTGCAACTCACTCATATATTATGTACTACACTGTGCGTTTCTTATATTCTAAGTTTTTCAGTGCAACTCACTCATATACTACGTACTACACTGTGCGTTTCTTATATTCTAAGTTTTTCAGTGCAACTCACTCATATACTACGTACTACACTGTGCGTTTCTTATATTCTAAGTTTCTCAGTGCAACTCACTCATATACTATGTACTACACTGTGCGTTTCTTATATTCTAAGTTTTTCAGTGCAACTCACTCATATACTACGTACTACACTGTGCGTTTCTTAAATTCTAAGTTTTTCAGTGCAACTCACTCATATACTACGTACTACACTGTGCGTTTCTTATATTCTAAGTTTTTCAGTGCAACGCACTCATATACTATGTACTACACTGTGCCTTTCTTATATTCTAAGTTTTTCAGTGCAACGCACTCATATACTATGTACTACACTGTGCGTTTCTTATATTCTAAGTTTTTCAGTGCAACTCTCTCATATACTATGTACTACACTGTGCGTTTCTTATATTCTAAGTTTTTCAGTGCAACTCACTCATATACTATGTACTACACTGTGCGTTTCTTATATTCTAAGTTTTTCAGTGCAACTCACTCATATACTATGTGATACACTGTGCGTTTCTTATATTCTAAGTTTTTCAGTGCAACTCACTCATATACTATGTACTACACTGTGCGTTTCTTATATTCTAAGTTTTTCAGTGCAACTCACTCATATACTACGTACTACACTGTGCGTTTCTTATATTCTAAGTTTTTCAGTGCAACTCACTCATATACTATGTACTACACTGTGCGTTTCTTATATTCTAAGTTTTTCAGTGCAACTCACTCATATACTATGTACTACACTGTGCGTTTCTTACATTCTAAGTTTTTCAGTGCAACTCACTCATATACTATGTACTACACTGTGCGTTTCTTACATTCTAAGTTTTTCAGTGCAACTCACTCATATACTATGTACTACACTGTGCGTTTCTTACATTATAAGTTTTTCAGTGCAACTCACTCATATACTATGTACTACACTGTGCGTTTCTTATATCCTAAGTTTTTCAGTGCAACTCACTCATATACTACGTACTACACTGTGCGTTTCTTATATTCTAAGTTTCTCAGTGCAACTCACTCATATACTATGTACTACACTGTGCGTTTCTTATATTCTAAGTTTTTCAGTGCAACTCACTCAAATACTACGTACTACACTGTGCGTTTCTTAAATTCTAAGTTTTTCAGTGCAACTCACTCATATACTATGTACTACACTGTGCGTTTCTTATATTCTAAGTTTTTCAGTGCAACTCACTCATATACTATGTACTACACTGTGCCTTTCTTATATTCTTAGTTTTTCAGTGCAACTCACTCATATACTATGTACTACACTGTGCATTTCGTGTAATGTGGGTTTTTCAGTAAATTCTAAGTTTTTCAGTGCAACTCACTCATATACTATGTACTACACTGTGCGTTTCTTATATTCTAAGTTTTTCTGTGCAACTCACTCATATACTATGTACTACACTGTGCGTTTCTTATATTCTAAGTTTTTCAGTGCAACTCACTCATATACTATGTACTAAACTGTGCGTTTCTTATATTCTATGTTTTTCAGTGCAACTCACTCATATACTATGTACTACACTGTGCGTTTCTTATATTCTATGTTTTTCAGTGCAACTCACTCATATACTATGTACTACACTGTGCGTTTCTTATATTCTACGTTTTTCAGTGCAACTCACTCATATACTATGTACTACACTGTGCGTTTCTTATATTCTAAGTTTTTCAGTGCAACTCACTCATATACTATGTACTACACTGTGCGTTTCTTATATTCTAAGTTTTTCAGTGCAACTCACTCATATACTATGTACTACACTGTGCGTTTCTTATATTCTAAGTTTTTCAGTGCAAGTCACTCATATATTATATGTACTACACTGTGCATTTCGTGTAATGCGGGTTTTTCAGTAAATTCTAAGTTTTTCAGTGCAACTCATTCATATACTATGTACTATACTGTGCGTTTCTTATATTCTAAATTTTTCAGTGCAACTCACTCATATACTATGTACTACACTGTGCGTTTCTTATATTCTAAGTTTTTCAGTGCAACTCACTCATATACTATGTACTACACTGTGCGTTTCTTATATTCTAAGTTTTTCAGTGCAACTCACTCATATACTATGTACTACACTGTGCGTTTCTTATATTCTAAGTTTTTCAGTGCAACTCACTCATATACTATGTACTACACTGTCCGTTTCTTAAATTCTAAGTTTTTCAGTGCAACTCACTCATATACTATGTACTACACTGTGCGTTTCTTATATTCTAAGTTTTTCAGTGCAACTCACTCATATACTATGTACTACACTGTGCGTTTCTTATATTCTAAGTTTTTCAGTGCAACTCACTCATATACTATGTACTACACTGTGCGTTTCTTATATTCTAAGTTTTTCAGTGCAACTCACTCATATACTATGTACTACACTGTCCGTTTCTTAAATTCTAAGTTTTTCAGTGCAACTCACTCATACTATGTACTACACTGTGCGTTTCTTATATTCTAAGTTTTTCAGTGCAACTCACTCATATACTATGTACTACACTGTGCGTTTCTTATATTCTAAGTTTTTCAGTGCAACTCACTCATATACTATGTACTACACTGTGCGTTTCTTATATTCTAAGTTTTTCAGTGCAACTCACTCATATACTATGTACTACACTGTACGTTTCTTATATTCTAAGTTTTTCAGTGCAACTCACTCATATACTATGTACTACACTGTGCGTTTCTTATATTCTAAGTTTTTCAGTGCAACTCACTCATATACTATGTACTACACTGTACGTTTCTTATATTCTAAGTTTTTCAGTGCAACTCACTCATATACTATGTACTACACTGTGCGTTTCTTATATTCTAAGTTTTTCAGTGCAACTCACTCATATACTATGTACTACACTGTGCGTTTCTTATATTCTAAGTTTTTCAGTGCAACTCTCTCATATACTATGTACTACACTGTCCGTTTCTTAAATTCTAAGTTTTTCAGTGCAACTCACTCATATACTATGTACTACACTGAGCGTTTCTTATATTCTAAGTTTTTCAGTGCAACTCACTCATACTATGTACTACACTGTGCGTTTCTTATATTGTAAGTTTTTCAGTGCAACTCACTCATATACTATGTACTACACTGTGCGTTTCTTATATTCTAAGTTTTTCAGTGCAACTCACTCATATACTATGTACTACACTGTGCGTTTCTTAAATTCTAAGTTTTTCAGTGCAACTCACTCATATACTATGTACTACACTGTGCGTTTCTTATATTCTAAGTTTTTCAGTGCAACTCACTCATATACTATGTACTACACTGTGCGTTTCTTATATTCTAAGTTTTTCAGTGCAACTCACTCATATACTATGTACTACACTGTGCGTTTCTTATATTCTAAGTTTTTCAGTGCAACTCACTCATATACTATGTACTACACTGTCCGTTTCTTAAATTCTAAGTTTTTCAGTGCAACTCACTCATATACTATGTACTACACTGAGCGTTTCTTATATTCTAAGTTTTTCAGTGCAACTCACTCATACTATGTACTACACTGTGCGTTTCTTATATTCTAAGTTTTTCAGTGCAACTCACTCATATACTATGTACTACACTGTGCGTTTCTTATATTCTAAGTTTTTCAGTGCAACTCACTCATATACTATGTACTACACTGTCCGTTTCTTAAATTCTAAGTTTTTCAGTGCAACTCACTCATATACTATGTACTACACTGAGCGTTTCTTATATTCTAAGTTTTTCAGTGCAACTCACTCATATACTATGTACTACACTGTGCGTTTCTTATATTCTAAGTTTTTCAGTGCAACTCACTCATATACTATGTACTACACTGTACGTTTCTTATATTCTAAGTTTTTCAGTGCAACTCACTCATATACTATGTACTACACTGTGCGTTTCTTATATTCTAAGTTTTTCAGTGCAACTCACTCATATACTATGTACTACACTGTGCGTTTCTTAAATTCTAAGTTTTTCAGTGCAACTCACTCATATACTATGTACTACACTGTGCGTTTCTTATATTCTAAGTTTTTCAGTGCAACTCACTCATAGACTATGTACTACACTGTGCGTTTCTTATATTCTAAGTTTTTCAGTGCAACTCACTCATATACTATGTACTACACTGTGCATTTCTTATATTCTAAGTTTTTCAGTGCAACTCACTCATATACTATGTACTACACTGTGCGTTTCTTATATTCTAAGTTTTTCAGTGCAACTCACTCAGATACTATGTACTACACTGTGCGTTTCTTATATTCTAAGTTTTTCAGTGCAACTCACTCATATACTATGTACTACACTGTGCGTTTCTTATATTCTAAGTTTTTCAGTGCAACTCACTCATATACTATGTACTACACTGTGCGTTTCTTATATTCTAAGTTTTTCAGTGCAACTCACTCATATACTATGTACTACACTGTGCGTTTCTTATATTCTAAGTTTTTCAGTGCAACTCACTCATATACTATGTACTACACTGTCCGTTTCTTAAATTCTAAGTTTTTCAGTGCAACTCACTCATATACTATGTACTACACTGTGCGTTTCTTATATTCTAAGTTTTTCAGTGCAACTCACTCATATACTATGTACTACACTGTGCGTTTCTTATATTCTAAGTTTTTCAGTGCAACTCACTCATATACTATGTACTACACTGTGCGTTTCTTATATTCTAAGTTTTTCAGTGCAACTCACTCATATACTATGTACTACACTGTGCGTTTCTTATATTCTAAGTTTTTCAGTGCAACTCACTCATATACTATGTACTACACTGTGCGTTTCTTATATTCTAAGTTTTTCAGTGCAACTCACTCATATACTATGTACTACACTGTGCGTTTCTTATATTCTAAGTTTTTCAGTGCAACTCACTCATATATTATGTACTACACTGTGCGTTTCTTATATTCTAAGTTTTTCAGTGCAACTCACTCAGATACTATGTACTACACTGTGCGTTTCTTATATTCTAAGTTTTTCAGTGCAACTCACTCATATACTATGTACTACACTGTGCGTTTCTTATATTCTAAGTTTTTCAGTGCAACTCACTCATATACTATGTACTACACTGTGCGTTTCTTAAATTCTAAGTTTTTCAGTGCAACTCACTCATATACTATGTACTACACTGTGCGTTTCTTATATTCTAAGTTTTTCAGTGCAACTCACTCATATACTATGTACTACACTGTGCGTTTCTTATATTCTAAGTTTTTCAGTGCAACTCACTCATATACTATGTACTACACTGTCCGTTTCTTAAATTCTAAGTTTTTCAGTGCAACTCACTCATATACTATGTACTACACTGAGCGTTTCTTATATTCTAAGTTTTTCAGTGCAACTCACTCATACTATGTACTACACTGTGCGTTTCTTATATTCTAAGTTTTTCAGTGCAACTCACTCATATACTATGTACTACACTGTGCGTTTCTTATATTCTAAGTTTTTCAGTGCAACTCACTCATATACTATGTACTACACTGTACGTTTCTTATATTCTAAGTTTTTCAGTGCAACTCACTCATATACTATGTACTACACTGTGCGTTTCTTATATTCTAAGTTTTTCAGTGCAACTCACTCATATACTATGTACTACACTGTACGTTTCTTATATTCTAAGTTTTTCAGTGCAACTCACTCATATACTATGTACTACACTGTGCGTTTCTTATATTCTAAGTTTTTCAGTGCAACTCACTCATATACTATGTACTACACTGTGCGTTTCTTATATTCTAAGTTTTTCAGTGCAACTCTCTCATATACTATGTACTACACTGTCCGTTTCTTAAATTCTAAGTTTTTCAGTGCAACTCACTCATATACTATGTACTACACTGAGCGTTTCTTATATTCTAAGTTTTTCAGTGCAACTCACTCATACTATGTACTACACTGTGCGTTTCTTATATTCTAAGTTTTTCAGTGCAACTCACTCATATACTATGTACTACACTGTGCGTTTCTTATATTCTAAGTTTTTCAGTGCAACTCACTCATATACTATGTACTACACTGTGCGTTTCTTATATTCTAAGTTTTTCAGTGCAACTCACTCATATACTATGTACTACACTGTCCGTTTCTTAAATTCTAAGTTTTTCAGTGCAACTCACTCATATACTATGTACTACACTGAGCGTTTCTTATATTCTAAGTTTTTCAGTGCAACTCACTCATATACTATGTACTACACTGTGCGTTTCTTATATTCTAAGTTTTTCAGTGCAACTCACTCATATACTATGTACTACACTGTACGTTTCTTATATTCTAAGTTTTTCAGTGCAACTCACTCATAGACTATGTACTACACTGTGCGTTTCTTATATTCTAAGTTTTTCAGTGCAACTCACTCATAGACTATGTACTACACTGTGCGTTTCTTATATTCTAAGTTTTTCAGTGCAACTCACTCATATACTATGTACTACACTGTGCGTTTCTTATATTCTAAGTTTTTCAGTGCAACTCACTCATATACTATGTACTACACTGTGCGTTTCTTATATTCTAAGTTTTTCAGTGCAACTCACTCAGATACTATGTACTACACTGTGCGTTTCTTATATTCTAAGTTTTTCAGTGCAACTCACTCATATACTATGTACTACACTGTGCGTTTCTTATATTCTAAGTTTTTCAGTGCAACTCACTCATATACTATGTACTACACTGTGCGTTTCTTATATTCTAAGTTTTTCAGTGCAACTCACTCATATACTATGTACTACACTGTGCGTTTCTTATATTCTAAGTTTTTCAGTGCAACTCACTCATATACTATGTACTACACTGTGCGTTTCTTATATTCTAAGTTTTTCAGTGCAACTCACTCATATACTATGTACTACACTGTGCGTTTCTTATATTCTAAGTTTTTCAGTGCAACTCACTCATATACTATGTACTACACTGTACGTTTCTTATATTCTAAGTTTTTCAGTGCAACTCACTCATATACTATGTACTACACTGTGCGTTTCTTATATTCTAAGTTTTTCAGTGCAACTCACTCATATACTATGTACTACACTGTACGTTTCTTATATTCTAAGTTTTTCAGTGCAACTCACTCATATACTATGTACTACACTGTGCGTTTCTTATATTCTAAGTTTTTCAGTGCAACTCACTCATATACTATGTACTACACTGTGCGTTTCTTATATTCTAAGTTTTTCAGTGCAACTCTCTCATATACTATGTACTACACTGTCCGTTTCTTAAATTCTAAGTTTTTCAGTGCAACTCACTCATATACTATGTACTACACTGAGCGTTTCTTATATTCTAAGTTTTTCAGTGCAACTCACTCATACTATGTACTACACTGTGCGTTTCTTATATTCTAAGTTTTTCAGTGCAACTCACTCATATACTATGTACTACACTGTGCGTTTCTTATATTCTAAGTTTTTCAGTGCAACTCACTCATATACTATGTACTACACTGTGCGTTTCTTATATTCTAAGTTTTTCAGTGCAACTCACTCATATACTATGTACTACACTGTCCGTTTCTTAAATTCTAAGTTTTTCAGTGCAACTCACTCATATACTATGTACTACACTGAGCGTTTCTTATATTCTAAGTTTTTCAGTGCAACTCACTCATATACTATGTACTACACTGTGCGTTTCTTATATTCTAAGTTTTTCAGTGCAACTCACTCATATACTATGTACTACACTGTACGTTTCTTATATTCTAAGTTTTTCAGTGCAACTCACTCATATACTATGTACTACACTGTGCGTTTCTTATATTCTAAGTTTTTCAGTGCAACTCACTCATATACTATGTACTACACTGTGCGTTTCTTAAATTCTAAGTTTTTCAGTGCAACTCACTCATATACTATGTACTACACTGTGCGTTTCTTATATTCTAAGTTTTTCAGTGCAACTCACTCATATACTATGTACTACACTGTGCGTTTCTTATATTCTAAGTTTTTCAGTGCAACTCACTCATATACTATGTACTACACTGTGCGTTTCTTATATTCTAAGTTTTTCAGTGCAACTCACTCATATACTATGTACTACACTGTCCGTTTCTTAAATTCTAAGTTTTTCAGTGCAACTCACTCATATACTATGTACTACACTGAGCGTTTCTTATATTCTAAGTTTTTCAGTGCAACTCACTCATACTATGTACTACACTGTGTGTTTCTTATATTCTAAGTTTTTCAGTGCAACTCACTCATATACTATGTACTACACTATGCGTTTCTTATATTCTAAGTTTTTCAGTGCAACTCACTCATATACTATGTACTACACTGTGCGTTTCTTATATTCTAAGTTTTTCAGTGCAACTCACTCATATACTATGTACTACACTGTCCGTTTCTTAAATTCTAAGTTTTTCAGTGCAACTCACTCATATACTATGTACTACACTGAGCGTTTCTTATATTCTAAGTTTTTCAGTGCAACTCACTCATATACTATGTACTACACTGTGCGTTTCTTATATTCTAAGTTTTTCAGTGCAACTCACTCATATACTATGTACTACACTGTACGTTTCTTATATTCTAAGTTTTTCAGTGCAACTCACTCATATACTATGTACTACACTGTGCGTTTCTTATATTCTAAGTTTTTCAGTGCAACTCACTCATATACTATGTACTACACTGTGCGTTTCTTATATTCTAAGTTTTTCAGTGCAACTCTCTCATATACTATGTACTACACTGTCCGTTTCTTAAATTCTAAGTTTTTCAGTGCAACTCACTCATATACTATGTACTACACTGAGCGTTTCTTATATTCTAAGTTTTTCAGTGCAACTCACTCATACTATGTACTACACTGTGCGTTTCTTATATTCTAAGTTTTTCAGTGCAACTCACTCATATACTATGTACTACACTGTGCGTTTCTTATATTCTAAGTTTTTCAGTGCAACTCACTCATATACTATGTACTACACTGTGCGTTTCTTATATTCTAAGTTTTTCAGTGCAACTCACTCATATACTATGTACTACACTGTCCGTTTCTTAAATTCTAAGTTTTTCAGTGCAACTCACTCATATACTATGTACTACACTGAGCGTTTCTTATATTCTAAGTTTTTCAGTGCAACTCACTCATATACTATGTACTACACTGTGCGTTTCTTATATTCTAAGTTTTTCAGTGCAACTCACTCATATACTATGTACTACACTGTACGTTTCTTATATTCTAAGTTTTTCAGTGCAACTCACTCATATACTATGTACTACACTGTGCGTTTCTTATATTCTAAGTTTTTCAGTGCAACTCACTCATATACTATGTACTACACTGTGCGTTTCTTAAATTCTAAGTTTTTCAGTGCAACTCACTCATATACTATGTACTACACTGTGCGTTTCTTATATTCTAAGTTTTTCAGTGCAACTCACTCATAGACTATGTACTACACTGTGCGTTTCTTATATTCTAAGTTTTTCAGTGCAACTCACTCATAGACTATGTACTACACTGTGCGTTTCTTATATTCTAAGTTTTTCAGTGCAACTCACTCATAGACTATGTACTACACTGTGCATTTCTTATATTCTAAGTTTTTCAGTGCAACTCACTCATATACTATGTACTACACTGTGTGTTTCTTATATTCTAAGTTTTTCAGGGCAACTCACTCAGATACTATGTACTACACTGTGCGTTTCTTATATTCTAAGTTTTTCAGTGCAACTCACTCATATACTATGTACTACACTGTGCGTTTCTTATATTCTAAGTTTTTCAGTGCAACTCACTCATATACTATGTACTACACTGTGCGTTTCTTATATTCTAAGTTTTTCAGTGCAACTCACTCATATACTATGTACTACACTGTGCGTTTCTTATATTCTAAGTTTTTCAGTGCAACTCACTCATATACTATGTACTACACTGTGCGTTTCTTATATTCTAAGTTTTTCAGTGCAACTCACTCATATACTATGTACTACACTGTGCGTTTCTTATATTCTAAGTTTTTCAGTGCAACTCACTCATATACTATGTACTAAACTGTGCGTTTCTTATATTCTAAGTTTTTCAGTGCAACTCACTCATATACTATGTACTACACTGTGCGTTTCTTATATTCTAAGTTTTTCAGTGCAACTCACTCATATATTATGTACTACACTGTGCGTTTCTTATATTCTAAGTTTTTCAGTGCAACTCACTCAGATACTATGTACTACACTGTGCGTTTCTTATATTCTAAGTTTTTCAGTGCAACTCACTCATATACTATGTACTACACTGTGCTTTTCTTATATTCTAAGTTTTTCAGTGCAACTCACTCATATACTATGTACTACACTGTGCGTTTCTTATATTCTAAGTTTTTCAGTGCAACTCACTCATATACTATGTACTACACTGTGCGTTTCTTATATTCTAAGTTTTTCAGTGCAACTCACTCATATACTATGTACTACACTGTCCGTTTCTTAAATTCTAAGTTTTTCAGTGCAACTCACTCATATACTATGTACTACACTGTCCGTTTCTTAAATTCTAAGTTTTTCAGTGCAACTCACTCATATACTATGTACTACACTGTACGTTTCTTATATTCTAAGTTTTTCAGTGCAACTCACTCATATACTATGTACTACACTGTGCGTTTCTTATATTCTAAGTTTTTCAGTGCAACTCACTCATATACTATGTACTACACTGTGCGTTTCTTATATTCTAAGTTTTTCAGTGCAACTCTCTCATATACTATGTACTACACTGTCCGTTTCTTAAATTCTAAGTTTTTCAGTGCAACTCACTCATATACTATGTACTACACTGAGCGTTTCTTATATTCTAAGTTTTTCAGTGCAACTCACTCATACTATGTACTACACTGTGCGTTTCTTATATTCTAAGTTTTTCAGTGCAACTCACTCATATACTATGTACTACACTGTGCGTTTCTTATATTCTAAGTTTTTCAGTGCAACTCACTCATATACTATGTACTACACTGTGCGTTTCTTATATTCTAAGTTTTTCAGTGCAACTCACTCATATACTATGTACTACACTGTCCGTTTCTTAAATTCTAAGTTTTTCAGTGCAACTCACTCATATACTATGTACTACACTGAGCGTTTCTTATATTCTAAGTTTTTCAGTGCAACTCACTCATATACTATGTACTACACTGTGCGTTTCTTATATTCTAAGTTTTTCAGTGCAACTCACTCATATACTATGTACTACACTGTACGTTTCTTATATTCTAAGTTTTTCAGTGCAACTCACTCATATACTATGTACTACACTGTGCGTTTCTTATATTCTAAGTTTTTCAGTGCAACTCACTCATATACTATGTACTACACTGTGCGTTTCTTAAATTCTAAGTTTTTCAGTGCAACTCACTCATATACTATGTACTACACTGTGCGTTTCTTATATTCTAAGTTTTTCAGTGCAACTCACTCATATACTATGTACTACACTGTGCGTTTCTTATATTCTAAGTTTTTCAGTGCAACTCACTCATATACTATGTACTACACTGTGCGTTTCTTATATTCTAAGTTTTTCAGTGCAACTCACTCATATACTATGTACTACACTGTCCGTTTCTTAAATTCTAAGTTTTTCAGTGCAACTCACTCATATACTATGTACTACACTGAGCGTTTCTTATATTCTAAGTTTTTCAGTGCAACTCACTCATACTATGTACTACACTGTGTGTTTCTTATATTCTAAGTTTTTCAGTGCAACTCACTCATATACTATGTACTACACTATGCGTTTCTTATATTCTAAGTTTTTCAGTGCAACTCACTCATATACTATGTACTACACTGTGCGTTTCTTATATTCTAAGTTTTTCAGTGCAACTCACTCATATACTATGTACTACACTGTCCGTTTCTTAAATTCTAAGTTTTTCAGTGCAACTCACTCATATACTATGTACTACACTGAGCGTTTCTTATATTCTAAGTTTTTCAGTGCAACTCACTCATATACTATGTACTACACTGTGCGTTTCTTATATTCTAAGTTTTTCAGTGCAACTCACTCATATACTATGTACTACACTGTACGTTTCTTATATTCTAAGTTTTTCAGTGCAACTCACTCATATACTATGTACTACACTGTGCGTTTCTTATATTCTAAGTTTTTCAGTGCAACTCACTCATATACTATGTACTACACTGTGCGTTTCTTATATTCTAAGTTTTTCAGTGCAACTCTCTCATATACTATGTACTACACTGTCCGTTTCTTAAATTCTAAGTTTTTCAGTGCAACTCACTCATATACTATGTACTACACTGAGCGTTTCTTATATTCTAAGTTTTTCAGTGCAACTCACTCATACTATGTACTACACTGTGCGTTTCTTATATTCTAAGTTTTTCAGTGCAACTCACTCATATACTATGTACTACACTGTGCGTTTCTTATATTCTAAGTTTTTCAGTGCAACTCACTCATATACTATGTACTACACTGTGCGTTTCTTATATTCTAAGTTTTTCAGTGCAACTCACTCATATACTATGTACTACACTGTCCGTTTCTTAAATTCTAAGTTTTTCAGTGCAACTCACTCATATACTATGTACTACACTGAGCGTTTCTTATATTCTAAGTTTTTCAGTGCAACTCACTCATATACTATGTACTACACTGTGCGTTTCTTATATTCTAAGTTTTTCAGTGCAACTCACTCATATACTATGTACTACACTGTACGTTTCTTATATTCTAAGTTTTTCAGTGCAACTCACTCATATACTATGTACTACACTGTGCGTTTCTTATATTCTAAGTTTTTCAGTGCAACTCACTCATATACTATGTACTACACTGTGCGTTTCTTAAATTCTAAGTTTTTCAGTGCAACTCACTCATATACTATGTACTACACTGTGCGTTTCTTATATTCTAAGTTTTTCAGTGCAACTCACTCATAGACTATGTACTACACTGTGCGTTTCTTATATTCTAAGTTTTTCAGTGCAACTCACTCATAGACTATGTACTACACTGTGCGTTTCTTATATTCTAAGTTTTTCAGTGCAACTCACTCATATACTATGTACTACACTGTGCATTTCTTATATTCTAAGTTTTTCAGTGCAACTCACTCATATACTATGTACTACACTGTGCGTTTCTTATATTCTAAGTTTTTCAGTGCAACTCACTCAGATACTATGTACTACACTGTGCGTTTCTTATATTCTAAGTTTTTCAGTGCAACTCACTCATATACTATGTACTACACTGTGCGTTTCTTATATTCTAAGTTTTTCAGTGCAACTCACTCATATACTATGTACTACACTGTGCGTTTCTTATATTCTAAGTTTTTCAGTGCAACTCACTCATATACTATGTACTAAACTGTGCGTTTCTTATATTCTAAGTTTTTCAGTGCAACTCACTCATATACTATGTACTACACTGTGCGTTTCTTATATTCTAAGTTTTTCAGTGCAACTCACTCATATATTATGTACTACACTGTGCGTTTCTTATATTCTAAGTTTTTCAGTGCAACTCACTCAGATACTATGTACTACACTGTGCGTTTCTTATATTCTAAGTTTTTCAGTGCAACTCACTCATATACTATGTACTACACTGTGCTTTTCTTATATTCTAAGTTTTTCAGTGCAACTCACTCATATACTATGTACTACACTGTGCGTTTCTTATATTCTAAGTTTTTCAGTGCAACTCACTCATATACTATGTACTACACTGTGCGTTTCTTATATTCTAAGTTTTTCAGTGCAACTCACTCATATACTATGTACTACACTGTGCGTTTCTTATATTCTAAGTTTTTCAGTGCAACTCACTCATATACTATGTACTACACTGTCCGTTTCTTAAATTCTAAGTTTTTCAGTGCAACTCACTCATATACTATGTACTACACTGAGCGTTTCTTATATTCTAAGTTTTTCAGTGCAACTCACTCATACTATGTACTACACTGTGCGTTTCTTATATTCTAAGTTTTTCAGTGCAACTCACTCATATACTATGTACTACACTGTGCGTTTCTTATATTCTAAGTTTTTCAGTGCAACTCACTCATATACTATGTACTACACTGTACGTTTCTTATATTCTAAGTTTTTCAGTGCAACTCACTCATATACTATGTACTACACTGTGCGTTTCTTATATTCTAAGTTTTTCAGTGCAACTCACTCATATACTATGTACTACACTGTACGTTTCTTATATTCTAAGTTTTTCAGTGCAACTCACTCATATACTATGTACTACACTGTGCGTTTCTTATATTCTAAGTTTTTCAGTGCAACTCACTCATATACTATGTACTACACTGTGCGTTTCTTATATTCTAAGTTTTTCAGTGCAACTCTCTCATATACTATGTACTACACTGTCCGTTTCTTAAATTCTAAGTTTTTCAGTGCAACTCACTCATATACTATGTACTACACTGAGCGTTTCTTATATTCTAAGTTTTTCAGTGCAACTCACTCATACTATGTACTACACTGTGCGTTTCTTATATTCTAAGTTTTTCAGTGCAACTCACTCATATACTATGTACTACACTGTGCGTTTCTTATATTCTAAGTTTTTCAGTGCAACTCACTCATATACTATGTACTACACTGTGCGTTTCTTATATTCTAAGTTTTTCAGTGCAACTCACTCATATACTATGTACTACACTGTCCGTTTCTTAAATTCTAAGTTTTTCAGTGCAACTCACTCATATACTATGTACTACACTGAGCGTTTCTTATATTCTAAGTTTTTCAGTGCAACTCACTCATATACTATGTACTACACTGTGCGTTTCTTATATTCTAAGTTTTTCAGTGCAACTCACTCATATACTATGTACTACACTGTACGTTTCTTATATTCTAAGTTTTTCAGTGCAACTCACTCATATACTATGTACTACACTGTGCGTTTCTTATATTCTAAGTTTTTCAGTGCAACTCACTCATATACTATGTACTACACTGTGAGTTTCTTAAATTCTAAGTTTTTCAGTGCAACTCACTCATATACTATATACTACACTGTGCGTTTCTTATATTCTAAGTTTTTCAGTGCAACTCACTCATATACTATGTACTACACTGTGCGTTTCTTATATTCTAAGTTTTTCAGTGCAACTCACTCATATACTATGTACTACACTGTGCGTTTCTTATATTCTAAGTTTTTCAGTGCAACTCACTCATATACTATGTACTACACTGTCCGTTTCTTAAATTCTAAGTTTTTCAGTGCAACTCACTCATATACTATGTACTACACTGAGCGTTTCTTATATTCTAAGTTTTTCAGTGCAACTCACTCATACTATGTACTACACTGTGTGTTTCTTATATTCTAAGTTTTTCAGTGCAACTCACTCATATACTATGTACTACACTATGCGTTTCTTATATTCTAAGTTTTTCAGTGCAACTCACTCATATACTATGTACTACACTGTGCGTTTCTTATATTCTAAGTTTTTCAGTGCAACTCACTCATATACTATGTACTACACTGTCCGTTTCTTAAATTCTAAGTTTTTCAGTGCAACTCACTCATATACTATGTACTACACTGAGCGTTTCTTATATTCTAAGTTTTTCAGTGCAACTCACTCATATACTATGTACTACACTGTGCGTTTCTTATATTCTAAGTTTTTCAGTGCAACTCACTCATATACTATGTACTACACTGTACGTTTCTTATATTCTAAGTTTTTCAGTGCAACTCACTCATATACTATGTACTACACTGTGCGTTTCTTATATTCTAAGTTTTTCAGTGCAACTCACTCATATACTATGTACTACACTGTGCGTTTCTTAAATTCTAAGTTTTTCAGTGCAACTCACTCATATACTATGTACTACACTGTGCGTTTCTTATATTCTAAGTATTTCAGTGCAACTCACTCATATACTATGTACTACACTGTGCGTTTCTTATATTCTAAGTTTTTCAGTGCAACTCACTCATATACTATGTACTACACTGTGCATTTCTTATATTCTAAGTTTTTCAGTGCAACTCACTCATATACTATGTACTACACTGTGCGTTTCTTATATTCTAAGTTTTTCAGTGCAACTCACTCAGATATTATGTACTACACTGTGCGTTTCTTATATTCTAAGTTTTTCAGTGCAACTCACTCATATACTATGTACTACACTGTGCGTTTCTTATATTCTAAGTTTTTCAGTGCAACTCACTCATATACTATGTACTACACTGTGCGTTTCTTATATTCTAAGTTTTTCAGTGCAACTCACTCATATACTATGTACTACACTGTGCGTTTCTTATATTCTAAGTTTTTCAGTGCAACTCACTCATATACTATGTACTACACTGTGCGTTTCTTATATTCTAAGTTTTTCAGTGCAACTCACTCATATACTATGTACTACACTGTCCGTTTCTTAAATTCTAAGTTTTTCAGTGCAACTCACTCATATACTATGTACTACACTGAGCGTTTCTTATATTCTAAGTTTTTCAGTGCAACTCACTCATATACTATGTACTACACTGTGCATTTCGTGTAATGCGGGTTTTTCAGTAAATTCTAAGTTTTTCAGTGCAACTCACTCATACTATGTACTACACTGTGCGTTTCTTATATTCTAAGTTTTTCAGTGCAACTCACTCATATACTATGTACTACACTGTGCGTTTCTTATATTCTAAGTTTTTCAGTGCAACTCACTCATATACTATGTAACTCACTCATATACTATGTACTACACTGTGCGTTTCTTATATTCTAAGTTTTTCAGTGCAACTCACTCATATACTATGTACTACACTGTGCGTTTCTTATATTCTAAGTTTTTCAGTGCAACTCACTCATATACTATGTACTACAGTGTTAATTTCTTATATTCTAAGTTTTTCAGTGCAACTCACTCATATACTATGTAGTACACTGTGCGTTTCTTATATTCTAAGTTTTTCAGTGCAACTCACTCATATACTACGTACTACACTGTGCGTTTCTTATATTCTAAGTTTTTCAGTGCAACTCACTCATATACTATGTACTACACTGTGCGTTTCTTATATTCTAAGTTTTTCAGTGCAACTCACTCATATACTACGTACTACACTGTGCGTTTCTTATATTCTAAGTTTTTCAGTGCAACTCACTCATATACTACGTACTACACTGTGCGTTTCTTATATTCTAAGTTTTTCAGTGCAACTCACTCATATACTACGTACTACACTGTGCGTTTCTTATATTCTAAGTTTTTCAGTGCAACTCACTCATATACTACGTACTACACTGTGCGTTTCTTATATTCTAAGTTTCTCAGTGCAACTCACTCATATACTATGTACTACACTGTGCGTTTCTTATATTCTAAGTTTTTCAGTGCAACTCACTCATATACTACGTACTACACTGTGCGTTTCTTAAATTCTAAGTTTTTCAGTGCAACTCACTCATATACTACGTACTACACTGTGCGTTTCTTATATTCTAAGTTTTTCAGTGCAACGCACTCATATACTATGTACTACACTGTGCCTTTCTTATATTCTAAGTTTTTCAGTGCAACGCACTCATATACTATGTACTACACTGTGCGTTTCTTATATTCTAAGTTTTTCAGTGCAACTCTCTCATATACTATGTACTACACTGTGCGTTTCTTATATTCTAAGTTTTTCAGTGCAACTCACTCATATACTATGTACTACACAGTGCGTTTCTTATATTCTAAGTTTTTCAGTGCAACTCACTCATATACTATGTGATACACTGTGCGTTTCTTATATTCTAAGTTTTTCAGTGCAACTCACTCATATACTATGTACTACACTGTGCGTTTCTTATATTCTAAGTTTTTCAGTGCAACTCACTCATATACTACGTACTACACTGTGCGTTTCTTATATTCTAAGTTTTTCAGTGCAACTCACTCATATACTATGTACTACACTGTGCGTTTCTTATATTCTAAGTTTTTCAGTGCAACTCACTCATATACTACGTACTACACTGTGCGTTTCTTACATTCTAAGTTTTTCAGTGCAACTCACTCATATACTATGTACTACACTGTGCGTTTCTTATATTCTAAGTTTTTCAGTGCAACTCACTCATATACTACGTACTACACTGTGCGTTTCTTATATTCTAAGTTTCTCAGTGCAACTCACTCATATACTATGTACTACACTGTGCGTTTCTTATATTCTAAGTTTTTCAGTGCAACTCACTCATATACTACGTACTACACTGTGCGTTTCTTAAATTCTAAGTTTTTCAGTGCAACTCACTCATATACTATGTACTACATTGTGCGTTTCTTATATTCTAAGTTTTTCAGTGCAACTCACTCATATACTATGTACTACACTGTGCCTTTCTTATATTCTTAGTTTTTCAGTGCAACTCACTCATATACTATGTACTACACTGTGCATTTTGTGTAATGTGGGTTTTTCAGTAAATTCTAAGTTTTTCAGTGCAACTCACTCATATACTATGTACTACACTGTGCGTTTCTTATATTCTAAGTTTTTCAGTGCAACTCACTCATATACTATGTACTACACTGTGCGTTTCTTATATTCTAAGTTTTTCTGTGCAACTCACTCATATACTATGTACTACACTGTGCGTTTCTTATATTCTAAGTTTTTCAGTGCAACTCACTCATATACTATGTACTAAACTGTGCGTTTATTATATTCTAAGTTTTTCAGTGCAACTCACTCATATACTATGTACTACACTGTGCGTTTCTTATATTCTAAGTTTTTCAGTGCAACTCACTCATATAATATGTACTACACTGTGCGTTTCTTATATTCTAAGTTTTTCAGTGCAACTCACTCATATACTATGTACTACACTGTGCGTTTCTTATATTCTAAGTTTTTCAGTGCAACTCACTCATATACTATGTACTACACTGTGCGTTTCTTATATTCTAAGTTTTTCAGTGCAACTCACTCATATACTATGTACTACACTGTGCGTTTCTTATATTCTAAGTTTTTCAGTGCAAGTCACTCATATATTATATGTACTACACTGTGCATTTCGTGTAATGCGGGTTTTTCAGTAAATTCTAAGTTTTTCAGTGCAACTCATTCATATACTATGTACTATACTGTGCGTTTCTTATATTCTAAATTTTTCAGTGCAACTCACTCATATACTATGTACTACACTGTGCGTTTCTTATATTCTAAGTTTTTCAGTGCAACTCACTCATATACTACGTACTACACTGTGCGTTTCTTACATTCTAAGTTTTTCAGTGCAACTCACTCATATACTATGTACTACACTGTGCGTTTCTTATATTCTAAGTTTTTCAGTGCAACTCACTCATATACTATGTACTACACTGTGCGTTTCTTATATTCTAAGTTTTTCAGTGCAACTCACTCATATACTATGTACTACACTGTGCGTTTCTTATATTCTAAGTTTTTCAGTGCAACTCACTCATATACTATGTACTACACTGTGCGTTTCTTATATTCTAAGTTTTTCAGTGCAACTCACTCATATACTATGTACTACACTGTGCGTTTCTTATATTCTAAGTTTTTCAGTGCAACTCACTCATATACTATGTACTACACTGTGCGTTTCTTATATTCTAAGTTTTTCAGTGCAACTCACTCATATACTATGTACTACACTGTGCGTTTCTTATATTCTAAGTTTTTCAGTGCAACTCACTCATATACTACGTACTACACTGTGCGTTTCTTATATTCTAAGTTTTTCAGTGCAACTCACTCATATACTACGTACTACACTGTGCGTTTCTTATATTCTAAGTTTTTCAGTGCAACTCACTCATATACTAAGTACTACACTGTGCATTTCTTAAATTCTAAGTTTTTCAGTGCAACTCACTCATATACTATGTACTACACTGTGCGTTTCTTATATTCTAAGTTTTTCAGTGCAACTCACTCATATACTATGTACTACACTGTGCGTTTCTTATATTCTAAGTTTTTCAGTGCAACTCACTCATATACTATGTACTACACTGTGCGTTTCTTATATTCTGTTTTTCAGTGCAACTCACTCATATACTATGTACTACACTGTGCGTTTCTTATATTCTAAGTTTTTCAGTGCAACTCACTCATATACTATGTACTACACTGTGCGTTTCTTATATTCTAAGTTTTTCAGTGCAACTCACTCATATACTATGTACTACACTGTGCGTTTCTTATATTCTAAGTTTTTCAGTGCAACTCACTCATATACTATGTACTACACTGTGCGTTTCTTATATTCTAAGTTTTTCAGTGCAACTCACTCATATATTATATGTACAACACTGTGCATTTCGTGTAATGCGGGTTTTTCAGTAAATTCTAAGTTTTTCAGTGCAACTCATTCATATTCTATGTACTATACTGTGCGTTTCTTATATTCTAAATTTTTCAGTGCAACTCACTCATATACTATGTACTACACTGTGCGTTTCTTATATTCTAAGTTTTTCAGTGCAACTCACTCATATACTACGTACTACACTGTGCGTTTCTTACATTCTAAGTTTTTCAGTGCAACTCACTCATATACTATGTACTACACTGTGCGTTTCTTATATTCTAAGTTTTTCAGTGCAACTCACTCATATACTATGTACTACACTGTGCGTTTCTTATATTCTAAGTTTTTCAGTGCAACTCACTCATATACTATGTACTACACTGTGCGTTTCTTATATTCTAAGTTTTTCAGTGCAACTCACTCATATACTATGTACTACACTGTGCGTTTCTTATATTCTAAGTTTTTCAGTGCAACTCACTAATATACTATGTACTACACTGTGCATTTCTTATATTCTAAGTTTTTCAGTGCAACTCACTCATATACTATGTACTACACTGTGCATTTCGTGTAATGCGGGTTTTTCAGTAAATTCTAAGTTTTTCAGTGCAACTCACTCATATACTATGTACTACACTGTGCGTTTCTTATATTCTAAGTTTTTAAGTGCAACTCACTCATATACTATGTACTACACTGTGCGTTTCTTATATTCTAAGTTTTTCAGTGCAACTCACTCATATACTACGTACTACACTGTGCGTTTCTTACATTCTAAGTTTTTCAGTGCAACTCACTCATATACTATGTACTACACTGTGCGTTTCTTATATTCTAAGTTTTTCAGTGCAACTCACTCATATACTATGTACTACACTGTGCGTTTCTTATATTCTAAGTTTTTCAGTGCAACTCACTCATATACTATGTACTACACTGTGCGTTTCTTATATTCTAAGTTTTTCAGTGCAACTCACTCATATACTATGTACTACACTGTGCGTTTCTTATATTCTAAGTTTTTCAGTGCAACTCACTCATATACTATGTACTACACTGTGCGTTTCTTATATTCTAAGTTTTTCAGTGCAACTCACTCATATACTATGTACTACACTGTGCGTTTCTTATATTCTAAGTTTTTCAGTGCAACTCACTCATATACTATGTACTACACTGTGCGTTTCTTAAATTCTAAATTTTTCAGTGCAACTCACTCATATACTATGTACTACACTGTGCGTTTCTTATATTCTAAGTTTTTCAGTGCAACTCACTCATATACTATGTACTACACTGTGCGTTTCTTATATTCTAAGTTTTTCAGTGCAACTCACTCATATACTATGTACTACACTGTGCGTTTCTTATATTCTAAGTTTTTCAGTGCAACTCACTCATATACTATGTACTACACTGTGCGTTTCTTATATTCTAAGTTTTTCAGTGCAACTCACTCATATACTATGTACTACACCTGCGTTTCTTATATTCTAAGTTTTTCAGTGCAACTCACTCATATACTATGTACTACACTGTGCGTTTCTTATATTCTAAGTTTTTCAGTGCAACTCACTCATATACTATGTACTACACTGTGCGTTTCTTATATTCTAAGTTTTTCAGTGCAACTCACTCATATATTATATGTACTACACTGTGCATTTCGTGTAATGCGGGTTTTTCAGTAAATTCTAAGTTTTTCAGTGCAACTCACTCATATACTATGTACTACACTGTGCCTTTCTTATATTCTAAGTTTTTCAGTGAAACTCACTCATATACTATGTACTACACTGTGCGTTTCTTATATTCTAAGTTTTTCAGTGCAACTCACTCATATATTATATGTACTACACTGTGCATTTCGTGTAATGCGGGTTTTTCAGTAAATTCTAAGTTTTTCAGTGCAACTCATTCATATACTATGTACTATACTGTGCGTTTCTTATATTCTAAGTTTTTCAGTGCAACTCACTCATATACTATGTACTACACTGTGCGTTTCTTATATTCTAAGTTTTTCAGTGCAACTCACTCATATAGTAGGTACTACACTGTGCTTTTCTTAAATTCTAAGTTTTTCAGTGCAACTCACTCATATACCATGTACTACACTGTGCGTTTCTTATATTCTAAGTTTTTCAGTGCAACTCACTCATATACTATGTACTACACTGTGCCTTTCTTATATTCTAAGTTTTTCAGTGCAACTCACTCATATACTATGTACTACACTGTGCGTTTCTTATATTCTAAGTTTTTCAGTGCAACTCACTCATATACTATGTACTACACTGTGCATTTCGTGTAATGCGGGTTTTTCAGTAAATTCTAAGTTTTTCAGTGCAACTCACTCATATACTATGTACTACACTGTGCGTTTCTTATATTCTAAGTTTTTCAGTGCAACTCACTCATATACTATGTACTACACTGTGCGTTTCTTATATTCTAAGTTTTTGAGTGCAACTCACTCATATACTATGTACTACACTGTGCGTTTCTTATATTCTAAGTTTTTGAGTGCAACTCACTCATATACTATGTACTACACTGTGCGTTTCTTATATTCTAAGTTTTTGAGTGCAACTCACTCATATACTATGTACTACACTGTGCGTTTCTTATATTCTAAGTTTTTCAGTGCAACTCACTCATATACTATGTACTACACTGTGCGTTTCTTATATTCTAAGTTTTTCAGTGCAACTCACTCATATACTATGTACTACACTGTGCGTTTCTTATATTCTAAGTTTTTCAGTGCAACTCACTCATATACTATGTACTACATTGTGCGTTTCTTATATTCTAAGTTTTTCAGTGCAACTCACTCATATACTATGTACTACACTGTGCATTTCGTGTAATGCGGGTTTTTCAGTAAATTCTAAGTTTTTCAGTGCAACTCACTCATATACTATGTACTACACTGTGCGTTTCTTATATTCTAAGTTTTTGAGTGCAACTCACTCATATACTATGTACTACACTGTGCGTTTCTTAAATTCTAAATTTTTCAGTGCAACTCACTCATATACTATGTACTACACTGTGCGTTTCTTATATTCTAAGTTTTTCAGTGCAACTCACTCATATACTATGTACTACACTGTGCGTTTCTTATATTCTAAGTTTTTCAGTGCAACTCACTCATATACTATGTACTACACTGTGCGTTTCTTATATTCTAAGTTTTTCAGTGCAACTCACTCATATACTATGTACTACACTGTGCGTTTCTTATATTCTAAGTTTTTCAGTGCAACTCACTCATATACTATGTACTACACCTGCGTTTCTTATATTCTAAGTTTTTCAGTGCAACTCACTCATATACTATGTACTACACTGTGCGTTTCTTATATTCTAAGTTTTTCAGTGCAACTCACTCATATACTATGTACTACACTGTGCGTTTCTTATATTCTAAGTTTTTCAGTGCAACTCACTCATATATTATATGTACTACACTGTGCATTTCGTGTAATGCGGGTTTTTCAGTAAATTCTAAGTTTTTCAGTGCAACTCATTCATATACTATGTACTGTACTGTGCGTTTCTTATATTCTAAGTTTTTCAGTGCAACTCACTGATATACTATGTACTACACTGTGCGTTTCTTATATTCTAAGTTTTTCAGTGCAACTCACTCATATACTAGGTACTACACTGTGCGTTTCTTAAATTCTAAGTTTTTCAGTGCAACTCACTCATATACTACGTACTACACTGTGCGTTTCTTATATTCTAAGTTTTTCAGTGCAACTCACTCATATACTATGTACTACACTGTGCCTTTCTTATATTCTAAGTTTTTCAGTGCAACTCACTCATATACTATGTACTACACTGTGCGTTTCTTATATTCTAAGTTTTTCAGTGCAACTCACTCATATATTATATGTACTACACTGTGCATTTCGTGTAATGCGGGTTTTTCAGTAGATTCTAAGTTTTTCAGTGCAACTCATTCATATACTATGTACTATACTGTGCGTTTCTTATATTCTAAGTTTTTCAGTGCAACTCACTCATATACTATGTACTACACTGTGCGTTTCTTATATTCTAAGTTTTTCAGTGCAACTCACTCATATAGTAGGTACTACACTGTGCTTTTCTTAAATTCTAAGTTTTTCAGTGCAACTCACTCATATACTATGTACTACACTGTGCGTTTCTTATATTCTAAGTTTTTCAGTGCAACTCACTCATATACTATGTACTACACTGTGCCTTTCTTATATTCTAAGTTTTTCAGTGCAACTCACTCATATACTATGTACTACACTGTGCGTTTCTTATATTCTAAGTTTTTCAGTGCAACTCACTCATATACTATGTACTACACTGTGCATTTCGTGTAATGCGGGTTTTTCAGTAAATTCTAAGTTTTTCAGTGCAACTCACTCATATACTATGTACTACACTGTGCGTTTCTTATATTCTAAATTTTTCAGTGCAACTCATTCATATAATATGTACTACACTGTGCGTTTCTTATATTCTAAGTTTTTCAGTGCAACTCACTCATATACTATGTACTACACTGTGCATTTCGTGTAATGCGGGTTTTTCAGTAAATTCTAAGTTTTTCAGTTCAACTCACTCATATACTATGTACTACACTGTGCGTTTCTTATATTCTAAGTTTTTCAGTGCAACTCACTCATATACTATGTACTACACTGTGCGTTTCTTATATTCTAAGTTTTTCAGTGCAACTCACTCATATACTATGTACTACACTGTGCGTTTCTTATATTCTAACTTTTTCAGTGCAACTCACTTATATACTATGTACTACACTGTGCGTTTCTTATATTCCAAGTTTTTCAGTGCAACTCACTCATATACTATGTGATACACTGTGCGTTTATTATATTCTAAGTTTTTCAGTGCAACTCACTCATATACTATGTACTACACTGTGCGTTTCTTATATTCTAAGTTTTTCAGTGCAACTCACTCATATACTTAGTACTACACTGTGCGTTTCTTATATTCTAAGTTTTTCAGTGCAACTCACTCATATACTATGTACTACACTGTGCGTTTCTTATATTCTAAGTTTTTCAGTGCAACTCACTCATATACTACGTACTACACTCTCGTTTCTTACATTCTAAGTTTTTCAGTGCAACTCACTCATATACTATGTACTACACTGTGCGTTTCTTATATTCTAAGTTTTTCAGTGCAACTCACTCATATACTATGTACTACACTGTGCGTTTCTTATATTCTAAGTTTTTCAGTGCAACTCACTCATATACTATGTACTACACTGTGCGTTTCTTATATTCTAAGTTTTTCAGTGCAACTCCCTCATATACTATGTACTACACTGTGCGTTTCTTATATTCTAAGTTTTTCAGTTCAACTCACTCATATACTATGTACTACACTGTGCGTTTCTTATATTCTAAGTTTTTCAGTGCAACTCACTCATATACTACGTACTACACTGTGCGTTTCTTATATTCTAAGTTTTTCAGTGCAACTCACTCATATACTATGTACTACACTGTGCGTTTCTTATATTCTAAGTTTTTCAGTGAAACTCACTCATATACTATGTACTACACTGTGCGTTTCTTAAATTCTAAGTTTTTCAGTGCAACTCACTCATATACTATGTACTACACTGTGCGTTTCTTATATTCTAAGTTTTTCAGTGCAACTCACTCATATACTATGTACTACACTGTGCGTTTCTTATATTCTAAGTTTTTCAGTGCAACTCACTCATATAATATGTACTACACTGTGCGTTTCTTATATTCTAAGTTTTTCAGTGCAACTCACTCATATACTATGTACTACACTGTGCATTTCTTATATTCTAAGTTTTTCAGTGCAACTCACTCATATACTATGTACTACACTGTGCATTTTGTGTAATGCGGGTTTTTCAGTAAATTCTAAGTTTTTCAGTGCAACTCACTCATCTACTATGTACTACACTGTGCGTTTCTTATATTCTAAGTTTTTCAGTGCAACTCACTCATATACTATGTACTACACTGTGCGTTTCTTATATTCTAAGTTTTTGAGTGCAACTCACTCATATACTATGTACTACACTGTGCGTTTCTTATATTCTAAGTTTTTCAGTGCAACTCACTCATATACTATGTACTACACTGTGCGTTTCTTATATTCTAAGTTTTTCAGTGCAACTCACTCATATACTATGTACTACACTGTGCGTTTCTTATATTCTAAGTTTTTCAGTGCAACTCACTCATATACTATGTACTACACTGTGCGTTTCTTATATTCTAAGTTTTTCAGTGCAACTCACTCATATACTATGTACTACACTGTGCGTTTCTTATATTCTACATTTTTCAGTGCAACTCACTCATATATTATATGTACTACACTGTGCATTTCGTGTAATGCGGGTTTTTCAGTAAATTCTAAGTTTTTCAGTGCAACTCATTCATATACTATGTACTATACTGTGCGTTTCTTATATTCTAAATTTTTCAGTGCAACTCACTCATATACTATGTACTACACTGTGCGTTTCTTATATTCTAAGTTTTTCAGTGCAACTCACTCATATACTACGTACTACACTGTGCGTTTCTTACATTCTAAGTTTTTCAGTGCAACTCACTCATATACTATGTACTACACTGTGCGTTTCTTATATTCTAAGTTTTTCAGTGCAACTCACTCATATACTATGTACTACACTGTGCGTTTCTTATATTCTAAGTTTTTCAGTGCAACTCACTCATATACTATGTACTACACTGTGCGTTTCTTATATACTAAGTTTTTCAGTGCAACTCACTCATATACTATGTACTACACTGTGCGTTTCTTATATTCTAAGTTTTTCAGTGCAACTCACTCATATACTATGTACTACACTGTGCGTTTCTTATATTCTAAGTTTTTCAGTGCAACTCACTCATATACTATGTACTACACTGTGCGTTTCTTATATTCTAAGTTTTTCAGTGCAACTCACTCATATACTATGTACTACACTGTGCGTTTCTTATATTCTAAGTGCTTCAGTGCAACTCACTCATATACTATGTGATACACTGTGCGTTTCTTATATTCTAAGTTTTTCAGTGCAACTCACTCATATACTATGTACTACACTGTGCGTTTCTTATATTCTAAGTTTTTCAGTGCAACTCACTCATATACTATGTACTACACTGTGCGTTTCTTATATTCTAAGTTTTTCAGTGCAACTCACTCATATACTATGTACTACACTGTGCGTTTCTTATATTCTAAGTTTTTCAGTGCAACTCACTCATATACTATGTACTACACTGTGCATTTCTTATATTCTAAGTTTTTCAGTGCAACTCACTCATATACTATGTACTACACTGTGCATTTCGTGTAATGCGGGTTTTTCAGTAAATTCTAAGTTTTTCAGTGCAACTCACTCATATACTATGTACTACACTGTGCGTTTCTTATATTCTAAGTTTTTCAGTGCAACTCACTCATATACTATGTACTACACTGTGCGTTTCTTATATTCTAAGTTTTTCTGTGCAACTCACTCATATACTATGTACTACACTGTGCGTTTCTTATATTCTAAGTTTTTCAGTGCAACTCACTCATATACTATGTACTACACTGTGCGTTTCTTATATTCTAAGTTTTTCAGTGCAACTCACTCATATACTATGTACTACACTGTGCGTTTCTTATATTCTAAGTTTTTCAGTGCAACTCACTCATATACTATGTACTACACTGTGCGTTTCTTATATTCTAAGTTTTTCAGTGCAACTCACTCATATACTATGTACTACACTGTGCGTTTCTTATATTCTAAGTTTTTCAGTGCAACTCACTCATATACTATGTACTACACTGTGCGTTTCTTATATTCTAAGTTTTTCAGTGCAACTCACTCATATACTATGTACTACACTGTGCGTTTCTTATATTCTAAGTTTTTCAGTGCAACTCACTCATATACTATGTACTACACTGTGCGCTTCTTATATTCTAAGTTTTTCAGTGCAACTCACTCATATATTATATGTACTACACTGTGCATTTCGTGTAATGCGGGTTTTTCAGGAAATTCTAAGTATTTCAGTGCAACTCATTCATATACTATGTACTATACTGTGCGTTTCTTATATTCTAAGTTTTTCAGTGCAACTCACTCATATACTATGTACTACACTGTGCGTTTCTTATATTCTAAGTTTTTCAGTGCAACTCACTCATATACTACTTACTACACTGTGCGTTTCTTACATTCTAAGTTTTTCAGTGCAACTCACTCATATACTATGTACTACACTGTGCGTTTCTTTATTCTAAGTTTTTCAGTGCAACTCACTCATATACTATGTACTACACTGTGCGTTTCTTATATTCTAAGTTTTTCAGTGCAACTCACTCATATACTATGTACTACACTGTGCGTTTCTTATATTCTAAGTTTTTCAGTGCAACTCACTCATATACTATGTACTACACTGTGCGTTTCTTATATTCTAAGTTTTTCAGTGCAACTCACTCATATACTATGTACTACACTGTGCGTTTCTTATATTCTAAGTTTTTCAGTGCAACTCACTCATATACTATGTACTACACTGTGCGTTTCTTATATTCTAGATTTTTCAGTGCAACTCACTCATATATTATATGTACTACACTGTGCATTTCGTGTAATGCGGGTTTTTCAGTAAATTCTAAGTTTTTCAGTGCAACTCATTCATATACTATGTACTATACTGTGCGTTTCTTATATTCTAAATTTTTCAGTCCAACTCACTCATATACTATGTACTACACTGTGCGTTTCTTATATTCTAAGTTTTTCAGTGCAACTCACTCATATACTACGTACTACACTGTGCGTTTCTTACATTCTAAGTTTTTCAGTGCAACTCACTCATATACTATGTACTACACTGTGCGTTTCTTATATTCTAAGTTTTTCAGTGCAACTCACTCATATACTATGTACTACACTGTGCGTTTCTTATATTCTAAGTTTTTCAGTGCAACTCACTCATATACTATGTACTACACTGTGCGTTTCTTATATTCTAAGTTTTTCAGTGCAAATCACTCATATACTATGTACTACACTGTGCGTTTCTTATATTCTAAGTTTTTCAGTGCAACTCACTCATATACTATGTACTACACTGTGCGTTTCTTATATTCTAAGTTTTTCAGTGCAACTCACTCATATACTATGTACTACACTGTGCGTTTCTTATATTCTAAGTTTTTCAGTGCAACTCACTCATATACTATGTACTACACTGTGCGTTTTTTATATTCTAAGTTTTTCAGTGCAACTCACTCATATACTACGTACTACACTGTGCGTTTCTTATATTCTAAGTTTTTCAGTGCAACTCACTCATATACTACGTACTACACTGTGCGTTTCTTATATTCTAAGTTTTTCAGTGCAACTCACTCATATACTACGTACTACACTGTGCGTTTCTTAAATTCTAAGTTTTTCAGTGCAACTCACTCATATACTATGTACTACACTGTGCGTTTCTTATATTCTAAGTTTTTCAGTGCAACTCACTCATATACTATGTACTACACTGTGCGTTTCTTATATTCTAAGTTTTTCAGTGCAACTCACTCATATACTATGTACTACACTGTGCGTTTCTTATATTCTAAGTTTTTCAGTGCAACTCACTCATATACTATGTACTACACTGTGCATTTCTTATATTCTAAGTTTTTCAGTGCAACTCACTCATATACTATGTACTACACTGTGCATTTCGTGTAATGCGGGTTTTTCAGTAAATTCTAAGTTTTTCAGTGCAACTCACTCATATACTATGTACTACACTGTGCATTTCTTATATTCTAAGTTTTTCAGTGCAACTCACTCATATACTATGTACTACACTGTGCATTTCGTGTAATGCGGGTTTTTCAGTAAATTCTAAGTTTTTCAGTGCAACTCACTCATATACTATGTACTACACTGTGCGTTTCTTATATTCTAAGTTTTTCAGTGCAACTCACTCATATACTATGTACTACACTGTGCGTTTCTTATATTCTAAGTTTTTCTGTGCAACTCACTCATATACTATGTACTACACTGTGGGTTTCTTATATTCTAAGTTTTTCAGTGCAACTCACTCATATACTATGTACTACACTGTGCGTTTCTTATATTCTAAGTTTTTCAGTGCAACTCACTCATATACTATGTACTACACTGTGCGTTTCTTATATTCTAAGTTTTTCAGTGCAACTCACTCATATACTATGTACTACACTGTGCGTTTCTTATATTCTAAGTTTTTCAGTGCAACTCACTCATATACTATGTACTACACTGTGCGTTTCTTATATTCTAAGTTTTTCAGTGCAACTCACTCATATACTATGTACTACACTGTGCGTTTCTTATATCCTAAGTTTTTCAGTGCAACTCACTCATATACTATGTACTACACTGTGCGTTTCTTATATTCTAAGTTTTTCAGTGCAACTCACTCATATACTATGTACTACACTGTGCGTTTCTTATATTCTAAGTTTTTCAGTGCAACTCACTCATATATTATATGTACTACACTGTGCATTTCGTGTAATGCGGGTTTTTCAGTAAATTCTAAGTATTTCAGTGCAACTCATTCATATACTATGTACTATACTGTGCGTTTCTTATATTCTAAGTTTTTCAGTGCAACTCACTCATATACTATGTACTACACTGTGCGTTTCTTATATTCTAAGTTTTTCAGTGCAACTCACTCATATACTATTTACTACACTGTGCGTTTCTTACATTCTAAGTTTTTCAGTGCAACTCACTCATATACTATGTACTACACTGTGCTTTTCTTTATTCTAAGTTTTTCAGTGCAACTCACTCATATACTATGTACTACACTGTGCGTTTCTTATATTCTAAGTTTTTCAGTGCAACTCACTCATATACTATGTACTACACTGTGCGTTTCTTATATTCTAAGTTTTTCAGTGCAACTCACTCATATACTATGTACTACACTGTGCGTTTCTTATATTCTAAGTTTTTCAGTGCAACTCACTCATATACTATGTACTACACTGTGCGTTTCTTATTTTCTAAGTTTTTCAGTGCAACTCACTCATATACTATGTACTACACTGTGCGTTTCTTATATTCTAGATTTTTCAGTGCAACTCACTCATATATTATATGTACTACACTGTGCATTTCGTGTAATGCGGGTTTTTCAGTAAATTCTAAGTTTTTCAGTGCAACTCATTCATATACTATGTACTATACTGTGCGTTTCTTATATTCTAAATTTTTCAGTCCAACTCACTCATATACTATGTACTACACTGTGCGTTTTTTATATTCTAAGTTTTTCAGTGCAACTCACTCATATACTACGTACTACACTGTGCGTTTCTTATATTCTAAGTTTTTCAGTGCAACTCACTCATATACTATGTACTACACTGTGCATTTCTTATATTCTAAGTTTTTCAGTGCAACTCACTCATATACTATGTACTACACTGTGCATTTCGTGTAATGCGGGTTTTTCAGTAAATTCTAAGTTTTTCAGTGCAACTCACTCATATACTATGTACTACACTGTGCGTTTCTTATATTCTAAGTTTTTCAGTGCAACTCACTCATATACTATGTACTACACTGTGCGTTTCTTATATTCTAAGTTTTTCTGTGCAACTCACTCATATACTATGTACTACACTGTGCGTTTCTTATATTCTAAGTTTTTCAGTGCAACTCACTCATATACTATGTACTACACTGTGCGTTTCTTATATTCTAAGTTTTTCAGTGCAACTCACTCATATACTATGTACTACACTGTGCGTTTCTTATATTCTAAGTTTTTCAGTGCAACTCACTCATATACTATGTACTACACTGTGCGTTTCTTATATTCTAAGTTTTTCAGTGCAACTCACTCATATACTATGTACTACACTGTGCGTTTCTTATATTCTAAGTTTTTCAGTGCAACTCACTCATATACTATGTACTACACTGTGCGTTTCTTATATTCTAAGTTTTTCAGTGCAACTCACTCATATACTATGTACTACACTGTGCGTTTCTTATATTCTAAGTTTTTCAGTGCAACTCACTCATATACTATGTACTACACTGTGCGTTTCTTATATTCTAAGTTTTTCAGTGCAACTCACTCATATACTATGTACTACACTGTGCGTTTCTTATTTTCTAAGTTTTTCAGTGCAACTCACTCATATACTATGTACTACACTGTGCGTTTCTTATATTCTAAGTTTTTCAGTGCAACTCACTCATATACTATGTACTACACTGTGCATTTCTTATATTCTAAGTTTTTCAGTGCAACTCACTCATATACTATGTACTACACTGTGCATTTCGTGTAATGCGGGTTTTTCAGTAAATTCTAAGTTTTTCAGTGCAACTCACTCATATACTATGTACTACACTGTGCGTTTCTTATATTCTAAGTTTTTCAGTGCAACTCACTCATATACTATGTACTACACTGTGCGTTTCTTATATTCTAAGTTTTTCTGTGCAACTCACTCATATACTATGTACTACACTGTGCGTTTCTTATATTCTAAGTTTTTCAGTGCAACTCACTCATATACTATGTACTACACTGTGCGTTTCTTATATTCTAAGTTTTTCAGTGCAACTCACTCATATACTATGTACTACACTGTGCGTTTCTTATATTCTAAGTTTTTCAGTGCAACTCACTCATATACTATGTACTACACTGTGCGTTTCTTATATTCTAAGTTTTTCAGTGCAACTCACTCATATACTATGTACTACACTATGCGTTTCTTATATTCTAAGTTTTTCAGTGCAACTCACTCATATACTATGTACTACACTGTGCGTTTCTTATATTCTAAGTTTTTCAGTGCAACTCACTCATATACTATGTACTACACTGTGCGTTTCTTATATTCTAAGTTTTTCAGTGCAACTCACTCATATACTATGTACTACACTGTGCGTTTCTTATATTCTAAGTTTTTCAGTGCAACTCACTCATATATTATATGTACTACACTGTGCATTTCGTGTAATGCGGGTTTTTCAGTAAATTCTAAGTTTTTCAGTGCAACTCATTCATATACTATGTACTATACTGTGCGTTTCTTATATTCTAAGTTTTTCAGTGCAACTCACTCATATACTATGTACTACACTGTGCGTTTCTTATATTCTAAGTTTTTCAGTGCAACTCACTCATATACTACGTACTACACTGTGCGTTTCTTACATTCTAAGTTTTTCAGTGCAACTCACTCATATACTATGTACTACACTGTGCGTTTCTTTATTCTAAGTTTTTCAGTGCAACTCACTCATATACTATGTACTACACTGTGCGTTTCTTATATTCTAAGTTTTTCAGTGCAACTCACGCATATACTATGTACTACACTGTGCGTTTCTTATATTCTAAGTTTTTCAGTGCAACTCACTCATATACTATGTACTACACTGTGCGTTTCTTATATTCTAAGTTTTTCAGTGCAACTCACTCATATACTATGTACTACACTGTGCGTTTCTTATATTCTAAGTTTTTCAGTGCAACTCACTCATATACTATGTACTACACTGTGCGTTTCTTATATTCTAGATTTTTCAGTGCAACTCACTCATATATTATATATACTACACTGTGCATTTCGTGTAATGCGGGTTTTTCAGTAAATTCTAAGTTTTTCAGTGCAACTCATTCATATACTATGTACTATACTGTGCGTTTCTTATATTCTAAATTTTTCAGTCCAACTCACTCATATACTATGTACTACACTGTGCGTTTCTTATATTCTAAGTTTTTCAGTGCAACTCACTCATATACTACGTACTACACTGTGCGTTTCTTACATTCTAAGTTTTTCAGTGCAACTCACTCATATACTATGTACTACACTGTGCGTTTCTTATATTCTAAGTTTTTCAGTGCAACTCACTCATATACTATGTACTACACTGTGCGTTTCTTATATTCTAAGTTTTTCAGTGCAACTCACTCATATACTATGTACTACACTGTGCGTTTCTTATATTCTAAGTTTTTCAGTGCAACTCACTCATATACTATGTACTACACTGTGCGTTTCTTATATTCTAAGTTTTTCAGTGCAACTCACTCATATACTATGTACTACACTGTGCGTTTCTTATATTCTAAGTTTTTCAGTGCAACTCACTCATATACTATGTACTACACTGTGCGTTTCTTATATTCTAAGTTTTTCAGTGCAACTCACTCATATACTATGTACTACACTGTGCGTTTCTTATATTCTAAGTTTTTCAGTGCAACTCACTCATATACTATGTACTACACTATGCGTTTCTTATATTCTAAGTTTTTCAGTGCAACTCACTCATATACTATGTACTACACTGTGCGTTTCTTATATTCTAAGTTTTTCAGTGCAACTCACTCATATACTATGTACTACACTGTGCGTTTCTTATATTCTAAGTTTTTCAGTGCAACTCACTCATATACTATGTACTACACTGTGCGTTTCTTATATTCTAAGTTTTTCAGTGCAACTCACTCATATATTATATGTACTACACTGTGCATTTCGTGTAATGCGGGTTTTTCAGTAAATTCTAAGTTTTTCAGTGCAACTCATTCATATACTATGTACTATACTGTGCGTTTCTTATATTCTAAGTTTTTCAGTGCAACTCACTCATATACTATGTACTACACTGTGCGTTTCTTATATTCTAAGTTTTTCAGTGCAACTCACTCATATACTACGTACTACACTGTGCGTTTCTTACATTCTAAGTTTTTCAGTGCAACTCACTCATATACTATGTACTACACTGTGCGTTTCTTTATTCTAAGTTTTTCAGTGCAACTCACTCATATACTATGTACTACACTGTGCGTTTCTTATATTCTAAGTTTTTCAGTGCAACTCACGCATATACTATGTACTACACTGTGCGTTTCTTATATTCTAAGTTTTTCAGTGCAACTCACTCATATACTATGTACTACACTGTGCGTTTCTTATATTCTAAGTTTTTCAGTGCAACTCACTCATATACTATGTACTACACTGTGCGTTTCTTATATTCTAAGTTTTTCAGTGCAACTCACTCATATACTATGTACTACACTGTGCGTTTCTTATATTCTAGATTTTTCAGTGCAACTCACTCATATATTATATATACTACACTGTGCATTTCGTGTAATGCGGGTTTTTCAGTAAATTCTAAGTTTTTCAGTGCAACTCATTCATATACTATGTACTATACTGTGCGTTTCTTATATTCTAAATTTTTCAGTCCAACTCACTCATATACTATGTACTACACTGTGCGTTTCTTATATTCTAAGTTTTTCAGTGCAACTCACTCATATACTACGTACTACACTGTGCGTTTCTTACATTCTAAGTTTTTCAGTGCAACTCACTCATATACTATGTACTACACTGTGCGTTTCTTATATTCTAAGTTTTTCAGTGCAACTCACTCATATACTATGTACTACACTGTGCGTTTCTTATATTCTAAGTTTTTCAGTGCAACTCACTCATATACTATGTACTACACTGTGCGTTTCTTATATTCTAAGTTTTTCAGTGCAACTCACTCATATACTATGTACTACACTGTGCGTTTCTTATATTCTAAGTTTTTCAGTGCAACTCACTCATATACTATGTACTACACTGTGCGTTTCTTATATTCTAAGTTTTTCAGTGCAACTCACTCATATACTACGTACTACACTGTGCGTTTCTTATATTCTAAGTTTTTCAGTGCAACTCACTCATATACTATGTACTACACTGTGCGTTTCTTATATTCTAAGTTTTTCAGTGCAACTCACTCATATATTATATGTACTACACTGTGCATTTCGTGTAATGCGGGTTTTTCAGTAAATTCTAAGTATTTCAGTGCAACTCATTCATATACTATGTACTATACTGTGCGTTTCTTATATTCTAAGTTTTTCAGTGCAACTCACTCATATACTATGTACTACACTGTGCGTTTCTTATATTCTAAGTTTTTCAGTGCAACTCACTCATATACTACTTACTACACTGTGCGTTTCTTACATTCTAAGTTTTTCAGTGCAACTCACTCATATACTATGTACTACACTGTGCGTTTCTTTATTCTAAGTTTTTCAGTTCAACTCACTCATATACTATGTACTACACTGTGCGTTTCTTATATTCTAAGTTTTTCAGTGCAACTCACTCATATACTATGTACTACACTGTGCGTTTCTTATATTCTAAGTTTTTCAGTGCAACTCACTCATATACTATGTACTACACTGTGCGTTTCTTATATTCTAAGTTTTTCAGTGCAACTCACTCATATACTATGTACTACACTGTGCGTTTCTTATATTCTAAGTTTTTCAGTGCAACTCACTCATATACTATGTACTACACTGTGCGTTTCTTATATTCTAGATTTTTCAGTGCAACTCACTCATATATTATATGTACTACACTGTGCATTTCGTGTAATGCGGGTTTTTCAGTAAATTCTAAGTTTTTCAGTGCAACTCATTCATATACTATGTACTATACTGTGCGTTTCTTATATTCTAAATTTTTCAGTCCAACTCACTCATATACTATGTACTACACTGTGCGTTTCTTATATTCTAAGTTTTTCAGTGCAACTCACTCATATACTACGTACTACACTGTGCGTTTCTTACATTCTAAGTTTTTCAGTGCAACTCACTCATATACTATGTACTACACTGTGCGTTTCTTATATTCTAAGTTTTTCAGTGCAACTCACTCATATACTATGTACTACACTGTGCGTTTCTTATATTCTAAGTTTTTCAGTGCAACTCACTCATATACTATGTACTACACTGTGCGTTTCTTATATTCTAAGTTTTTCAGTGCAACTCACTCATATACTATGTACTACACTGTGCGTTTCTTATATTCTAAGTTTTTCAGTGCAACTCACTCATATACGATGTACTACACTGTGCGTTTCTTATATTCTAAGTTTTTCAGTGCAACTCACTCATATACTATGTACTACACTGTGCGTTTCTTATATTCTAAGTTTTTCAGTGCAACTCACTCATATACTATGTACTACACTGTGCGTTTCTTATATTCTAAGTTTTTCAGTGCAACTCACTCATATACTATGTACTACACTGTGCGTTTCTTATATTCTAAGTTTTTCAGTGCAACTCACTCATATACTATGTACTACACTGTGCGTTTCTTATATTCTAAGTTTTTCAGTGCAACTCACTCATATACTATGTACTACACTGTGCGTTTCTTATATTCTAAGTTTTTCAGTGCAACTCACTCATATACTATGTACTACACTGTGCGTTTCTTATATTCTAAGTTTTTCAGTGCAACTCACTCATATACTATGTACTAAACTGTGCGTTTCTTATATTCTAAGTTTTTCAGTGCAACTCACTCATATACTATGTACTACACTGTGCGTTTCTTATATTCTAAGTTTTTCAGTGCAACTCACTCATATACTACGTACTACACTGTGCGTTTCTTACATTCTAAGTTTTTCAGTGCAACTCACTCATATACTATGTACTACACTGTGCGTTTCTTTATTCTAAGTTTTTCAGTGCAACTCACTCATATACTATGTACTACACTGTGCGTTTCTTATATTCTAAGTTTTTCAGTGCAACTCACGCATATACTATGTACTACACTGTGCGTTTCTTATATTCTAAGTTTTTCAGTGCAACTCACTCATATACTATGTACTACACTGTGCGTTTCTTATATTCTAAGTTTTTCAGTGCAACTCACTCATATACTATGTACTACACTGTGCGTTTCTTATATTCTAAGTTTTTCAGTGCAACTCACTCATATACTATGTACTACACTGTGCGTTTCTTATATTCTAGATTTTTCAGTGCAACTCACTCATATATTATATGTACTACACTGTGCATTTCGTGTAATGCGGGTTTTTCAGTAAATTCTAAGTTTTTCAGTGCAACTCATTCATATACTATGTACTATACTGTGCGTTTCTTATATTCTAAATTTTTCAGTCCAACTCACTCATATACTATGTACTACACTGTGCGTTTCTTATATTCTAAGTTTTTCAGTGCAACTCACTCATATACTACGTACTACACTGTGCGTTTCTTACATTCTAAGTTTTTCAGTGCAACTCACTCATATACTATGTACTACACTGTGCGTTTCTTATATTCTAAGTTTTTCAGTGCAACTCACTCATATACTATGTACTACACTGTGCGTTTCTTATATTCTAAGTTTTTCAGTGCAACTCACTCATATACTATGTACTACACTGTGCGTTTCTTATATTCTAAGTTTTTCAGTGCAACTCACTCATATACTATGTACTACACTGTGCGTTTCTTATATTCTAAGTTTTTCAGTGCAACTCACTCATATACTATGTACTACACTGTGCGTTTCTTATATTCTAAGTTTTTCAGTGCAACTCACTCATATACTATGTACTACACTGTGCGTTTCTTATATTCTAGATTTTTCAGTGCAACTCACTCATATACTATGTACTACACTGTGCGTTTCTTATATTCTAAGTTTTTCAGTGCAACTCACTCATATACTACGTACTACACTGTGCGTTTCTTATATTCTAAGTTTTTCAGTGCAACTCACTCATATACTATGTACTACACTGTGCGTTTCTTATATTCTAAGTTTTTCAGTGCAACTCACTCATATATTATATGTACTACACTGTGCATTTCGTGTAATGCGGGTTTTTCAGTAAATTCTAAGTATTTCAGTGCAACTCATTCATATACTATGTACTATACTGTGCGTTTCTTATATTCTAAGTTTTTCAGTGCAACTCACTCATATACTATGTACTACACTGTGCGTTTCTTATATTCTAAGTTTTTCAGTGCAACTCACTCATATACTACTTACTACACTGTGCGTTTCTTACATTCTAAGTTTTTCAGTGCAACTCACTCATATACTATGTACTACACTGTGCGTTTCTTTATTCTAAGTTTTTCAGTTCAACTCACTCATATACTATGTACTACACTGTGCGTTTCTTATATTCTAAGTTTTTCATTGCAACTCACTCATATACTATGTACTACACTGTGCGTTTCTTATATTCTAAGTTTTTGAGTGCAACTCACTCATATACTATGTACTACACTGTGCGTTTCTTATATTCTAAGTTTTTCAGTGCAACTCACTCATATACTATGTACTACACTGTGCGTTTCTTATATTCTAAGTTTTTCAGTGCAACTCACTCATATACTATGTACTACACTGTGCGTTTCTTATATTCTAGATTTTTCAGTGCAACTCACTCATATATTATATGTACTACACTGTGCATTTCGTGTAATGCGGGTTTTTCAGTAAATTCTAAGTTTATCAGTGCAACTCATTCATATACTATGTACTATACTGTGCGTTTCTTATATTCTAAATTTTTCAGTCCAACTCACTCATATACTATGTACTACACTGTGCGTTTCTTATATTCTAAGTTTTTCAGTGCAACTCACTCATATACTACTTACTACACTGTGCGTTTCTTACATTCTAAGTTTTTCAGTGCAACTCACTCATATACTATGTACTACACTGTGCGTTTCTTATATTCTAAGTTTTTCAGTGCAACTCACTCATATACTATGTACTACACTGTGCGTTTCTTATATTCTAAGTTTTTCAGTGCAACTCACTCATATACTATGTACTACACTGTGCGTTTCTTATATTCTAAGTTTTTCAGTGCAACTCACTCATATACTATGTACTACACTGTGCGTTTCTTATATTCTAAGTTTTTCAGTGCAACTCACTCATATACTATGTACTACACTGTGCATTTCTTATATTCTAAGTTTTTCAGTGCAACTCACTCATATACTATGTACTACACTGTGCGTTTCTTATATTCTAAGTTTTTCAGTGCAACTCACTCATATACTATGTACTACACTGTGCGTTTCTTATATTCTAAGTTTTTCTGTGCAACTCACTCATATACTACGTACTACACTGTGCGTTTCTTATATTCTAAGTTTTTCAGTGCAACTCACTCATATACTACGTACTACACTGTGCGTTTCTTATATTCTAAGTTTTTCAGTGCAACTCACTCATATACTACGTACTACACTGTGCGTTTCTTAAATTCTAAGTTTTTCAGTGCAACTCACTCATATACTATGTACTACACTGTGCGTTTCTTATATTCTAAGTTTTTCAGTGCAACTCACTCATATACTATGTACTACACTGTGCGTTTCTTATATTCTAAGTTTTTCAGTGCAACTCACTCATATACTATGTACTACACTGTGCGTTTCTTATATTCTAAGTTTTTCAGTGCAACTCACTCATATACTATGTACTACACTGTGCATTTCTTATATTCTAAGTTTTTCAGTGCAACTCACTCATATACTATGTACTACACTGTGCATTTCGTGTAATGCGGGTTTTTCAGTAAATTCTAAGTTTTTCAGTGCAACTCACTCATATACTATGTACTACACTGTGCGTTTCTTATATTCTAAGTTTTTCAGTGCAACTCACTCATATACTATGTACTACACTGTGCGTTTCTTATATTCTAAGTTTTTCTGTGCAACTCACTCATATACTATGTACTACACTGTGCGTTTCTTATATTCTAAGTTTTTCAGTGCAACTCACTCATATACTATGTACTACACTGTGCGTTTCTTATATTCTAAGTTTTTCAGTGCAACTCACTCATATACTATGTACTACACTGTGCGTTTCTTATATTCTAAGTTTTTCAGTGCAACTCACTCATATACTATGTACTACACTGTGCGTTTCTTATATTCTAAGTTTTTCAGTGCAACTCACTCATATACTATGTACTACACTGTGCGTTTCTTATATTCTAAGTTTTTCAGTGCAACTCACTCATATACTATGTACTACACTGTGCGTTTCTTATATTCTAAGTTTTTCAGTGCAACTCACTCATATACTATGTACTACACTGTGCGTTTCTTATATTCTAAGTTTTTCAGTGCAACTCACTCATATACTATGTACTACACTGTGCGTTTCTTATATTCTAAGTTTTTCAGTGCAACTCACTCATATACTATGTACTACACTGTGCGTTTCTTAAATTCTAAGTTTTTCAGTGCAACTCACTCATATACTATGTACTACACTGTGCGTTTCTTATATTCTAAGTTTTTCAGTGCAACTCACTCATATACTATGTACTACACTGTGCATTTCGTGTAATGCGGGTTTTTCAGTAAATTCTAAGTTTTTCAGTGCAACTCACTCATATACTATGTACTACACAGTGCGTTTCTTATATTCTAAGTTTTTCAGTGCAACTCACTCATATACTATGTACTACACTGTGCGTTTCTTATATTCTAAGTTTTTCTGTGCAACTCACTCATATACTATGTACTACACTGTGAGTTTCTTATATTCTAAGTTTTTCAGTGCAACTCACTCATATACTATGTACTACACTGTGCGTTTCTTATATTCTAAGTTTTTCAGTGCAACTCACTCATATACTATGTACTACACTGTGCGTTTCTTATATTCTAAGTTTTTCAGTGCAACTCACTCATATACTATGTACTACACTGTGCGTTTCTTATATTCTAAGTTTTTCAGTGCAACTCACTCATATACTATGTACTACACTGTGCGTTTCTTATATTCTAAGTTTTTCAGTGCAACTCACTCATATACTATGTACTACACTGTGCGTTTCTTATATTCTAAGTTTTTCAGTGCAACTCACTCATATACTATGTACTACACTGTGCGTTTCTTATATTCTAAGTTTTTCAGTGCAACTCACTCATATACTATGTACTACACTGTGCGTTTCTTATATTCTAAGTTTTTCAGTGCAACTCACTCATATATTATATGTACTACACTGTGCATTTCGTGTAATGCGGGTTTTTCAGTAAATTCTAAGTTTTTCAGTGCAACTCATTCATATACTATGTACTATACTGTGCGTTTCTTATATTCTAAGTTTTTCAGTGCAACTCACTCATATACTATGTACTACACTGTGCGTTTCTTATATTCTAAGTTTTTCAGTGCAACTCACTCATATACTACTTCCTACACTGTGCGTTTCTTACATTCTAAGTTTTTCAGTGCAACTCACTCATATACTATGTACTACACTGTGCGTTTCTTTATTCTAAGTTTTTCAGTGCAACTCACTCATATACTATGTACTACACTGTGCGTTTCTTATATTCTAAGTTTTTCAGTGCAACTCACTCATATACTATGTACTACACTGTGCGTTTCTTATATTCTAAGTTTTTCAGTGCAACTCACTCATATACTATGTACTACACTGTGCGTTTCTTAAATTCTAAGTTTTTCAGTGCAACTCACTCATATACTATGTACTACACTGTGCGTTTCTTATATTCTAAGTTTTTCAGTGCAACTCACTCATATACTATGTACTACACTGTGCGTTTCTTATATTCTAGATTTTTCAGTGCAACTCACTCATATATTATATGTACTACACTGTGCATTTCGTGTAATGCGGGTTTTTCAGTAAATTCTAAGTTTTTCAGTGCAACTCATTCATATACTATGTACTATACTGTGCGTTTCTTATATTCTAAATTTTTCAGTCCAACTCACTCATATACTATGTACTACACTGTGCGTTTCTTATATTCTAAGTTTTTCAGTGCAACTCACTCATATACTACGTACTACACTGTGCGTTTCTTACATTCTAAGTTTTTCAGTGCAACTCACTCATATACTATGTACTACACTGTGCGTTTCTTATATTCTAAGTTTTTCAGTGCAACTCACTCATATACTATGTACTACACTGTGCGTTTCTTATATTCTAAGTTTTTCAGTGCAACTCACTCATATACTATGTACTACACTGTGCGTTTCTTATATTCTAAGTTTTTCAGTGCAACTCACTCATATACTATGTACTACACTGTGCGTTTTATATTCTAAGTTTTTCAGTGCAACTCACTCATATACTATGTACTACACTGTGCGTTTCTTATATTCTAAGTTTTTCAGTGCAACTCACTCATATACTATGTACTACACTGTGCGTTTTTTATATTCTAAGTTTTTCAGTGCAACTCACTCATATACTACGTACTACACTGTGCGTTTCTTATATTCTAAGTTTTTCAGTGCAACTCACTCATATACTACGTACTACACTGTGCGTTTCTTATATTCTAAGTTTTTCAGTGCAACTCACTCATATACTACGTACTACACTGTGCGTTTCTTAAATTCTAAGTTTTTCAGTGCAACTCACTCATATACTATGTACTACACTGTGCGTTTCTTATATTCTAAGTTTTTCAGTGCAACTCACTCATATACTATGTACTACACTGTGCGTTTCTTATATTCTAAGTTTTTCAGTGCAACTCACTCATATACTATGTACTACACTGTGCGTTTCTTATATTCTAAGTTTTTCAGTGCAACTCACTCATATACTATGTACTACACTGTGCATTTCTTATATTCTAAGTTTTTCAGTGCAACTCACTCATATACTATGTACTACACTGTGCATTTCGTGTAATGCGGGTTTTTCAGTAAATTCTAAGTTTTTCAGTGCAACTCACTCATATACTATGTACTACACTGTGCGTTTCTTATATTCTAAGTTTTTCAGTGCAACTCACTCATATACTATGTACTACACTGTGCGTTTCTTATATTCTAAGTTTTTCTGTGCAACTCACTCATATACTATGTACTACACTGTGCGTTTCTTATATTCTAAGTTTTTCAGTGCAACTCACTCATATACTATGTACTACACTGTGCGTTTCTTATATTCTAACTTTTTCAGTGCAACTCACTCATATACTATGTACTACACTGTGCGTTTCTTATATTCTAAGTTTTTCAGTGCAACTCACTCATATACTATGTACTACACTGTGCGTTTCTTATATTCTAAGTTTTTCAGTGCAACTCACTCATATACTATGTACTACACTGTGCGTTTCTTATATTCTAAGTTTTTCAGTGCAACTCACTCATATACTATGTACTACACTGTGCGTTTCTTATATTCTAAGTTTTTCAGTGCAACTCACTCATATACTATGTACTACACTGTGCGTTTCTTATATTCTAAGTTTTTCAGTGCAACTCACTCATATACTATGTACTACACTGTGCGTTTCTTATATTCTAAGTTTTTCAGTGCAACTCACTCATATACTATGTACTACACTGTGCGTTTCTTATATTCTAAGTTTTTCAGTGCAACTCACTCATATACTATGTACTACACTGTGCATTTCTTATATTCTAAGTTTTTCAGTGCAACTCACTCATATACTATGTACTACACTGTGCATTTCGTGTAATGCGGGTTTTTCAGTAAATTCTAAGTTTTTCAGTGCAACTCACTCATATACTATGTACTACACTGTGCGTTTCTTATATTCTAAGTTTTTCAGTGCAACTCACTCATATACTATGTACTACACTGTGCGTTTCTTATATTCTAAGTTTTTCTGTGCAACTCACTCATATACTATGTACTACACTGTGCGTTTCTTATATTCTAAGTTTTTCAGTGCAACTCACTCATATACTATGTACTACACTGTGCGTTTCTTATATTCTAAGTTTTTCAGTGCAACTCACTCATATACTATGTACTACACTGTGCGTTTCTTATATTCTAAGTTTTTCAGTGCAACTCACTCATATACTATGTACTACACTGTGCGTTTCTTATATTCTAAGTTTTTCAGTGCAACTCACTCATATACTATGTACTACACTGTGCGTTTCTTATATTCTAAGTTTTTCAGTGCAACTCACTCATATACTATGTACTACACTGTGCGTTTCTTATATTCTAAGTTTTTCAGTGCAACTCACTCATATACTATGTACTACACTGTGCGTTTCTTATATTCTAAGTTTTTCAGTGCAACTCACTCATATACTATGTACTACACTGTGCGTTTCTTATATTCTAAGTTTTTCAGTGCAACTCACTCATATATTATATGTACTACACTGTGCATTTCGTGTAATGCGGGTTTTTCAGTAAATTCTAAGTTTTTCAGTGCAACTCATTCATATACTATGTACTATACTGTGCGTTTCTTATATTCTAAGTTTTTCAGTGCAACTCACTCATATACTATGTACTACACTGTGCGTTTCTTATATTCTAAGTTTTTCAGTGCAACTCACTCATATACTACGTACTACACTGTGCGTTTCTTACATTCTAAGTTTTTTAGTGCAACTCACTCATATACTATGTACTACACTGTGCGTTTCTTTATTCTAAGTTTTTCAGTGCAACTCACTCATATACTATGTACTACACTGTGCGTTTCTTATATTCTAAGTTTTTCAGTGCAACTCACTCATATACTATGTACTACACTGTGCGTTTCTTATATTCTAAGTTTTTCAGTGCAACTCACTCATATACTATGTACTACACTGTGCGTTTCTTATATTCTAAGTTTTTCAGTGCAACTCACTCATATACTATGTACTACACTGTGCGTTTCTTATATTCTAAGTTTTTCAGTGCAACTCACTCATATACTATGTACTACACTGTGCGTTTCCTATATTCTAGATTTTTCAGTGCAACTCACTCATATATTATATGTACTACACTGTGCATTTCGTGTAATGCGGGTTTTTCAGTAAATTCTAAGTTTTTCAGTGCAACTCATTCATATACTATGTACTATACTGTGCGTTTCTTATATTCTAAATTTTTCAGTCCAACTCACTCATATACTATGTACTACACTGTGCGTTTCTTATATTCTAAGTTTTTCAGTGCAACTCACTCATATACTACGTACTACACTGTGCGTTTCTTACATTCTAAGTTTTTCAGTGCAACTCACTCATATACTATGTACTACACTGTGCGTTTCTTACATTCTAAGTTTTTCAGTGCAACTCACTCATATACTATGTACTACACTGTGCGTTTCTTATATTCTAAGTTTTTCAGTGCAACTCACTCATATACTATGTACTACACTGTGCGTTTCTTATATTCTAAGTTTTTCAGTGCAACTCACTCATATACTATGTACTACACTGTGTGTTTCTTATATTCTAAGTTTTTCAGTGCAACTCACTCATATACTATGTACTACACTGTGCGTTTCTTATATTCTAAGTTTTTCAGTGCAACTCACTCATATACTATGTACTACACTGTGCGTTTCTTATATTCTAAGTTTTTCAGTGCAACTCACTCATATACTATGTACTACACTGTGCGTTTCTTATATTCTAAGTTTTTCAGTGCAACTCACTCATATACTACGTACTACACTGTGCGTTTCTTATATTCTAAGTTTTTCAGTGCAACTCACTCATATACTACGTACTACACTGTGCGTTTCTTATATTCTAAGTTTTTCAGTGCAACTCACTCATATACTACGTACTACACTGTGCGTTTCTTAAATTCTAAGTTTTTCAGTGCAACTCACTCATATACTATGTACTACACTGTGCGTTTCTTATATTCTAAGTTTTTCAGTGCAACTCACTCATATACTATGTACTACACTGTGCGTTTCTTATATTCTAAGTTTTTCAGTGCAACTCACTCATATACTATGTACTACACTGTGCGTTTCTTATATTCTAAGTTTTTCAGTGCAACTCACTCATATACTATGTACTACACTGTGCATTTCTTATATTCTAAGTTTTTCAGTGCAACTCACTCATATACTATGTACTACACTGTGCATTTCGTGTATTGCGGGTTTTTCAGTAAATTCTAAGTTTTTCAGTGCAACTCACTCATATACTATGTACTACACTGTGCGTTTCTTATATTCTAAGTTTTTCAGTGCAACTCACTCATATACTATGTACTACACTGTGCGTTTCTTATATTCTAAGTTTTTCAGTGCAACTCACTCATATACTATGTACTACACTGTGCGTTTCTTATATTCTAAGTTTTTCAGTGCAACTCACTCATATACTATGTACTACACTGTGCGTTTCTTATATTCTAAGTTTTTCAGTGCAACTCACTCATATACTATGTACTACACTGTGCGTTTCTTATATTCTAAGTTTTTCAGTGCAACTCACTCATATACTATGTACTACACTGTGCGTTTCTTATATTCTAAGTTTTTCAGTGCAACTCACTCATATACTATGTACTACACTGTGCGTTTCTTATATTCTAAGTTTTTCAGTGCAACTCACTCATATATTATATGTACTACACTGTGCATTTCGTGTAATGCGGGTTTTTCAGTAAATTCTAAGTTTTTCAGTGCAACTCATTCATATACTATGTACTATACTGTGCGTTTCTTATATTCTAAGTTTTTCAGTGCAACTCACTCATATACTATGTACTACACTGTGCGTTTCTTATATTCTAAGTTTTTCAGTGCAACTCACTCATATACTACGTACTACACTGTGCGTTTCTTACATTCTAAGTTTTTCAGTGCAACTCACTCATATACTACGTACTACACTGTGCGTTTCTTATATTCTAAGTTTTTCAGTGCAACTCACTCATATACTATGTACTACACTGTGCGTTTCTTATATTCTAAGTTTTTCAGTGCAACTCACTCATATACTATGTACTACACTGTGCGTTTCTTATATTCTAAGTTTTTCAGTGCAACTCCCTCATATACTATGTACTACACTGTGCGTTTCTTATATTCTAAGTTTTTCAGTGCAACTCACTCATATACTATGTACTACACTGTGCGTTTCTTATATTCTAAGTTTTTCAGTGCAACTCACTCATATACTATGTACTACACTGTGCGTTTCTATATTCTAAGTTTTTCAGTGCAACTCACTCATATACTATGTACTACACTGTGCGTTTCTTAAATTCTAAATTTTTCAGTGCAACTCACTCATATACTATGTACTACACTGTGCGTTTCTTATATTCTAAGTTTTTCAGTACAACTCACTCATATACTATGTACTACACTGTGCATTTCTTATATTCTAAGTTTTTCAGTGCAACTCACTCATATACTATGTACTACACTGTGCGTTTCTTATATTCTAAGTTTTTCAGTGCAACTCACTCATATACTATGTACTACACTGTGCGTTTCTTATATTCTAAGTTTTTCAGTGCAACTCACTCATATACTATGTACTACACTGTGCGTGTCTTATATTCTAAGTTTTTCAGTGCAACTCACTCATATACTATGTACTACACTGTGCGTTTCTTATATTCTAAGTTTTTCAGTGCAACTCACTCATATACTATGTACTACACTGTTCGTTTCTTATATTCTAAGTTTTTCAGTGCAACTCACTCATATATTATATGTACTACACTGTGCATTTCGTGTAATGCGGGTTTTTCAGTAAATTCTAAGTTTTTCAGTGCAACTCACTCATATACTATGTACTACACTGTGCGTTTCTTATATTCTAAGTTTTTCAGTGCAACTCACTCATATACTATGTACTACACTGTGCGTTTCTTATATTCTAAGTTTTTCAGTGCAACTCACTCATATACTATGTACTACACTGTGCGTGTCTTATATTCTAAGTTTTTCAGTGCAACTCACTCATATACTATGTACTACACTGTGCGTTTCTTATATTCTAAGTTTTTCAGTGCAACTCACTCATATACTATGTACTACACTGTTCGTTTCTTATATTCTAAGTTTTTCAGTGCAACTCACTCATATATTATATGTACTACACTGTGCATTTCGTGTAATGCGGGTTTTTCAGTAAATTCTAAGTTTTTCAGTGCAACTCATTCATATACTATGTACTATACTGTGCGTTTCTTATATTCTAAGTTTTTCAGTGCAACTCACTCATATACTATGTACTACACTGTGCTTTTCTTATATTCTAAGTTTTTCAGTGCAACTCACTCAAATACTAGGTACTACACTGTGCGTTTCTTAAATTCTAAGTTTTTCAGTGCAACTCACTCATATACTATGTACTACACTGTGCGTTTCTTATATTCTAAGTTTTTCAGTGCAACTCACTCATATACTATGTACTACACTGTGCGTTTCTTATATTCTAAGTTTTTCAGTGCAACTCACTCATATACTATGTACTACACTGTGCGTTTCTTATATTCTAGATTTTTCAGTGCAACTCACTCATATATTATATGTACTACACTGTGCATTTCGTGTAATGCGGGTTTTTCAGTAAATTCTAAGTTTTTCAGTGCAACTCATTCATATACTATGTACTATACTGTGCGTTTCTTATATTCTAAATTTTTCAGTCCAACTCACTCATATACTATGTACTACACTGTGCGTTTCTGATATTCTAAGTTTTTCAGTGCAACTCACTCATATACTACGTACTACACTGTGCGTTTCTTACATTCTAAGTTTTTCAGTGCAACTCACTCATATACTATGTACTACACTGTGCGTTTCTTATATTCTAAGTTTTTCAGTGCAACTCACTCATATACTATGTACTACACTGTGCGTTTCTTATATTCTAAGTTTTTCAGTGCAACTCACTCATATACTATGTACTACACTGTGCGTTTCTTATATTCTAAGTTTTTCAGTGCAACTCACTCATATACTATGTACTACACTGTGCGTTTCTTATATTCTAAGTTTTTCAGTGCAACTCACTCATATACTATGTACTACACTGTGCGTTTCTTATATTCTAAGTTTTTCAGTGCAACTCACTCATATACTATGTACTACACTGTGCGTTTCTTATATTCTAAGTTTTTCAGTGCAACTCACTCATATACTATGTACTACACTGTGCGTTTCTTATATTCTAAGTTTTTCAGTGCAACTCACTCATATACTACGTACTACACTGTGCGTTTCTTATATTCTAAGTTTTTCAGTGCAACTCACTCATATACTACGTACTACACTGTGCGTTTCTTATAATCTAAGTTTTTCAGTGCAACTCACTCATATACTACGTACTACACTGTGCGTTTCTTAAATTCTAAGTTTTTCAGTGCAACTCACTCATATACTACGTACTACACTGTGCGTTTCTTATATTCTAAGTTTTTGAGTGCAACTCACTCATATACTATGTACTACACTGTGCGTTTCTTATATTCTAAGTTTTTCAGTGCAACTCACTCATATACTATGTACTACACTGTGCGTTTCTTATATTCTAAGTTTTTCAGTGCAACTCACTCATATACTATGTACTACACTGTGCATTTCTTATATTCTAAGTTTTTCAGTGCAACTCACTCATATACTATGTACTACACTGTGCATTTCGTGTAATGCGGGTTTTTCAGTAAATTCTAAGTTTTTCAGTGCAACTCACTCATATACTATGTACTACACTGTGCGTTTCTTATATTCTAAGTTTTTCAGTGCAACTCACTCATATACTATGTACTACACTGTGCGTTTCTTATATTCTAAGTTTTTCTGTGCAACTCACTCATATACTATGTACTACACTGTGCGTTTCTTATATTCTAAGTTTTTCAGTGCAACTCACTCATATACTATGTACTACACTGTGCGTTTCTTATATTCTAAGTTTTTCAGTGCAACTCACTCATATACTATGTACTACACTGTGCGTTTCTTATATTCTAAGTTTTTCAGTGCAACTCACTCATATACTATGTACTACACTGTGCGTTTCTTATATTCTAAGTTTTTCAGTGCAACTCACTCATATACTATGTACTACACTGTGCGTTTCTTATATTCTAAGTTTTTCAGTGCAACTCACTCATATACTATGTACTACACTGTGCGTTTCTTATATTCTAAGTTTTTCAGTGCAACTCACTCATATACTATGTACTACACTGTGCGTTTCTTATATTCTAAGTTTTTCAGTGCAACTCACTCATATACTATGTACTACACTGTGCGTTTCTTATATTCTAAGTTTTTCAGTGCAACTCACTCATATACTATGTACTACACTGTGCGTTTCTTATATTCTAAGTTTTTCAGTGCAACTCACTCATATACTATGTACTACACTGTGCGTTTCTTATATTCTAAGTTTTTCAGTGCAACTCACTCATATACTATGTACTACACTGTGCGTTTCTTATATTCTAAGTTTTTCAGTGCAACTCACTCATATACTATGTACTACACTGTGCGTTTCTTATATTCTAAGTTTTTCAGTGCAACTCACTCATATACTATGTACTACACTGTGCGTTTCTTATATTCTAAGTTTTTCAGTGCAACTCACTCATATACTATGTACTACACTGTGCGTTTCTTATATTCTAAGTTTTTCAGTGCAACTCACTCATATACTATGTACTACACTGTGCGTTTCTTAAATTCTAAATTTTTCAGTGCAACTCACTCATATACTATGTACTACACTGTGCGTTTCTTATATTCTAAGTTTTTCAGTACAACTCACTCATATACTATGTACTACACTGTGCGTTTCTTATATTCTAAGTTTTTCAGTGCAACTCACTCATATACTATGTACTACACTGTGCGTTTCTTATATTCTAAGTTTTTCAGTGCAACTCACTCATATATCATATGTACTACACTGTGCATTTCGTGTAATGCGGGTTTTTCAGTAAATTCTAAGTTTTTCAGTGCAACTCATTCATATACTATGTACTATACTGTGCGTTTCTTATATTCTAAGTTTTTCAGTGCAACTCACTCATATACTATGTACTACACTGTGCTTTTCTTATATTCTAAGTTTTTCAGTGCAACTCACTCATATACTAGGTACTACACTGTGCGTTTCTTAAATTCTAAGTTTTTCAGTGCAACTCACTCATATACTATGTACTACACTGTGCGTTTCTTATATTCTAAGTTTTTCAGTGCAACTCACTCATATACTATGTACTACACTGTGCGTTTCTTATATTCTAAGTTTTTCAGTGCAACTCACTCATATACTATGTACTACACTGTGCGTTTCTTATATTCTAGATTTTTCAGTGCAACTCACTCATATATTATATGTACTACACTGTGCATTTCGTGTAATGCGGGTTTTTCAGTAAATTCTAAGTTTTTCAGTGCAACTCATTCATATACTATGTACTATACTGTGCGTTTCTTATATTCTAAATTTTTCAGTCCAACTCACTCATATACTATGTACTACACTGTGCGTTTCTTATATTCTAAGTTTTTCAGTGCAACTCACTCATATACTACGTACTACACTGTGCGTTTCTTACATTCTAAGTTTTTCAGTGCACCTCATTCATATACTATGTACTACACTGTGCGTTTCTTATATTCTAAGTTTTTCAGTGCAACTCACTCATATACTATGTACTACACTGTGCATTTCTTATATTCTAAGTTTTTCAGTGCAACTCACTCATATACTATGTACTACACTGTGCGTTTCTTATATTCTAAGTTTTTCAGTGCAACTCACTCATATACTATGTACTACACTGTGCGTTTCTTATATTCTAAGTTTTTCAGTGCAACTCACTCATATACTATGTACTACACTGTGCGTTTCTTATATTCTAAGTTTTTCAGTGCAACTCACTCATATACTATGTACTACACTGTGCGTTTCTTATATTCTAAGTTTTTCAGTGCAACTCACTCATATACTATGTACTACACTGTGCGTTTCTTATATTCTAAGTTTTTCAGTGCAACTCACTCATATACTACGTACTACACTGTGCGTTTCTTATATTCTAAGTTTTTCAGTGCAACTCACTCATATACTACGTACTACACTGTGCGTTTCTTATATTCTAAGTTTTTCAGTGCAACTCACTCATATACTACGTACTACACTGTGCGTTTCTTAAATTCTAAGTTTTTCAGTGCAACTCACTCATATACTATGTACTACACTGTGCGTTTCTTATATTCTAAGTTTTTCAGTGCAACTCACTCATATACTATGTATTACACTGTGCGTTTCTTATATTCTAAGTTTTTCAGTGCAACTCACTCATATACTATGTACTACACTGTGCGTTTCTTATATTCTAAGTTTTTCAGTGCAACTCACTCATATACTATGTACTACACTGTGCATTTCTTATATTCTAAGTTTTTCAGTGCAACTCACTCATATACTATGTACTACACTGTGCATTTCGTGTAATGCGGGTTTTTCAGTAAATTCTAAGTTTTTCAGTGCAACTCACTCATATACTATGTACTACACTGTGCGTTTCTTATATTCTAAGGTTTCAGTGCAACTCACTCATATACTATGTACTACACTGTGCGTTTCTTATATTCTAAGTTTTTCTGTGCAACTCACTCATATACTATGTACTACACTGTGCGTTTCTTATATTCTAAGTTTTTCAGTGCAACTCACTCATATACTATGTACTACACTGTGCGTTTCTTATATTCTAAGTTTTTCAGTACAACTCACTCATATACTATGTACTACACTGTGCATTTCTTATATTCTAAGTTTTTCAGTGCAACTCACTCATATACTATGTACTACACTGTGCGTTTCTTATATTCTAAGTTTTTCAGTGCAACTCACTCATATACTATGTACTACACTGTGCGTTTCTTATATTCTAAGTTTTTCAGTGCAACTCACTCATATACTATGTACTACACTGTGCGTGTCTTATATTCTAAGTTTTTCAGTGCAACTCACTCATATACTATGTACTACACTGTGCGTTTCTTATATTCTAAGTTTTTCAGTGCAACTCACTCATATACTATGTACTACACTGTTCGTTTCTTATATTCTAAGTTTTTCAGTGCAACTCACTCATATATTATATGTACTACACTGTGCATTTCGTGTAATGCGGGTTTTTCAGTAAATTCTAAGTTTTTCAGTGCAACTCACTCATATACTATGTACTACACTGTGCGAAACTTATATTCTAAGTTTTTCAGTGCAACTCACTCATATACTATGTACTACACTGTGCGTTTCTTATATTCTAAGTTTTTCAGTGCAACTCACTCATATACTATGTACTACACTGTGCGTGTCTTATATTCTAAGTTTTTCAGTGCAACTCACTCATATACTATGTACTACACTGTGCGTTTCTTATATTCTAAGTTTTTCAGTGCAACTCACTCATATACTATGTACTACACTGTTCGTTTCTTATATTCTAAGTTTTTCAGTGCAACTCACTCATATATTATATGTACTACACTGTGCATTTCGTGTAATGCGGGTTTTTCAGTAAATTCTAAGTTTTTCAGTGCAACTCATTCATATACTATGTACTATACTGTGCGTTTCTTATATTCTAAATTTTTCAGTGCAACTCACTCATATACTATGTACTACACTGTGCTTTTCTTATATTCTAAGTTTTTCAGTGCAACTCACTCAAATACTAGGTACTACACTGTGCGTTTCTTAAATTCTAAGTTTTTCAGTGCAACTCACTCATATACTATGTACTACACTGTGCGTTTCTTATATTCTAAGTTTTTCAGTGCAACTCACTCATATACTATGTACTACACTGTGCGTTTCTTATATTCTAAGTTTTTCAGTGCAACTCACTCATATACTATGTACTACACTGTGCGTTTCTTATATTCTAGATTTTTCAGTGCAACTCACTCATATATTATATGTACTACACTGTGCATTTCGTGTAATGCGGGTTTTTCAGTAAATTCTAAGTTTTTCAGTGCAACTCATTCATATACTATGTACTATACTGTGCGTTTCTTATATTCTAAATTTTTCAGTCCAACTCACTCATATACTATGTACTACACTGTGCGTTTCTGATATTCTAAGTTTTTCAGTGCAACTCACTCATATACTACGTACTACACTGTGCGTTTCTTACATTCTAAGTTTTTCAGTGCAACTCACTCATATACTATGTACTACACTGTGCGTTTCTTATATTCTAAGTTTTTCAGTGCAACTCACTCATATACTATGTACTACACTGTGCGTTTCTTATATTCTAAGTTTTTCAGTGCAACTCACTCATATACTATGTACTACACTGTGCGTTTCTTATATTCTAAGTTTTTCAGTGCAACTCACTCATATACTATGTACTACACTGTGCGTTTCTTATATTCTAAGTTTTTCAGTGCAACTCACTCATATACTATGTACTACACTGTGCGTTTCTTATATTCTAAGTTTTTCAGTGCAACTCACTCATATACTACGTACTACACTGTGCGTTTCTTATATTCTAAGTTTTTCAGTGCAACTCACTCATATACTACGTACTACACTGTGCGTTTCTTATAATCTAAGTTTTTCAGTGCAACTCACTCATATACTACGTACTACACTGTGCGTTTCTTAAATTCTAAGTTTTTCAGTGCAACTCACTCATATACTACGTACTACACTGTGCGTTTCTTATATTCTAAGTTTTTGAGTGCAACTCACTCATATACTATGTACTACACTGTGCGTTTCTTATATTCTAAGTTTTTCAGTGCAACTCACTCATATACTATGTACTACACTGTGCGTTTCTTATATTCTAAGTTTTTCAGTGCAACTCACTCATATACTATGTACTACACTGTGCATTTCTTATATTCTAAGTTTTTCAGTGCAACTCACTCATATACTATGTACTACACTGTGCATTTCGTGTAATGCGGGTTTTTCAGTAAATACTAAGTTTTTCAGTGCAACTCACTCATATACTATGTACTACACTGTGCGTTTCTTATATTCTAAGTTTTTCAGTGCAACTCACTCATATACTATGTACTACACTGTGCGTTTCTTATATTCTAAGTTTTTCTGTGCAACTCACTCATATACTATGTACTACACTGTGCGTTTCTTATATTCTAAGTTTTTCAGTGCAACTCACTCATATACTATGTACTACACTGTGCGTTTCTTATATTCTAAGTTTTTAAGTGCAACTCACTCATATACTATGTACTACACTGTGCGTTTCTTATATTCTAAGTTTTTCAGTGCAACTCACTCATATACTATGTACTACACTGTGCGTTTCTTATATTCTAAGTTTTTCAGTGCAACTCACTCATATACTATGTACTACACTGTGCGTTTCTTATATTCTAAGTTTTTCAGTGCAACTCACTCATATACTATGTACTACACTGTGCGTTTCTTATATTCTAAGTTTTTCAGTGCAACTCACTCATATACTATGTACTACACTGTGCGTTTCTTATATTCTAAGTTTTTCAGTGCAACTCACTCATATACTATGTACTACACTGTGCGTTTCTTATATTCTAAGTTTTTCAGTGCAACTCACTCATATACTATGTACTACACTGTGCGTTTCTTATATTCTAAGTTTTTCAGTGCAACTCACTCATATACTATGTACTACACTGTGCGTTTCTTATATTCTAAGTTTTTCAGTGCAACTCACTCATATACTATGTACTACACTGTGCGTTTCTTATATTCTAAGTTTTTCAGTGCAACTCACTCATATACTATGTACTACACTGTGCGTTTCTTATATTCTAAGTTTTTCAGTGCAACTCACTCATATACTATGTACTACACTGTGCGTTTCTTATATTCTAAGTTTTTCAGTGCAACTCACTCATATACTATGTACTACACTGTGCGTTTCTTATATTCTAAGTTTTTCAGTGCAACTCACTCATATACTATGTACTACACTGTGCGTTTCTTAAATTCTAAATTTTTCAGTGCAACTCACTCATATACTATGTACTACACTGTGCGTTTCTTATATTCTAAGTTTTTCAGTACAACTCACTCATATACTATGTACTACACTGTGCGTTTCTTATATTCTAAGTTTTTCAGTGCAACTCATTCATATACTATGTACTACACTGTGCGTTTCTTATATTCTAAGTTTTTCAGTGCAACTCACTCATATACTATGTACTACACTGTGCGTTTCTTATATTCTAAGTTTTTCAGTGCAACTCACTCATATACTATGTACTACACTGTGCGTGTCTTATATTCTAAGTTTTTCAGTGCAACTCACTCATATACTATGTACTACACTGTGCGTTTCTTATATTCTAAGTTTTTCAGTGCAACTCACTCATATACTATGTACTACACTGTGCGTTTCTTATATTCTAAGTTTTTCAGTGCAACTCACTCATATATCATATGTACTACACTGTGCATTTCGTGTAATGCGGGTTTTTCAGTAAATTCTAAGTTTTTCAGTGCAACTCATTCATATACTATGTACTATACTGTGCGTTTCTTATATTCTAAGTTTTTCAGTGCAACTCACTCATATACTATGTACTACACTGTGCTTTTCTTATATTCTAAGTTTTTCAGTGCAACTCACTCATATACTAGGTACTACACTGTGCGTTTCTTAAATTCTAAGTTTTTCAGTGCAACTCACTCATATACTATGTACTACACTGTGCGTTTCTTATATTCTAAGTTTTTCAGTGCAACTCACTCATATACTATGTACTACACTGTGCGTTTCTTATATTCTAAGTTTTTCAGTGCAACTCACTCATATACTATGTACTACACTGTGCGTTTCTTATATTCTAGATTTTTCAGTGCAACTCACTCATATATTATATGTACTACACTGTGCATTTCGTGTAATGCGGGTTTTTCAGTAAATTCTAAGTTTTTCAGTGCAACTCATTCATATACTATGTACTATACTGTGCGTTTCTTATATTCTAAATTTTTCAGTCCAACTCACTCATATACTATGTACTACACTGTGCGTTTCTTATATTCTAAGTTTTTCAGTGCAACTCACTCATATACTACGTACTACACTGTGCGTTTCTTACATTCTAAGTTTTTCAGTGCACCTCATTCATATACTATGTACTACACTGTGCGTTTCTTATATTCTAAGTTTTTCAGTGCAACTCACTCATATACTATGTACTACACTGTGCATTTCTTATATTCTAAGTTTTTCAGTGCAACTCACTCATATACTATGTACTACACTGTGCGTTTCTTATATTCTAAGTTTTTCAGTGCAACTCACTCATATACTATGTACTACACTGTGCGTTTCTTATATTCTAAGTTTTTCAGTGCAACTCACTCATATACTATGTACTACACTGTGCGTTTCTTATATTCTAAGTTTTTCAGTGCAACTCACTCATATACTATGTACTACACTGTGCGTTTCTTATATTCTAAGTTTTTCAGTGCAACTCACTCATATACTATGTACTACACTGTGCGTTTCTTATATTCTAAGTTTTTCAGTGCAACTCACTCATATACTATGTACTACACTGTGCGTTTCTTATATTCTAAGTTTTTCAGTGCAACTCACTCATATACTATGTACTACACTGTGCGTTTCTTATATTCTAAGTTTTTCAGTGCAACTCACTCATATACTATGTACTACACTGTGCGTTTCTTATATTCTAAGTTTTTCAGTGCAACTCACTCATATACTACGTACTACACTGTGCGTTTCTTATATTCTAAGTTTTTCAGTGCAACTCACTCATATACTACGTACTACACTGTGCGTTTCTTATATTCTAAGTTTTTCAGTGCAACTCACTCATATACTACGTACTACACTGTGCGTTTCTTAAATTCTAAGTTTTTCAGTGCAACTCACTCATATACTATGTACTACACTGTGCGTTTCTTATATTCTAAGTTTTTCAGTGCAACTCACTCATATACTATGTATTACACTGTGCGTTTCTTATATTCTAAGTTTTTCAGTGCAACTCACTCATATACTATGTACTACACTGTGCGTTTCTTATATTCTAAGTTTTTCAGTGCAACTCACTCATATACTATGTACTACACTGTGCATTTCTTATATTCTAAGTTTTTCAGTGCAACTCACTCATATACTATGTACTACACTGTGCATTTCGTGTAATGCGGGTTTTTCAGTAAATTCTAAGTTTTTCAGTGCAACTCACTCATATACTATGTACTACACTGTGCGTTTCTTATATTCTAAGTTTTTCAGTGCAACTCACTCATATACTATGTACTACACTGTGCGTTTCTTATATTCTAAGTTTTTCTGTGCAACTCACTCATATACTATGTACTACACTGTGCGTTTCTTATATTCTAAGTTTTTCAGTGCAACTCACTCATATACTATGTACTACACTGTGCGTTTCTTATATTCTAAGTTTTTCAGTGCAACTCACTCATATACTATGTACTACACTGTGCGTTTCTTATATTCTAAGTTTTTCAGTGCAACTCACTCATATACTATGTACTACACTGTGCGTTTCTTATATTCTAAGTTTTTCAGTGCAACTCACTCATATACTATGTACTACACTGTGCGTTTCTTATATTCTAAGTTTTTCAGTGCAACTCACTCATATACTATGTACTACACTGTGCGTTTCTTATATTCTAAGTTTTTCAGTGCAACTCACTCATATACTATGTACTACACTGTACGTTTCTTATATTCTAAGTTTTTCAGTGCAACTCACTCATATACTATGTACTACACTGTGCGTTTCTTATATTCTAAGTTTTTCAGTGCAACTCACTCATATATTATATGTACTACACTGTGCATTTCGTGTAATGCGGGTTTTTCAGTAAATTCTAAGTTTTTCAGTGCAACTCATTCATATACTATGTACTATACTGTGCGTTTCTTATATTCTAAGTTTTTCAGTGCAACTCACTCATATACTATGTACTACACTGTGCGTTTCTTATATTCTAAGTTTTTCAGTGCAACTCACTCATATACTACGTACTACACTGTGCGTTTCTTACATTCTAAGTTTTTCAGTGCAACTCACTCATATACTATGTACTACACTGTGCGTTTCTTATATTCTAAGTTTTTCAGTGCAACTAACTCATATACTATGTACTACACTGTACGTTTCTTATATTCTAAGTTTTTCAGTGCAACTCACTCATATACTATGTACTACACTGTGCGTTTCTTATATTCTAAGTTTTTCAGTGCAACTCACTCATATATTATATGTACTACACTGTGCATTTCGTGTAATGCGGGTTTTTCAGTAAATTCTAAGTTTTTCAGTGCAACTCATTCATATACTATGTACTATACTGTGCGTTTCTTATATTCTAAGTTTTTCAGTGCAACTCACTCATATACTATGTACTACACTGTGCGTTTCTTATATTCTAAGTTTTTCAGTGCAACTCACTCATATACTACGTACTACACTGTGCGTTTCTTACATTCTAAGTTTTTCAGTGCAACTCACTCATATACTATGTACTACACTGTGCGTTTCTTATATTCTAAGTTTTTCAGTGCAACTCACTCATATACTATGTACTACACTGTGCGTTTCTTATATTCTAAGTTTTTCAGTGCAACTCACTCATATACTATGTACTACACTGTGCGTTTCTTATATTCTAAGTTTTTCAGTGCAACTCACTCATATACTATGTACTACACTGTGCGTTTCTTATATTCTAAGTTTTTCAGTGCAACTCACTCATATACTATGTACTACACTGTGCGTTTCTTATATTCTAAGTTTTTCAGTGCAACTCACTCATATACTGTGTACTACACTGTGCGTTTCTTAAATTCTAAATTTTTCAGTGCAACTCACTCATATACTATGTACTACACTGTGCGTTTCTTATATTCTAAGTTTTTCAGTACAACTCACTCATATACTATGTACTACACTGTGCATTTCTTATATTCTAAGTTTTTCAGTGCAACTCACTCATATACTATGTACTACACTGTGCGTTTCTTATATTCTAAGTTTTTCAGTGCAACTCACTCATATACTATGTACTACACTGTGCGTTTCTTATATTCTAAGTTTTTCAGTGCAACTCACTCATATACTATGTACTACACCTGCGTTTCTTATATTCTAAGTTTTTCAGTGCAACTCACTCATATACTATGTAATACACTGTGCGTTTCTTATATTCTAAGTTTTTCAGTGCAACTCACTCATATACTATGTACTACACTGTGCGTTTCTTATATTCTAAGTTTTTCAGTGCAACTCACTCATATATTATATGTACTACACTGTGCATTTCGTGTAATGCGGGTTTTTCAGTAAATTCTAAGTTTTTCAGTGCAACTCATTCACATACTATGTACTATACTGTGCGTTTCTTATATTCTAAGTTTTTCAGTGCAACTCACACATATACTATGTACTACACTGTGCTTTTCTTATATTCTAACTTTTTCAGTGCAACTCACTCATATACTAGGTACTACACTGTGCGTTTCTTAAATTCTAAGTTTTTCAGTGCAACTCACTCATATACTATGTACTACACTGTGCGTTTCTTATATTCTAAGTTTTTCAGTGCAACTCACTCATATACTATGTACTACACTGTGCCTTTCTTATATTCTAAGTTTTTCAGTGCAACTCACTCATATACTATGTACTACACTGTGCCTTTCTTATATTCTAAGTTTTTCAGTGCAACTCACTCATATACTATGTACTACACTGTGCATTTCGTGTAATGCGGGTTTTTCAGTAAATTCTAAGTTTTTCAGTGCAACTCACTCATATACTATGTACTACACTGTGCGTTTCTTATATTCTAAATTTTTCAGTGCAACTCATTCATATAATATGTACTACACTGTGCGTTTCTTATATTCTAAGTTTTTCAGTGCAACTCACTCATATACTATGTACTACACTGTGCATTTCGTGTAATGCGGGTTTTTCAGTAAATTCTAAGTTTTTCAGTGCAACTCACTCATATACTATGTACTACACTGTGCGTTTCTTATATTCTAAGTTTTTCAGTGCAACTCACTCATATACTATGTACTACACTGTGCGTTTCTTATATTCTAAGTTTTTCAGTGCAACTCACTCATATACTATGTACTACACTGTGCGTTTCTTATATTCTAACTTTTTCAGTGCAACTCACTCATATACTATGTACTACACTGTGCGTTTCTTATATTCTAAGTTTTTCAGTGCAACTCACTCATATATTATATGTACTACACTGTGCATTTCGTGTAATGCGGGTTTTTCAGTAAATTCTAAGTTTTTCAGTGCAACTCATTCATATACTATGTACTATACTGTGCGTTTCTTATATTCTAAATTTTTCAGTGCAACTCACTCATATACTATGTACTACACTGTGCGTTTCTTATATTCTAAGTTTTTCAGTGCAACTCACTCATATACTACGTACTACACTGTGCGTTTCTTACATTCTAAGTTTTTCAGTGCAACTCACTCATATACTATGTACTACACTGTGCGTTTCTTATATTCTATGTTTTTCAGTGCAACTCACTCATATACTATGTACTACACTGTGCGTTTCTTATATTCTAAGTTTTTCAGTGCAACTCACTCATATACTATGTACTACACTGTGCGTTTCTTATATTCTAAGTTTTTCAGTGCAACTCACTCATATACTATGTACTACACTGTGCGTTTCTTATATTCTAAGTTTTTCAGTGCAACTCACTCATATACTATGTACTACACTGTGCGTTTCTTATATTCTAAGTTTTTCAGTGCAACTCACTCATATACTATGTACTACACTGTGCGTTTCTTATATTCTAAGTTTTTCAGTGCAACTCACTCATATACTATGTACTACACTGTGCGTTTCTTATATTCTAAGTTTTTCAGTGCAACTCACTCATATACTATGTACTACACTGTGCCTTTCTTATATTCTAAGTTTTTCAGTGCAACTCACTCATATACTATGTACTACACTGTGCCTTTCTTATATTCTAAGTTTTTCAGTGCAACTCACTCATATACTATGTACTACACTGTGCATTTCGTGTAATGCGGGTTTTTCAGTAAATTCTAAGTTTTTCAGTGCAACTCACTCATATACTATGTACTACACTGTGCGTTTCTTATATTCTAAATTTTTCAGTGCAACTCATTCATATAATATGTACTACACTGTGCGTTTCTTATAATCTAAGTTTTTCAGTGCAACTCACTCATATACTATGTACTACACTGTGCATTTCGTGTAATGCGGGTTTTTCAGTAAATTCTAAGTTTTTCAGTGCAACTCACTCATATACTATGTACTACACTGTGCGTTTCTTATATTCTAAGTTTTTCAGTGCAACTCACTCATATACTATGTACTACACTGTGCGTTTCTTATATTCTAAGTTTTTCAGTGTAACTCACTCATATACTATGTACTACACTGTGCGTTTCTTATATTCTAACTTTTTCAGTGCAACTCACTCATATACTATGTACTACACTGTGCGTTTCTTATATTCCAAGTTTTTCAGTGCAACTCACTCATATACTATGTGATACACTGTGGTTTCTTATATTCTAAGTTTTTCAGTGCAACTCACTCATATACTATGTACTACACTGTGCGTTTCTTATATTCTAAGTTTTTCAGTGCAACTCACTCATATACTACGTACTACACTGTGCGTTTCTTATATTCTAAGTTTTTCAGTGCAACTCACTCATATACTATGTACTACACTGTGCGTTTCTTATATTCTAAGTTTTTCAGTGCAACTCACTCATATACTATGTACTACACTGTGCGTTTCTTATATTCTAAGTTTTTCAGTGCAACTCACTCATATACTATGTACTACACTGTGCGTTTCTTATATTCTAAGTTTTTCAGTGCAACTCACTCATATACTATGTACTACACTGTGCGTTTCTTATATTCTAAGTTTTTCAGTGCAACTCACTCATATACTATGTACTACACTGTGCGTTTCTTATATTCTAAGTTTTTCAGTGCAACTCACTCATATACTATGTACTACACTGTGCATTTTGTGTAATGCGGGTTTTTCAGTAAATTCTAAGTTTTTCAGTGCAACTCACTCATATACTATGTACTACACTGTGCGTTTCTTATATTCTAAGTTTTTCAGTGCAACTCACTCATATACTATGTACTACACTGTGCGTTTCTTATATTCTAAGTTTTTCAGTGCAACTCACTCATATACTATGTACTACACTGTGCGTTTCTTATATTCTAAGTTTTTCAGTGCAACTCACTCATATACTATGTACTACACTGTGCGTTTCTTATATTCTAAGTTTTTCAGTGCAACTCACTCATATACTATGTACTACACTGTGCGTTTCTTATATTCTAAGTTTTTCAGTGCAACTCACTCATATACTATGTACTACACTGTGCGTTTCTTATATTCTAAGTTTTTCAGTGCAACTCACTCATATACTATGTACTACACTGTGCGTTTCTTATATTCTAAGTTTTTCAGTGCAACTCACTCATATATTATGTGTACTACACTGTGCATTTCGTGTAATGCGGGTTTTTCAGTAAATTCTAAGTTTTTCAGTGCAACTCATTCATATACTATGTACTATACTGTGCGTTTCTTATATTCTAAATTTTTCAGTGCAACTCACTCATATACTATGTACTACACTGTGCGTTTCTTATATTCTAAGTTTTTCAGTGCAACTCACTCATATACTACGTACTACACTGTGCGTTTCTTACATTCTAAGTTTTTCAGTGCAACTCACTCATATACTATGTACTACACTGTGCGTTTCTTATATTCTATGTTTTTCAGTGCAACTCACTCATATACTATGTACTACACTGTGCGTTTCTTATATTCTAAGTTTTTCAGTGCAACTCACTCATATACTATGTACTACACTGTGCGTTTCTTATATTCTAAGTTTTTCAGTGCAACTCACTCATATACTATGTACTACACTGTGCGTTTCTTATATTCTAAGTTTTTCAGTGCAACTCACTCATATACTATGTACTACACTGTGCGTTTCTTATATTCTAAGTTTTTCAGTGCAACTCACTCATATACTATGTACTACACTGTGCGTTTCTTATATTCTAAGTTTTTCAGTGCAACTCACTCATATACTATGTACTACACTGTGCGTTTCTTATATTCTAAGTTTCAGTGCAACTCAATCATATACTACGTACTACACTGTGCGTTTCTTATATTCTAAGTTTTTCAGTGCAACTCACTCATATACTACGTACTACACTGTGCGTTTCTTATATTCTAAGTTTTTCAGTGCAACTCACTCATATACTACGTACTACACTGTGCGTTTCTTAAATTCTAAGTTTTTCAGTGCAACTCACTCATATACTATGTACTACACTGTGCCTTTCTTATATTCTAAGTTTTTCAGTGCAACTCACTCATATACTATGTACTACACTGTGCATTTCGTGTAATGCGGGTTTTTCAGTAAATTCTAAGTTTTTCAGTGCAACTCACTCATATACTATGTACTACACTGTGCGTTTCTTATATTCTAAATTTTTCAGTGCAACTCATTCATATAATATGTACTACACTGTGCGTTTCTTATAATCTAAGTTTTTCAGTGCAACTCACTCATATACTATGTACTACACTGTGCATTTCGTGTAATGCGGGTTTTTCAGTAAATTCTAAGTTTTTCAGTGCAACTCACTCATATACTATGTACTACACTGTGCGTTTCTTATATTCTAAGTTTTTCAGTGCAACTCACTCATATACTATGTACTACACTGTGCGTTTCTTATATTCTAAGTTTTTCAGTGTAACTCACTCATATACTATGTACTACACTGTGCGTTTCTTATATTCTAACTTTTTCAGTGCAACTCACTCATATACTATGTACTACACTGTGCGTTTCTTATATTCCAAGTTTTTCAGTGCAACTCACTCATATACTATGTGATACACTGTGGTTTCTTATATTCTAAGTTTTTCAGTGCAACTCACTCATATACTATGTACTACACTGTGCGTTTCTTATATTCTAAGTTTTTCAGTGCAACTCACTCATATACTACGTACTACACTGTGCGTTTCTTATATTCTAAGTTTTTCAGTGCAACTCACTCATATACTATGTACTACACTGTGCGTTTCTTATATTCTAAGTTTTTCAGTGCAACTCACTCATATACTATGTACTACACTGTGCGTTTCTTATATTCTAAGTTTTTCAGTGCAACTCACTCATATACTATGTACTACACTGTGCGTTTCTTATATTCTAAGTTTTTCAGTGCAACTCACTCATATACTATGTACTACACTGTGCGTTTCTTATATTCTAAGTTTTTCAGTGCAACTCACTCATATACTATGTACTACACTGTGCGTTTCTTATATTCTAAGTTTTTCAGTGCAACTCACTCATATACTATGTACTACACTGTGCATTTTGTGTAATGCGGGTTTTTCAGTAAATTCTAAGTTTTTCAGTGCAACTCACTCATATACTATGTACTACACTGTGCGTTTCTTATATTCTAAGTTTTTCAGTGCAACTCACTCATATACTATGTACTACACTGTGCGTTTCTTATATTCTAAGTTTTTCAGTGCAACTCACTCATATACTATGTACTACACTGTGCGTTTCTTATATTCTAAGTTTTTCAGTGCAACTCACTCATATACTATGTACTACACTGTGCGTTTCTTATATTCTAAGTTTTTCAGTGCAACTCACTCATATACTATGTACTACACTGTGCGTTTCTTATATTCTAAGTTTTTCAGTGCAACTCACTCATATACTATGTACTACACTGTGCGTTTCTTATATTCTAAGTTTTTCAGTGCAACTCACTCATATACTATGTACTACACTGTGCGTTTCTTATATTCTAAGTTTTTCAGTGCAACTCACTCATATATTATGTGTACTACACTGTGCATTTCGTGTAATGCGGGTTTTTCAGTAAATTCTAAGTTTTTCAGTGCAACTCATTCATATACTATGTACTATACTGTGCGTTTCTTATATTCTAAATTTTTCAGTGCAACTCACTCATATACTATGTACTACACTGTGCGTTTCTTATATTCTAAGTTTTTCAGTGCAACTCACTCATATACTACGTACTACACTGTGCGTTTCTTACATTCTAAGTTTTTCAGTGCAACTCACTCATATACTATGTACTACACTGTGCGTTTCTTATATTCTATGTTTTTCAGTGCAACTCACTCATATACTATGTACTACACTGTGCGTTTCTTATATTCTAAGTTTTTCAGTGCAACTCACTCATATACTATGTACTACACTGTGCGTTTCTTATATTCTAAGTTTTTCAGTGCAACTCACTCATATACTATGTACTACACTGTGCGTTTCTTATATTCTAAGTTTTTCAGTGCAACTCACTCATATACTATGTACTACACTGTGCGTTTCTTATATTCTAAGTTTTTCAGTGCAACTCACTCATATACTATGTACTACACTGTGCGTTTCTTATATTCTAAGTTTTTCAGTGCAACTCACTCATATACTATGTACTACACTGTGCGTTTCTTATATTCTAAGTTTCAGTGCAACTCAATCATATACTACGTACTACACTGTGCGTTTCTTATATTCTAAGTTTTTCAGTGCAACTCACTCATATACTACGTACTACACTGTGCGTTTCTTATATTCTAAGTTTTTCAGTGCAACTCACTCATATACTACGTACTACACTGTGCGTTTCTTAAATTCTAAGTTTTTCAGTGCAACTCACTCATATACTATGTACTACACTGTGCGTTTCTTATATTCTAAGTTTTTTAGTGCAACTCACTCATATACTATGTACTACACTGTGCGTTTCTTATATTCTAAGTTTTTCAGTGCAACTCACTCATATACTATGTACTACACTGTGCGTTTCTTATATTCTAAATTTTTCAGTGCAACTCATTCATATAATATGTACTACACTGTGCGTTTCTTATAATCTAAGTTTTTCAGTGCAACTCACTCATATACTATGTACTACACTGTGCATTTCGTGTAATGCGGGTTTTTCAGTAAATTCTAAGTTTTTCAGTGCAACTCACTCATATACTATGTACTACACTGTGCGTTTCTTATATTCTAAGTTTTTCAGTGCAACTCACTCATATACTATGTACTACACTGTGCGTTTCTTATATTCTAAGTTTTTCAGTGTAACTCACTCATATACTATGTACTACACTGTGCGTTTCTTATATTCTAACTTTTTCAGTGCAACTCACTCATATACTATGTACTACACTGTGCGTTTCTTATATTCCAAGTTTTTCAGTGCAACTCACTCATATACTATGTGATACACTGTGGTTTCTTATATTCTAAGTTTTTCAGTGCAACTCACTCATATACTATGTACTACACTGTGCGTTTCTTATATTCTAAGTTTTTCAGTGCAACTCACTCATATACTACGTACTACACTGTGCGTTTCTTATATTCTAAGTTTTTCAGTGCAACTCACTCATATACTATGTACTACACTGTGCGTTTCTTATATTCTAAGTTTTTCAGTGCAACTCACTCATATACTATGTACTACACTGTGCGTTTCTTATATTCTAAGTTTTTCAGTGCAACTCACTCATATACTATGTACTACACTGTGCGTTTCTTATATTCTAAGTTTTTCAGTGCAACTCACTCATATACTATGTACTACACTGTGCGTTTCTTATATTCTAAGTTTTTCAGTGCAACTCACTCATATACTATGTACTACACTGTGCGTTTCTTATATTCTAAGTTTTTCAGTGCAACTCACTCATATACTATGTACTACACTGTGCATTTTGTGTAATGCGGGTTTTTCAGTAAATTCTAAGTTTTTCAGTGCAACTCACTCATATACTATGTACTACACTGTGCGTTTCTTATATTCTAAGTTTTTCAGTGCAACTCACTCATATACTATGTACTACACTGTGCGTTTCTTATATTCTAAGTTTTTCAGTGCAACTCACTCATATACTATGTACTACACTGTGCGTTTCTTATATTCTAAGTTTTTCAGTGCAACTCACTCATATACTATGTACTACACTGTGCGTTTCTTATATTCTAAGTTTTTCAGTGCAACTCACTCATATACTATGTACTACACTGTGCGTTTCTTATATTCTAAGTTTTTCAGTGCAACTCACTCATATACTATGTACTACACTGTGCGTTTCTTATATTCTAAGTTTTTCAGTGCAACTCACTCATATACTATGTACTACACTGTGCGTTTCTTATATTCTAAGTTTTTCAGTGCAACTCACTCATATATTATGTGTACTACACTGTGCATTTCGTGTAATGCGGGTTTTTCAGTAAATTCTAAGTTTTTCAGTGCAACTCATTCATATACTATGTACTATACTGTGCGTTTCTTATATTCTAAATTTTTCAGTGCAACTCACTCATATACTATGTACTACACTGTGCGTTTCTTATATTCTAAGTTTTTCAGTGCAACTCACTCATATACTACGTACTACACTGTGCGTTTCTTACATTCTAAGTTTTTCAGTGCAACTCACTCATATACTATGTACTACACTGTGCGTTTCTTATATTCTATGTTTTTCAGTGCAACTCACTCATATACTATGTACTACACTGTGCGTTTCTTATATTCTAAGTTTTTCAGTGCAACTCACTCATATACTATGTACTACACTGTGCGTTTCTTATATTCTAAGTTTTTCAGTGCAACTCACTCATATACTATGTACTACACTGTGCGTTTCTTATATTCTAAGTTTTTCAGTGCAACTCACTCATATACTATGTACTACACTGTGCGTTTCTTATATTCTAAGTTTTTCAGTGCAACTCACTCATATACTATGTACTACACTGTGCGTTTCTTATATTCTAAGTTTTTCAGTGCAACTCACTCATATACTATGTACTACACTGTGCGTTTCTTATATTCTAAGTTTCAGTGCAACTCAATCATATACTACGTACTACACTGTGCGTTTCTTATATTCTAAGTTTTTCAGTGCAACTCACTCATATACTACGTACTACACTGTGCGTTTCTTATATTCTAAGTTTTTCAGTGCAACTCACTCATATACTACGTACTACACTGTGCGTTTCTTAAATTCTAAGTTTTTCAGTGCAACTCACTCATATACTATGTACTACACTGTGCGTTTCTTATATTCTAAGTTTTTTAGTGCAACTCACTCATATACTATGTACTACACTGTGCGTTTCTTATATTCTAAGTTTTTCAGTGCAACTCACTCATATACTATGTACTACACTGTGCATTTCTTATATTCTAAGTTTTTCAGTGCAACTCACTCATATACTATGTACTACACTGTGCATTTCGTGTAAGGCGGGTTTTTCAGTAAATTCTAAGTTTTCAGTGCAACTCACTCATATACTATGTACTACACTGTGCGTTTCTTATATTCTAAGTTTTTCAGTGCAACTCACTCATATACTATGTACTACACTGTGCGTTTCTTATATTCTAAGTTTTTCTGTGCAACTCACTCATATACTATGTACTACACTGTGCGTTTCTTATATTCTAAGTTTTTCAGTGAAACTCACTCATATAATATGTACTACACTGTGCGTTTCTTATATTCTAAGTTTTTCAGTGCAACTCACGCATATACTATGTACTACACTGTGCGTTTCTTATATTCTAAGTTTTTCAGTGCAACTCACTCATATACTACGTACTACACTGTGCGTTTCTTATATTCTAAGTTTTTCAGTGCAACTCACTCATATACTATGTACTACACTGTGCGTTTTTTATATTCTAAGTTTTTCAGTGCAACTCACTCATATACTATGTACTACACTGTGGGTTGATTATATTCTAAGTTTTTCAGTGCAACTCACTCATATATTATATGTACTACACTGTGCATTTCGTGTAATGCGGGTTTTTCAGTAAATTCTAAGTTTTTCAGTGCAACTCATTCATATACTATGTACTATACTGTGCGTTTCTTATATTCTAAGTTTTTCAGTGCAACTCACTCATATACTATGTACTACACTGTGCGTTTCTTATATTCTAAGTTTTTCAGTGCAACTCACTCATATACTACGTACTACACTGTGCGTTTCTTACATTCTAAGTTTTTCAGTGCAACTCACTCATATACTATGTACTACACTGTGCGTTTCTTATATTCTAAGTTTTTCAGTGCAACTCACTCATATACTATGTACTACACTGTGCGTTTCTTATATTCTAAGTTTTTCAGTGCAACTCACTCATATACTATGTACTACACTGTGCGTTTCTTATATTCTAAGTTTTTCAGTGCAACTCACTCATATACTATGTACTACACTGTGCGTTTCTTATATTCTAAGTTTTTCAGTGCAACTCACTCATATACTATGTACTACACTGTGCGTTTCTTATATTCAAAGTTTTTCAGTGCAACTCACTCATATACTATGTACTACACTGTGCGTTTCTTATATTCTAAGTTTTTCAGTGCAACTCACTCATATACCATGTACTACACTGTGCGTTTCTTAAATTCTAAATTTTTCAGTGCAACTCACTCATATACTATGTACTACACTGTGCGTTTCTTATATTCTAAGTTTTTCAGTGCAACTCACTCATATACTATGTACTACACTGTGCGTTTCTTATATTCTAAGTTTTTCAGTGCAACTCACTCATATACTATGTACTACACTGTGCGTTTCTTATATTCTAAGTTTTTCAGTGCAACTCACTCATATACTATGTACTACACTGTGCGTTTCTTATATTCTAAGTTTTTCAGTGCAACTCACTCATATATTATATGTACTACACTGTGCATTTCGTGTAATGCGGGTTTTTCAGTAAATTCTAAGTTTTTCAGTGCAACTCATTCATATACTATGTACTATACTGTGCGTTTCTTATATTCTAAGTTTTTCATGCATCTCACTCATATACTATGTACTACACTGTGCGTTTCTTATATTCTAAGTTTTTCAGTGCAACTCACTCATATACTATGTACTACACTGTGCGTTTCTTATATTCTAAGTTTTTCAGTGCAACTCACTCATATACTATGTACTACACTGTGGGTTGATTATATTCTAAGTTTTTCAGTGCAACTCACTCATATATTATATGTACTACACTGTGCATTTCGTGTAATGCGGGTTTTTCAGTAAATTCTAAGTTTTTCAGTGCAACTCATTCATATACTATGTACTATACTGTGCGTTTCTTATATTCTAAGTTTTTCAGTGCAACTCACTCATATACTATGTACTACACTGTGCGTTTCTTATATTCTAAGTTTTTCAGTGCAACTCACTCATATACTACGTACTACACTGTGCGTTTCTTACATTCTAAGTTTTTCAGTGCAACTCACTCATATACTATGTACTACACTGTGCGTTTCTTATATTCTAAGTTTTTCAGTGCAACTCACTCATATACTATGTACTACACTGTGCGTTTCTTATATTCTAAGTTTTTCAGTGCAACTCACTCATATACTATGTACTACACTGTGCGTTTCTTATATTCTAAGTTTTTCAGTGCAACTCACTCATATACTATGTACTACACTGTGCGTTTCTTATATTCTAAGTTTTTCAGTGCAACTCACTCATATACTATGTACTACACTGTGCGTTTCTTATATTCAAAGTTTTTCAGTGCAACTCACTCATATACTATGTACTACACTGTGCGTTTCTTATATTCTAAGTTTTTCAGTGCAACTCACTCATATACCATGTACTACACTGTGCGTTTCTTAAATTCTAAATTTTTCAGTGCAACTCACTCATATACTATGTACTACACTGTGCGTTTCTTATATTCTAAGTTTTTCAGTGCAACTCACTCATATACTATGTACTACACTGTGCGTTTCTTATATTCTAAGTTTTTCAGTGCAACTCACTCATATACTATGTACTACACTGTGCGTTTCTTATATTCTAAGTTTTTCAGTGCAACTCACTCATATACTATGTACTACACTGTGCGTTTCTTATATTCTAAGTTTTTCAGTGCAACTCACTCATATATTATATGTACTACACTGTGCATTTCGTGTAATGCGGGTTTTTCAGTAAATTCTAAGTTTTTCAGTGCAACTCATTCATATACTATGTACTATACTGTGCGTTTCTTATATTCTAAGTTTTTCATGCATCTCACTCATATACTATGTACTACACTGTGCGTTTCTTATATTCTAAGTTTTTCAGTGCAACTCACTCATATACTATGTACTACACTGTGCGTTTCTTATATTCTAAGTTTTTCAGTGCAACTCACTCATATACTATGTACTACACTGTGCGTTTCTTATATTCTAAGTTTTTCAGTGCAACTCACTCATATACTATGTACTACACTCTGCGTTTCTTATATTCTAAGTTTTTCAGTGCAACTCACTCATATACTATGTACTACACTGTGCGTTTCTTATATTCTAAGTTTTTCAGTGCAACTCACTCATATACTATGTACTACACTGTGCGTTTCTTATATTCTAAGTTTTTCAGTGCAACTCACTCATATACTATGTACTACACTGTGCGTTTCTTATATTCTAAGTTTTTCAGTGCAACTCACTCATATACTATGTACTACACTGTGCGTTTCTTATATTCTAAGTTTTTCAGTGCAACTCACTCATATACTATGTACTACACTGTGCGTTTCTTATATTCTAAGTTTTTCAGTGCAACTCACTCATATACTAGGTACTACACTGTGCGTTTCTTATATTCTAAGTTTTTCAGTGCAACTCACTCATATACTACGTACTACACTGTGCATTTCTTATATTCTAAGTTTTTCAGTGCAACTCACTCATATACTACGTACTACACTGTGCGTTTCTTATATTCTAAGTTTTTCAGTGCAACTCACTCATATACTACTTACTACACTGTGCGTTTCTTAAATTCTAAGTTTTTCAGTGCAACTCACTCATATACTACGTACTACACTGTGCGTTTCTTATATTCTAAGTTTTTCAGTGCAACTCACTCATATACTACATACTACACTGTGCGTTTCTTATATTCTAAGTTTTTCAGTGCAACTCACTCATATACTATGTACTACACTGTGCGTTTCTTATATTCTAAGTTTTTCAGTGCAACTCACTCATATACTATGTACTACACTGTGCATTTCTTATATTCTAAGTTTTTCAGTGCAACTCACTCATATACTATGTACTACACTGTGCGTTTCTTATATTCTAAGTTTTTCAGTGCAACTCACTCATATACTATGTACTACACTGTGCGTTTCTTATATTCTAAATTTTTCTGTGCAACTCACTCATATACTACGTACTACACTGTGCGTTTCTTATATTCTAAGTTTTTCAGTGCAACTCACTCATATACTACTTACTACACTGTGCGTTTCTTAAATTCTAAGTTTTTCAGTGCAACTCACTCATATACTACGTACTACACTGTGCGTTTCTTATATTCTAAGTTTTTCAGTGCAACTCACTCATATACTATGTACTACACTGTGCGTTTCTTATATTCTAAGTTTTTCAGTGCAACTCACTCATATACTATGTACTACACTGTGCGTTTCTTATATTCTAAGTTTTTCAGTGCAACTCACTCATATACTATGTACTACACTGTGCATTTCTTATATTCTAAGTTTTTCAGTGCAACTCACTCATATACTATGTACTACACTGTGCATTTCGTGTAATGCGGGTTTTTCAGTAAATTCTAAGTTTTTCTGTGCAACTCACTCATATACTATGTACTACACTGTGCGATTCTTATATTCTAAGTTTTTCAGTGCAACTCACTCATATACTATGTACTACACTGTGCGTTTCTTATATTCTAACTTTTTCAGTGCAACTCACTCATATACTATGTACTACACTGTGCGTTTCTTATATTCTAAGTTTTTCAGTGCAACTCACTCATATACTATGTACTACACTGTGCGTTTTTTATATTCTAAGTTTTTCAGTGCAACTCACTCATATACTATGTACTACACTGTGCGTTTCTTATATTCTAAGTTTTTCAGTGCAACTCACTCATATACTATGTACTACACTGTGCGTTTCTTATATTCTAAGTTTTTCAGTGCAACTCACTCATATACTATGTACTACACTGTGCGTTTCTTATATTCTAAGTTTTTCAGTGCAACTCACTCATATACTATGTACTACACTGTGCGTTTCTTATATTCTAAGTTTTTCAGTGCAACTCACTCATATACTATGTACTACACTGTTAATTTCTTATATTCTAAGTTTTTCAGTGCAACTCACTCATATACTATGTACTACACTGTGCGTTTCTTATATTCTAAGTTTTTCAGTGCAACTCACTCATATACTACGTACTACACTGTGCGTTTCTTATATTCTAAGTTTTTCAGTGCAACTCACTCATATACTACGTACTACACTGTGCGTTTCTTATATTCTAAGTTTTTCAGTGCAACTCACTCATATACTACGTACTACACTGTGCGTTTCTTAAATTCTAAGTTTTTCAGTGCAACTCACTCATATACTATGTACTACACTGTGCGTTTCTTATATTCTAAGTTTTTCAGTGCAACTCACTCATATACTATGTACTACACTGTGCGTTTCTTATATTCTAAGTTTTTCAGTGCAACTCACTCATATATTATGTACTACACTGTGCGTTTCTTATATTCTAAGTTTTTCAGTGCAACTCACTCATATACTATGTACTACACTGTGCATTTCGTATAATGCGGGTTTTTCAGTAAATTCTAAGTTTTTCAGTCAACTCATTCATATACTATGTACTATACTGTGCGTTTCTTATATTCTAAGTTTTTCAGTGCAACTCACTCATATACTATGTACTACACTGTGCGTTTCTTATATTCTAAGTTTTTCAGTGCAACTAACTCATATACTACATACTACACTGTGCGTTTCTTACATTCTAAGTTTTTCAGTGCAACTCACTCATATACTATGTACTACACTGTGCGTTTCTTATATTCTAAGTTTTTCAGTGCAACTCACTCATATACTATGTACTACACTGTGCGTTTCTTATATTCTAAGTTTTTCAGTGCAACTCACTCATATACTATGTACTACACTGTGCGTTTCTTATATTCTAAGTTTTTCAGTGCAACTCACTCATATACTATGTACTACACTGTGCGTTTCTTATATTCTAAGTTTTTCAGTGCAACTCACTCATATACTATGTACTACACTGTGCGTTTCTTATATTCTAAGTTTTTCAGTGCAACTCACTCATATACTATGTACTACACTGTGCGTTTCTTATATTCTAAGTTTTTCAGTGCAACTCACTCATATACTATGTACTACACTGTTCGTTTCTTATATTCTAAGTTTTTCAGTGCAACTCACTCATATACTATGTACTACACTGTGCGTTTCTTATATTCTAAGTTTTTCAGTGCAACTCACTCATATACTATGTACTACACTGTGCGTTTCTTATATTCTAAGTTTTTCAGTGCAACTCACTCATATACTATGTACTACACTGTGCGTTTCTTATATTCTAAATTTTTCAGTGCAACCCACTCATATAATATGTACTACACTGTGTGTTTCTTATATTCTAAGTTTTTCAGTGCAACTCACTCATATACTATGTACTACACTGTGCATTTCGTGTAATGCGGGTTTTTCAGTAAATTCTAAGTTTTTCAGTGCAACTCACTCATATACTATGTACTACACTGTGCGTTTCTTATATTCTAAGTTTTTCAGTGCAACTCACTCATATACTATGTACTACACTGTGCGTTTCTTATATTCTAAGTTTTTCAGTGCAACTCACTCATATACTATGTACTACACTGTTCGTTTCTTATATTCTAAGTTTTTCAGTGCAACTCACTCATATACTATGTACTACACTGTGCGTTTCTTATATTCTAAGTTTTTCAGTGCAACTCACTCATATACTATGTACTACACTGTGCGTTTCTTATATTCTAAGTTTTTCAGTGCAACTCACTCATATACTATGTACTACACTGTGCGTTTCTTATATTCTAAATTTTTCAGTGCAACCCACTCATATAATATGTACTACACTGTGTGTTTCTTATATTCTAAGTTTTTCAGTGCAACTCACTCATATACTATGTACTACACTGTGCATTTCGTGTAATGCGGGTTTTTCAGTAAATTCTAAGTTTTTCAGTGCAACTCACTCATATACTATGTACTACACTGTGCGTTTCTTATATTCTAAGTTTTTCAGTGCAACTCACTCATATACTATGTACTACACTGTGCGTTTCTTATATTCTAAGTTTTTCAGTGCAACTCACTCATATACTATGTACTACACTGTGCGTTTCTTATATTCTAACTTTTTCAGTGCAACTCACTCATATACTATGTACTACACTGTGCGTTTCTTATATTCTAAATTTTTCAGTGCAACTCACTCATATACTATGTACTACACTGTGCGTTTCTTATATTCTAAGTTTTTCAGTGCAACTCACTCATATACTATGTACTACACTGTGCGTTTCTTATATTCTAAGTTTTTCAGTGCAACTCACTCATATACTATGTACTACACTGTGCGTTTCTTATATTCTAAGTTTTTCAGTGCAACTCACTCATATACTATGTACTACACTGTGCGTTTCTTATATTCTAAGTTTTTCAGTGCAACTCACTCATATACTATGTACTACACTGTGCGTTTCTTATATTCTAAGTTTTTCAGTGCAAATCACTCATATACTATGTACTACACTGTGCGTTTCTTATATTCTAAGTTTTTCAGTGCAACTCACTCATATACTAAGTACTACACTGTGCGTTTCTTAAATTCTAAGTTTTTCAGTGCAACTCACTCATATACTACGTACTGCACTGTGCGTTTCTTATATTCTAAGTTTTTCAGTGCAACTCACTCATATACTATGTACTACACTGTGCGTTTCTTATATTCTAAGTTTTTCAGTGCAACTCACTCATATACTATGTACTACACTGTGCGTTTCTTATATTCTAAGTTTTTCAGTGCAACTCACTCATATATTATGTACTACACTGTGCGTTTCTTATATTCTAAGTTTTCAGTGCAACTCACTCATATACTATGTACTACACGTTGCGTTTCTTATATTCTAAGTTTTTCAGTGCAACTCACTCATATACTACGTACTACACTGTGCGTTTCTTATATTCTAAGTTTTTCAGTGCAACTCACTCATATACTACGTACTACACTGTGCGTTTCTTATATTCTAAGTTTTTCAGTGCAACTCACTCATATACTATGTACTACACTGTGCGTTTCTTATATTCTAAGTTTTTCAGTGCAACTCACTCATATACTACTTACTACACTGTGCGTTTCTTATATTCTAAGTTTTTCAGTGCAACTCACTCATATACTACGTACTACACTGTGCGTTTCTTATATTCTAAGTTTTTCAGTGCAACTCACTCATATACTATGTACTACACTGTGCGTTTCTTATATTCTAAGTTTTTCAGTGCAACTCACTCATATACTATGTACTACACTGTGCGTTTCTTATATTCTAAGTTTTTCAGTGCAACTCACTCATATACTATGTACTACACTGTGCATTTCTTATATTCTAAGTTTTTCAGTGCAACTCACTCATATACTATGTACTACACTGTGCATTTCGTGTAATGCGGGTTTTTCAGTAAATTCTAAGTTTTTCAGTGCAACTCACTCATATACTATGTACTACACTGTGCGTTTCTTATATTCTAAGTTTTTCAGTGCAACTCACTCATATACTATGTACTACACTGTGCGTTTCTTATATTCTAAGTTTTTCTGTGCAACTCACTCATATACTATGTACTACACTGTGCGTTTCTTATATTCTAAGTTTTTCAGTGCAACTCACTCATATACTATGTACTACACTGTGCGTTTCTTATATTCTAAGTTTTTCAGTGCAACTCACTCATATACTATGTACTACACTGTGCGTTTCTTATATTCTAAGTTTTTCAGTGCAACTCACTCATATACTATGTACTACACTGTGCGTTTCTTATATTCTAAGTTTTTCAGTGCAACTCACTCATATACTATGTACTACACTGTGCGTTTCTTATATTCTAAGTTTTTCAGTGCAACTCACTCATATATTATGTACTACACTGTGCGTTTCTTATATTCTAAGTTTTTCAGTGCAACTCACTCATATACTATGTACTACACTGTGCGTTTCTTATATTCTAAATTTTTCAGTGCAACCCACTCATATACTATGTACTACACTGTGCGTTTCTTATATTCTAAGTTTTTCAGTGCAACTCACTCATATACTATGTACTACACTGTGCGTTTCTTATATTCTAAGTTTTTCAGTGCAACTCACTCATATACTATGTACTACACTGTGCATTTCTTATATTCTAAGTTTTTCAGTGCAACTCACTCATATACTATGTACTACACTGTGCGTTTCTTATATTCTAAGTTTTTCAGTGCAACTCACTCATATACTATGTACTACACTGTGCGTTTCTTATATTCTAAGTTTTTCTGTGCAACTCACTCATATACTACGTACTACACTGTGCGTTTCTTATATTCTAAGTTTTTCAGTGCAACTCACTCATATACTACGTACTACACTGTGCGTTTCTTATATTCTAAGTTTTTCAGTGCAACTCACTCATATACTACTTACTACACTGTGCGTTTCTTAAATTCTAAGTTTTTCAGTGCAACTCACTCATATACTACGTACTACACTGTGCGTTTCTTATATTCTAAGTTTTTCAGTGCAACTCACTCATATACTATGTACTACACTGTGCGTTTCTTATATTCTAAGTTTTTCAGTGCAACTCACTCATATACTATGTACTACACTGTGCGTTTCTTATATTCTAAGTTTTTCAGTGCAACTCACTCATATACTATGTACTACACTGTGCATTTCTTATATTCTAAGTTTTTCAGTGCAACTCACTCATATACTATGTACTACACTGTGCATTTCGTGTAATGCGGGTTTTTCAGTAAATTCTAAGTTTTTCTGTGCAACTCACTCATATACTATGTACTACACTGTGCGATTCTTATATTCTAAGTTTTTCAGTGCAACTCACTCATATACTATGTACTACACTGTGCGTTTCTTATATTCTAAGTTTTTCAGTGCAACTCACTCATATACTATGTACTACACTGTGCGTTTCTTATATTCTAACTTTTTCAGTGCAACTCACTCATATACTATGTACTACACTGTGCGTTTCTTATATTCTAAGTTTTTCAGTGCAACTCACTCATATACTATGTACTACACTGTGCGTTTTTTATATTCTAAGTTTTTCAGTGCAACTCACTCATATACTATGTACTACACTGTGCGTTTCTTATATTCTAAGTTTTTCAGTGCAACTCACTCATATACTATGTACTACACTGTGCGTTTCTTATATTCTAAGTTTTTCAGTGCAACTCACTCATATACTATGTACTACACTGTGCGTTTCTTATATTCTAAGTTTTTCAGTGCAACTCACTCATATACTATGTACTACACTGTGCGTTTCTTATATTCTAAGTTTTTCAGTGCAACTCACTCATATACTATGTACTACACTGTTAATTTCTTATATTCTAAGTTTTTCAGTGCAACTCACTCATATACTATGTACTACACTGTGCGTTTCTTATATTCTAAGTTTTTCAGTGCAACTCACTCATATACTACGTACTACACTGTGCGTTTCTTATATTCTAAGTTTTTCAGTGCAACTCACTCATATACTACGTACTACACTGTGCGTTTCTTATATTCTAAGTTTTTCAGTGCAACTCACTCATATACTACGTACTACACTGTGCGTTTCTTAAATTCTAAGTTTTTCAGTGCAACTCACTCATATACTATGTACTACACTGTGCGTTTCTTATATTCTAAGTTTTTCAGTGCAACTCACTCATATACTATGTACTACACTGTGCGTTTCTTATATTCTAAGTTTTTCAGTGCAACTCACTCATATACTATGTACTACACTGTGCGTTTCTTATATTCTAAGTTTTTCAGTGCAACTCACTCATATATTATGTACTACACTGTGCGTTTCTTATATTCTAAGTTTTTCAGTGCAACTCACTCATATACTATGTACTACACTGTGCATTTCGTATAATGCGGGTTTTTCAGTAAATTCTAAGTTTTTCAGTCAACTCATTCATATACTATGTACTATACTGTGCGTTTCTTATATTCTAAGTTTTTCAGTGCAACTCACTCATATACTATGTACTACACTGTGCGTTTCTTATATTCTAAGTTTTTCAGTGCAACTAACTCATATACTACATACTACACTGTGCGTTTCTTACATTCTAAGTTTTTCAGTGCAACTCACTCATATACTATGTACTACACTGTGCGTTTCTTATATTCTAAGTTTTTCAGTGCAACTCACTCATATACTATGTACTACACTGTGCGTTTCTTATATTCTAAGTTTTTCAGTGCAACTCACTCATATACTATGTACTACACTGTGGGTTTCTTATATTCTAAGTTTTTCAGTGCAACTCACTCATATACTATGTACTACACTGTGCGTTTCTTATATTCTAAGTTTTTCAGTGCAACTCACTCATATACTATGTACTACACTGTGCGTTTCTTATATTCTAAGTTTTTCAGTGCAACTCACTCATATACTATGTACTACACTGTGCGTTTCTTATATTCTAAGTTTTTCAGTGCAACTCACTCATATACTATGTACTACACTGTTCGTTTCTTATATTCTAAGTTTTTCAGTGCAACTCACTCATATACGATGTACTACACTGTGCGTTTCTTATATTCTAAGTTTTTCAGTGCAACTCACTCATATACTATGTACTACACTGTGCGTTTCTTATATTCTAAGTTTTTCAGTGCAACTCACTCATATACTATGTACTACACTGTGCGTTTCTTATATTCTAAATTTTTCAGTGCAACCCACTCATATAATATGTACTACACTGTGTGTTTCTTATATTCTAAGTTTTTCAGTGCAACTCACTCATATACTATGTACTACACTGTGCGTTTCTTATATTCTAAGTTTTTCAGTGCAACTCACTCATATACTATGTACTACACTGTGCGTTTCTTATATTCTAAATTTTTCAGTGCAACCCACTCATATAATATGTACTACACTGTGTGTTTCTTATATTCTAAGTTTTTCAGTGCAACTCACTCATATACTATGTACTACACTGTGCATTTCGTGTAATGCGGGTTTTTCAGTAAATTCTAAGTTTTTCAGTGCAACTCACTCATATACTATGTACTACACTGTGCGTTTCTTATATTCTAAGTTTTTCAGTGCAACTCACTCATATACTATGTACTACACTGTGCGTTTCTTATATTCTAAGTTTTTCAGTGCAACTCACTCATATACTATGTACTACACTGTGCGTTTCTTATATTCTAAGTTTTTCAGTGCAACTCACTCATATACTATGTACTACACTGTGCGTTTCTTATATTCTAAATTTTTCAGTGCAACTCACTCATATACTATGTACTACACTGTGCGTTTCTTATATTCTAAGTTTTTCAGTGCAACTCACTCATATACTATGTACTACACTGTGCGTTTCTTATATTCTAAGTTTTTCAGTGCAACTCACTCATATACTATGTACTACACTGTGCGTTTCTTATATTCTAAGTTTTTCAGTGCAACTCACTCATATACTATGTACTACACTGTGCGTTTCTTATATTCTAAGTTTTTCAGTGCAACTCACTCATATACTATGTACTACACTGTGCGTTTCTTATATTCTAAGTTTTTCAGTGCAACTCACTCATATACTATGTACTACACTGTGCGTTTCTTATATTCTAAGTTTTTCAGTGCAACTCACTCATATACTACGTACTACACTGTGCGTTTCTTAAATTCTAAGTTTTTCAGTGCAACTCACTCATATACTACGTACTGCACTGTGCGTTTCTTATATTCTAAGTTTTTCAGTGCAACTCACTCATATACTATGTACTACACTGTGCGTTTCTTATATTCTAAGTTTTTCAGTGCAACTCACTCATATACTATGTACTACACTGTGCGTTTCTTATATTCTAAGTTTTTCAGTGCAACTCACTCATATATTATGTACTACACTGTGCGTTTCTTATATTCTAAGTTTTCAGTGCAACTCACTCATATACTATGTACTACACTGTGCGTTTCTTATATTCTAAGTTTTTCAGTGCAACTCACTCATATACTACGTACTACACTGTGCGTTTCTTATATTCTAAGTTTTTCAGTGCAACTCACTCATATACTACGTACTACACTGTGCGTTTCTTATATTCTAAGTTTTTCAGTGCAACTCACTCATATACTATGTACTACACTGTGCGTTTCTTATATTCTAAATTTTTCAGTGCAACCCACTCATATAATATGTACTACACTGTGTGTTTCTTATATTCTAAGTTTTTCAGTGCAACTCACTCATATACTATGTACTACACTGTGCGTTTCTTATATTCTAAGTTTTTCAGTGCAACTCACTCATATACTATGTACTACACTGTGCGTTTCTTATATTCTAAATTTTTCAGTGCAACCCACTCATATAATATGTACTACACTGTGTGTTTCTTATATTCTAAGTTTTTCAGTGCAACTCACTCATATACTATGTACTACACTGTGCATTTCGTGTAATGCGGGTTTTTCAGTAAATTCTAAATTTTCAGTGCAACTCACTCATATACTATGTACTACACTGTGCGTTTCTTATATTCTAAGTTTTTCAGTGCAACTCACTCATATACTATGTACTACACTGTGCGTTTCTTATATTCTAAGTTTTTCAGTGCAACTCACTCATATACTATGTACTACACTGTGCGTTTCTTATATTCTAACTTTTTCAGTGCAACTCACTCATATACTATGTACTACACTGTGCGTTTCTTATATTCTAAATTTTTCAGTGCAACTCACTCATATACTATGTACTACACTGTGCGTTTCTTATATTCTAAGTTTTTCAGTGCAACTCACTCATATACTATGTACTACACTGTGCGTTTCTTATATTCTAAGTTTTTCAGTGCAACTCACTCATATACTATGTACTACACTGTGCGTTTCTTATATTCTAAGTTTTTCAGTGCAACTCACTCATATACTATGTACTACACTGTGCGTTTCTTATATTCTAAGTTTTTCAGTGCAACTCACTCATATACTATGTACTACACTGTGCGTTTCTTATATTCTAAGTTTTTCAGTGCAACTCACTCATATACTATGTACTACACTGTGCGTTTCTTATATTCTAAGTTTTTCAGTGCAACTCACTCATATACTACGTACTACACTGTGCGTTTCTTAAATTCTAAGTTTTTCAGTGCAACTCACTCATATACTACGTACTGCACTGTGCGTTTCTTATATTCTAAGTTTTTCAGTGCAACTCACTCATATACTATGTACTACACTGTGCGTTTCTTATATTCTAAGTTTTTCAGTGCAACTCACTCATATACTATGTACTACACTGTGCGTTTCTTATATTCTAAGTTTTTCAGTGCAACTCACTCATATATTATGTACTACACTGTGCGTTTCTTATATTCTAAGTTTTCAGTGCAACTCACTCATATACTATGTACTACACTGTGCGTTTCTTATATTCTAAGTTTTTCAGTGCAACTCACTCATATACTACGTACTACACTGTGCGTTTCTTATATTCTAAGTTTTTCAGTGCAACTCACTCATATACTACGTACTACACTGTGCGTTTCTTATATTCTAAGTTTTTCAGTGCAACTCACTCATATACTATGTACTACACTGTGCGTTTCTTATATTCTAAGTTTTTCAGTGCAACTCACTCATATACTACTTACTACACTGTGCGTTTCTTATATTCTAAGTTTTTCAGTGCAACTCACTCATATACTACGTACTACACTGTGCGTTTCTTATATTCTAAGTTTTTCAGTGCAACTCACTCATATACTATGTACTACACTGTGCGTTTCTTATATTCTAAGTTTTTCAGTGCAACTCACTCATATACTATGTACTACACTGTGCGTTTCTTATATTCTAAGTTTTTCAGTGCAACTCACTCATATACTATGTACTACACTGTGCATTTCTTATATTCTAAGTTTTTCAGTGCAACTCACTCATATACTATGTACTACACTGTGCATTTCGTGTATTGCGGGTTTTTCAGTAAATTCTAAGTTTTTCAGTGCAACTCACTCATATACTATGTACTACACTGTGCGTTTCTTATATTCTAAGTTTTTCAGTGCAACTCACTCATATACTATGTACTACACTGTGCGTTTCTTATATTCTAAGTTTTTCAGTGCAACTCACTCATATACTATGTACTACACTGTGCGTTTCTTATATTCTAAGTTTTTCAGTGCAACTCACTCATATACTATGTACTACACTGTGCGTTTCTTATATTCTAAGTTTTTCAGTGCAACTCACTCATATACTATGTACTACACTGTGCGTTTCTTATATTCTAAGTTTTTCAGTGCAACTCACTCATATACTATGTACTACACTGTGCGTTTCTTATATTCTAAGTTTTTCAGTGCAACTCACTCATATACTATGTACTACACTGTGCGTTTCTTATATTCTAAGTTTTTCAGTGCAACTCACTCATATATTATGTACTACACTGTGCGTTTCTTATATTCTAAGTTTTTCAGTGCAACTCACTCATATACTATGTACTACACTGTGCGTTTCTTATATTCTAAATTTTTCAGTGCAACCCACTCATATACTATGTACTACACTGTGCGTTTCTTATATTCTAAGTTTTTCAGTGCAACTCACTCATATACTATGTACTACACTGTGCGTTTCTTATATTCTAAGTTTTTCAGTGCAACTCACTCATATACTATGTACTAAACTGTGCATTTCTTATATTCTAAGTTTTTCAGTGCAACTCACTCATATACTATGTACTACACTGTGCGTTTCTTATATTCTAAGTTTTTCAGTGCAACTCACTCATATACTATGTACTACACTGTGCGTTTCTTATATTCTAAGTTTTTCTGTGCAACTCACTCATATACTACGTACTACACTGTGCGTTTCTTATATTCTAAGTTTTTCAGTGCAACTCACTCATATACTACGTACTACACTGTGCGTTTCTTATATTCTAAGTTTTTCAGTGCAACTCACTCATATACTACTTACTACACTGTGCGTTTCTTAAATTCTAAGTTTTTCAGTGCAACTCACTCATATACTACGTACTACACTGTGCGTTTCTTATATTCTAAGTTTTTCAGTGCAACTCACTCATATACTATGTACTACACTGTGCGTTTCTTATATTCTAAGTTTTTCAGTGCAACTCACTCATATACTATGTACTACACTGTGCGTTTCTTATATTCTAAGTTTTTCAGTGCAACTCACTCATATACTATGTACTACACTGTGCATTTCTTATATTCTAAGTTTTTCAGTGCAACTCACTCATATACTATGTACTACACTGTGCATTTCGTGTAATGCGGGTTTTTCAGTAAATTCTAAGTTTTTCTGTGCAACTCACTCATATACTATGTACTACACTGTGCGATTCTTATATTCTAAGTTTTTCAGTGCAACTCACTCATATACTATGTACTACACTGTGCGTTTCTTATATTCTAAGTTTTTCAGTGCAACTCACTCATATACTATGTACTACACTGTGCGTTTCTTATATTCTAACTTTTTCAGTGCAACTCACTCATATACTATGTACTACACTGTGCGTTTCTTATATTCTAAGTTTTTCAGTGCAACTCACTCATATACTATGTACTACACTGTGCGTTTTTTATATTCTAAGTTTTTCAGTGCAACTCACTCATATACTATGTACTACACTGTGCGTTTCTTATATTCTAAGTTTTTCAGTGCAACTCACTCATATACTATGTACTACACTGTGCGTTTCTTATATTCTAAGTTTTTCAGTGCAACTCACTCATATACTATGTACTACACTGTGCGTTTCTTATATTCTAAGTTTTTCAGTGCAACTCACTCATATACTATGTACTACACTGTGCGTTTCTTATATTCTAAGTTTTTCAGTGCAACTCACTCATATACTATGTACTACACTGTTAATTTCTTATATTCTAAGTTTTTCAGTGCAACTCACTCATATACTATGTACTACACTGTGCGTTTCTTATATTCTAAGTTTTTCAGTGCAACTCACTCATATACTACGTACTACACTGTGCGTTTCTTATATTCTAAGTTTTTCAGTGCAACTCACTCATATACTACGTACTACACTGTGCGTTTCTTATATTCTAAGTTTTTCAGTGCAACTCACTCATATACTACGTACTACACTGTGCGTTTCTTAAATTCTAAGTTTTTCAGTGCAACTCACTCATATACTATGTACTACACTGTGCGTTTCTTATATTCTAAGTTTTTCAGTGCAACTCACTCATATACTATGTACTACACTGTGCGTTTCTTATATTCTAAGTTTTTCAGTGCAACTCACTCATATACTATGTACTACACTGTGCGTTTCTTATATTCTAAGTTTTTCAGTGCAACTCACTCATATACTATGTACTACACTGTGCATTTCGTATAATGCGGGTTTTTCAGTAAATTCTAAGTTTTTCAGTCAACTCATTCATATACTATGTACTATACTGTGCGTTTCTTATATTCTAAGTTTTTCAGTGCAACTCACTCATATACTATGTACTACACTGTGCGTTTCTTATATTCTAAGTTTTTCAGTGCAACTAACTCATATACTACATACTACACTGTGCGTTTCTTACATTCTAAGTTTTTCAGTGCAACTCACTCATATACTATGTACTACACTGTGCGTTTCTTATATTCTAAGTTTTTCAGTGCAACTCACTCATATACTATGTACTACACTGTGCGTTTCTTATATTCTAAGTTTTTCAGTGCAACTCACTCATATACTATGTACTACACTGTGCGTTTCTTATATTCTAAGTTTTTCAGTGCAACTCACTCATATACTATGTACTACACTGTGCGTTTCTTATATTCTAAGTTTTTCAGTGCAACTCACTCATATACTATGTACTACACTGTGCGTTTCTTATATTCTAAGTTTTTCAGTGCAACTCACTCATATACTATGTACTACACTGTGCGTTTCTTATATTCTAAGTTTTTCAGTGCAACTCACTCATATACTATGTACTACACTGTTCGTTTCTTATATTCTAAGTTTTTCAGTGCAACTCACTCATATACGATGTACTACACTGTGCGTTTCTTATATTCTAAGTTTTTCAGTGCAACTCACTCATATACTATGTACTACACTGTGCGTTTCTTATATTCTAAGTTTTTCAGTGCAACTCACTCATATACTATGTACTACACTGTGCGTTTCTTATATTCTAAATTTTTCAGTGCAACCCACTCATATAATATGTACTACACTGTGTGTTTCTTATATTCTAAGTTTTTCAGTGCAACTCACTCATATACTATGTACTACACTGTGCATTTCGTGTAATGCGGGTTTTTCAGTAAATTCTAAGTTTTTCAGTGCAACTCACTCATATACTATGTACTACACTGTGCGTTTCTTATATTCTAAGTTTTTCAGTGCAACTCACTCATATACTATGTACTACACTGTGCGTTTCTTATATTCTAAGTTTTTCAGTGCAACTCACTCATATACTATGTACTACACTGTTCGTTTCTTATATTCTAAGTTTTTCAGTGCAACTCACTCATATACTATGTACTACACTGTGCGTTTCTTATATTCTAAGTTTTTCAGTGCAACTCACTCATATACTATGTACTACACTGTGCGTTTCTTATATTCTAAGTTTTTCAGTGCAACTCACTCATATACTATGTACTACACTGTGCGTTTCTTATATTCTAAATTTTTCAGTGCAACCCACTCATATAATATGTACTACACTGTGTGTTTCTTATATTCTAAGTTTTTCAGTGCAACTCACTCATATACTATGTACTACACTGTGCATTTCGTGTAATGCGGGTTTTTCAGTAAATTCTAAGTTTTTCAGTGCAACTCACTCATATACTATGTACTACACTGTGCGTTTCTTATATTCTAAGTTTTTCAGTGCAACTCACTCATATACTATGTACTACACTGTGCGTTTCTTATATTCTAAGTTTTTCAGTGCAACTCACTCATATACTATGTACTACACTGTGCGTTTCTTATATTCTAACTTTTTCAGTGCAACTCACTCATATACTATGTACTACACTGTGCGTTTCTTATATTGTAAGTTTTTCAGTGCAACTCACTCATATACTATGTACTACACTGTGCGTTTCTTATATTCTAAGTTTTTCAGTGCAACTCACTCATATACTATGTACTACACTGTGCGTTTCTTATATTCTAAGTTTTTCAGTGCAACTCACTCATATACTATGTACTACACTGTGCGTTTCTTATATTCTAAGTTTTTCAGTGCAACTCACTCATATACTATGTACTACACTGTGCGTTTCTTATATTCTAAGTTTTTCAGTGCAACTCACTCATATACTATGTACTACACTGTGCGTTTCTTATATTCTAAGTTTTTCAGTGCAACTCACTCATATACTATGTACTACACTGTGCGTTTCTTATATTCTAAGTTTTTCAGTGCAACTCACTCATATACTACGTACTACACTGTGCGTTTCTTAAATTCTAAGTTTTTCAGTGCAACTCACTCATATACTACGTACTGCACTGTGCGTTTCTTATATTCTAAGTTTTTCAGTGCAACTCACTCATATACTATGTACTACACTGTGCGTTTCTTATATTCTAAGTTTTTCAGTGCAACTCACTCATATACTATGTACTACACTGTGCGTTTCTTATATTCTAAGTTTTTCAGTGCAACTCACTCATATATTATGTACTACACTGTGCGTTTCTTATATTCTAAGTTTTCAGTGCAACTCACTCATATACTATGTACTACACTGTGCATTTCGTATAATGCGGGTTTTTCAGTAAATTCTAAGTTTTTCAGTGCAACTCATTCATATACTATGTACTATACTGTGCGTTTCTTATATTCTAAGTTTTTCAGTGCAACTCACTCATATACTATGTACTACACTGTGCGTTTCTTATATTCTAAGTTTTTCAGTGCAACTAACTCATATACTACGTACTACACTGTGCGTTTCTTACATTCTAAGTTTTTCAGTGCAACTCACTCATATACTATGTACTACACTGTGCGTTTCTTATATTCTAAGTTTTTCAGTGCAACTCACTCATATACTATGTACTACACTGTGCGTTTCTTATATTCTAAGTTTTTCAGTGCAACTCACTCATATACTATGTACTACACTGTGCGTTTCTTATATTCTAAGTTTTTCAGTGCAACTCACTCATATACTATGTACTACACTGTGCGTTTCTTATATTCTAAGTTTTTCAGTGCAACTCACTCATATACTATGTACTACACTGTGCGTTTCTTATATTCTAAGTTTTTCAGTGCAACTCACTCATATACTATGTACTACACTGTGCGTTTCTTATATTCTAAGTTTTTCAGTGCTACTCACTCATATACTATGTACTACACTGTGCATTTCTTATATTCTAAGTTTTTCAGTGCAACTCACTCATATACTATGTACTACACTGTGCGTTTCTTAAATTCTAAGTTTTTCAGTGCAACTCACTCATCTACTATGTACTACACTGTGCGTTTCTTATATTCCAAGTTTTTCAGTGCAACTCACTCATATACTATGTACTACACTGTGCGTTTCTTATATTCTATGTTTTTCAGTGCAACTCACTCATATACTATGTACTACACTGTGCGTTTCTTATATTCTAAGTTTTTCAGTGCAACTCACTCATATACTATGTACTACACTGTGCGTTTCTTATATTCTAAGTTTTTCAGTGCAACTCACTCATATACTATGTACTACACTGTGCGTTTCTTATATTCTAAGTTTTTCAGTGCAACTCACTCATATACTATGTACTACACTGTGCGTTTCTTATATTCTAAATTTTTCAGTGCAACTCACTCATATAATATGTACTACACTGTGAGTTTCTTATATTCTAAGTTTTTCAGTGCAACTCACGCATATACTATGTACTACACTGTGCATTTCGTGTAATGCGGGTTTTTCAGTAAATTCTAAGTTTTTCAGTGCAACTCACTCATATACTATGTACTACACTGTGCGTTTCTTATATTCTAAGTTTTTCAGTGTAACTCACTCATATACTATGTGCTACACTGTGCGTTTCTTATATTCTAAGTTTTTCAGTGCAACTCACTCATATACTATGTACTACACTGTGCGTTTCTTATATTCTAAGTTTTTCAGTGCAACTCACTCATATACTACGTACTACACTGTGCGTTTCTTATATTCTAAGTTTTTCAGTGCAACTCACTCATATACTACGTACTACACTGTGCGTTTCTTATATTCTAAGTTTTTCAGTGCAACTCACTCATATACTATGTACTACACTGTGCGTTTCTTATATTCTAAGTTTTTCAGTGCAACTCACTCATATACTACTTACTACACTGTGCGTTTCTTATATTCTAAGTTTTTCAGTGCAACTCACTCATATACTACGTACTACACTGTGCGTTTCTTATATTCTAAGTTTTTCAGTGCAACTCACTCATATACTATGTACTACACTGTGCGTTTCTTATATTCTAAGTTTTTCAGTGCAACTCACTCATATACTATGTACTACACTGTGCGTTTCTTATATTCTAAGTTTTTCAGTGCAACTCACTCATATACTATGTACTACACTGTGCATTTCTTATATTCTAAGTTTTTCAGTGCAACTCACTCATATACTATGTACTACACTGTGCATTTCGTGTAATGCGGGTTTTTCAGTAAATTCTAAGTTTTTCAGTGCAACTCACTCATATACTATGTACTACACTGTGCGTTTCTTATATTCTAAGTTTTTCAGTGCAACTCTCTCATATACTATGTACTACACTGTGCGTTTCTTATATTCTAAGTTTTTCTGTGCAACTCACTCATATACTATGTACTACACTGTGCGTTTCTTATATTCTAAGTTTTTCAGTGCAACTCACTCATATACTATGTACTACACTGTGCGTTTCTTATATTCTAAGTTTTTCAGTGCAACTCACTCATATACTATGTACTACACTGTGCGTTTCTTATATTCTAAGTTTTTCAGTGCAACTCACTCATATACTATGTACTACACTGTGCGTTTCTTATATTCTAAGTTTTTCAGTGCAACTCACTCATATACTATGTACTACACTGTGCGTTTCTTATATTCTAAGTTTTTCAGTGCAACTCACTCATATATTATGTACTACACTGTGCGTTTCTTATATTCTAAGTTTTTCAGTGCAACTCACTCATATACTATGTACTACACTGTGCGTTTCTTATATTCTAAATTTTTCAGTGCAACCCACTCATATACTATGTACTACACTGTGCGTTTCTTATATTCTAAGTTTTTCAGTGCAACTCACTCATATACTATGTACTACACTGTGCATTTCGTGTAATGCGTGTTTTTCAGTAAATTCTAAGTTTTTCAGTGCAACTCACTCATATACTATGTACTACACTGTGCGTTTCTTATATTCTAAGTTTTTCAGTGCAACTCACTCATATACTATGTACTACACTGTGCGTTTCTTATATTCTAAGTTTTTCAGTGCAACTCACTCATATACTATGTACTACACTGTGCGTTTCTTATATTCTAACTTTTTCAGTGCAACTCACTCATATACTATGTACTACACTGTGCGTTTCTTATATTCTAAGTTTTTCAGTGCAACTCACTCATATACTATGTACTACACTGTGCGTTTCTTATATTCTAAGTTTTTCAGTGCAACTCACTCATATACTATGTACTACACTGTGCGTTTCTTATATTCTAAGTTTTTCAGTGCAACTCACTCATATACTATGTACTACACTGTGCGTTTCTTATATTCTAAGTTTTTCAGTGCAACTCACTCATATACTATGTACTACACTGTGCGTTTCTTATATTCTAAGTTTTTCAGTGCAACTCACTCATATACTATGTACTACACTGTGCGTTTCTTATATTCTAAGTTTTCAGTGCAACTCACTCATATACTATGTACTACACTGTGCATTTCGTATAATGCGGGTTTTTCAGTAAATTCTAAGTTTTTCAGTGCAACTCATTCATATACTATGTACTATACTGTGCGTTTCTTATATTCTAAGTTTTTCAGTGCAACTCACTCATATACTATGTACTACACTGTGCGTTTCTTATATTCTAAGTTTTTCAGTGCAACTCACTCATATACTATGTACTACACTGTTAATTTCTTATATTCTAAGTTTTTCAGTGCAACTAACTCATATACTACGTACTACACTGTGCGTTTCTTACATTCTAAGTTTTTCAGTGCAACTCACTCATATACTATGTACTACACTGTGCGTTTCTTATATTCTAAGTTTTTCAGTGCAACTCACTCATATACTATGTACTACACTGTGCGTTTCTTATATTCTAAGTTTTTCAGTGCAACTCACTCATATACTATGTACTACACTGTGCGTTTCTTCTATTCTAAGTTTTTCAGTGCAACTCACTCATATACTATGTACTACACTGTGCTTTTTTTATATTCTAAGTTTTTCAGTGCAACTCACTCATATACTATGTACTACACTGTGCGTTTCTTATATTCTAAGTTTTTCAGTGCAACTCACTCATATACTATGTACTACACTGTGCGTTTCTTATATTCTAAGTTTTTCAGTGCTACTCACTCATATACTATGTACTACACTGTGCGTTTCTTATATTCTAAGTTTTTCAGTGCAACTCACTCATATACTATGTACTACACTGTGCGTTTCTTAAATTCTAAGTTTTTCAGTGCAACTCACTCATCTACTATGTACTACACTGTGCGTTTCTTATATTCTAAGTTTTTCAGTGCAACTCACTCATATACTATGTACTACACTGTGCGTTTCTTATATTCTAAGTTTTTCAGTGCAACTCACTCATATACTATGTACTACACTGTGCGTTTCTTATATTCTATGTTTTTCAGTGCAACTCACTCATATACTATGTACTACACTGTGCGTTTCTTATATTCTAAGTTTTTCAGTGCAACTCACTCATATACTATGTACTACACTGTGCGTTTCTTATATTCTAAGTTTTTCAGTGCAACTCACTCATATACTATGTACTACACTGTGCGTTTCTTATATTCTAAGTTTTTCAGTGCAACTCACTCATATACTATGTACTACACTGTGCGTTTCTTATATTCTAAATTTTTCAGTGCAACTCACTCATATAATATGTACTACACTGTGCGTTTCTTATATTCTAAGTTTTTCAGTGCAACTCACGCATATACTATGTACTACACTGTGCATTTCGTGTAATGCGGGTTTTTCAGTAAATTCTAAGTTTTTCAGTGCAACTCACTCATATACTATGTACTACACTGTGCGTTTCTTATATTCTAAGTTTTTCAGTGTAACTCACTCATATACTATGTGCTACACTGTGCGTTTCTTATATTCTAAGTTTTTCAGTGCAACTCACTCATATACTATGTACTACACTGTGCGTTTCTTATATTCTAAGTTTTTCAGTGCAACTCACTCATATACTACGTACTACACTGTGCGTTTCTTATATTCTAAGTTTTTCAGTGCAACTCACTCATATACTACGTACTACACTGTGCGTTTCTTATATTCTAAGTTTTTCAGTGCAACTCACTCATATACTATGTACTACACTGTGCGTTTCTTATATTCTAAGTTTTTCAGTGCAACTCACTCATATACTACTTACTACACTGTGCGTTTCTTATATTCTAAGTTTTTCAGTGCAACTCACTCATATACTACGTACTACACTGTGCGTTTCTTATATTCTAAGTTTTTCAGTGCAACTCACTCATATACTATGTACTACACTGTGCGTTTCTTATATTCTAAGTTTTTCAATGCAACTCACTCATATACTATGTACTACACTGTGCGTTTCTTATATTCTAAGTTTTTCAGTGCAACTCACTCATATACTATGTACTACACTGTGCATTTCTTATATTCTAAGTTTTTCAGTGCAACTCACTCATATACTATGTACTACACTGTGCATTTCGTGTAATGCGGGTTTTTCAGTAAATTCTAAGTTTTTCAGTGCAACTCACTCATATACTATGTACTACACTGTGCGTTTCTTATATTCTAAGTTTTTCAGTGCAACTCACTCATATACTATGTACTACACTGTGCGTTTCTTATATTCTAAGTTTTTCTGTGCAACTCACTCATATACTATGTACTACACTGTGCGTTTCTTATATTCTAAGTTTTTCAGTGCAACTCACTCATATACTATGTACTACACTGTGCGTTTCTTATATTCTAAGTTTTTCAGTGCAACTCACTCATATACTATGTACTACACTGTGCGATTCTTATATTCTAAGTTTTTCAGTGCAACTCACTCATATATTATGTACTACACTGTGCGTTTCTTATATTCTAAGTTTTTCAGTGCAACTCACTCATATACTATGTACTACACTGTGCGTTTCTTATATTCTATGTTTTTCAGTGCCACTCACTCATATACTATGTACTACACTGTGCGTTTCTTATATTCTAAGTTTTTCAGTGCAACTCACTCATATACTATGTACTACACTGTGCGTTTCTTATATTCTAAGTTTTTCAGTGCAACTCACTCATATACAATGTACTACACTGTGCGTTTCTTATATTCTAAGTTTTTCAGTGCAACTCACTCATATAATATGTACTACACTGTGCGTTTCTTATATTCTAAATTTTTCAGTGCAACTCACTCATATAATATGTACTACACTGTGCGTTTCTTATATTCTAAGTTTTTCAGTGCAACTCACTCATATACTATGTACTACACTGTGCATTTCGTGTAATGCGGGTTTTTGAGTAAATTCTAAGTTTTTCAGTGCAACTCACTCATATACTATGTACTACACTGTGCGTTTCTTATATTCTAAGTTTTTCAGTGCAACTCACTCATATACTATGTACTACACTGTGCGTTTCTTATATTCTAAGTTTTTCAGTGCAACTCACTCATATACTATGTACTACACTGTGCGTTTCTTATATTCTAAGTTTTTCAGTGCAACTCACTCATATACTATGTACTACACTGTGCGTTTCTTATATTCTAAGTTTTTCAGTGCAACTCACTCATATACTATGTACTACACTGTGCGTTTCTTATATTCTAAGTTTTTCAGTGCAACTCACTCATATACTACGTACTACACTGTGCGTTTCTTATATTCTAAGTTTTTCTGTGCAACTCACTCATATACTATGTACTACACTGTGCGTTTCTTATATTCTAAGTTTTTCTGTGCAACTCACTCATATACTATGTACTACACTGTGCGTTTCTTATATTCTAAGTTTTTCAGTGCAACTCACTCATATACTATGTACTACACTGTGCGTTTCTTATATTCTAAGTTTTTCAGTGCAACTCACTCATATACTATGTACTACACTGTGCGTTTCTTATATTCTAAGTTTTTCAGTGCAACTCACTCATATACTACTTACTACACTGTGCGTTTCTTAAATTCTAAGTTTTTCAGTGCAACTCACTCATATACTACGTACTACACTGTGCGTTTCTTATATTCTAAGTTTTTCAGTGCAACTCACTCATATACTATGTACTACACTGTGCGTTTCTTATATTCTAAGTTTTTCAGTGCAACTCACTCATATACTATGTACTACACTGTGCGTTTCTTATATTCTAAGTTATTCAGTGCAACTCACTCATATACTATGTACTACACTGTGCATTTCTTATATTCTAAGTTTTTCAGTGCAACTCACTCATATACTATGTACTACACTGTGCGTTTCTTATATTCTAAGTTTTTCAGTGCAACTCACTCATATACTATGTACTACACTGTGCGTTTCTTATATTCTAAGTTTTTCAGTGCAACTCACTCATATACTATGTACTACACTGTGCGTTTCTTATATTCTAAGTTTTTCAGTGCAACTCACTCATATACTATGTACTACACTGTGCGTTTCTTATATTCTAAATTTTTCAGTGCAACTCACTCATATAATATGTACTACACTGTGCGTTTCTTATATTCTAAGTTTTTCAGTGCAACTCACGCATATACTATGTACTACACTGTGCATTTCGTGTAATGCGGGTTTTTCAGTAAATTCTAAGTTTTTCAGTGCAACTCACTCATATACTATGTACTACACTGTGCGTTTCTTATATTCTAAGTTTTTCAGTGTAACTCACTCATATACTATGTGCTACACTGTGCGTTTCTTATATTCTAAGTTTTTCAGTGCAACTCACTCATATACTATGTACTACACTGTGCGTTTCTTATATTCTAAGTTTTTCAGTGCAACTCACTCATATACTACGTACTACACTGTGCGTTTCTTATATTCTAAGTTTTTCAGTGCAACTCACTCATATACTACGTACTACACTGTGCGTTTCTTATATTCTAAGTTTTTCAGTGCAACTCACTCATATACTATGTACTACACTGTGCGTTTCTTATATTCTAAGTTTTTCAGTGCAACTCACTCATATACTACTTACTACACTGTGCGTTTCTTATATTCTAAGTTTTTCAGTGCAACTCACTCATATACTACGTACTACACTGTGCGTTTCTTATATTCTAAGTTTTTCAGTGCAACTCACTCATATACTATGTACTACACTGTGCGTTTCTTATATTCTAAGTTTTTCAGTGCAACTCACTCATATACTATGTACTACACTGTGCGTTTCTTATATTCTAAGTTTTTCAGTGCAACTCACTCATATACTATGTACTACACTGTGCATTTCTTATATTCTAAGTTTTTCAGTGCAACTCACTCATATACTATGTACTACACTGTGCATTTCGTGTAATGCGGGTTTTTCAGTAAATTCTAAGTTTTTCAGTGCAACTCACTCATATACTATGTACTACACTGTGCGTTTCTTATATTCTAAGTTTTTCAGTGCAACTCACTCATATACTATGTACTACACTGTGCGTTTCTTATATTCTAAGTTTTTCTGTGCAACTCACTCATATACTATGTACTACACTGTGCGTTTCTTATATTCTAAGTTTTTCAGTGCAACTCACTCATATACTATGTACTACACTGTGCGTTTCTTATATTCTAAGTTTTTCAGTGCAACTCACTCATATACTATGTACTACACTGTGCGATTCTTATATTCTAAGTTTTTCAGTGCAACTCACTCATATATTATGTACTACACTGTGCGTTTCTTATATTCTAAGTTTTTCAGTGCAACTCACTCATATACTATGTACTACACTGTGCGTTTCTTATATTCTATGTTTTTCAGTGCAACTCACTCATATACTATGTACTACACTGTGCGTTTCTTATATTCTAAGTTTTTCAGTGCAACTCACTCATATACTATGTACTACACTGTGCGTTTCTTATATTCTAAGTTTTTCAGTGCAACTCACTCATATACAATGTACTACACTGTGCGTTTCTTATATTCTAAGTTTTTCAGTGCAACTCACTCATATAATATGTACTACACTGTGCGTTTCTTATATTCTAAATTTTTCAGTGCAACTCACTCATATAATATGTACTACACTGTGCGTTTCTTATATTCTAAGTTTTTCAGTGCAACTCACTCATATACTATGTACTACACTGTGCATTTCGTGTAATGCGGGTTTTTGAGTAAATTCTAAGTTTTTCAGTGCAACTCACTCATATACTATGTACTACACTGTGCGTTTCTTATATTCTAAGTTTTTCAGTGCAACTCACTCATATACTATGTACTACACTGTGCGTTTCTTATATTCTAAGTTTTTCAGTGCAACTCACTCATATACTATGTACTACACTGTGCGTTTCTTATATTCTAAGTTTTTCAGTGCAACTCACTCATATACTATGTACTACACTGTGCGTTTCTTATATTCTAAGTTTTTCAGTGCAACTCACTCATATACTATGTACTACACTGTGCGTTTCTTATATTCTAAGTTTTTCAGTGCAACTCACTCATATACTACGTACTACACTGTGCGTTTCTTATATTCTAAGTTTTTCTGTGCAACTCACTCATATACTATGTACTACACTGTGCGTTTCTTATATTCTAAGTTTTTCTGTGCAACTCACTCATATACTATGTACTACACTGTGCGTTTCTTATATTCTAAGTTTTTCAGTGCAACTCACTCATATACTATGTACTACACTGTGCGTTTCTTATATTCTAAGTTTTTCAGTGCAACTCACTCATATACTATGTACTACACTGTGCGTTTCTTATATTCTAAGTTTTTCAGTGCAACTCACTCATATACTACTTACTACACTGTGCGTTTCTTAAATTCTAAGTTTTTCAGTGCAACTCACTCATATACTACGTACTACACTGTGCGTTTCTTATATTCTAAGTTTTTCAGTGCAACTCACTCATATACTATGTACTACACTGTGCGTTTCTTATATTCTAAGTTTTTCAGTGCAACTCACTCATATACTATGTACTACACTGTGCGTTTCTTATATTCTAAGTTTTTCAGTGCAACTCACTCATATACTATGTACTACACTGTGCATTTCTTATATTCTAAGTTTTTCAGTGCAACTCACTCATATACTATGTACTACACTGTGCGTTTCTTATATTCTAAGTTTTTCTGTGCAACTCACTCATATACTATGTACTACACTGTGCGTTTCTTATATTCTAAGTTTTTCAGTGCAACTCACTCATATACTACGTACTACACTGTGCGTTTCTTATATTCTAAGTTTTTCAGTGCAACTCACTCATATACTACTTACTACACTGTGGGTTTCTTAAATTCTAAGTTTTTCAGTGCAACTCACTCATATACTACGTACTACACTGTGCGTTTCTTATATTCTAAGTTTTTCAGTGCAACTCACTCATATACTATGTACTACACTGTGCGTTTCTTATATTCTAAGTTTTTCAGTGCAACTCACTCATATACTATGTACTACACTGTGCATTTCTTATATTCTAAGTTTTTCAGTGCAACTCACTCATATACTATGTACTACACTGTGCATTTCGTGTAATGCGGGTTTTTCAGTAAATTCTAAGTTTTTCAGTGCAACTCACTCATATACTATGTACTACACTGTGCGTTTCTTATATTCTAAGTTTTTCAGTGCAACTCACTCATATACTATGTACTACACTGTGCGTTTCTTATATTCTAAGTTTTTCTGTGCAACTCACTCATATACTATGTACTACACTGTGCGTTTCTTATATTCTAAGTTTTTCAGTGCAACTCACTCATATACTATGTACTACACTGTGCGTTTCTTATATTCTAAGTTTTTCAGTGCAACTCACTCATATACTATGTACTACACTGTGCGTTTCTTATATTCTAAGTTTTTCAGTGCAACTCACTCATATACTATGTACTACACTGTGCGTTTCTTATATTCTAAGTTTTTCAGTGCAACTCACTCATATACTATGTACTACACTGTGCGTTTCTTATATTCTAAGTTTTTCAGTGCAACTCACTCATATATTATGTACTACACTGTGCGTTTCTTATATTCTAAGTTTTTCAGTGCAACTCACTCATATACTATGTACTACACTGTGCGTTTCTTATATTCTAAATTTTTCAGTGCAACCCACTCATATAATATGTACTACACTGTGTGTTTCTTATATTCTAAGTTTTTCAGTGCAACTCACTCATATACTATGTACTACACTGTGCATTTCGTGTAATGCGTGTTTTTCAGTAAATTCTAAGTTTTTCAGTGCAACTCACTCATATACTATGTACTACACTGTGCGTTTCTTATATTCTAAGTTTTTCAGTGCAACTCACTCATATACTATGTACTACACTGTGCGTTTCTTATATTCTAAGTTTTTCAGTGCAACTCACTCATATACTATGTACTACACTGTGCGATTCTTATATTCTAACTTTTTCAGTGCAACTCACTCATATACTATGTACTACACTGTGCGTTTCTTATATTCTAAGTTTTTCAGTGCAACTCACTCATATACTATGTACTACACTGTGCGTTTCTTATATTCTAAGTTTTTCAGTGCAACTCACTCATATACTATGTACTACACTGTGCGTTTCTTATATTCTAAGTTTTTCAGTGCAACTCACTCATATACTATGTACTACACTGTGCGTTTCTTATATTCTAAGTTTTTCAGTGCAACTCACTCATATACTATGTACTACACTGTTAATTTCTTATATTCTAAGTTTTTCAGTGCAACTCACTCATATACTATGTACTACACTGTGCGTTTCTTATATTCTAAGTTTTTCAGTGCAACTCACTCATATACTATGTACTACACTGTGCGTTTCTTATATTCTAAGTTTTTCAGTGCAACTCACTCATATACTACGTACTACACTGTGCGTTTCTTAAATTCTAAGTTTTTCAGTGCAACTCACTCATATACTACGTACTGCACTGTGCGTTTCTTATATTCTAAGTTTTTCAGTGCAACTCACTCATATACTATGTACTACACTGTGCGTTTCTTATATTCTAAGTTTTTCAGTGCAACTCACTCATATACTATGTACTACACTGTGCGTTTCTTATATTCTAAGTTTTTCAGTGCAACTCACTCATATATTATGTACTACACTGTGCGTTTCTTATATTCTAAGTTTTCAGTGCAACTCACTCATATACTATGTACTACACTGTGCATTTCGTATAATGCGGGTTTTTCAGTAAATTCTAAGTTTTTCAGTGCAACTCATTCATATACTATGTACTATACTGTGCGTTTCTTATATTCTAAGTTTTTCAGTGCAACTCACTCATATACTATGTACTACACTGTGCGTTTCTTATATTCTAAGTTTTTCAGTGCAACTAACTCATATACTACGTACTACACTGTGCGTTTCTTACATTCTAAGTTTTTCAGTGCAACTCACTCATATACTATGTACTACACTGTGCGTTTCTTATATTCTAAGTTTTTCAGTGCAACTCACTCATATACTATGTACTACACTGTGCGTTTCTTATATTCTAAGTTTTTCAGTGCAACTCACTCATATACTATGTACTACACTGTGCGTTTCTTCTATTCTAAGTTTTTCAGTGCAACTCACTCATATACTATGTACTACACTGTGCGTTTCTTATATTCTAAGTTTTTCAGTGCAACTCACTCATATACTATGTACTACACTGTGCGTTTCTTATATTCTAAGTTTTTCAGTGCAACTCACTCATATACTATGTACTACACTGTGCGTTTCTTATATTCTAAGTTTTTCAGTGCTACTCACTCATATACTATGTACTACACTGTGCGTTTCTTATATTCTAAGTTTTTCAGTGCAACTCACTCATATACTATGTACTACACTGTGCGTTTCTTAAATTCTAAGTTTTTCAGTGCAACTCACTCATCTACTATGTACTACACTGTGCGTTTCTTATATTCTAAGTTTTTCAGTGCAACTCACTCATATACTATGTACTACACTGTGCGTTTCTTATATTCTAAGTTTTTCAGTGCAACTCACTCATATACTATGTACTACACTGTGCGTTTCTTATATTCTATGTTTTTCAGTGCAACTCACTCATATACTATGTACTACACTGTGCGTTTCTTATATTCTAAGTTTTTCAGTGCAACTCACTCATATACTATGTACTACACTGTGCGTTTCTTATATTCTAAGTTTTTCAGTGCAACTCACTCATATACTATGTACTACATTGTGCGTTTCTTATATTCTAAGTTTTTCAGTGCAACTCACTCATATACTATGTACTACACTGTGCGTTTCTTATATTCTAAATTTTTCAGTGCAACTCACTCATATAATATGTACTACACTGTGCGTTTCTTATATTCTAAGTTTTTCAGTGCAACTCACGCATATACTATGTACTACACTGTGCATTTCGTGTAATGCGGGTTTTTCAGTAAATTCTAAGTTTTTCAGTGCAACTCACTCATATACTATGTACTACACTGTGCGTTTCTTATATTCTAAGTTTTTCAGTGTAACTCACTCATATACTATGTGCTACACTGTGCGTTTCTTATATTCTAAGTTTTTCAGTGCAACTCACTCATATACTATGTACTACACTGTGCGTTTCTTATATTCTAAGTTTTTCAGTGCAACTCACTCATATACTACGTACTACACTGTGCGTTTCTTATATTCTAAGTTTTTCAGTGCAACTCACTCATATACTACGTACTACACTGTGCGTTTCTTATATTCTAAGTTTTTCAGTGCAACTCACTCATATACTATGTACTACACTGTGCGTTTCTTATATTCTAAGTTTTTCAGTGCAACTCACTCATATACTACTTACTACACTGTGCGTTTCTTATATTCTAAGTTTTTCAGTGCAACTCACTCATATACTACGTACTACACTGTGCGTTTCTTATATTCTAAGTTTTTCAGTGCAACTCACTCATATACTATGTACTACACTGTGCGTTTCTTATATTCTAAGTTTTTCAGTGCAACTCACTCATATACTATGTACTACACTGTGCGTTTCTTATATTCTAAGTTTTTCAGTGCAACTCACTCATATACTATGTACTACACTGTGCATTTCTTATATTCTAAGTTTTTCAGTGCAACTCACTCATATACTATGTACTACACTGTGCATTTCGTGTAATGCGGGTTTTTCAGTAAATTCTAAGTTTTTCAGTGCAACTCACTCATATACTATGTACTACACTGTGCGTTTCTTATATTCTAAGTTTTTCAGTGCAACTCACTCATATACTATGTACTACACTGTGCGTTTCTTATATTCTAAGTTTTTCTGTGCAACTCACTCATATACTATGTACTACACTGTGCGTTTCTTATATTCTAAGTTTTTCAGTGCAACTCACTCATATACTATGTACTACACTGTGCGTTTCTTATATTCTAAGTTTTTCAGTGCAACTCACTCATATACTATGTACTACACTGTGCGATTCTTATATTCTAAGTTTTTCAGTGCAACTCACTCATATATTATGTACTACACTGTGCGTTTCTTATATTCTAAGTTTTTCAGTGCAACTCACTCATATACTATGTACTACACTGTGCGTTTCTTATATTCTATCTTTTTCAGTGCAACTCACTCATATACTATGTACTACACTGTGCGTTTCTTATATTCTAAGTTTTTCAGTGCAACTCACTCATATACTATGTACTACACTGTGCGTTTCTTATATTCTAAGTTTTTCAGTGCAACTCACTCATATACAATGTACTACACTGTGCGTTTCTTATATTCTAAGTTTTTCAGTGCAACTCACTCATATAATATGTACTACACTGTGCGTTTCTTATATTCTAAATTTTTCAGTGCAACTCACTCATATAATATGTACTACACTGTGCGTTTCTTATATTCTAAGTTTTTCAGTGCAACTCACTCATATACTATGTACTACACTGTGCATTTCGTGTAATGCGGGTTTTTGAGTAAATTCTAAGTTTTTCAGTGCAACTCACTCATATACTATGTACTACACTGTGCGTTTCTTATATTCTAAGTTTTTCAGTGCAACTCACTCATATACTATGTACTACACTGTGCGTTTCTTATATTCTAAGTTTTTCAGTGCAACTCACTCATATACTATGTACTACACTGTGCGTTTCTTATATTCTAAGTTTTTCAGTGCAACTCACTCATATACTATGTACTACACTGTGCGTTTCTTATATTCTAAGTTTTTCAGTGCAACTCACTCATATACTATGTACTACACTGTGCGTTTCTTATATTCTAAGTTTTTCAGTGCAACTCACTCATATACTACGTACTACACTGTGCGTTTCTTATATTCTAAGTTTTTCTGTGCAACTCACTCATATACTATGTACTACACTGTGCGTTTCTTATATTCTAAGTTTTTCTGTGCAACTCACTCATATACTATGTACTACACTGTGCGTTTCTTATATTCTAAGTTTTTCAGTGCAACTCACTCATATACTATGTACTACACTGTGCGTTTCTTATATTCTAAGTTTTTCAGTGCAACTCACTCATATACTATGTACTACACTGTGCGTTTCTTATATTCTAAGTTTTTCAGTGCAACTCACTCATATACTACTTACTACACTGTGCGTTTCTTAAATTCTAAGTTTTTCAGTGCAACTCACTCATATACTACGTACTACACTGTGCGTTTCTTATATTCTAAGTTTTTCAGTGCAACTCACTCATATACTATGTACTACACTGTGCGTTTCTTATATTCTAAGTTTTTCAGTGCAACTCACTCATATACTATGTACTACACTGTGCGTTTCTTATATTCTAAGTTTTTCAGTGCAACTCACTCATATACTGTGTACTACACTGTGCATTTCTTATATTCTAAGTTTTTCAGTGCAACTCACTCATATACTATGTACTACACTGTGCGTTTCTTATATTCTAAGTTTTTCAGTGCAACTCACTCATATACTACGTACTACACTGTGCGTTTCTTATATTCTAAGTTTTTCAGTGCAACTCACTCATATACTATGTACTACACTGTGCGTTTCTTATATTCTAAGTTTTTCAGTGCAACTCACTCATATACTACTTACTACACTGTGCGTTTCTTATATTCTAAGTTTTTCAGTGCAACTCACTCATATACTACGTACTACACTGTGCGTTTCTTATATTCTAAGTTTTTCAGTGCAACTCACTCATATACTATGTACTACACTGTGCGTTTCTTATATTCTAAGTTTTTCAGTGCAACTCACTCATATACTATGTACTACACTGTGCGTTTCTTATATTCTAAGTTTTTCAGTGCAACTCACTCATATACTATGTACTACACTGTGCATTTCTTATATTCTAAGTTTTTCAGTGCAACTCACTCATATACTATGTACTACACTGTGCATTTCGTGTAATGCGGGTTTTTCAGTAAATTCTAAGTTTTTCAGTGCAACTCACTCATATACTATGTACTACACTGTGCGTTTCTTATATTCTAAGTTTTTCAGTGCAACTCACTCATATACTATGTACTACACTGTGCGTTTCTTATATTCTAAGTTTTTCTGTGCAACTCACTCATATACTATGTACTACACTGTGCGTTTCTTATATTCTAAGTTTTTCAGTGCAACTCACTCATATACTATGTACTACACTGTGCGTTTCTTATATTCTAAGTTTTTCAGTGCAACTCACTCATATACTATGTACTACACTGTGCGATTCTTATATTCTAAGTTTTTCAGTGCAACTCACTCATATATTATGTACTACACTGTGCGTTTCTTATATTCTAAGTTTTTCAGTGCAACTCACTCATATACTATGTACTACACTGTGCGTTTCTTATATTCTATCTTTTTCAGTGCAACTCACTCATATACTATGTACTACACTGTGCGTTTCTTATATTCTAAGTTTTTCAGTGCAACTCACTCATATACTATGTACTACACTGTGCGTTTCTTATATTCTAAGTTTTTCAGTGCAACTCACTCATATACAATGTACTACACTGTGCGTTTCTTATATTCTAAGTTTTTCAGTGCAACTCACTCATATAATATGTACTACACTGTGCGTTTCTTATATTCTAAATTTTTCAGTGCAACTCACTCATATAATATGTACTACACTGTGCGTTTCTTATATTCTAAGTTTTTCAGTGCAACTCACTCATATACTATGTACTACACTGTGCATTTCGTGTAATGCGGGTTTTTGAGTAAATTCTAAGTTTTTCAGTGCAACTCACTCATATACTATGTACTACACTGTGCGTTTCTTATATTCTAAGTTTTTCAGTGCAACTCACTCATATACTATGTACTACACTGTGCGTTTCTTATATTCTAAGTTTTTCAGTGCAACTCACTCATATACTATGTACTACACTGTGCGTTTCTTATATTCTAAGTTTTTCAGTGCAACTCACTCATATACTATGTACTACACTGTGCGTTTCTTATATTCTAAGTTTTTCAGTGCAACTCACTCATATACTATGTACTACACTGTGCGTTTCTTATATTCTAAGTTTTTCAGTGCAACTCACTCATATACTACGTACTACACTGTGCGTTTCTTATATTCTAAGTTTTTCTGTGCAACTCACTCATATACTATGTACTACACTGTGCGTTTCTTATATTCTAAGTTTTTCTGTGCAACTCACTCATATACTATTTACTACACTGTGCGTTTCTTATATTCTAAGTTTTTCAGTGCAACTCACTCATATACTATGTACTACACTGTGCGTTTCTTATATTCTAAGTTTTTCAGTGCAACTCACTCATATACTATGTACTACACTGTGCGTTTCTTATATTCTAAGTTTTTCAGTGCAACTCACTCATATACTACTTACTACACTGTGCGTTTCTTAAATTCTAAGTTTTTCAGTGCAACTCACTCATATACTACGTACTACACTGTGCGTTTCTTATATTCTAAGTTTTTCAGTGCAACTCACTCATATACTATGTACTACACTGTGCGTTTCTTATATTCTAAGTTTTTCAGTGCAACTCACTCATATACTATGTACTACACTGTGCGTTTCTTATATTCTAAGTTTTTCAGTGCAACTCACTCATATACTATGTACTACACTGTGCATTTCTTATATTCTAAGTTTTTCAGTGCAACTCACTCATATACTATGTACTACACTGTGCGTTTCTTATATTCTAAGTTTTTCAGTGCAACTCACTCATATACTATGTACTACACTGTGCGTTTCTTATATTCTATCTTTTTCAGTGCAACTCACTCATATACTATGTACTACACTGTGCGTTTCTTATATTCTAAGTTTTTCAGTGCAACTCACTCATATACTATGTACTACACTGTGCGTTTCTTATATTCTAAGTTTTTCAGTGCAACTCACTCATATACAATGTACTACACTGTGCGTTTCTTATATTCTAAGTTTTTCAGTGCAACTCACTCATATAATATGTACTACACTGTGCGTTTCTTATATTCTAAATTTTTCAGTGCAACTCACTCATATAATATGTACTACACTGTGCGTTTCTTATATTCTAAGTTTTTCAGTGCAACTCACTCATATACTATGTACTACACTGTGCATTTCGTGTAATGCGGGTTTTTGAGTAAATTCTAAGTTTTTCAGTGCAACTCACTCATATACTATGTACTACACTGTGCGTTTCTTATATTCTAAGTTTTTCAGTGCAACTCACTCATATACTATGTACTACACTGTGCGTTTCTTATATTCTAAGTTTTTCAGTGCAACTCACTCATATACTATGTACTACACTGTGCGTTTCTTATATTCTAAGTTTTTCAGTGCAACTCACTCATATACTATGTACTACACTGTGCGTTTCTTATATTCTAAGTTTTTCAGTGCAACTCACTCATATACTATGTACTACACTGTGCGTTTCTTATATTCTAAGTTTTTCAGTGCAACTCACTCATATACTACGTACTACACTGTGCGTTTCTTATATTCTAAGTTTTTCTGTGCAACTCACTCATATACTATGTACTACACTGTGCGTTTCTTATATTCTAAGTTTTTCTGTGCAACTCACTCATATACTATGTACTACACTGTGCGTTTCTTATATTCTAAGTTTTTCAGTGCAACTCACTCATATACTATGTACTACACTGTGCGTTTCTTATATTCTAAGTTTTTCAGTGCAACTCACTCATATACTATGTACTACACTGTGCGTTTCTTATATTCTAAGTTTTTCAGTGCAACTCACTCATATACTACTTACTACACTGTGCGTTTCTTAAATTCTAAGTTTTTCAGTGCAACTCACTCATATACTACGTACTACACTGTGCGTTTCTTATATTCTAAGTTTTTCAGTGCAACTCACTCATATACTATGTACTACACTGTGCGTTTCTTATATTCTAAGTTTTTCAGTGCAACTCACTCATATACTATGTACTACACTGTGCGTTTCTTATATTCTAAGTTTTTCAGTGCAACTCACTCATATACTATGTACTACACTGTGCATTTCTTATATTCTAAGTTTTTCAGTGCAACTCACTCATATACTATGTACTACACTGTGCGTTTCTTATATTCTAAGTTTTTCAGTGCAACTCACTCATATACTATGTACTACACTGTGCGTTTCTTATATTCTAAGTTTTTCTGTGCAACTCACTCATATACTATGTACTACACTGTGCGTTTCTTATATTCTAAGTTTTTCAGTGCAACTCACTCATATACTACGTACTACACTGTGCGTTTCTTATATTCTAAGTTTTTCAGTGCAACTCACTCATATACTACTTACTACACTGTGCGTTTCTTAAATTCTAAGTTTTTCAGTGCAACTCACTCATATACTACGTACTACACTGTGCGTTTCTTATATTCTAAGTTTTTCAGTGCAACTCACTCATATACTATGTACTACACTGTGCATTTCTTATATTCTAAGTTTTTCAGTGCAACTCACTCATATACTATGTACTACACTGTGCATTTCGTGTAATGCGGGTTTTTCAGTAAATTCTAAGTTTTTCTGTGCAACTCACTCATATACTATGTACTACACTGTGCGATTCTTATATTCTAAGTTTTTCAGTGCAACTCACTCATATACTATGTACTACACTGTGCGTTTCTTATATTCTAAGTTTTTCAGTGCAACTCACTCATATACTATGTACTACACTGTGCGTTTCTTATATTCTAACTTTTTCAGTGCAACTCACTCATATACTATGTACTACACTGTGCGTTTCTTATATTCTAAGTTTTTCAGTGCAACTCACTCATATACTATGTACTACACTGTGCGTTTTTTATATTCTAAGTTTTTCAGTGCAACTCACTCATATACTATGTACTACACTGTGCGTTTCTTATATTCTAAGTTTTTCAGTGCAACTCACTCATATACTATGTACTACACTGTGCGTTTCTTATATTCTAAGTTTTTCAGTGCAACTCACTCATATACTATGTACTACACTGTTAATTTCTTATATTCTAAGTTTTTCAGTGCAACTCACTCATATACTATGTACTACACTGTGCGTTTCTTATATTCTAAGTTTTTCAGTGCAACTCACTCATATACTATGTACTACACTGTGCGTTTCTTATATTCTAAGTTTTTCAGTGCAACTCACTCATATACTACGTACTACACTGTGCGTTTCTTACATTCTAAGTTTTTCAGTGCAACTCACTCATATACTATGTACTGCACTGTGCGTTTCTTATATTCTAAGTTTTTCAGTGCAACTCACTCATATATTATGTACTACACTGTGCGTTTCTTATATTCTAAGTTTTTCAGTGCAACTCACTCATATACTATGTACTACACTGTGCATTTCGTGTAATGATGGTTTTTCAGTAAATTCTAAGTTTTTCAGTGCAACTCACCATATACTATGTACTACACTGTGCGTTTCTTATATTCTAAGTTTTTCAGTGCAACTCACTCATATACTATGTACTACACTGTGCGTTTCTCTAAATTCTAAGTTTTTCAGTGCAACTCACTCATATACTATGTACTACACTGTGCGTTTCTTATATTCTAAGTTTTTCAGTGCAACTCACTCATATACTATGTACTGCACTGTGCATTTCTTATATTCTAAGTTTTTCAGTGCAACTCACTCATATACTATGTACTACACTGTGCGTTTCTTATATTCTAAGTTTTTCAGTGCAACTCATTCATATACTATGTACTACACTGTGCGTTTCTCTAAATTCTAAGTTTTGCAGTGCAACTCACTCATATACTATGTACTACACTGTGCGTTTCTTATATTCTAAGTTTTTCAGTGCAACTCACTCATATACTATGTACTGCACTGTGCGTTTCTTATATTCTAAGTTTTTCAGTGCAACTCACTCATATACTATGTACTACACTGTGCGTTTCTTATATTCTAAGTTTTTCAGTGCAACTCACTCATATACTATGTACTACACTGTGCATTTCGTGTAATGCGGGTTTTTCAGTAAATTCTAAGTTTTTCAGTGCAACTCACCATATACTATGTACTACACTGTGCGTTTCTTATATTCTAAGTTTTTCAGTGCAACTCACTCATATACTATGTACTACACTGTGCATTTCGTATAATGCGGGTTTTTCAGTAAATTCTAAGTTTTTCAGTGCAACTCATTCATATACTATGTACTATACTGTGCGTTTCTTATATTCTAAGTTTTTCAGTGCAACTCACTCATATACTATGTACTACACTGTGCGTTTCTTATATTCTAAGTTTTTCAGTGCAACTAACTCATATACTACGTACTACACTGTGCGTTTCTTACATTCTAAGTTTTTCAGTGCAACTCACTCATATACTATGTACTACACTGTGCGTTTCTTATATTCTAAGTTTTTCAGTGCAACTCACTCATATACTATGTACTACACTGTGCGTTTCTTATATTCTAAGTTTTTCAGTGCAACTCACTCATATACTATGTACTACACTGTGCGTTTCTTATATTCTAAGTTTTTCAGTGCAACTCACTCATATACTATGTACTACACTGTGCGTTTCTTATATTCTAAGTTTTTCAGTGCAACTCACTCATATACTATGTACTACACTGTGCGTTTCTTATATTCTAAGTTTTTCAGTGCAACTCACTCATATACTATGTACTACACTGTGCGTTTCTTATATTCTAAGTTTTTCAGTGCTACTCACTCATATACTATGTACTACACTGTGCATTTCTTATATTCTAAGTTTTTCAGTGCAACTCACTCATATACTATGTACTACACTGTGCGTTTCTTAAATTCTAAGTTTTTCAGTGCAACTCACTCATCTACTATGTACTACACTGTGCGTTTCTTATATTCTAAGTTTTTCAGTGCAACTCACTCATATACTATGTACTACACTGTGCGTTTCTTATATTCTAAGTTTTTCAGTGCAACTCACTCATATACTATGTACTACACTGTGCGTTTCTTATATTCTATGTTTTTCAGTGCAACTCACTCATATACTATGTACTACACTGTGCGTTTCTTATATTCTAAGTTTTTCAGTGCAACTCACTCATATACTATGTACTACACTGTGCGTTTCTTATATTCTAAGTTTTTCAGTGCAACTCACTCATATACTATGTACTACACTGTGCGTTTCTTATATTCTAAGTTTTTCAGTGCAACTCACTCATATACTATGTACTACACTGTGCGTTTCTTATATTCTAAATTTTTCAGTGCAACTCACTCATATAATATGTACTACACTGTGTGTTTCTTATATTCTAAGTTTTTCAGTGCAACTCACGCATATACTATGTACTACACTGTGCATTTCGTGTAATGCGGGTTTTTCAGTAAATTCTAAGTTTTTCAGTGCAACTACTCATATACTATGTACTACACTGTGCGTTTCTTATATTCTAAGTTTTTCAGTGTAACTCACTCATATACTATGTGCTACACTGTGCGTTTCTTATATTCTAAGTTTTTCAGTGCAACTCACTCATATACTATGTACTACACTGTGCGTTTCTTATATTCTAAGTTTTTCAGTGCAACTCACTCATATACTACGTACTACACTGTGCGTTTCTTATATTCTAAGTTTTTCAGTGCAACTCACTCATATACTACGTACTACACTGTGCGTTTCTTATATTCTAAGTTTTTCAGTGCAACTCACTCATATACTATGTACTACACTGTGCGTTTCTTATATTCTAAGTTTTTCAGTGCAACTCACTCATATACTACTTACTACACTGTGCGTTTCTTATATTCTAAGTTTTTCAGTGCAACTCACTCATATACTACGTACTACACTGTGCGTTTCTTATATTCTAAGTTTTTCAGTGCAACTCACTCATATACTATGTACTACACTGTGCGTTTCTTATATTCTAAGTTTTTCAGTGCAACTCACTCATATACTATGTACTACACTGTGCGTTTCTTATATTCTAAGTTTTTCAGTGCAACTCACTCATATACTATGTACTACACTGTGCATTTCTTATATTCTAAGTTTTTCAGTGCAACTCACTCATATACTATGTACTACACTGTGCATTTCGTGTAATGCGGGTTTTTCAGTAAATTCTAAGTTTTTCAGTGCAACTCACTCATATACTATGTACTACACTGTGCGTTTCTTATATTCTAAGTTTTTCAGTGCAACTCACTCATATACAATGTACTACACTGTGCGTTTCTTATATTCTAAGTTTTTCAGTGCAACTCACTCATATACTATGTACTACACTGTGCGTTTCTTATATTCTAAATTTTTCAGTGCAACTCACTCATATAATATGTACTACACTGTGCGTTTCTTATATTCTAAGTTTTTCAGTGCAACTCACTCATATACTATGTACTACACTGTGCATTTCGTGTAATGCGGGTTTTTCAGTAAATTCTAAGTTTTTCAGTGCAACTCACTCATATACTATGTACTACACTGTGCGTTTCTTATATTCTAAGTTTTTCAGTGCAACTCACTCATATACTATGTACTACACTGTGCGTTTCTTATATTCTAAGTTTTTCAGTGCAACTCACTCATATACTATGTACTACACTGTGCGTTTCTTATATTCTATGTTTTTCAGTGCAACTCACTCATATACTATGTACTACACTGTGCGTTTCTTATATTCTAAGTTTTTCAGTGCAACTCACTCATATACTATGTACTACACTGTGCGTTTCTTATATTCTAAGTTTTTCAGTGCAACTCACTCATATACAATGTACTACACTGTGCGTTTCTTATATTCTAAGTTTTTCAGTGCAACTCACTCATATACTATGTACTACACTGTGCGTTTCTTATATTCTAAATTTTTCAGTGCAACTCACTCATATAATATGTACTACACTGTGCGTTTCTTATATTCTAAGTTTTTCAGTGCAACTCACTCATATACTATGTACTACACTGTGCATTTCGTGTAATGCGGGTTTTTGAGTAAATTCTAAGTTTTTCAGTGCAACTCACTCATATACTATGTACTACACTGTGCGTTTCTTATATTCTAAGTTTTTCAGTGCAACTCACTCATATACTATGTACTACACTGTGCGTTTCTTATATTCTAAGTTTTTCAGTGCAACTCACTCATATACTATGTACTACACTGTGCGTTTCTTATATTCTAAGTTTTTCAGTGCAACTCACTCATATACTATGTACTACACTGTGCGTTTCTCATATTCTAAGTTTTTCAGTGCAACTCACTCATATACTATGTACTACACTGTGCGTTTCTTATATTCTAAGTTTTTCAGTGCAACTCACTCATATACTACGTACTACACTGTGCGTTTCTTATATTCTAAGTTTTTCAGTGCAACTCACTCATATACTACGTACTACACTGTGCGTTTCTTATATTCTAAGTTTTTCAGTGCAACTCACTCATATACTATGTACTACACTGTGCGTTTCTTATATTCTAAGTTTTTCAGTGCAACTCACTCATATACTATGTACTACACTGTGCGTTTCTTATATTCTAAGTTTTTCAGTGCAACTCACTCATATACTATGTACTACACTGTGCGTTTCTTATATTCTAAGTTTTTCAGTGCAACTCACTCATATACTACGTACTACACTGTGCGTTTCTTATATTCTAAGTTTTTCAGTGCAACTCACTCATATACTACGTACTACACTGTGCGTTTCTTATATTCTAAGTTTTTCAGTGCAACTCACTCATATACTACGTACTACACTGTGCGTTTCTTATATTCTAAGTTTTTCAGTGCAACTCACTCATATACTACTTACTACACTGTGCGTTTCTTAAATTCTAAGTTTTTCAGTGCAACTCACTCATATACTACGTACTACACTGTGCGTTTCTTATATTCTAAGTTTTTCAGTGCAACTCACTCATATACTACGTACTACACTGTGCGTTTCTTATATTCTAAGTTTTTCAGTGCAACTCACTCATATACTACGTACTACACTGTGCATTTCTTATATTCTAAGTTTTTCAGTGCAACTCACTCATATACTATGTACTACACTGTGCGTTTCTTATATTCTAAGTTTTTCTGTGCAACTCACTCATATACTATGTACTACACTGTGCGTTTCTTATATTCTAAGTTTTTCTGTGCAACTCACTCATATACTATGTACTACACTGTGCGTTTCTTATATTCTAAGTTTTTCAGTGCAACTCACTCATATACTATGTACTACACTGTGTGTTTCTTAAATTCTAAGTTTTTCAGTGCAACTCACTCATATACTATGTACTACACTGTGCGTTTCTTATATTCTAAGTTTTTCAGTGCAACTCACTCATATACTATGTACTACACTGTGCATTTCTTATATTCTAAGTTTTTCAGTGCAACTCACTCATATACTATGTACTACACTGTGCGTTTCTTATATTCTATGTTTTTCAGTGCAACTCACTCATATACTATGTACTACACTGTGCGTTTCTTATATTCTAAGTTTTTCAGTGCAACTCACTCATATACTACTTACTACACTGTGCGTTTCTTATATTCTAAGTTTTTCAGTGCAACTCACTCATATACAATGTACTACACTGTGCGTTTCTTATATTCTAAGTTTTTCAGTGCAACTCACTCATATACTATGTACTACACTGTGCGTTTCTTATATTCTAAATTTTTCAGTGCAACTCACTCATATAATATGTACTACCCTGTGCGTTTCTTATATTCTACGTTTTTCAGTGCAACTCACTCATATACTATGTACTACACTGTGCATTTCGTGTAATGCGGGTTTTTCAGTAAATTCTAAGTTTTTCAGTGCAACTCACTCATATACTATGTACTACACTGTGCGTTTCTTATATTCTAAGTTTTTCAGTCCAACTCACTCATATACTATGTACTACACTGTGCGTTTCTTATATTCTAAGTTTTTCAGTGCAACTCACTCATATACTATGTACTACACTGTGCGTTTCTTATATTCTAAGTTTTTCAGTGCAACTCACTCATATACTATGTACTACACTGTGCGTTTCTTATATTCTAAGTTTTTCAGTGCAACTCACTCATATACTATGTACTACACTGTGCGTTTCTTATATTCTAAGTTTTTCAGTGCAACTCACTCATATACTATGTACTACACTGTGCGTTTCTTATATTCTAAGTTTTTCAGTGCAACTCACTCATATACTATGTACTACACTGTGCGTTTCTTATATTCTAAGTTTTTCAGTGCAACTCACTCATATACTACGTACTACACTGTGCGTTTCTTATATTCTAAGTTTTTCAGTGCAACTCACTCATATACTACGTACTACACTGTGCGTTTCTTATATTCTAAGTTTTTCAGTGCAACTCACTCATATACTATGTACTACACTGTGCGTTTCTTATATTCTAAGTTTTTCAGTGCAACTCACTCATATACTACTTACTACACTGTGCGTTTCTTAAATTCTAAATTTTTCAGTGCAACTCACTCATATACTACGTACTACACTGTGCGTTTCTTATATTCTAAGTTTTTCAGTGCAACTCACTCATATACTATGTACTACACTGTGCATTTCGTGTAATGCGGGTTTTTCAGTAAATTCTAAGTTTTTCAGTGCAACTCACTCATATACTACTTACTACACTGTGCGTTTCTTATATTCTAAGTTTTTCAGTGCAACTCACTCATATACTATGTACTACACTGTGCATTTCTTATATTCTAAGTTTTTCAGTGCAACTCACTCATATACTATGTACTACACTGTGCGTTTCTTATATTCTAAGTTTTTCTGTGCAACTCACTCATATACTATGTACTACACTGTGCGTTTCTTATATTCTAAGTTTTTCTGTGCAACTCACTCATATACTACGTACTACACTGTGCGTTTCTTATATTCTAAGTTTTTCAGTGCAACTCACTCATATACTATGTACTACACTGTGCATTTCGTGTAATGCGGGTTTTTCAGTAAATTCTAAGTTTTTCAGTGCAACTCACTCATATACTACTTACTACACTGTGCGTTTCTTATATTCTAAGTTTTTCAGTGCAACTCACTCATATACTATGTACTACACTGTGCATTTCTTATATTCTAAGTTTTTCAGTGCAACTCACTCATATACTATGTACTACACTGTGCGTTTCTTATATTCTAAGTTTTTCAGTGCAACTCACTCATATACTATGTACTACACTGTGCGTTTCTTATATTCTAAGTTTTTCAGTGCAACTCACTCATATACTATGTACTACACTGTGCGTTTCTTATATTCTAAGTTTTTCAGTGCAACTCACTCATATACTATGTACTACACTGTGCGTTTCTTATATTCTAAGTTTTTCAGTGCAACTCACTCATATACTATGTACTACACTGTGCGTTTCTTATATTCTAAGTTTTTCAGTGCAACTCACTCATATACTACGTACTACACTGTGCGTTTCTTATATTCTAAGTTTTTCAGTGCAACTCACTCATATACTACGTACTACACTGTGCGTTTCTTATATTCTAAGTTTTTCAGTGCAACTCACTCATATACTATGTACTACACTGTGCGTTTCTTATATTCTAAGTTTTTCAGTGCAACTCACTCATATACTACTTACTACACTGTGCGTTTCTTAAATTCTAAATTTTTCAGTGCAACTCACTCATATACTACGTACTACACTGTGCGTTTCTTATATTCTAAGTTTTTCAGTGCAACTCACTCATATACTATGTACTACACTGTGCATTTCGTGTAATGCGGGTTTTTCAGTAAATTCTAAGTTTTTCAGTGCAACTCACTCATATACTACTTACTACACTGTGCGTTTCTTATATTCTAAGTTTTTCAGTGCAACTCACTCATATACTATGTACTACACTGTGCATTTCTTATATTCTAAGTTTTTCAGTGCAACTCACTCATATACTATGTACTACACTGTGCGTTTCTTATATTCTAAGTTTTTCTGTGCAACTCACTCATATACTATGTACTACACTGTGCGTTTCTTATATTCTAAGTTTTTCTGTGCAACTCACTCATATACTATGTACTACACTGTGCGTTTCTTATATTCTAAGTTTTTCAGTGCAACTCACTCATATACTATGTACTACACTGTGCGTTTCTTAAATTCTAAGTTTTTCAGTGCAACTCACTCATATACTATGTACTACACTGTGCGTTTCTTATATTCTAAGTTTTTCAGTGCAACTCACTCATATACTATGTACTACATTGTGCATTTCTTATATTCTAAGTTTTTCAGTGCAACTCACTCATATACTATGTACTACACTGTGCGTTTCTTATATTCTATGTTTTTCAGTGCAACTCACTCATATACTATGTACTACACTGTGCGTTTCTTATATTCTAAGTTTTTCAGTGCAACTCACTCATATACTACTTACTACACTGTGCGTTTCTTATATTCTAAGTTTTTCAGTGCAACTCACTCATATACAATGTACTACACTGTGCGTTTCTTATATTCTAAGTTTTTCAGTGCAACTCACTCATATACTATGTACTACACTGTGCGTTTCTTATATTCTAAATTTTTCAGTGCAACTCACTCATATAATATGTACTACACTGTGCGTTTCTTATATTCTAAGTTTTTCAGTGCAACTCACTCATATACTATGTACTACACTGTGCATTTCGTGTAATGCGGGTTTTTCAGTAAATTCTAAGTTTTTCAGTGCAACTCACTCATATACTATGTACTACACTGTGCGTTTCTTATATTCTAAGTTTTTCAGTCCAACTCACTCATATACTATGTACTACACTGTGCGTTTCTTATATTCTAAGTTTTTCAGTGCAACTCACTCATATACTATGTACTACACTGTGCGTTTCTTATATTCTAAGTTTTTCAGTGCAACTCACTCATATACTATGTACTACACTGTGCGTTTCTTATATTCTAAGTTTTTCAGTGCAACTCACTCATATACTATGTACTACACTGTGCGTTTCTTATATTCTAAGTTTTTCAGTGCAACTCACTCATATACTATGTACTACACTGTGCGTTTCTTATATTCTAAGTTTTTCAGTGCAACTCACTCATATACTATGTACTACACTGTGCGTTTCTTATATTCTAAGTTTTTCAGTGCAACTCACTCATATACTATGTACTACACTGTGCGTTTCTTATATTCTAAGTTTTTCTGTGCAACTCACTCATATACTATGTACTACACTGTGCGTTTCTTATATTCTAAGTTTTTCTGTGCAACTCACTCATATACTATGTACTACACTGTGCGTTTCTTATATTCTAAGTTTTTCAGTGCAACTCACTCATATACTATGTACTACACTGTGTGTTTCTTAAATTCTAAGTTTTTCAGTGCAACTCACTCATATACTATGTACTACACTGTGCGTTTCTTATATTCTAAGTTTTTCAGTGCAACTCACTCATATACTATGTACTACACTGTGCATTTCTTATATTCTAAGTTTTTCAGTGCAACTCACTCATATACTATGTACTACACTGTGCGTTTCTTATATTCTATGTTTTTCAGTGCAACTCACTCATATACTATGTACTACACTGTGCGTTTCTTATATTCTAAGTTTTTCAGTGCAACTCACTCATATACTACTTACTACACTGTGCGTTTCTTATATTCTAAGTTTTTCAGTGCAACTCACTCATATACAATGTACTACACTGTGCGTTTCTTATATTCTAAGTTTTTCAGTGCAACTCACTCATATACTATGTACTACACTGTGCGTTTCTTATATTCTAAATTTTTCAGTGCAACTCACTCATATAATATGTACTACCCTGTGCGTTTCTTATATTCTACGTTTTTCAGTGCAACTCACTCATATACTATGTACTACACTGTGCATTTCGTGTAATGCGGGTTTTTCAGTAAATTCTAAGTTTTTCAGTGCAACTCACTCATATACTATGTACTACACTGTGCGTTTCTTATATTCTAAGTTTTTCAGTGCAACTCACTCATATACTATGTACTACACTGTGCGTTTCTTATATTCTAAGTTTTTCAGTGCAACTCACTCATATACTATGTACTACACTGTGCGTTTCTTATATTCTAAGTTTTTCAGTGCAACTCACTCATATACTATGTACTACACTGTGCGTTTCTTATATTCTAAGTTTTTCAGTGCAACTCACTCATATACTATGTACTACACTGTGCGTTTCTTATATTCTAAGTTTTTCAGTGCAACTCACTCATATACTATGTACTACACTGTGCGTTTCTTATATTCTAAGTTTTTCAGTGCAACTCACTCATATACTATGTACTACACTGTGCGTTTCTTATATTCTAAGTTTTTCAGTGCAACTCACTCATATACTACGTACTACACTGTGCGTTTCTTATATTCTAAGTTTTTCAGTGCAACTCACTCATATACTACGTACTACACTGTGCGTTTCTTATATTCTAAGTTTTTCAGTGCAACTCACTCATATACTATGTACTACACTGTGCGTTTCTTATATTCTAAGTTTTTCAGTGCAACTCACTCATATACTACTTACTACACTGTGCGTTTCTTAAATTCTAAATTTTTCAGTGCAACTCACTCATATACTACGTACTACACTGTGCGTTTCTTATATTCTAAGTTTTTCAGTGCAACTCACTCATATACTATGTACTACACTGTGCATTTCGTGTAATGCGGGTTTTTCAGTAAATTCTAAGTTTTTCAGTGCAACTCACTCATATACTACTTACTACACTGTGCGTTTCTTATATTCTAAGTTTTTCAGTGCAACTCACTCATATACTATGTACTACACTGTGCATTTCTTATATTCTAAGTTTTTCAGTGCAACTCACTCATATACTATGTACTACACTGTGCGTTTCTTATATTCTAAGTTTTTCTGTGCAACTCACTCATATACTATGTACTACACTGTGCGTTTCTTATATTCTAAGTTTTTCTGTGCAACTCACTCATATACTACGTACTACACTGTGCGTTTCTTATATTCTAAGTTTTTCAGTGCAACTCACTCATATACTATGTACTACACTGTGCATTTCGTGTAATGCGGGTTTTTCAGTAAATTCTAAGTTTTTCAGTGCAACTCACTCATATACTACTTACTACACTGTGCGTTTCTTATATTCTAAGTTTTTCAGTGCAACTCACTCATATACTATGTACTACACTGTGCATTTCTTATATTCTAAGTTTTTCAGTGCAACTCACTCATATACTATGTACTACACTGTGCGTTTCTTATATTCTAAGTTTTTCAGTGCAACTCACTCATATACTATGTACTACACTGTGCGTTTCTTATATTCTAAGTTTTTCAGTGCAACTCACTCATATACTATGTACTACACTGTGCGTTTCTTATATTCTAAGTTTTTCAGTGCAACTCACTCATATACTATGTACTACACTGTGCGTTTCTTATATTCTAAGTTTTTCAGTGCAACTCACTCATATACTATGTACTACACTGTGCGTTTCTTATATTCTAAGTTTTTCAGTGCAACTCACTCATATACTACGTACTACACTGTGCGTTTCTTATATTCTAAGTTTTTCAGTGCAACTCACTCATATACTACGTACTACACTGTGCGTTTCTTATATTCTAAGTTTTTCAGTGCAACTCACTCATATACTATGTACTACACTGTGCGTTTCTTATATTCTAAGTTTTTCAGTGCAACTCACTCATATACTACTTACTACACTGTGCGTTTCTTAAATTCTAAATTTTTCAGTGCAACTCACTCATATACTACGTACTACACTGTGCGTTTCTTATATTCTAAGTTTTTCAGTGCAACTCACTCATATACTATGTACTACACTGTGCATTTCGTGTAATGCGGGTTTTTCAGTAAATTCTAAGTTTTTCAGTGCAACTCACTCATATACTACTTACTACACTGTGCGTTTCTTATATTCTAAGTTTTTCAGTGCAACTCACTCATATACTATGTACTACACTGTGCATTTCTTATATTCTAAGTTTTTCAGTGCAACTCACTCATATACTATGTACTACACTGTGCGTTTCTTATATTCTAAGTTTTTCTGTGCAACTCACTCATATACTATGTACTACACTGTGCGTTTCTTATATTCTAAGTTTTTCTGTGCAACTCACTCATATACTATGTACTACACTGTGCGTTTCTTATATTCTAAGTTTTTCAGTGCAACTCACTCATATACTATGTAGTACACTGTGCGTTTCTTAAATTCTAAGTTTTTCAGTGCAACTCACTCATATACTATGTACTACACTGTGCGTTTCTTATATTCTAAGTTTTTCAGTGCAACTCACTCATATACTATGTACTACATTGTGCATTTCTTATATTCTAAGTTTTTCAGTGCAACTCACTCATATACTATGTACTACACTGTGCGTTTCTTATATTCTATGTTTTTCAGTGCAACTCACTCATATACTATGTACTACACTGTGCGTTTCTTATATTCTAAGTTTTTCAGTGCAACTCACTCATATACTACTTACTACACTGTGCGTTTCTTATATTCTAAGTTTTTCAGTGCAACTCACTCATATACTATGTACTACACTGTGCATTTCGTGTAATGCGGGTTTTTCAGTAAATTCTAAGTTTTTCAGTGCAACTCACTCATATACTATGTACTACACTGTGCGTTTCTTATATTCTAAGTTTTTCAGTGCAACTCACTCATATACTATGTACTACACTGTGCGTTTCTTATATTCTAAGTTTTTCAGTGCAACTCACTCATATACTATGTACTACACTGTGCGTTTCTTATATTCTAAGTTTTTCAGTGCAACTCACTCATATACTATGTACTACACTGTGCGTTTCTTATATTCTAAGTTTTTCAGTGCAACTCACTCATATACTATGTACTACACTGTGCGTTTCTTATATTCTAAGTTTTTCAGTGCAACTCACTCATATACTATGTACTACACTGTGCGTTTCTTATATTCTAAGTTTTTCAGTGCAACTCACTCATATACTACGTACTACACTGTGCGTTTCTTATATTCTAAGTTTTTCAGTGCAACTCACTCATATACTACGTACTACACTGTGCGTTTCTTATATTCTAAGTTTTTCAGTGCAACTCACTCATATACTACGTACTACACTGTGCGTTTCTTATATTCTAAGTTTTTCAGTGCAACTCACTCATATACTATGTACTACACTGTGCGTTTCTTATATTCTAAGTTTTTCAGTGCAACTCACTCATATATTACTTACTACACTGTGCGTTTCTTAAATTCTAAATTTTTCAGTGCAACTCACTCATATACTACGTACTACACTGTGCGTTTCTTATATTCTAAGTTTTTCAGTGCAACTCACTCATATACTATGTACTACACTGTGCATTTCGTGTAATGCGGGTTTTTCAGTAAATTCTAAGTTTTTCAGTGCAACTCACTCATATACTACTTACTACACTGTGCGTTTCTTATATTCTAAGTTTTTCAGTGCAACTCACTCATATACTATGTACTACACTGTGCATTTCTTATATTCTAAGTTTTTCAGTGCAACTCACTCATATACTATGTACTACACTGTGCGTTTCTTATATTCTAAGTTTTTCTGTGCAACTCACTCATATACTATGTACTACACTGTGCGTTTCTTATATTCTAAGTTTTTCTGTGCAACTCACTCATATATTATGTACTACACTGTGCGTTTCTTATATTCTAAGTTTTTCAGTGCAACTCACTCATATACTATGTACTACACTGTGCGTTTCTTAAATTCTAAGTTTTTCAGTGCAACTCACTCATATACTATGTACTACACTGTGCGTTTCTTATATTCTAAGTTTTTCAGTGCAACTCACTCATATACTATGTACTACACTGTGCATTTCTTATATTCTAAGTTTTTCAGTGCAACTCACTCATATACTATGTACTACACTGTGCGTTTCTTATATTCTAAGTTTTTCAGTGCAACTCACTCATATACTATGTACTACACTGTGCATTTCGTGTAATGCGGGTTTTTCAGTAAATTCTAAGTTTTTCAGTGCAACTCACTCATATACTATGTACTACACTGTGCGTTTCTTATATTCTAAGTTTTTCAGTCCAACTCACTCATATACTATGTACTACACTGTGCGTTTCTTATATTCTAAGTTTTTCAGTGCAACTCACTCATATACTATGTACTACACTGTGCGTTTCTTATATTCTAAGTTTTTCAGTGCAACTCACTCATATACTATGTACTACACTGTGCGTTTCTTATATTCTAAGTTTTTCAGTGCAACTCACTCATATACTATGTACTACACTGTGCGTTTCTTATATTCTAAGTTTTTCAGTGCAACTCACTCATATACTATGTACTACACTGTGCGTTTCTTATATTCTAAGTTTTTCAGTGCAACTCACTCATATACTATGTACTACACTGTGCGTTTCTTATATTCTAAGTTTTTCAGTGCAACTCACTCATATACTACGTACTACACTGTGCGTTTCTTATATTCTAAGTTTTTCAGTGCAACTCACTCATATACTACGTACTACACTGTGCGTTTCTTATATTCTAAGTTTTTCAGTGCAACTCACTCATATACTATGTACTACACTGTGCGTTTCTTATATTCTAAGTTTTTCAGTGCAACTCACTCATATACTACTTACTACACTGTGCGTTTCTTAAATTCTAAATTTTTCAGTGCAACTCACTCATATACTACGTACTACACTGTGCGTTTCTTATATTCTAAGTTTTTCAGTGCAACTCACTCATATACTACGTACTACACTGTGCGTTTCTTATATTCTAAGTTTTTCAGTGCAACTCACTCATATACTATGTACTACACTGTGCGTTTCTTATATTCTAAGTTTTTCAGTGCAACTCACTCATATACTATGTACTACACTGTGCATTTCTTATATTCTAAGTTTTTCAGTGCAACTCACTCATATACTACGTACTACACTGTGCGTTTCTTATATTCTAAGTTTTTCAGTGCAACTCACTCATATACTACGTACTACACTGTGCGTTTCTTATATTCTAAGTTTTTCAGTGCAACTCACTCATATACTATGTACTACACTGTGCGTTTCTTATATTCTAAGTTTTTCAGTGCAACTCACTCATATACTACGTACTACACTGTGCGTTTCTTATATTCTAAGTTTTTCAGTGCAACTCACTCATATACTATGTACTACACTGTGCGTTTCTTATATTCTAAGTTTTTCAGTGCAACTCACTCATATACTACTTACTACACTGTGCGTTTCTTAAATTCTAAGTTTTTCAGTGCAACTCACTCATATACTATGTACTACACTGTGCATTTCGTGTAATGCGGGTTTTTCAGTAAATTCTAAGTTTTTCAGTGCAACTCACTCATATACTATGTACTACACTGTGCGTTTCTTATATTCTAAGTTTTTCAGTGCAACTCACTCATATACTATGTACTACACTGTGCGTTTCTTATATTCTAAGTTTTTCAGTGCAACTCACTCATATACTCTGTACTACACTGTGCGTTTCTTATATTCTAAGTTTTTCAGTGCAACTCACTCATATACTATGTACTACACTGTGCGTTTCTTATATTCTAAGTTTTTCAGTGCAACTCACTCATATACTATGTACTACACTGTGCGTTTCTTATATTCTAAGTTTTTCAGTGCAACTCACTCATATACTATGTACTACACTGTGCGTTTCTTATATTCTAAGTTTTTCAGTGCAACTCACTCATATACTATGTACTACACTGTGCGTTTCTTATATTCTAAGTTTTTCAGTGCAACTCACTCATATACTACGTACTACACTGTGCGTTTCTTATATTCTAAGTTTTTCAGTGCAACTCACTCATATACTACGTACTACACTGTGTGTTTCTTATATTCTAAGTTTTTCAGTGCAACTCACTCATATACTATGTACTACACTGTGCGTTTCTTATATTCTAAGTTTTTCAGTGCAACTCACTCATATACTACGTACAACACTGTGCGTTTCTTATATTCTAAGTTTTTCAGTGCAACTCACTCATATACTACTTACTACACTGTGCGTTTCTTAAATTCTAAGTTTTTCAGTGCAACTCACTCATATACTACGTACTACACTGTGCGTTTCTTATATTCTAAGTTTTTCAGTGCAACTCACTCATATACTACGTACTACACTGTGCGTTTCTTATATTCTAAGTTTTTCAGTGCAACTCACTCATATACTATGTACTACACTGTGCGTTTCTTTTATTCTAAGTTTTTCAGTGCAACTCACTCATATACTATGTACTACAGTGTGCGTTTCTTATATTCTAAGTTTTTCAGTGCAACTCACTCATATAATATGTACTACACTGTGCATTTCTTATATTCTAAGTTTTTCAGTGCAACTCACTCATATACTATGTACTACACTGTGCATTTCGTGTAATGCGGGTTTTTCAGTATATTCTACGTTTTTCTGTGCAACTCACTCATATACTATGTACTACACTGTGCGATTCTTATATTCTAAGTTTTTCAGTGCAACTCACTCATATACTATGTACTACACTGTGCGTTTCTTATATTCTAAGTTTTTCAGTGCAACTCACTCATATACTATGTACTACACAGTGCGTTTCTTATATTCTAAGTTTTTCAGTGCAACTCACTCATATACTATGTACTACACTGTGCGTTTCTTATATTCTAAGTTTTTCAGTGCAACTCACTCATATACTATGTACTACACTGTGCGTTTCTTATATTCTAAGTTTTTCAGTGCGACTCACTCATATACAATGTACTACACTGTGAGTTTCTTATATTCTAAGTTTTTCAGTGCAACTCACTCATATACTATGTACTACACTGTGCGTTTCTTAAATTCTAAGTTTTTCAGTGCAACTCACTCATATACTATGTACTACACTGTGCGTTTCTTATATTCTAAGTTTTTCAGTGCAACTCACTCATATACTACGTACTACACTGTGCGTTTCTTATATTCTAAGTTTTTCAGTGCAACTCACTCATATACTACGTACTACACTGTGCGTTTCTTATATTCTAAGTTTTTCAGTGCAACTCACTCATATACTACTTACTACACTGTGCGTTTCTTAAATTCTAAGTTTTTCAGTGCAACTCACTCATATACTACGTACTACACTGTGCGTTTCTTATATTCTAAGTTTTTCAGTGCAACTCACTCATATACTATGTACTACACTGTGCATTTCTTATATTCTAAGTTTTTCAGTGCAACTCACTCATATACTATGTACTACACTGTGCGTTTCTTATATTCTAAGTTTTTCAGTGCAACTCACTCATATACTATGTACTACAGTGTGCGTTTCTTATATTCTAAGTTTTTCAGTGCAACTCACTCATATACTATGTACTACACTGTGCATTTCTTATATTCTAAGTTTTTCAGTGCAACTCACTCATATACTATGTACTACACTGTGCATTTCGTGTAATGCGGGTTTTTCAGTAAATTCTAAGTTTTTCTGTGCAACTCACTCATATACTATGTACTACACTGTGCGATTCTTATATTCTAAGTTTTTCAGTGCAACTCACTCATATACTATGTACTACACTGTGCGTTTCTTATATTCTAAGTTTTTCAGTGCAACTCACTCATATAGTATGTACTACACAGTGCGTTTCTTATATTCTAAGTTTTTCAGTGCAACTCACTCATATACTATGTACTACACTGTGCGTTTCTTATATTCTAAGTTTTTCAGTGCAACTCACTCATATACTATGTACTACACTGTGCGTTTCTTATATTCTAAGTTTTTCAGTGCAACTCACTCATATACAATGTACTACACTGTGCGTTTCTTATATTCTAAGTTTTTCAGTGCAACTCACTCATATACTATGTACTACACTGTGCGTTTCTTATATTCTAAATTTTTCAGTGCAACTCACTCATATAATATGTACTACACTGTGCGTTTCTTATATTCTAAGTTTTTCAGTGCAACTCACTCATATACTATGTACTACACTGTGCATTTCGTGTAATGCGGGTTTTTCAGTAAATTCTAAGTTTTTCAGTGCAACTCACTCATATACTATGTACTACACTGTGCGTTTCTTATATTCTAAGTTTTTCAGTGCAACTCACTCATATACTATGTACTACACTGTGCGTTTCTTATATTCTAAGTTTTTCAGTGCAACTCACTCATATACTATGTACTACACTGTGCGTTTCTTATATTCTATGTTTTTCAGTGCAACTCACTCATATACTATGTACTACACTGTGCGTTTCTTATATTCTAAGTTTTTCAGTGCAACTCACTCATATACTATGTACTACACTGTGCGTTTCTTATATTCTAAGTTTTTCAGTGCAACTCACTCATATACAATGTACTACACTGTGCGTTTCTTATATTCTAAGTTTTTCAGTGCAACTCACTCATATACTATGTACTACACTGTGCGTTTCTTATATTCTAAATTTTTCAGTGCAACTCACTCATATAATATGTACTACACTGTGCGTTTCTTATATTCTAAGTTTTTCAGTGCAACTCACTCATATACTATGTACTACACTGTGCATTTCGTGTAATGCGGGTTTTTGAGTAAATTCTAAGTTTTTCAGTGCAACTCACTCATATACTATGTACTACACTGTGCGTTTCTTATATTCTAAGTTTTTCAGTGCAACTCACTCATATACTATGTACTACACTGTGCGTTTCTTATATTCTAAGTTTTTCAGTGCAACTCACTCATATACTATGTACTACACTGTGCGTTTCTTATATTCTAAGTTTTTCAGTGCAACTCACTCATATACTATGTACTACACTGTGCGTTTCTTATATTCTAAGTTTTTCAGTGCAACTCACTCATATAATATGTACTACACTGTGCGTTTCTTATATTCTAAGTTTTTCAGTGCAACTCACTCATATACTATGTACTACACTGTGCGTTTCTTATATTCTAAGTTTTTCAGTGCAACTCACTCATATACTACGTACTACACTGTGCGTTTCTTATATTCTAAGTTTTTCAGTGCAACTCACTCATATACTACGTACTACACTGTGCGTTTCTTATATTCTAAGTTTTTCAGTGCAACTCACTCATATACTATGTACTACACTGTGCGTTTCTTATATTCTAAGTTTTTCAGTGCAACTCACTCATATACTACTTACTACACTGTGCGTTTCTTAAATTCTAAGTTTTTCAGTGCAACTCACTCATATACTACGTACTACACTGTGCGTTTCTTATATTCTAAGTTTTTCAGTGCAACTCACTCATATACTATGTACTACACTGTGCGTTTCTTATATTCTAAGTTTTTCAGTGCAACTCACTCATATACTATGTACTACACTGTGCGTTTCTTATATTCTAAGTTTTTCAGTGCAACTCACTCATATACTATGTACTACACTGTGCATTTCTTATATTCTAAGTTTTTCAGTGCAACTCACTCATATACTATGTACTACACTGTGCGTTTCTTATATTCTAAGTTTTTCAGTGCAACTCACTCATATACTATGTACTACACTGTGCGTTTCTTTTATTCTAAGTTTTTCAATGCAACTCACTCATATACTATGTACTACACCGTGCGTTTCTTATATTCTAAGTTTTTCAGTGCAACTCACTCATATACTACGTACTACACTGTGCGTTTCTTATATTCTAAGTTTTTCAGTGCAACTCACTCATATACTACTTACTACACTGTGCGTTTCTTAAATTCTAAGTTTTTCAGTGCAACTCACTCATATACTACGTACTACACTGTGCGTTTCTTATATTCTAAGTTTTTCAGTGCAACTCACTCATATACTATGTACTACACTGTGCGTTTCTTATATTCTAAGTTTTTCAGTGCAACTCACTCATATACTATGTACTACACTGTGCGTTTCTTATATTCTAAGTTTTTCAGTGCAACTCACTCATATACTATGTACTACACTGTGCATTTCTTATATTCTAAGTTTTTCAGAGCAACTCACTAATATACTATGTACTACACTGTGCATTTCGTGTAATGCGGGTTTTTCAGTAAATTCTAAGTTTTTCTGTGCAACTCACTTATATACTATGTACTACACTGTGCGATTCTTATATTCTAAGTTTTTCAGTACAACTCACTCATATACTATGTACTACACTGTGCGTTTCTTATATTCTAAGTTTTTCAGTGCAACTCACTCATATACTATGTACTACACTGTGCGTTTCTTATATTCTAAGTTTTTCAGTGCAACTCACTCATATACTATGTACTACACTGTGCGTTTCTTAAATTCTAAGTTTTTCAGTGCAACTCACTCATATACTATGTACTACACTGTGCGTTTCTTATATTCTAAGTTTTTCAGTGCAACTCACTCATATACTATGTACTACACTGTGCGTTTCTTATATTCTAAGTTTTTCAGTGCAACTCACTCATATACTATGTACTACACTGTGCGTTTCTTATATCCTATGTTTTTCAGTGCAACTCACTCATATACTATGTACTACACTGTGCGTTTCTTATATTCTAAGTTTTTCAGTGCAACTCACTCATATACTATGTACTACACTGTGCGTTTCTTATATTCTAAGTTTTTCATTGCAACTCACTCATATACTATGTACTACACTGTTCGTTTCTTATATTCTAAGTTTTTCAGTGCAACTCACTCATATACTATGTACTACACTGTGCGTTTCTTATATTCTAAGTTTTTCAGTGCAACTCACTCATATACTATGTACTACACTGTGCGTTTCTTATATTCTAAGTTTTTCAGTGCAACTCACTCATATACTATGTACTACACTGTGCGTTTCTTATATTCTAAGTTTTTCAGTGCAACTCACTCATATACTATGTACTACACTGTGCGTTTCTTATATCCTATGTTTTTCAGTGCAACTCACTCATATACTATGTACTACACTGTGCGTTTCTTATATTCTAAGTTTTTCAGTGCAACTCACTCATATACTATGTACTACACTGTGCGTTTCTTATATTCTAAGTTTTTCATTGCAACTCACTCATATACTATGTACTACACTGTGCGTTTCTTATATTCTAAGTTTTTCAGTGCAACTCACTCATATACTATGTACTACACTGTGCGTTTCTTATATTCTAAATTTTTCAGTGCAACTCAATCATATAATATGTACTACACTGTGCGTTTCTTATATTCTAAGTTTTTCAGTGCAACTCACTCATATACTATGTACTACACTGTGCATTTCGTGGAATGCGGGTTTTTCAGTAAATTCTAAGTTTTTCAGTGCAACTCACTCATATACTATGTACTACACTGTGCGTTTCTTATATTCTAAGTTTTTCAGTGCAACTCACTCATATACTATGTACTACACTGTGCGTTTCTTATATTCTAAGTTTTTCAGTGCAACTCACTCATATACTATGTACTACACTGTGCGTTTCTTATATTCTAAATTTTTCAGTGCAACTCACTCATATATTATGTACTACACTGTGCGTTTCTTATATTCTAAGTTTTTCAGTGCAACTCACTCATATACTATGTACTACACTGTGCATTTCGTATAATGCGGGTTTTTCAGTAAATTCTAAGTTTTTCAGTGCAACTCATTCATATACTATGTACTATACTGTGCGTTTCTTAAATTCTAAGTTTTTCAGTGCAACTCACTCATATACTATGTACTACACTGTGCGTTTCTTATATTCTAAGTTTTTCAGTGCAACTCACTCATATACTATGTACTACACTGTGCGTTTCTTATATTCTATGTTTTTCAGTGCAACTCACTCATATACTATGTACTACACTGTGCGTTTCTTATATTCTAAGTTTTTCAGTGCAACTCACTCATATACTATGTACTACACTGTGCGTTTCTTATATTCTAAGTTTTTCAGTGCAACTCACTCATATACTATGTACTACACTGTGCGTTTCTTATATTCTAAGTTTTTCAGTGCAACTCACTCATATACTATGTACTACACTGTGCGTTTCTTATATTCTAAATTTTTCAGTGCAACTCACTCATATAATATGTACTACACTGTGCGTTTCTTATATTCTAAGTTTTTCAGTGCAACTCACTCATATACTATGTACTACACTGTGCATTTCGTGTAATGCGGGTTTTTCAGTAAATTCCAAGTTTTTCAGTGCAACTCACTCATATACTATGTACTACACTGTGCGTTTCTTATATTCTAAGTTTTTCAGTGCAACTCACTCATATACTATGTACTACACTGTGCGTTTCTTATATTCTAAGTTTTTCAGTGCAACTCACTCATATACTATGTACTACACTGTGCGTTTCTTATATTCTAAGTTTTTCAGTGCAACTCACTCATATACTACGTACTACACTGTGCGTTTCTTATATTCTAAGTTTTTCAGTGCAACTCACTCATATACTACGTACTACACTGTGCGTTTCTTATATTCTAAGTTTTTCAGTGCAACTCACTCATATACTATGTACTACACTGTGCGTTTCTTATATTCTAAGTTTTTCAGTGCAACTCACTCATATACTACTTACTACACTGTGCGTTTCTTAAATTCTAAGTTTTTCAGTGCAACTCACTCATATACTACGTACTACACTGTGCGTTTCTTATATTCTAAGTTTTTCAGTGCAACTCACTCATATACTATGTACTACACTGTGCGTTTCTTATATTCTAAGTTTTTCAGTGCAACTCACTCATATACTATGTACTTCACTGTGCGTTTCTTATATTCTAAGTTTTTCAGTGCAACTCACTCATATACTATGTACTACACTGTGCATTTCGTGTAATGCGGGTTTTACAGTAAATTCTAAGTTTTTCAGTGTAACTCACTCATATACTATGTACTACACTGTGCGTTTCTTATATTCTAAGTTTTTCAGTGCAACTCACTCATATACTATGTACTACACTGTGCGTTTCTTATATTCTAAGTTTTTCAGTGCAACTCACTCATATACTATGTACTACACTGTGCGTTTCTTATATTCTAAGTTTTTCAGTGCAACTCACTCATATACTATGTACTACACTGTGCGTTTCTTATATTCTAAGTTTTTCAGTGCAACTCACTCATATACTATGTACTACACTGTGCGTTTCTTATATTCTAAGTTTTTCAGTGCAACTCACTCATATACTACGTACTACACTGTGCGTTTCTTATATTCTAAGTTTTTCAGTGCAACTCACTCATATACTACGTACTACACTGTGCGTTTCTTATATTCTAAGTTTTTCAGTGCAACTCACTCATATACTACGTACTACACTGTGCGTTTCTTATATTCTAAGTTTTTCAGTGCAACTCACTCATATACTATGTACTACACTGTGCGTTTCTTATATTCTAAGTTTTTCAGTGCAACTCACTCATATACTACTTACTACACTGTGCGTTTCTTAAATTCTAAGTTTTTCAGTGCAACTCACTCATATACTACGTACTACACTCTGCGTTTCTTATATTCTAAGTTTTTCAGTGCAACTCACTCATATACTATGTACTACACTGTGCGTTTCTTATATTCTAAGTTTTTCAGTGCAACTCACTCATATACTATGTACTACACTGTGCGTTTCTTATATTCTAAGTTTTTCAGTGCAACTCACTCATATACTATGTACTACACTGTGCATTTCTTATATTCTAAGTTTTTCAGTGCAACTCACTCATATACTATGTACTACACTGTGCGTTTCTTATATTCTAAGTTTTTCAGTGCAACTCACTCATATACTATGTACTACACTGTGCGTTTCTTTTATTCTAAGTTTTTCTGTGCAACTCACTCATATACTATGTACTACACTGTGCGTTTCTTATATTCTAAGTTTTTCAGTGCAACTCACTCATATACTACGTACTACACTGTGCGTTTCTTATATTCTAAGTTTTTCAGTGCAACTCACTCATATACTACTTACTACACTGTGCGTTTCTTAAATTCTAAGTTTTTCAGTGCAACTCACTCATATACTACGTACTACACTGTGCGTTTCTTATATTCTAAGTTTTTCAGTGCAACTCACTCATATACTATGTACTACACTGTGCGTTTCTTATATTCTAAGTTTTTCAGTGCAACTCACTCATATACTATGTACTACACTGTGCGTTTCTTATATTCTAAGTTTTTCAGTGCAACTCACTCATATACTATGTACTACACTGTGCATTTCTTATATTCTAAGTTTTTCAGAGCAACTCACTCATATACTATGTACTACACTGTGCATTTCGTGTAATGCGGGTTTTTCAGTAAATTCTAAGTTTTTCTGTGCAACTCACTTATATACTATGTACTACACTGTGCGATTCTTATATTCTAAGTTTTTCAGTACAACTCACTCATATACTATGTACTACACTGTGCGTTTCTTATATTCTAAGTTTTTCAGTGCAACTCACTCATATACTATGTACTACACTGTGCGTTTCTTATATTCTAAGTTTTTCAGTGCAACTCACTCATATACTATGTACTACACTGTGCGTTTCTTATATTCTAAGTTTTTCAGTGCAACTCACTCATATACTATGTACTACACTGTGCGTTTCTTATATTCTAAGTTTTTCAGTGCTACTCACTCATATACTATGTACTACACTGTGCGTTTCTTATATTCTAAGTTTTTCAGTGCAACTCACTCATATACTATGTACTACACTGTGCGTTTCTTAAATTCTAAGTTTTTCAGTGCAACTCACTCATATACTATGTACTACACTGTGCGTTTCTTATATTCTAAGTTTTTCAGTGCAACTCACTCATATACTATGTACTACACTGTGCGTTTCTTATATTCTAAGTTTTTCAGTGCAACTCACTCATATACTATGTACTACACTGTGCGTTTCTTATATCCTATGTTTTTCAGTGCAACTCACTCATATACTATGTACTACACTGTGCGTTTCTTATATTCTAAGTTTTTCAGTGCAACTCACTCATATACTATGTACTACACTGTGCGTTTCTTATATTCTAAGTTTTTCATTGCAACTCACTCATATACTATGTACTACACTGTGCGTTTCTTATATTCTAAGTTTTTCAGTGCAACTCACTCATATACTATGTACTACACTGTGCGTTTCTTATATTCTAAATTTTTCAGTGCAACTCAATCATATAATATGTACTACACTGTGCGTTTCTTATATTCTAAGTTTTTCAGTGCAACTCACTCATATACTATGTACTACACTGTGCATTTCGTGGAATGCGGGTTTTTCAGTAAATTCTAAGTTTTTCAGTGCAACTCACTCATATACTATGTACTACACTGTGCGTTTCTTATATTCTAAGTTTTTCAGTGCAACTCACTCATATACTATGTACTACACTGTGCGTTTCTTATATTCTAAATTTTTCAGTGCAACTCAATCATATAATATGTACTACACTGTGCGTTTCTTATATTCTAAGTTTTTCAGTGCAACTCACTCATATACTATGTACTACACTGTGCATTTCGTGGAATGCGGGTTTTTCAGTAAATTCTAAGTTTTTCAGTGCAACTCACTCATATACTATGTACTACACTGTGCGTTTCTTATATTCTAAGTTTTTCAGTGCAACTCACTCATATACTATGTACTACACTGTGCGTTTCTTATATTCTAAGTTTTTCAGTGCAACTCACTCATATACTATGTACTACACTGTGCGTTTCTTATATTCTAAATTTTTCAGTGCAACTCACTCATATATTATGTACTACACTGTGCGTTTCTTATATTCTAAGTTTTTCAGTGCAACTCACTCATATACTATGTACTACACTGTGCATTTCGTATAATGCGGGTTTTTCAGTAAATTCTAAGTTTTTCAGTGCAACTCATTCATATACTATGTACTATACTGTGCGTTTCTTATATTCTAAGTTTTTCAGTGCAACTCACTCATATACTATGTACTACACTGTGCGTTTCTTATATTCTAAGTTTTTCAGTGCAACTAACTCATATACTACGTACTACACTGTGCGTTTCTTACATTCTAAGTTTTTCAGTGCAACTCACTCATATACTATGTACTACACTGTGCGTTTCTTATATTCTAAGTTTTTCAGTGCAACTCACTCATATACTATGTACTACACTGTGCGTTTCTTATATTCTAAGTTTTTCAGTGCAACTCACTCATATACTATGTACTACACTGTGCGTTTCTTATATTCTAAGTTTTTCAGTGCAACTCACTCATATACTATGTACTACACTGTGCGTTTCTTATATTCTAAGTTTTTCAGTGCAACTCACTCATATACTATGTACTACACTGTGCGTTTCTTATATTCTAAGTTTTTCAGTGCAACTCACTCATATACTATGTACTACACTGTGCGTTTCTTATATTCTAAGTTTTTCAGTGCTACTCACTCATATACTATGTACTACACTGTGCGTTTCTTATATTCTAAGTTTTTCAGTGCAACTCACTCATATACTATGTACTACACTGTGCGTTTCTTAAATTCTAAGTTTTTCAGTGCAACTCACTCATATACTATGTACTACACTGTGCGTTTCTTATATTCTAAGTTTTTCAGTGCAACTCACTCATATACTATGTACTACACTGTGCGTTTCTTATATTCTAAGTTTTTCAGTGCAACTCACTCATATACTATGTACTACACTGTGCGTTTCTTATATTCTATGTTTTTCAGTGCAACTCACTCATATACTATGTACTACACTGTGCGTTTCTTATATTCTAAGTTTTTCAGTGCAACTCACTCATATACTATGTACTACACTGTGCGTTTCTTATATTCTAAGTTTTTCAGTGCAACTCACTCATATACTATGTACTACACTGTGCGTTTCTTATATTCTAAGTTTTTCAGTGCAACTCACTCATATACTATGTACTACACTGTGCGTTTCTTATATTCTAAATTTTTCAGTGCAACTCACTCATATAATATGTACTACACTGTGCGTTTCTTATATTCTAAGTTTTTCAGTGCAACTCACTCATATACTATGTACTACACTGTGCATTTCGTGTAATGCGGGTTTTTCAGTAAATTCCAAGTTTTTCAGTGCAACTCACTCATATACTATGTACTACACTGTGCGTTTCTTATATTCTAAGTTTTTCAGTGCAACTCACTCATATACTATGTACTACACTGTGCGTTTCTTATATTCTAAGTTTTTCAGTGCAACTCACTCATATACTATGTACTACACTGTGCGTTTCTTATATTCTAAGTTTTTCAGTGCAACTCACTCATATACTACGTACTACACTGTGCGTTTCTTATATTCTAAGTTTTTCAGTGCAACTCACTCATATACTACGTACTACACTGTGCGTTTCTTATATTCTAAGTTTTTCAGTGCAACTCACTCATATACTATGTACTACACTGTGCGTTTCTTATATTCTAAGTTTTTCAGTGCAACTCACTCATATACTACTTACTACACTGTGCGTTTCTTAAATTCTAAGTTTTTCAGTGCAACTCACTCATATACTACGTACTACACTGTGCGTTTCTTATATTCTAAGTTTTTCAGTGCAACTCACTCATATACTATGTACTACACTGTGCGTTTCTTATATTCTAAGTTTTTCAGTGCAACTCACTCATATACTATGTACTTCACTGTGCGTTTCTTATATTCTAAGTTTTTCAGTGCAACTCACTCATATACTATGTACTACACTGTGCATTTCGTGTAATGCGGGTTTTACAGTAAATTCTAAGTTTTTCAGTGTAACTCACTCATATACTATGTACTACACTGTGCGTTTCTTATATTCTAAGTTTTTCAGTGCAACTCACTCATATACTATGTACTACACTGTGCGTTTCTTATATTCTAAGTTTTTCAGTGCAACTCACTCATATACTATGTACTACACTGTGCGTTTCTTATATTCTAAGTTTTTCAGTGCAACTCACTCATATACTATGTACTACACTGTGCGTTTCTTATATTCTAAGTTTTTCAGTGCAACTCACTCATATACTATGTACTACACTGTGCGTTTCTTATATTCTAAGTTTTTCAGTGCAACTCACTCATATACTACGTACTACACTGTGCGTTTCTTATATTCTAAGTTTTTCAGTGCAACTCACTCATATACTACGTACTACACTGTGCGTTTCTTATATTCTAAGTTTTTCAGTGCAACTCACTCATATACTATGTACTACACTGTGCGTTTCTTATATTCTAAGTTTTTCAGTGCAACTCACTCATATACTATGTACTTCACTGTGCGTTTCTTATATTCTAAGTTTTTCAGTGCAACTCACTCATATACTATGTACTACACTGTGCATTTCGTGTAATGCGGGTTTTACAGTAAATTCTAAGTTTTTCAGTGTAACTCACTCATATACTATGTACTACACTGTGCGTTTCTTATATTCTAAGTTTTTCAGTGCAACTCACTCATATACTATGTACTACACTGTGCGTTTCTTATATTCTAAGTTTTTCAGTGCAACTCACTCATATACTATGTACTACACTGTGCGTTTCTTATATTCTAAGTTTTTCAGTGCAACTCACTCATATACTATGTACTACACTGTGCGTTTCTTATATTCTAAGTTTTTCAGTGCAACTCACTCATATACTATGTACTACACTGTGCGTTTCTTATATTCTAAGTTTTTCAGTGCAACTCACTCATATACTACGTACTACACTGTGCGTTTCTTATATTCTAAGTTTTTCAGTGCAACTCACTCATATACTACGTACTACACTGTGCGTTTCTTATATTCTAAGTTTTTCAGTGCAACTCACTCATATACTACGTACTACACTGTGCGTTTCTTATATTCTAAGTTTTTCAGTGCAACTCACTCATATACTATGTACTACACTGTGCGTTTCTTATATTCTAAGTTTTTCAGTGCAACTCACTCATATACTACTTACTACACTGTGCGTTTCTTAAATTCTAAGTTTTTCAGTGCAACTCACTCATATACTACGTACTACACTCTGCGTTTCTTATATTCTAAGTTTTTCAGTGCAACTCACTCATATACTATGTACTACACTGTGCGTTTCTTATATTCTAAGTTTTTCAGTGCAACTCACTCATATACTATGTACTACACTGTGCGTTTCTTATATTCTAAGTTTTTCAGTGCAACTCACTCATATACTATGTACTACACTGTGCATTTCTTATATTCTAAGTTTTTCAGTGCAACTCACTCATATACTATGTACTACACTGTGCGTTTCTTATATTCTAAGTTTTTCAGTGCAACTCACTCATATACTATGTACTACACTGTGCGTTTCTTTTATTCTAAGTTTTTCTGTGCAACTCACTCATATACTATGTACTACACTGTGCGTTTCTTATATTCTAAGTTTTTCAGTGCAACTCACTCATATACTACGTACTACACTGTGCGTTTCTTATATTCTAAGTTTTTCAGTGCAACTCACTCATATACTACTTACTACACTGTGCGTTTCTTAAATTCTAAGTTTTTCAGTGCAACTCACTCATATACTACGTACTACACTGTGCGTTTCTTATATTCTAAGTTTTTCAGTGCAACTCACTCATATACTATGTACTACACTGTGCGTTTCTTATATTCTAAGTTTTTCAGTGCAACTCACTCATATACTATGTACTACACTGTGCGTTTCTTATATTCTAAGTTTTTCAGTGCAACTCACTCATATACTATGTACTACACTGTGCATTTCTTATATTCTAAGTTTTTCAGAGCAACTCACTCATATACTATGTACTACACTGTGCATTTCGTGTAATGCGGGTTTTTCAGTAAATTCTAAGTTTTTCTGTGCAACTCACTTATATACTATGTACTACACTGTGCGATTCTTATATTCTAAGTTTTTCAGTACAACTCACTCATATACTATGTACTACACTGTGCGTTTCTTATATTCTAAGTTTTTCAGTGCAACTCACTCATATACTATGTACTACACTGTGCGTTTCTTATATTCTAAGTTTTTCAGTGCAACTCACTCATATACTATGTACTACACTGTGCGTTTCTTATATTCTAAGTTTTTCAGTGCAACTCACTCATATACTATGTACTACACTGTGCGTTTCTTATATTCTAAGTTTTTCAGTGCTACTCACTCATATACTATGTACTACACTGTGCGTTTCTTATATTCTAAGTTTTTCAGTGCAACTCACTCATATACTATGTACTACACTGTGCGTTTCTTAAATTCTAAGTTTTTCAGTGCAACTCACTCATATACTATGTACTACACTGTGCGTTTCTTATATTCTAAGTTTTTCAGTGCAACTCACTCATATACTATGTACTACACTGTGCGTTTCTTATATTCTAAGTTTTTCAGTGCAACTCACTCATATACTATGTACTACACTGTGCGTTTCTTATATCCTATGTTTTTCAGTGCAACTCACTCATATACTATGTACTACACTGTGCGTTTCTTATATTCTAAGTTTTTCAGTGCAACTCACTCATATACTATGTACTACACTGTGCGTTTCTTATATTCTAAGTTTTTCATTGCAACTCACTCATATACTATGTACTACACTGTGCGTTTCTTATATTCTAAGTTTTTCAGTGCAACTCACTCATATACTATGTACTACACTGTGCGTTTCTTATATTCTAAATTTTTCAGTGCAACTCAATCATATAATATGTACTACACTGTGCGTTTCTTATATTCTAAGTTTTTCAGTGCAACTCACTCATATACTATGTACTACACTGTGCATTTCGTGGAATGCGGGTTTTTCAGTAAATTCTAAGTTTTTCAGTGCAACTCACTCATATACTATGTACTACACTGTGCGTTTCTTATATTCTAAGTTTTTCAGTGCAACTCACTCATATACTATGTACTACACTGTGCGTTTCTTATATTCTAAATTTTTCAGTGCAACTCAATCATATAATATGTACTACACTGTGCGTTTCTTATATTCTAAGTTTTTCAGTGCAACTCACTCATATACTATGTACTACACTGTGCATTTCGTGGAATGCGGGTTTTTCAGTAAATTCTAAGTTTTTCAGTGCAACTCACTCATATACTATGTACTACACTGTGCGTTTCTTATATTCTAAGTTTTTCAGTGCAACTCACTCATATACTATGTACTACACTGTGCGTTTCTTATATTCTAAGTTTTTCAGTGCAACTCACTCATATACTATGTACTACACTGTGCGTTTCTTATATTCTAAATTTTTCAGTGCAACTCACTCATATATTATGTACTACACTGTGCGTTTCTTATATTCTAAGTTTTTCAGTGCAACTCACTCATATACTATGTACTACACTGTGCATTTCGTATAATGCGGGTTTTTCAGTAAATTCTAAGTTTTTCAGTGCAACTCATTCATATACTATGTACTATACTGTGCGTTTCTTATATTCTAAGTTTTTCAGTGCAACTCACTCATATACTATGTACTACACTGTGCGTTTCTTATATTCTAAGTTTTTCAGTGCAACTAACTCATATACTACGTACTACACTGTGCGTTTCTTACATTCTAAGTTTTTCAGTGCAACTCACTCATATACTATGTACTACACTGTGCGTTTCTTATATTCTAAGTTTTTCAGTGCAACTCACTCATATACTATGTACTACACTGTGCGTTTCTTATATTCTAAGTTTTTCAGTGCAACTCACTCATATACTATGTACTACACTGTGCGTTTCTTATATTCTAAGTTTTTCAGTGCAACTCACTCATATACTATGTACTACACTGTGCGTTTCTTATATTCTAAGTTTTTCAGTGCAACTCACTCATATACTATGTACTACACTGTGCGTTTCTTATATTCTAAGTTTTTCAGTGCAACTCACTCATATACTATGTACTACACTGTGCGTTTCTTATATTCTAAGTTTTTCAGTGCTACTCACTCATATACTATGTACTACACTGTGCGTTTCTTATATTCTAAGTTTTTCAGTGCAACTCACTCATATACTATGTACTACACTGTGCGTTTCTTAAATTCTAAGTTTTTCAGTGCAACTCACTCATATACTATGTACTACACTGTGCGTTTCTTATATTCTAAGTTTTTCAGTGCAACTCACTCATATACTATGTACTACACTGTGCGTTTCTTATATTCTAAGTTTTTCAGTGCAACTCACTCATATACTATGTACTACACTGTGCGTTTCTTATATTCTATGTTTTTCAGTGCAACTCACTCATATACTATGTACTACACTGTGCGTTTCTTATATTCTAAGTTTTTCAGTGCAACTCACTCATATACTATGTACTACACTGTGCGTTTCTTATATTCTAAGTTTTTCAGTGCAACTCACTCATATACTATGTACTACACTGTGCGTTTCTTATATTCTAAGTTTTTCAGTGCAACTCACTCATATACTATGTACTACACTGTGCGTTTCTTATATTCTAAATTTTTCAGTGCAACTCACTCATATAATATGTACTACACTGTGCGTTTCTTATATTCTAAGTTTTTCAGTGCAACTCACTCATATACTATGTACTACACTGTGCATTTCGTGTAATGCGGGTTTTTCAGTAAATTCCAAGTTTTTCAGTGCAACTCACTCATATACTATGTACTACACTGTGCGTTTCTTATATTCTAAGTTTTTCAGTGCAACTCACTCATATACTATGTACTACACTGTGCGTTTCTTATATTCTAAGTTTTTCAGTGCAACTCACTCATATACTATGTACTACACTGTGCGTTTCTTATATTCTAAGTTTTTCAGTGCAACTCACTCATATACTACGTACTACACTGTGCGTTTCTTATATTCTAAGTTTTTCAGTGCAACTCACTCATATACTACGTACTACACTGTGCGTTTCTTATATTCTAAGTTTTTCAGTGCAACTCACTCATATACTATGTACTACACTGTGCGTTTCTTATATTCTAAGTTTTTCAGTGCAACTCACTCATATACTACTTACTACACTGTGCGTTTCTTAAATTCTAAGTTTTTCAGTGCAACTCACTCATATACTACGTACTACACTGTGCGTTTCTTATATTCTAAGTTTTTCAGTGCAACTCACTCATATACTATGTACTACACTGTGCGTTTCTTATATTCTAAGTTTTTCAGTGCAACTCACTCATATACTATGTACTTCACTGTGCGTTTCTTATATTCTAAGTTTTTCAGTGCAACTCACTCATATACTATGTACTACACTGTGCATTTCGTGTAATGCGGGTTTTACAGTAAATTCTAAGTTTTTCAGTGTAACTCACTCATATACTATGTACTACACTGTGCGTTTCTTATATTCTAAGTTTTTCAGTGCAACTCACTCATATACTATGTACTACACTGTGCGTTTCTTATATTCTAAGTTTTTCAGTGCAACTCACTCATATACTATGTACTACACTGTGCGTTTCTTATATTCTAAGTTTTTCAGTGCAACTCACTCATATACTATGTACTACACTGTGCGTTTCTTATATTCTAAGTTTTTCAGTGCAACTCACTCATATACTATGTACTACACTGTGCGTTTCTTATATTCTAAGTTTTTCAGTGCAACTCACTCATATACTACGTACTACACTGTGCGTTTCTTATATTCTAAGTTTTTCAGTGCAACTCACTCATATACTACGTACTACACTGTGCGTTTCTTATATTCTAAGTTTTTCAGTGCAACTCACTCATATACTACGTACTACACTGTGCGTTTCTTATATTCTAAGTTTTTCAGTGCAACTCACTCATATACTATGTACTACACTGTGCGTTTCTTATATTCTAAGTTTTTCAGTGCAACTCACTCATATACTACTTACTACACTGTGCGTTTCTTAAATTCTAAGTTTTTCAGTGCAACTCACTCATATACTACGTACTACACTCTGCGTTTCTTATATTCTAAGTTTTTCAGTGCAACTCACTCATATACTATGTACTACACTGTGCGTTTCTTATATTCTAAGTTTTTCAGTGCAACTCACTCATATACTATGTACTACACTGTGCGTTTCTTATATTCTAAGTTTTTCAGTGCAACTCACTCATATACTATGTACTACACTGTGCATTTCTTATATTCTAAGTTTTTCAGTGCAACTCACTCATATACTATGTACTACACTGTGCGTTTCTTATATTCTAAGTTTTTCAGTGCAACTCACTCATATACTATGTACTACACTGTGCGTTTCTTTTATTCTAAGTTTTTCTGTGCAACTCACTCATATACTATGTACTACACTGTGCGTTTCTTATATTCTAAGTTTTTCAGTGCAACTCACTCATATACTACGTACTACACTGTGCGTTTCTTATATTCTAAGTTTTTCAGTGCAACTCACTCATATACTATGTACTACACTGTGCATTTCGTGTAATGCGGGTTTTTCAGTAAATTCTAAGTTTTTCAGTGCAACTCACTCATATACTACGTACTACACTGTGCGTTTCTTATATTCTAAGTTTTTCAGTGCAACTCACTCATATACTATGTACTACACTGTGCGTTTCTTATATTCTAAGTTTTTCAGTGCAACTCACTCATATACTATGTACTACACTGTGCGTTTCTTATATTCTAAGTTTTTCAGTGCAACTCACTCATATACTATGTACTACACTGTGCATTTCTTATATTCTAAGTTTTTCAGAGCAACTCACTCATATACTATGTACTACACTGTGCATTTCGTGTAATGCGGGTTTTTCAGTAAATTCTAAGTTTTTCTGTGCAACTCACTTATATACTATGTACTACACTGTGCGATTCTTATATTCTAAGTTTTTCAGTACAACTCACTCATATACTATGTACTACACTGTGCGTTTCTTATATTCTAAGTTTTTCAGTGCAACTCACTCATATACTATGTACTACACTGTGCGTTTCTTATATTCTAAGTTTTTCAGTGCAACTCACTCATATACTATGTACTACACTGTGCGTTTCTTATATTCTAAGTTTTTCAGTGCAACTCACTCATATACTATGTACTACACTGTGCGTTTCTTATATTCTAAGTTTTTCAGTGCAACTCACTCATATACTATGTACTACACTGTGCGTTTCTTATATTCTAAGTTTTTCAGTGCAACTCACTCATATACTATGTACTACACTGTGCGTTTCTTATATTCTAAGTTTTTCAGTGCAACTCACTCATATACTATGTACTACACTGTGCGTTTCTTATATCCTATGTTTTTCAGTGCAACTCACTCATATACTATGTACTACACTGTGCGTTTCTTATATTCTAAGTTTTTCAGTGCAACTCACTCATATACTATGTACTACACTGTGCGTTTCTTATATTCTAAGTTTTTCATTGCAACTCACTCATATACTATGTACTACACTGTGCGTTTCTTATATTCTAAGTTTTTCAGTGCAACTCACTCATATACTATGTACTACACTGTGCGTTTCTTATATTCTAAATTTTTCAGTGCAACTCAATCATATAATATGTACTACACTGTGCGTTTCTTATATTCTAAGTTTTTCAGTGCAACTCACTCATATACTATGTACTACACTGTGCGTTTCTTATATTCTAAGTTTTTCAGTGCAACTCACTCATATACTATGTACTACACTGTGCGTTTCTTATATTCTAAGTTTTTCAGTGCAACTCACTCATATATTATGTACTACACTGTGCGTTTCTTATATTCTAAGTTTTTCAGTGCAACTCACTCATATACTATGTACTACACTGTGCATTTCGTATAATGCGGGTTTTTCAGTAAATTCTAAGTTTTTCAGTGCAACTCACTCATATATTATGTACTACACTGTGCGTTTCTTATATTCTAAGTTTTTCAGTGCAACTCACTCATATACTACTTACTACACTGTGCGTTTCTTAAATTCTAAGTTTTTCAGTGCAACTCACTCATATACTACGTACTACACTCTGCGTTTCTTATATTCTAAGTTTTTCAGTGCAACTCACTCATATACTATGTACTACACTGTGCGTTTCTTATATTCTAAGTTTTTCAGTGCAACTCACTCATATACTATGTACTACACTGTGCGTTTCTTATATTCTAAGTTTTTCAGTGCAACTCACTCATATACTACGTACTACACTGTGCGTTTCTTATATTCTAAGTTTTTCAGTGCAACTCACTCATATACTATGTACTACACTGTGCGTTTCTTATATTCTAAGTTTTTCAGTGCAACTCACTCATATACTACTTACTACACTGTGCGTTTCTTAAATTCTAAGTTTTTCAGTGCAACTCACTCATATACTACGTACTACACTCTGCGTTTCTTATATTCTAAGTTTTTCAGTGCAACTCACTCATATACTATGTACTACACTGTGCGTTTCTTATATTCTAAGTTTTTCAGTGCAACTCACTCATATACTATGTACTACACTGTGCGTTTCTTATATTCTAAGTTTTTCAGTGCAACTCACTCATATACTATGTACTACACTGTGCATTTCTTATATTCTAAGTTTTTCAGTGCAACTCACTCATATACTATGTACTACACTGTGCGTTTCTTATATTCTAAGTTTTTCAGTGCAACTCACTCATATACTATGTACTACACTGTGCGTTTCTTTTATTCTAAGTTTTTCTGTGCAACTCACTCATATACTATGTACTACACTGTGCGTTTCTTATATTCTAAGTTTTTCAGTGCAACTCACTCATATACTACGTACTACACTGTGCGTTTCTTATATTCTAAGTTTTTCAGTGCAACTCACTCATATACTACTTACTACACTGTGCGTTTCTTAAATTCTAAGTTTTTCAGTGCAACTCACTCATATACTACGTACTACACTGTGCGTTTCTTATATTCTAAGTTTTTCAGTGCAACTCACTCATATACTATGTACTACACTGTGCGTTTCTTATATTCTAAGTTTTTCAGTGCAACTCACTCATATACTATGTACTACACTGTGCGTTTCTTATATTCTAAGTTTTTCAGTGCAACTCACTCATATACTATGTACTACACTGTGCATTTCTTATATTCTAAGTTTTTCAGAGCAACTCACTCATATACTATGTACTACACTGTGCATTTCGTGTAATGCGGGTTTTTCAGTAAATTCTAAGTTTTTCTGTGCAACTCACTTATATACTATGTACTACACTGTGCGATTCTTATATTCTAAGTTTTTCAGTACAACTCACTCATATACTATGTACTACACTGTGCGTTTCTTATATTCTAAGTTTTTCAGTGCAACTCACTCATATACTATGTACTACACTGTGCGTTTCTTATATTCTAAGTTTTTCAGTGCAACTCACTCATATACTATGTACTACACTGTGCGTTTCTTATATTCTAAGTTTTTCAGTGCAACTCACTCATATACTATGTACTACACTGTGCGTTTCTTATATTCTAAGTTTTTCAGTGCTACTCACTCATATACTATGTACTACACTGTGCGTTTCTTATATTCTAAGTTTTTCAGTGCAACTCACTCATATACTATGTACTACACTGTGCGTTTCTTAAATTCTAAGTTTTTCAGTGCAACTCACTCATATACTATGTACTACACTGTGCGTTTCTTATATTCTAAGTTTTTCAGTGCAACTCACTCATATACTATGTACTACACTGTGCGTTTCTTATATTCTAAGTTTTTCAGTGCAACTCACTCATATACTATGTACTACACTGTGCGTTTCTTATATCCTATGTTTTTCAGTGCAACTCACTCATATACTATGTACTACACTGTGCGTTTCTTATATTCTAAGTTTTTCAGTGCAACTCACTCATATACTATGTACTACACTGTGCGTTTCTTATATTCTAAGTTTTTCATTGCAACTCACTCATATACTATGTACTACACTGTGCGTTTCTTATATTCTAAGTTTTTCAGTGCAACTCACTCATATACTATGTACTACACTGTGCGTTTCTTATATTCTAAATTTTTCAGTGCAACTCAATCATATAATATGTACTACACTGTGCGTTTCTTATATTCTAAGTTTTTCAGTGCAACTCACTCATATACTATGTACTACACTGTGCATTTCGTGGAATGCGGGTTTTTCAGTAAATTCTAAGTTTTTCAGTGCAACTCACTCATATACTATGTACTACACTGTGCGTTTCTTATATTCTAAGTTTTTCAGTGCAACTCACTCATATACTATGTACTACACTGTGCGTTTCTTATATTCTAAGTTTTTCAGTGCAACTCACTCATATACTATGTACTACACTGTGCGTTTCTTATATTCTAAGTTTTTCAGTGCAACTCACTCATATATTATGTACTACACTGTGCGTTTCTTATATTCTAAGTTTTTCAGTGCAACTCACTCATATACTATGTACTACACTGTGCATTTCGTATAATGCGGGTTTTTCAGTAAATTCTAAGTTTTTCAGTGCAACTCACTCATATATTATGTACTACACTGTGCGTTTCTTATATTCTAAGTTTTTCAGTGCAACTCACTCATATACTATGTACTACACTGTGCATTTCGTATAATGCGGGTTTTTCAGTAAATTCTAAGTTTTTCAGTGCAACTCATTCATATACTATGTACTATACTGTGCGTTTCTTATATTCTAAGTTTTTCAGTGCAACTCACTCATATACTATGTACTACACTGTGCGTTTCTTATATTCTAAGTTTTTCAGTGCAACTAACTCATATACTACGTACTACACTGTGCGTTTCTTACATTCTAAGTTTTTCAGTGCAACTCACTCATATACTACGTACTACACTGTGCGTTTCTTATATTCTAAGTTTTTCAGTGCAACTCACTCATATACTATGTACTACACTGTGCGTTTCTTATATTCTAAGTTTTTCAGTGCAACTCACTCATATACTATGTAATACACTGTGCGTTTCTTATATTCTAAGTTTTTCAGTGCAACTCACTCATATACTATGTACTACACTGTGCGTTTCTTATATTCTAAGTTTTTCAGTGCAACTCACTCATATACTATGTACTACACTGTGCGTTTCTTATATTCTAAGTTTTTCAGTGCAACTCACTCATATACTATGTACTACACTGTGCGTTTCTTATATTCTAAGTTTTTCAGTGCTACTCACTCATATACTATGTACTACACTGTGCGTTTCTTATATTCTAAGTTTTTCAGTGCAACTCACTCATATACTATGTACTACACTGTGCGTTTCTTAAATTCTAAGTTTTTCAGTGCAACTCACTCATATACTATGTACTACACTGTGCGTTTCTTATATTCTAAGTTTTTCAGTGCAACTCACTCATATACTATGTACTACACTGTGCGTTTCTTATATTCTAAGTTTTTCAGTGCAACTCACTCATATACTATGTACTACACTGTGCGTTTCTTATATTCTATGTTTTTCAGTGCAACTCACTCATATACTATGTACTACACTGTGCGTTTCTTATATTCTAAGTTTTTCAGTGCAACTCACTCATATACTATGTACTACACTGTGCGTTTCTTATATTCTAAGTTTTTCAGTGCAACTCACTCATATACTATGTACTACACTGTGCGTTTCTTATATTCTAAGTTTTTCAGTGCAACTCACTCATATACTATGTACTACACTGTGCGTTTCTTATATTCTAAATTTTTCAGTGCAACTCACTCATATAATATGTACTACACTGTGCGTTTCTTATATTCTAAGTTTTTCAGTGCAACTCACTCATATACTATGTATTACACTGTGCATTTCGTGTAATGCGGGTTTTTCAGTAAATTCCAAGTTTTTCAGTGCAACTCACTCATATACTATGTACTACACTGTGCGTTTCTTATATTCTAAGTTTTTCAGTGCAACTCACTCATATACTATGTACTACACTGTGCGTTTCTTATATTCTAAGTTTTTCAGTGCAACTCACTCATATACTATGTACTACACTGTGCGTTTCTTATATTCTAAGTTTTTCAGTGCAACTCACTCATATACTACGTACTACACTGTGCGTTTCTTATATTCTAAGTTTTTCAGTGCAACTCACTCATATACTACGTACTACACTGTGCGTTTCTTATATTCTAAGTTTTTCAGTGCAACTCACTCATATACTATGTACTACACTGTGCGTTTCTTATATTCTAAGTTTTTCAGTGCAACTCACTCATATACTACTTACTACACTGTGCGTTTCTTAAATTCTAAGTTTTTCAGTGCAACTCACTCATATACTACGTACTACACTGTGCGTTTCTTATATTCTAAGTTTTTCAGTGCAACTCACTCATATACTATGTACTACACTGTGCGTTTCTTATATTCTAAGTTTTTCAGTGCAACTCACTCATATACTATGTACTACACTGTGCGTTTCTTATATTCTAAGTTTTTCAGTGCAACTCACTCATATACTATGTACTACACTGTGCATTTCGTGTAATGCGGTTTTACAGTAAATTCTAAGTTTTTCAGTGCAACTCACTCATATACTATGTACTACACTGTGCGTTTCTTATATTCTAAGTTTTTCAGTGCAACTCACTCATATACTATGTACTACACTGTGCGTTTCTTATATCCTATGTTTTTCAGTGCAACTCACTCATATACTATGTACTACACTGTGCGTTTCTTATATTCTAAGTTTTTCTGTGCAACTCACTCATATACTATGTACTACACTGTGCGTTTCTTATATTCTAAGTTTTTCAGTGCAACTCACTCATATACTATGTACTACACTGTGCGTTTCTTATATTCTAAGTTTTTCAGTGCAACTCACTCATATACTATGTACTACACTGTGCGTTTCTTATATTCTAAGTTTTTCAGTGCAACTCACTCATATACTATGTACTACACTGTGCGTTTCTTATATTCTAAGTTTTTCAGTGCAACTCACTCATATACTATGTACTACACTGTGCGTTTCTTATATTCTAAGTTTTTCAGTGCAACTCACTCATATACTATGTACTACACTGTGCGTTTCTTATATTCTAAGTTTTTCAGTGCAACTCACTCATATACTATGTACTACACTGTGCGTTTCTTATATTCTAAGTTTTTCAGTGCTACTCACTCATATACTATGTACTACACTGTGCGTTTCTTATATTCTAAATTTTTCAGTGCAACTCACTCATATAATATGTACTACACTGTGCGTTTCTTATATTCTAAGTTTTTCAGTGCAACTCACTCATATACTATGTACTACACTGTGCATTTCGTATAATGCGGGTTTTTCAGTAAATTCTAAGTTTTTCAGTGCAACTCATTCATATACTATGTACTATACTGTGCGTTTCTTATATTCTAAGTTTTTCAGTGCAACTCACTCATATACTATGTACTACACTGTGCGTTTCTTATATTCTAAGTTTTTCAGTGCAACTAACTCATATACTACGTACTACACTGTGCGTTTCTTACATTCTAAGTTTTTCAGTGCAACTCACTCATATACTATGTACTACACTGTGCGTTTCTTATATTCTAAGTTTTTCAGTGCAACTCACTCATATACTATGTACTACACTGTGCGTTTCTTATATTCTAAGTTTTTCAGTGCAACTCACTCATATACTATGTAATACACTGTGCGTTTCTTATATTCTAAGTTTTTCAGTGCAACTCACTCATATACTATGTACTACACTGTGCGTTTCTTATATTCTAAGTTTTTCAGTGCAACTCACTCATATACTATGTACTACACTGTGCGTTTCTTATATTCTAAGTTTTTCAGTGCAACTCACTCATATACTATGTACTACACTGTGCGTTTCTTATATTCTAAGTTTTTCAGTGCTACTCACTCATATACTATGTACTACACTGTGCGTTTCTTATATTCTAAGTTTTTCAGTGCAACTCACTCATATACTATGTACTACACTGTGCGTTTCTTAAATTCTAAGTTTTTCAGTGCAACTCACTCATATACTATGTACTACACTGTGCGTTTCTTATATTCTAAGTTTTTCAGTGCAACTCACTCATATACTATGTACTACACTGTGCGTTTCTTATATTCTAAGTTTTTCAGTGCAACTCACTCATATACTATGTACTACACTGTGCGTTTCTTATATTCTATGTTTTTCAGTGCAACTCACTCATATACTATGTACTACACTGTGCGTTTCTTATATTCTAAGTTTTTCAGTGCAACTCACTCATATACTATGTACTACACTGTGCGTTTCTTATATTCTAAGTTTTTCAGTGCAACTCACTCATATACTATGTACTACACTGTGCGTTTCTTATATTCTAAGTTTTTCAGTGCAACTCACTCATATACTATGTAGTACACTGTGCGTTTCTTATATTCTAAATTTTTCAGTGCAACTCACTCATATAATATGTACTACACTGTGCGTTTCTTATATTCTAAGTTTTTCAGTGCAACTCACTCATATACTATGTATTACACTGTGCATTTCGTGTAATGCGGGTTTTTCAGTAAATTCCAAGTTTTTCAGTGCAACTCACTCATATACTATGTACTACACTGTGCGTTTCTTATATTCTAAGTTTTTCAGTGCAACTCACTCATATACTATGTACTACACTGTGCGTTTCTTATATTCTAAGTTTTTCAGTGCAACTCACTCATATACTATGTACTACACTGTGCGTTTCTTATATTCTAAGTTTTTCAGTGCAACTCACTCATATACTACGTACTACACTGTGCGTTTCTTATATTCTAAGTTTTTCAGTGCAACTCACTCATATACTACGTACTACACTGTGCGTTTCTTATATTCTAAGTTTTTCAGTGCAACTCACTCATATACTATGTACTACACTGTGCGTTTCTTATATTCTAAGTTTTTCAGTGCAACTCACTCATATACTACTTACTACACTGTGCGTTTCTTAAATTCTAAGTTTTTCAGTGCAACTCACTCATATACTACGTACTACACTGTGCGTTTCTTATATTCTAAGTTTTTCAGTGCAACTCACTCATATACTATGTACTACACTGTGCGTTTCTTATATTCTAAGTTTTTCAGTGCAACTCACTCATATACTATGTACTACACTGTGCGTTTCTTATATTCTAAGTTTTTCAGTGCAACTCACTCATATACTATGTACTACACTGTGCGTTTCTTATATCCTATGTTTTTCAGTGCAACTCACTCATATACTATGTACTACACTGTGCGTTTCTTATATTCTAAGTTTTTCTGTGCAACTCACTCATATACTATGTACTACACTGTGCGTTTCTTATATTCTAAGTTTTTCAGTGCAACTCACTCATATACTATGTACTACACTGTGCGTTTCTTATATTCTAAGTTTTTCAGTGCAACTCACTCATATACTATGTACTACACTGTGCGTTTCTTATATTCTAAGTTTTTCTGTGCAACTCACTCATATACTATGTACTACACTGTGCGTTTCTTATATTCTAAGTTTTTCAGTGCAACTCACTCATATACTACTTACTACACTGTGCGTTTCTTAAATTCTAAGTTTTTCAGTGCAACTCACTCATATACTACGTACTACACTGTGCGTTTCTTATATTCTAAATTTTTCAGTGCAACTCACTCATATACTATGTACTACACTGTGCGTTTCTTATATTCTAAGTTTTTCAGTGCAACTCACTCATATACTATGTACTACACTGTGCGTTTCTTATATTCTAAGTTTTTCAGTGCAACTCACTCATATACTATGTACTACACTGTGCGTTTCTTATATTCTAAGTTTTTCAGTGCAACTCACTCATATACTATGTACTACACTGTACGTTTCTTAAATTCTAAGTTTTTCAGTGCAACTCACTCATATACTATGTACTACACTGTGCGTTTCTTATATTCTATGTTTTTCAGTGCAACTCACTCATATACTATGTACTACACTGTGCGTTTCTTATATTCTAAGTTTTTCAGTGCAACTCACTCATATACTATGTACTACACTGTGCGTTTCTTATATTCTAAGTTTTTCAGTGCAACTCACTCATATACAATGTACTACACTGTGCGTTTCTTATATTCTAAGTTTTTCAGTGCAACTCACTCATATACTATGTACTACACTGTGCGTTTCTTATATTCTAAATTTTTCAGTGCAACTCACTCATATACTATGTACTACACTGTGCGTTTCTTATATTCTAAGTTTTTCAGTGCAACTCACTCATATACTATGTACTACACTGTGCATTTCGTGTAATGCGGGTTTTTCAGTAAATTCTAAGTTTTTCAGTGCAACTCACTCATATACTATGTACTACACTGTGCGTTTCTTATATTCTAAGTTTTTCAGTGCAACTCACTCATATACTATGTACTACACTGTGCGTTTCTTATATTCTAAGTTTTTCAGTGCAACTCACTCATATACTATGTACTACACTGTGCGTTTCTTATATTCTAAGTTTTTCAGTGCAACTCACTCATATACTATGTACTACACTGTGCGTTTCTTATATTCTAAGTTTTTCAGTGCAACTCACTCATATACTACGTACTACACTGTGCGTTTCTTATATTCTAAGTTTTTCAGTGCAACTCACTCATATACTACGTACTACACTGTGCGTTTCTTATATTCTAAGTTTTTCAGTGCAACTCACTCATATACTACGTACTACACTGTGCGTTTCTTATATTCTAAGTTTTTCAGTGCAACTCACTCATATACTACGTACTACACTGTGCGTTTCTTATATTCTAAGTTTTTCAGTGCAACTCACTCATATACTACGTACTACACTGTGCGTTTCTTATATTCTAAGTTTTTCAGTGCAACTCACTCATATACTACTTACTACACTGTGCGTTTCTTATATTCTAAGTTTTTCAGTGCAACTCACTCATATACTACGTACTACACTGTGCGTTTCTTATATTCTAAGTTTTTCAGTGCAACTCACTCATATACTACGTACTACACTGTGCGTTTCTTATATTCTAAGTTTTTCAGTGCAACTCACTCATATACTACGTACTACACTGTGCGTTTCTTATATTCTAAGTTTTTCAGTGCAACTCACTCATATACTATGTACTACACTGTGCATTTCTTATATTCTAAGTTTTTCAGTGCAACTCACTCATATACTATGTACTACACTGTGCGTTTCTTATATTCTAAGTTTTTCTGTGCAACTCACTCATATACTATGTACTACACTGTGCGTTTCTTATATTCTAAGTTTTTTTGTGCAACTCACTCATATACTATGTACTACACTGTGCGTTTCTTATATTCTAAGTTTTTCAGTGCAACTCACTCATATACTACTTACTACACTGTGCGTTTCTTAAATTCTAAGTTTTTCAGTGCAACTCACTCATATACTACGTACTACACTGTGCGTTTCTTATATTCTAAATTTTTCAGTGCAACTCACTCATATACTACGTACTACACTGTGCGTTTCTTATATTCTAAGTTTTTCAGTGCAACTCACTCATATACTATGTACTACACTGTGCGTTTCTTATATTCTAAGTTTTTCAGTGCAACTCACTCATATACTATGTACTACACTGTGCGTTTCTTATATTCTAAGTTTTTCAGTGCAACTCACTCATATACTATGTACTACACTGTAAGTTTCTTAAATTCTAAGTTTTTCAGTGCAACTCACTCATATACAATGTACTACACTGTGCGTTTCTTATATTCTAAGTTTTTCAGTGCAACTCACTCATATACTATGTACTACACTGTGCGTTTCTTATATTCTAAGTTTTTCAGTGCAACTCACTCATATACTATGTACTACACTGTGCGTTTCTTATATTCTAAGTTTTTCAGTGCAACTCACTCATATACTATGTACTACACTGTGCGTTTCTTATATTCTAAGTTTTTCAGTGCAACTCACTCATATACAATGTACTACACTGTGCGTTTCTTATATTCTAAGTTTTTCAGTGCAACTCACTCATATACTATGTACTACACTGTGCGTTTCTTATATTCTAAATTTTTCAGTGCAACTCACTCATATACTATGTACTACACTGTGCGTTTCTTATATTCTAAATTTTTCAGTGCAACTCACTCATATAATATGTACTACACTGTGCGTTTCTTATATTCTAAGTTTTTCTGTGCAACTCACTCATATACTATGTACTACACTGTGCGTTTCTTATATTCTAAGTTTTTCTGTGCAACTCACTCATATACTATGTACTACACTGTGCGATTCTTATATTCTAAGTTTTTCAGTGCAACTCACTCATATACTACTTACTACACTGTGCGTTTCTTAAATTCTAAGTTTTTCAGTGCAACTCACTCATATACTACGTACTACACTGTGCGTTTCTTATATTCTAAATTTTTCAGTGCAACTCACTCATATACTATGTACTACACTGTGCGTTTCTTATATTCTAAGTTTTTCAGTGCAACTCACTCATATACTATGTACTACACTGTGCGTTTCTTATATTCTAAGTTTTTCAGTGCAACTCACTCATATACTATGTACTACACTGTGCGTTTCTTATATTCTAAGTTTTTCAGTGCAACTCACTCATATACTATGTACTACACTGTACGTTTCTTAAATTCTAAGTTTTTCAGTGCAACTCACTCATATACTATGTACTACACTGTGCGTTTCTTATATTCTAAGTTTTTCAGTGCAACTCACTCATATACTATGTACTACACTGTGCGTTTCTTATATTCTATGTTTTTCAGTGCAACTCACTCATATACTATGTACTACACTGTGCGTTTCTTATATTCTAAGTTTTTCAGTGCAACTCACTCATATACTATGTACTACACTGTGCGTTTCTTATATTCTAAGTTTTTCAGTGCAACTCACTCATATACAATGTACTACACTGTGCGTTTCTTATATTCTAAGTTTTTCAGTGCAACTCACTCATATACTATGTACTACACTGTGCGTTTCTTATATTCTAAATTTTTCAGTGCAACTCACTCATATAATATGTACTACACTGTGCGTTTCTTATATTCTAAGTTTTTCAGTGCAACTCACTCATATACTATGTACTACACTGTGCATTTCGTGTAATGCGGGTTTTTCAGTAAATTCTAAGTTTTTCAGTGCAACTCACTCATATACTATGTACTACACTGTGCGTTTCTTATATTCTAAGTTTTTCAGTGCAACTCACTCATATACTATGTACTACACTGTGCGTTTCTTATATTCTAAGTTTTTCAGTGCAACTCACTCATATACTATGTACTACACTGTGCGTTTCTTATATTCTAAGTTTTTCAGTGCAACTCACTCATATACTATGTACTACACTGTGCGTTTCTTATATTCTAAGTTTTTCAGTGCAACTCACTCATATACTATGTACTACACTGTGCGTTTCTTATATTCTAAGTTTTTCAGTGCAACTCACTCATATACTATGTACTACACTGTGCGTTTCTTATATTCTAAGTTTTTCAGTGCAACTCACTCATATACTACGTACTACACTGTGCGTTTCTTATATTCTAAGTTTTTCAGTGCAACTCACTCATATACTACGTACTACACTGTGCGTTTCTTATATTCTAAGTTTTTCAGTGCAACTCACTCATATACTATGTACTACACTGTGCGTTTCTTATATTCTAAGTTTTTCAGTGCAACTCACTCATATACTACTTACTACACTGTGCGTTTCTTAAATTCTAAGTTTTTCAGTGCAACTCACTCATATACTACGTACTACACTGTGCGTTTCTTATATTCTAAGTTTTTCAGTGCAACTCACTCATATACTACGTACTACACTGTGCGTTTCTTATATTCTAAGTTTTTCAGTGCAACTCACTCATATACTCTGTACTACACTGTGCGTTTCTTATATTCTAAGTTTTTCAGTGCAACTCACTCATATACTATGTACTACACTGTGCATTTCTTATATTCTAAGTTTTTCAGTGCAACTCACTCATATACTATGTACTACACTGTGCGTTTCTTATATTCTAAGTTTTTCAGTGCAACTCACTCATATACTACGTACTACACTGTGCGTTTCTTATATTCTAAGTTTTTCAGTGCAACTCACTCATATAATACCTACTACACTGTGCGTTTCTTATATTCTAAGTTTTTCAGTGCAACTCACTCATATACTACGTACTACACTGTGCGTTTCTTATATTCTAAGTTTTTCAGTGCAACTCACTCATATACTATGTACTACACTGTGCGTTTCTTATATTCTAAGTTTTTCAGTGCAACTCACTCATATACTACTTACTACACTGTGCGTTTCTTAAATTCTAAGTTTTTCAGTGCAACTCACTCATATACTACGTACTACACTGTGCGTTTCTTATATTCTAAGTTTTTCAGTGCAACTCACTCATATACTACGTACTACACTGTGCGTTTCTTATATTCTAAGTTTTTCAGTGCAACTCACTCATATACTATGTACTACACTGTGCGTTTCTTATATTCTAAGTTTTTCAGTGCAACTCACTCATATACTATGTACTACACTGTGCATTTCTTATATTCTAAGTTTTTCAGTGCAACTCACTCATATACTATGTACTACACTGTGCGTTTCTTATATTCTAAGTTTTTCTGTGCAACTCACTCATATACTATGTACTACACTGTGCGTTTCTTATATTCTAAGTTTTTCTGTGCAACTCACTCATATACTATGTACTACACTGTGCGTTTCTTATATTCTAAGTTTTTCAGTGCAACTCACTCATATACTACTTACTACACTGTGCGTTTCTTAAATTCTAAGTTTTTCAGTGCAACTCACTCATATACTACGTACTACACTGTGCGTTTCTTATATTCTAAATTTTTCAGTGCAACTCACTCATATACTATGTACTACACTGTGCGTTTCTTATATTCTAAGTTTTTCAGTGCAACTCACTCATATACTATGTACTACACTGTGCGTTTCTTATATTCTAAGTTTTTCAGTGCAACTCACTCATATACTATGTACTACACTGTGCGTTTCTTATATTCTAAGTTTTTCAGTGCAACTCACTCATATACTATGTACTACACTGTAAGTTTCTTAAATTCTAAGTTTTTCAGTGCAACTCACTCATATACAATGTACTACACTGTGCGTTTCTTATATTCTAAGTTTTTCAGTGCAACTCACTCATATACTATGTACTACACTGTGCGTTTCTTATATTTTAAGTTTTTCAGTGCAACTCACTCATATACTATGTACTACACTGTGCGTTTCTTATATTCTAAGTTTTTCAGTGCAACTCACTCATATACTATGTACTACACTGTGCGTTTCTTATATTCTAAGTTTTTCAGTGCAACTCACTCATATACAATGTACTACACTGTGCGTTTCTTATATTCTAAGTTTTTCAGTGCAACTCACTCATATACTATGTACTACACTGTGCGTTTCTTATATTCTAAATTTTTCAGTGCAACTCACTCATATACTATGTACTACACTGTGCGTTTCTTATATTCTAAATTTTTCAGTGCAACTCACTCATATAATATGTACTACACTGTGCGTTTCTTATATTCTAAGTTTTTCAGTGCAACTCACTCATATACTATGTACTACACTGTGCATTTCGTGTAATGCGGGTTTTTCAGTAAATTCTAAGTTTTTCAGTGCAACTCACTCATATACTATGTACTACACTGTGCGTTTCTTATATTCTAAGTTTTTCAGTGCAACTCACTCATATACTATGTACTACACTGTGCGTTTCTTATATTCTAAGTTTTTCAGTGCAACTCACTCATATACTATGTACTACACTGTGCGTTTCTTATATTCTAAGTTTTTCAGTGCAACTCACTCATATACTATGTACTACACTGTGCGTTTCTTATATTCTAAGTTTTTCAGTGCAACTCACTCATATACTATGTACTACACTGTGCGTTTCTTATATTCTAAGTTTTTCAGTGCAACTCACTCATATACTATGTACTACACTGTGCGTTTCTTATATTCTAAGTTTTTCAGTGCAACTCACTCATATACTACGTACTACACTGTGCGTTTCTTATATTCTAAGTTTTTCAGTGCAACTCACTCATATACTACGTACTACACTGTGCGTTTCTTATATTCTAAGTTTTTCAGTGCAACTCACTCATATACTACGTACTACACTGTGCGTTTCTTATATTCTAAGTTTTTCAGTGCAACTCACTCATATATTATGTACTACACTGTGCGTTTCTTATATTCTAAGTTTTTCAGTGCAACTCACTCATATACTACGTACTACACTGTGCGTTTCTTATATTCTAAGTTTTTCAGTGCAACTCACTCATATACTACTTACTACACTGTGCGTTTCTTAAATTCTAAGTTTTTCAGTGCAACTCACTCATATACTATGTACTACACTGTAAGTTTCTTAAATTCTAAGTTTTTCAGTGCAACTCACTCATATACAATGTACTACACTGTGCGTTTCTTATATTCTAAGTTTTTCAGTGCAACTCACTCATATACTATGTACTACACTGTGCGTTTCTTATATTTTAAGTTTTTCAGTGCAACTCACTCATATACTATGTACTACACTGTGCGTTTCTTATATTCTAAGTTTTTCAGTGCAACTCACTCATATACTATGTACTACACTGTGCGTTTCTTATATTCTAAGTTTTTCAGTGCAACTCACTCATATACAATGTACTACACTGTGCGTTTCTTATATTCTAAGTTTTTCAGTGCAACTCACTCATATACTATGTACTACACTGTGCGTTTCTTATATTCTAAATTTTTCAGTGCAACTCACTCATATACTATGTACTACACTGTGCGTTTCTTATATTCTAAATTTTTCAGTGCAACTCACTCATATAATATGTACTACACTGTGCGTTTCTTATATTCTAAGTTTTTCAGTGCAACTCACTCATATACTATGTACTACACTGTGCATTTCGTGTAATGCGGGTTTTTCAGTAAATTCTAAGTTTTTCAGTGCAACTCACTCATATACTATGTACTACACTGTGCGTTTCTTATATTCTAAGTTTTTCAGTGCAACTCACTCATATACTATGTACTACACTGTGCGTTTCTTATATTCTAAGTTTTTCAGTGCAACTCACTCATATACTATGTACTACACTGTGCGTTTCTTATATTCTAAGTTTTTCAGTGCAACTCACTCATATACTATGTACTACACTGTGCGTTTCTTATATTCTAAGTTTTTCAGTGCAACTCACTCATATACTATGTACTACACTGTGCGTTTCTTATATTCTAAGTTTTTCAGTGCAACTCACTCATATACTATGTACTACACTGTGCGTTTCTTATATTCTAAGTTTTTCAGTGCAACTCACTCATATACTACGTACTACACTGTGCGTTTCTTATATTCTAAGTTTTTCAGTGCAACTCACTCATATACTACGTACTACACTGTGCGTTTCTTATATTCTAAGTTTTTCAGTGCAACTCACTCATATACTACGTACTACACTGTGCGTTTCTTATATTCTAAGTTTTTCAGTGCAACTCACTCATATATTATGTACTACACTGTGCGTTTCTTATATTCTAAGTTTTTCAGTGCAACTCACTCATATACTACGTACTACACTGTGCGTTTCTTATATTCTAAGTTTTTCAGTGCAACTCACTCATATACTACTTACTACACTGTGCGTTTCTTAAATTCTAAGTTTTTCAGTGCAACTCACTCATATACTACGTACTACACTGTGCGTTTCTTATATTCTAAGTTTTTCAGTGCAACTCACTCATATACTACGTACTACACTGTGCGTTTCTTATATTCTAAGTTTTTCAGTGCAACTCACTCATATACTATGTACTACACAGTGCGTTTCTTATATTCTAAGTTTTTCAGTGCAACTCACTCATATACTATGTACTACAGTGTGCGTTTCTTATATTCTAAGTTTTTCAGTTCAACTCACTCATATAATATGTACTACACTGTGCATTTCTTATATTCTAAGTTTTTCAGTGCAACTCACTCATATACTATGTACTACACTGTGCATTTCGTGTAATGCGGGTTTTTCAGTAAATTCTAAGTTTTTCTGTGCAACTCACTCATATACTATGTACTACACTGTGCGATTCTTATATTCTAAGTTTTTCAGTGCAACTCACTCATATACTATGTACTACACTGTGCGTTTCTTATATTCTAAGTTTTTCAGTGCAACTCACTCATATACTATGTACTACACAGTGCGTTTCTTATATTCTAAGTTTTTCAGTGCAACTCACTCATATACTATGTACTACACTGTGCGTTTCTTATATTCTAAGTTTTTCAGTGCAACTCACTCATATACTATGTACTACACTGTGCGTTTCTTATATTCTAAGTTTTTCAGTGCTACTCACTCATATACTATGTACTACACTGTGCGTTTCTTATATTCTAAGTTTTTCAGTGCAACTCACTCATATACTATGTACTACACTGTGCGTTTCTTAAATTCTAAGTTTTTCAGTGCAACTCACTCATATACTATGTACTACACTGTGCGTTTTTTATATTCTAAGTTTTTCAGTGCAACTCACTCATATACTACGTACTACACTGTGCGTTTCTTATATTCTAAGTTTTTCAGTGCAACTCACTCATATACTACGTACTACACTGTGCGTTTCTTATATTCTAAGTTTTTCAGTGCAACTAACTCATATAATATGTACTACACTGTGCATTTCTTATATTCTAAGTTTTTCAGTGCAACTCACTCATATACTATGTACTACACTGTGCATTTCGTGTAATGCGGGTTTTTCAGTAAATTCTAAGTTTTTCTGTGCAACTCACTCATATACTATGTACTACACTGTGCGATTCTTATATTCTAAGTTTTTCAGTGCAACTCACTCATATACTATGTACTACACTGTGCGTTTCTTATATTCTAAGTTTTTCAGTGCAACTCACTCATATACTATGTACTACACAGTGCGTTTCTTATATTCTAAGTTTTTCAGTGCAACTCACTCATATACTATGTACTACACTGTGCGTTTCTTATATTCTAAGTTTTTCAGTGCAACTCACTCATATACTATGTACTACACTGTGCGTTTCTTATATTCTAAGTTGTTCAGTGCAACTCACTCATATACTATGTACTACACTGTGCGTTTCTTAAATTCTAAGTTTTTCAGTGCAACTCACTCATATACTATGTACTACACTGTGCGTTTCTTATATTCTCTGTTTTTCAGTGCAACTCACTCATATACTATGTACTACACTGTGCGTTTCTTATATTCTAAGTTTTTCAGTGCATCTCACTCATATACTATGTACTACACTGTGCGTTTCTTATATTCTATGTTTTTCAGTGCAACTCACTCATACACTATGTACTACACTGTGCGTTTCTTAAATTCTAAGTTTTTCAGTGCAACTCACTCATATACTATGTACTACACTGTGCGTTTCTTATATTCTAAGTTTTTCAGTGCAACTCACTCATATACTATGTACTACACTGTGCGTTTCTTATATTCTAAGTTTTTCAGTGCAACTCACTCATATACTATGTACTACACTGTGCGTTTCTTATATTCTAAATTTTTCAGTGCAACTCACTCATATAATAAGTAATACACTGTGCGTTTCTTATATTCTAAGTTTTTCATTGCAACTCACTCATATACTATGTACTACACTGTGCATTTCGTGTAATGCGGGTTTTTCAGTAAATTCTAAGTTTTTCAGTGCAACTCACTCATATACTACGTACTACACTGTGCGTTTCTTATATTCTAAGTTTTTCAGTGCAACTCACTCATATACTACTTACTACACTGTGCGTTTCTTAAATTCTAAGTTTTTCAGTGCAACTCACTCATATACTACGTACTACACTGTGCGTTTCTTATAATCTAAATTTTTCAGTGCAACTCACTCATATACTATGTACTACACTGTGCGTTTCTTATATTCTAAGTTTTTCAGTGCAACTCACTCATATACTATGTAATACACTGTGCGTTTCTTATATTCTAAGTTTTTCAGTGCAACTCACTCATATAATATGTACTACACTGTGCATTTCTTATATTCTAAGTTTTTCAGTGCAACTCACTCATATACTATGTACTACACTGTGCATTTCGTGTAATGCGGGTTTTTCAGTAAATTCTAAGTTTTTCTGTGCAACTCACTCATATACTATGTACTACACTGTGCGATTCTTATATTCTAAGTTTTTCAGTGCAACTCACTCATATACTATGTACTACACTGTGCGTTTCTTATATTCTAAGTTTTTCAGTGCAACTCACTCATATACTATGTACTACACTGTGCGTTTCTTATATTCTAAGTTTTTCAGTGCAACTCACTCATATACTATGTACTACACTGTGCGTTTCTTATATTCTAAATTTTTCAGTGCAACTCACTCATATACTATGTACTACACTGTGCGTTTCTTATATTCTAAGTTTTTCAGTGCTACTCACTCATATACTATGTACTACACTGTGCGTTTCTTATATTCTAAGTTTTTCAGTGCAACTCACTCATATACTATGTACTACACTGTGCGTTTCTTAAATTCTAAGTTTTTCAGTGCAACTCACTCATATACTATGTACTACACTGTGTGTTTCTTATATTCTAAGTTTTTCAGTGCAACTCACTCATATACTATGTACTACACTGTGCGTTTCTTATATTCTAAGTTTTTCAGTGCAACTCACTCATATACTATGTACTACACTGTGCGTTTCTTATATTCTAAGTTTTTCAGTGCAACTCACTCATATACTATGTACTACACTGTGCGTTTCTTATATTCTAAGTTTTTCAGTGCAACTCACTCATATACTATATACTACACTGTGCGTTTCTTATATTCTAAGTTTTTCAGTGCAACTCACTCATATACTATGTACTACACTGTGCGTTTCTTATATTCTAAGTTTTTCAGTGCAACTCACTCATATACTATGTACTACACTGTGCGTTTCTTATATTCTAAGTTTTTCAGTGCAACTCACTCATATACTACGTACTACACTGTGCGTTTCTTATATTCTAAGTTTTTCAGTGCAACTCACTCATATACTACGTACTACACTGTGCGTTTCTTATATTCTAAGTTTTTCAGTGCAACTCACTCATATACTATGTACTACACTGTGCGTTTCTTATATTCTAAGTTTTTCAGTGCAACTCACTCATATACTACTTACTACACTGTGCGTTTCTTAAATTCTAAGTTTTTCAGTGCAACTCACTCATATACTACGTACTACACTGTGCGTTTCTTATATTCTAAGTTTTTCAGTGCAACTCACTCATATACTATGTACTACACTGTGCGTTTCTTATATTCTAAGTTTTTCAGTGCAACTCACTCATATACTATGTACTACACTGTGCGTTTCTTATATTCTAAGTTTTTCAGTGCAACTCACTCATATACTATGTACTACACTGTGCGTTTCTTATATTCTAAGTTTTTCAGTGCAACTCACTCATATACTATGTACTACACTGTGCGTTTCTTATATTCTAAGTTTTTCAGTGCAACTCACTCATATACTATGTACTACACTGTGCGTTTCTTATATTCTAAGTTTTTCAGTGCAACTCACTCATATACTATGTACTACACTGTGCGTTTCTTATATTCTAAGTTTTTCAGTGCAACTCACTCATATACTACGTACTACACTGTGCGTTTCTTATATTCTAAGTTTTTCAGTGCAACTCACTCATATACTACGTACTACACAGTGCGTTTCTTATATTCTAAGTTTTTCAGTGCAACTCACTCATATACTATGTACTACACTGTGCGATTCTTATATTCTAAGTTTTTCAGTGCAACTCACTCATATACTATGTACTACACAGTGCGTTTCTTATATTCTAAGTTTTTCAGTGCAACTCACTCATATACTATGTACTACACTGTGCGTTTCTTATATTCTAAGTTTTTCAGTGCAACTCACTCATATACTACGTACTACACTGTGCGTTTCTTATATTCTAAGTTTTTCAGTGCAACTCACTCATATACTACGTACTACACTGTGCGTTTCTTATATTCTAAGTTTTTCAGTGCAACTCACTCATATACTACTTACTACACTGTGCGTTTCTTAAATTCTAAGTTTTTCAGTGCAACTCACTCATATACTACGTACTACACTGTGCGTTTCTTATATTCTAAGTTTTTCAGTGCAACTCACTCATATACTACGTACTACACTGTGCGTTTCTTATATTCTAAGTTTTTCAGTGCAACTCACTCATATACTATGTACTACACTGTGCGTTTCTTATATTCTAAGTTTTTCAGTGCAACTCACTCATATACTATGTACTACAGTGTGCGTTTCTTATATTCTAAGTTTTTCAGTGCAACTCACTCATATAATATGTACTACACTGTGCATTTCTTATATTCTAAGTTTTTCAGTGCAACTCACTCATATACTATGTACTACACTGTGCATTTCGTGTAATGCGGGTTTTTCAGTAAATTCTAAGTTTTTCTGTGCAACTCACTCATATACTATGTACTACACTGTGTGATTCTTATATTCTAAGTTTTTCAGTGCAACTCACTCATATACTATGTACTACACTGTGCGTTTCTTATATTCTAAGTTTTTCAGTGCAACTCACTCATATACTATGTACTACACAGTGCGTTTCTTATATTCTAAGTTTTTCAGTGCAACTCACTCATATACTATGTACTACACTGTGCGTTTCTTATATTCTAAGTTTTTCAGTGCAACTCACTCATATACTATGTACTACACTGTGCGTTTCTTATATTCTAAGTTTTTCAGTGCTACTCACTCATATACTATGTACTACACTGTGCGTTTCTTATATTCTAAGTTGTTCAGTGCAACTCACTCATATACTATGTACTACACTGTGCGTTTCTTAAATTCTAAGTTTTTCAGTGCGACTCACTCATATACTATGTACTACACTGTGCGTTTCTTATATTCTAAGTTTTTCAGTGCAACTCACTCATATACTATGTACTACACTGTGCGTTTCTTATATTCTAAATTTTTCAGTGCAACTCACTCATATAATAAGTAATACACTGTGCGTTTCTTATATTCTAAGTTTTTCATTGCAACTCACTCATATACTATGTACTACACTGTGCATTTCGTGTAATGCGGGTTTTTCAGTAAATTCTAAGTTTTTCAGTGCAACTCACTCATATACTACGTACTACACTGTGCGTTTCTTATATTCTAAGTTTTTCAGTGCAACTCACTCATATACTACTTACTACACTGTGCGTTTCTTAAATTCTAAGTTTTTCAGTGCAACTCACTCATATACTACGTACTACACTGTGCGTTTCTTATAATCTAAATTTTTCAGTGCAACTCACTCATATACTATGTACTACACTGTGCGTTTCTTATATTCTAAGTTTTTCAGTGCAACTCACTCATATACTATGTAATACACTGTGCGTTTCTTATATTCTAAGTTTTTCAGTGCAACTCACTCATATAATATGTACTACACTGTGCATTTCTTATATTCTAAGTTTTTCAGTGCAACTCACTCATATACTATGTACTACACTGTGCATTTCGTGTAATGCGGGTTTTTCAGTAAATTCTAAGTTTTTCTGTGCAACTCACTCATATACTATGTACTACACTGTGCGATTCTTATATTCTAAGTTTTTCAGTGCAACTCACTCATATACTATGTACTACACTGTGCGTTTCTTATATTCTAAGTTTTTCAGTGCAACTCACTCATATACTATGTACTACACTGTGCGTTTCTTATATTCTAAGTTTTTCAGTGCAACTCACTCATATACTATGTACTACACTGTGCGTTTCTTATATTCTAAATTTTTCAGTGCAACTCACTCATATACTATGTACTACACTGTGCGTTTCTTATATTCTAAGTTTTTCAGTGCTACTCACTCATATACTATGTACTACACTGTGCGTTTCTTATATTCTAAGTTTTTCAGTGCAACTCACTCATATACTATGTACTACACTGTGCGTTTCTTAAATTCTAAGTTTTTCAGTGCAACTCACTCATATACTATGTACTACACTGTGTGTTTCTTATATTCTAAGTTTTTCAGTGCAACTCACTCATATACTATGTACTACACTGTGCGTTTCTTATATTCTAAGTTTTTCAGTGCAACTCACTCATATACTATGTACTACACTGTGCGTTTCTTATATTCTAAGTTTTTCAGTGCAACTCACTCATATACTATGTACTACACTGTGCGTTTCTTATATTCTAAGTTTTTCAGTGCAACTCACTCATATACTATATACTACACTGTGCGTTTCTTATATTCTAAGTTTTTCAGTGCAACTCACTCATATACTATGTACTACACTGTGCGTTTCTTATATTCTAAGTTTTTCAGTGCAACTCACTCATATACTATGTACTACACTGTGCGTTTCTTATATTCTAAGTTTTTCAGTGCAACTCACTCATATACTACGTACTACACTGTGCGTTTCTTATATTCTAAGTTTTTCAGTGCAACTCACTCATATACTACGTACTACACTGTGCGTTTCTTATATTCTAAGTTTTTCAGTGCAACTCACTCATATACTATGTACTACACTGTGCGTTTCTTATATTCTAAGTTTTTCAGTGCAACTCACTCATATACTACTTACTACACTGTGCGTTTCTTAAATTCTAAGTTTTTCAGTGCAACTCACTCATATACTACGTACTACACTGTGCGTTTCTTATATTCTAAGTTTTTCAGTGCAACTCACTCATATACTATGTACTACACTGTGCGTTTCTTATATTCTAAGTTTTTCAGTGCAACTCACTCATATACTATGTACTACACTGTGCGTTTCTTATATTCTAAGTTTTTCAGTGCAACTCACTCATATACTATGTACTACACTGTGCGTTTCTTATATTCTAAGTTTTTCAGTGCAACTCACTCATATACTATGTACTACACTGTGCGTTTCTTATATTCTAAGTTTTTCAGTGCAACTCACTCATATACTATGTACTACACTGTGCGTTTCTTATATTCTAAGTTTTTCAGTGCAACTCACTCATATACTATGTACTACACTGTGCGTTTCTTATATTCTAAGTTTTTCAGTGCAACTCACTCATATACTACGTACTACACTGTGCGTTTCTTATATTCTAAGTTTTTCAGTGCAACTCACTCATATACTACGTACTACACAGTGCGTTTCTTATATTCTAAGTTTTTCAGTGCAACTCACTCATATACTATGTACTACACTGTGCGATTCTTATATTCTAAGTTTTTCAGTGCAACTCACTCATATACTATGTACTACACAGTGCGTTTCTTATATTCTAAGTTTTTCAGTGCAACTCACTCATATACTATGTACTACACTGTGCGTTTCTTATATTCTAAGTTTTTCAGTGCAACTCACTCATATACTACGTACTACACTGTGCGTTTCTTATATTCTAAGTTTTTCAGTGCAACTCACTCATATACTACGTACTACACTGTGCGTTTCTTATATTCTAAGTTTTTCAGTGCAACTCACTCATATACTACTTACTACACTGTGCGTTTCTTAAATTCTAAGTTTTTCAGTGCAACTCACTCATATACTACGTACTACACTGTGCGTTTCTTATATTCTAAGTTTTTCAGTGCAACTCACTCATATACTACGTACTACACTGTGCGTTTCTTATATTCTAAGTTTTTCAGTGCAACTCACTCATATACTATGTACTACACTGTGCGTTTCTTATATTCTAAGTTTTTCAGTGCAACTCACTCATATACTATGTACTACAGTGTGCGTTTCTTATATTCTAAGTTTTTCAGTGCAACTCACTCATATAATATGTACTACACTGTGCATTTCTTATATTCTAAGTTTTTCAGTGCAACTCACTCATATACTATGTACTACACTGTGCATTTCGTGTAATGCGGGTTTTTCAGTAAATTCTAAGTTTTTCTGTGCAACTCACTCATATACTATGTACTACACTGTGTGATTCTTATATTCTAAGTTTTTCAGTGCAACTCACTCATATACTATGTACTACACTGTGCGTTTCTTATATTCTAAGTTTTTCAGTGCAACTCACTCATATACTATGTACTACACAGTGCGTTTCTTATATTCTAAGTTTTTCAGTGCAACTCACTCATATACTATGTACTACACTGTGCGTTTCTTATATTCTAAGTTTTTCAGTGCAACTCACTCATATACTATGTACTACACTGTGCGTTTCTTATATTCTAAGTTTTTCAGTGCTACTCACTCATATACTATGTACTACACTGTGCGTTTCTTATATTCTAAGTTGTTCAGTGCAACTCACTCATATACTATGTACTACACTGTGCGTTTCTTAAATTCTAAGTTTTTCAGTGCGACTCACTCATATACTATGTACTACACTGTGCGTTTCTTATATTCTAAGTTTTTCAGTGCAACTCACTCATATACTATGTACTACACTGTGCGTTTCTTATATTCTAAGTTTTTCAGTGCAACTCACTCATATACTATGTACTACACTGTGCGTTTCTTATATTCTATGTTTTTCAGTGCAACTCACTCATATACTATGTACTACACTGTGCGTTTCTTAAATTCTAAGTTTTTCAGTGCAACTCACTCATATACTATGTACTACACTGTGCGTTTCTTATATTCTAAGTTTTTCAGTGCAACTCACTCATATACTATGTACTACACTGTGCGTTTCTTATATTCTAAGTTTTTCAGTGCAACTCACTCATATACTATGTACTACACTGTGCGTTTCTTATATTCTAAATTTTTCAGTGCAACTCACTCATATAATAAGTAATACACTGTGCGTTTCTTATATTCTAAGTTTTTCAGTGCAACTCACTCATATACTATGTACTACACTGTGCATTTCGTGTAATGCGGGTTTTTCAGTAAATTCTAAGTTTTTCAGTGCAACTCACTCATATACTATGTACTACACTGTGCGTTTCTTATATTCTAAGTTTTTCAGTGCAACTCACTCATATACTACGTACTACACTGTGCGTTTCTTATATTCTAAGTTTTTCAGTGCAACTCACTCATATACTACTTACTACACTGTGCGTTTCTTAAATTCTAAGTTTTTCAGTGCAACTCACTCATATACTACGTACTACACTGTGCGTTTCTTATATTCTAAATTTTTCAGTGCAACTCACTCATATACTATGTACTACACTGTGCGTTTCTTATATTCTAAGTTTTTCAGTGCAACTCACTCATATACTATGTACTACACTGTGCGTTTCTTATATTCTAAGTTTTTCAGTGTAACTCACTCATATAATATGTACTACACTGTGCATTTCTTATATTCTAAGTTTTTCAGTGCAACTCACTCATATACTATGTACTACACTGTGCATTTCGTGTAATGCGGGTTTTTCAGTAAATTCTAAGTTTTTCTGTGCAACTCACTCATATACTATGTACTACACTGTGCGATTCTTATATTCTAAATTTTTCAGTGCAACTCACTCATATACTATGTACTACACTGTGCGTTTCTTATATTCTAAGTTTTTCAGTGCAACTCACTCATATACTATGTACTACACTGTGCGTTTCTTATATTCTAAGTTTTTCAGTGCAACTCACTCATATACTATGTACTACACTGTGCGTTTCTTATATTCTAAATTTTTCAGTGCAACTCACTCAAATACTATGTACTACACTGTGCGTTTCTTATATTCTAAGTTTTTCAGTGCTACTCACTCATATACTATGTACTACACTGTGCGTTTCTTATATTCTAAGTTTTTCAGTGCAACTCACTCATATACTACGTACTACACTGTGCGTTTCTTATATTCTAAGTTTTTCAGTGCAACTCACTCATATACTATGTACTACACTGTGCGTTTCTTATATTCTAAGTTTTTCAGTGCAACTCACTCATATACTATGTACTACACTGTGCGTTTCTTATATTCTAAGTTTTTCAGTGCAACTCACTCATATACTATGTACTACACTGTGCGTTTCTTATATTCTAAGTTTTTCAGTGCAACTCACTCATATACTATGTACTACACTGTGCGTTTCTTATATTCTAAGTTTTTCAGTGCAACTCACTCATATACTATGTACTACACTGTGCGTTTCTTATATTCTAAGTTTTTCAGTGCAACTCACTCATATACTACGTACTACACTGTGCGTTTCTTATATTCTAAGTTTTTCAGTGCAACTCACTCATATACTACGTACTACACAGTGCGTTTCTTATATTCTAAGTTTTTCAGTGCAACTCACTCATATACTATGTACTACACTGTGCGATTCTTATATTCTAAGTTTTTCAGTGCAACTCACTCATATACTATGTACTACACAGTGCGTTTCTTATATTCTAAGTTTTTCAGTGCAACTCACTCATATACTATGTACTACACTGTGCGTTTCTTATATTCTAAGTTTTTCAGTGCAACTCACTCATATACTACGTACTACACTGTGCGTTTCTTATATTCTAAGTTTTTCAGTGCAACTCACTCATATACTACGTACTACACTGTGCGTTTCTTATATTCTAAGTTTTTCAGTGCAACTCACTCATATACTACTTACTACACTGTGCGTTTCTTAAATTCTAAGTTTTTCAGTGCAACTCACTCATATACTACGTACTACACTGTGCGTTTCTTATATTCTAAGTTTTTCAGTGCAACTCACTCATATACTACGTACTACACTGTGCGTTTCTTATATTCTAAGTTTTTCAGTGCAACTCACTCATATACTATGTACTACACTGTGCGTTTCTTATATTCTAAGTTTTTCAGTGCAACTCACTCATATACTATGTACTACACTGTGCGTTTCTTATATTCTAAGTTTTTCAGTGCAACTCACTCATATACTATGTACTACACTGTGCGTTTCTTATATTCTAAGTTTTTCAGTGCAACTCACTCATATACTATGTACTACACTGTGCGTTTCTTATATTCTAAGTTTTTCAGTGCAACTCACTCATATACTATGTACTACACTGTGCGTTTCTTATATTCTAAGTTTTTCAGTGCAACTCACTCATATACTACGTACTACACTGTGCGTTTCTTATATTCTAAGTTTTTCAGTGCAACTCACTCATATACTACGTACTACACAGTGCGTTTCTTATATTCTAAGTTTTTCAGTGCAACTCACTCATATACTATGTACTACACTGTGCGATTCTTATATTCTAAGTTTTTCAGTGCAACTCACTCATATACTATGTACTACACAGTGCGTTTCTTATATTCTAAGTTTTTCAGTGCAACTCACTCATATACTATGTACTACACTGTGCGTTTCTTATATTCTAAGTTTTTCAGTGCAACTCACTCATATACTACGTACTACACTGTGCGTTTCTTATATTCTAAGTTTTTCAGTGCAACTCACTCATATACTACGTACTACACTGTGCGTTTCTTATATTCTAAGTTTTTCAGTGCAACTCACTCATATACTACTTACTACACTGTGCGTTTCTTAAATTCTAAGTTTTTCAGTGCAACTCACTCATATACTACGTACTACACTGTGCGTTTCTTATATTCTAAGTTTTTCAGTGCAACTCACTCATATACTACGTACTACACTGTGCGTTTCTTATATTCTAAGTTTTTCAGTGCAACTCACTCATATACTATGTACTACACTGTGCGTTTCTTATATTCTAAGTTTTTCAGTGCAACTCACTCATATACTATGTACTACAGTGTGCGTTTCTTATATTCTAAGTTTTTCAGTGCAACTCACTCATATAATATGTACTACACTGTGCATTTCTTATATTCTAAGTTTTTCAGTGCAACTCACTCATATACTATGTACTACACTGTGCATTTCGTGTAATGCGGGTTTTTCAGTAAATTCTAAGTTTTTCTGTGCAACTCACTCATATACTATGTACTACACTGTGCGATTCTTATATTCTAAGTTTTTCAGTGCAACTCACTCATATACTATGTACTACACTGTGCGTTTCTTATATTCTAAGTTTTTCAGTGCAACTCACTCATATACTATGTACTACACAGTGCGTTTCTTATATTCTAAGTTTTTCAGTGCAACTCACTCATATACTATGTACTACACTGTGCGTTTCTTATATTCTAAGTTTTTCAGTGCAACTCACTCATATACTATGTACTACACTGTGCGTTTCTTATATTCTAAGTTTTTCAGTGCTACTCACTCATATACTATGTACTACACTGTGCGTTTCTTATATTCTAAGTTGTTCAGTGCAACTCACTCATATACTATGTACTACACTGTGCGTTTCTTAAATTCTAAGTTTTTCAGTGCGACTCACTCATATACTATGTACTACACTGTGCGTTTCTTATATTCTAAGTTTTTCAGTGCAACTCACTCATATACTATGTACTACACTGTGCGTTTCTTATATTCTAAGTTTTTCAGTGCAACTCACTCATATACTATGTACTACACTGTGCGTTTCTTATATTCTATGTTTTTCAGTGCAACTCACTCATATACTATGTACTACACTGTGCGTTTCTTAAATTCTAAGTTTTTCAGTGCAACTCACTCATATACTATGTACTACACTGTGCGTTTCTTATATTCTAAGTTTTTCAGTGCAACTCACTCATATACTATGTACTACACTGTGCGTTTCTTATATTCTAAGTTTTTCAGTGCAACTCACTCATATACTATGTACTACACTGTGCGTTTCTTATATTCTAAATTTTTCAGTGCAACTCACTCATATAATAAGTAATACACTGTGCGTTTCTTATATTCTAAGTTTTTCAGTGCAACTCACTCATATACTATGTACTACACTGTGCATTTCGTGTAATGCGGGTTTTTCAGTAAATTCTAAGTTTTTCAGTGCAACTCACTCATATACTATGTACTACACTGTGCGTTTCTTATATTCTAAGTTTTTCAGTGCAACTCACTCATATACTACGTACTACACTGTGCGTTTCTTATATTCTAAGTTTTTCAGTGCAACTCACTCATATACTACTTACTACACTGTGCGTTTCTTAAATTCTAAGTTTTTCAGTGCAACTCACTCATATACTACGTACTACACTGTACGTTTCTTATATTCTAAATTTTTCAGTGCAACTCACTCATATACTATGTACTACACTGTGCGTTTCTTATATTCTAAGTTTTTCAGTGCAACTCACTCATATACTATGTACTACACTGTGCGTTTCTTATATTCTAAGTTTTTCAGTGTAACTCACTCATATAATATGTACTACACTGTGCATTTCTTATATTCTAAGTTTTTCAGTGCAACTCACTCATATACTATGTACTACACTGTGCATTTCGTGTAATGCGGGTTTTTCAGTAAATTCTAAGTTTTTCTGTGCAACTCACTCATATACTATGTACTACACTGTGCGATTCTTATATTCTAAATTTTTCAGTGCAACTCACTCATATACTATGTACTACACTGTGCGTTTCTTATATTCTAAGTTTTTCAGTGCAACTCACTCATATACTATGTACTACACTGTGCGTTTCTTATATTCTAAGTTTTTCAGTGCAACTCACTCATATACTATGTACTACACTGTGCGTTTCTTATATTCTAAATTTTTCAGTGCAACTCACTCAAATACTATGTACTACACTGTGCGTTTCTTATATTCTAAGTTTTTCAGTGCTACTCACTCATATACTATGTACTACACTGTGCGTTTCTTATATTCTAAGTTTTTCAGTGCAACTCACTCATATACTATGTACTACACTGTGCGTTTCTTAAATTCTAAGTTTTTCAGTGCAACTCACTCATATACTATGTACTACACTGTGTGTTTCTTATATTCTAAGTTTTTCAGTGCAACTCACTCATATACTATGTACTACACTGTGTGTTTCTTATATTCTAAGTTTTTCAGTGCAACTCACTCATATATTATGTACTACACTGTGCGTTTCTTATATTCTAAGTTTTTCAGTGCAACTCACTCATATACTATATACTACACTGTGCGTTTCTTATATTCTAAGTTTTTCAGTGCAACTCACTCATATACTATGTACTACACTGTGCGTTTCTTATATTCTAAGTTTTTCAGTGCAACTCACTCATATACTATGTACTACACTGTGCGTTTCTTATATTCTAAGTTTTTCAGTGCAACTCACTCATATACTACGTACTACACTGTGCGTTTCTCATATTCTAAGTTTTTCAGTGCAACTCACTCATATACTACGTACTACACTGTGCGTTTCTTATATTCTAAGTTTTTCAGTGCAACTCACTCATATACTACGTACTACACTGTGCGTTTCTTATATTCTAAGTTTTTCAGTGCAACTCACTCATATACTACTTACTACACTGTGCGTTTCTTATATTCTAAGTTTTTCAGTGCAACTCACTCATATACTACGTACTACACTGTGCGTTTCTTATATTCTAAGTTTTTCAGTGCAACTCACTCATATACTACGTACTACACTGTGCGTTTCTTATATTCTAATTTTTTCAGTGCAACTCACTCATATACTATGTACTACACTGTGCGTTTCTTATATTCTAAGTTTTTCAGTGCAACTCACTCATATACTATGTACTACACTGTGCGTTTCTTATATTCTAAGTTTTTCAGTGCTACTCACTCATATACTATGTACTACACTGTGCGTTTCTTATATTCTAAGTTTTTCAGTGCAACTCACTCATATACTATGTACTACACTGTGCGTTTCTTATATTCTAAGTTTTTCAGTGCTACTCACTCATATACTATGTACTACACTGTGCGTTTCTTATATTCTAAGTTTTTCAGTGCAACTCACTCATATACTATGTACTACACTGTGCGTTTCTTATATTCTAAGTTTTTCAGTGCAACTCACTCATATACTATGTACTACACTGTGCGTTTCTTATATTCTAAGTTTTTCAGTGCAACTCACTCATATACTATGTACTACACTGTGCGTTTCTTATATTCTAAGTTTTTCAGTGCAACTCACTCATATACTATGTACTACACTGTGCGTTTCTTATATTCTAAGTTTTTCAGTGCAACTCACTCATATATTATGTACTACACTGTGCGTTTCTTATATTCTAAGTTTTTCAGTGCAACTCACTCATATACTATATACTACACTGTGCGTTTCTTATATTCTAAGTTTTTCAGTGCAACTCACTCATATACTACGTACTACACTGTGCGTTTCTTATATTCTAAGTTTTTCAGTGCAACTCACTCATATACTACGTACTACACTGTGCGTTTCTTATATTCTAAGTTTTTCAGTGCAACTCACTCATATACTACGTACTACACTGTGCGTTTCTTATATTCTAAGTTTTTCAGTGCAACTCACTCATATACTACTTACTACACTGTGCGTTTCTTAAATTCTAAGTTTTTCAGTGCAACTCACTCATATACTACGTACTACACTGTGCGTTTCTTATATTCTAAGTTTTTCAGTGCAACTCACTCATATACTACGTACTACACTGTGCGTTTCTTATATTCTAAGTTTTTCAGTGCAACTCACTCATATACTACGTACTACACTGTGCGTTTCTTATATTCTAAGTTTTTCAGTGCAACTCACTCATATACTACGTACTACACTGTGCGTTTCTTATATTCTAAGTTTTTCAGTGCAACTCACTCATATACTATGTACTACACTGTGCGTTTCTTATATTCTAAGTTTTTCAGTGCAACTCACTCATATACTATGTACTACACTGTGCGTTTCTTATATTCTAAGTTTTTCAGTGCAACTCACTCATATACTATGTACTACACTGTGCGTTTCTTATATTCTAAGTTTTTCAGTGCAACTCACTCATATACTATGTACTACACTGTGCGTTTCTTATATTCTAAGTTTTTCAGTGCAACTCACTCATATACTATGTACTACACTGTGCGTTTCTTATATTCTAAGTTTTTCAGTGCAACTCACTCATATACTACGTACTACACTGTGCGTTTCTTATATTCTAAGTTTTTCAGTGCAACTCACTCATATACTATGTACTACACTGTGCGTTTCTTATATTCTAAGTTTTTCAGTGCAACTCACTCATATACTACGTACTACACTGTGCGTTTCTTATATTCTAAGTTTTTCAGTGCAACTCACTCATATACTATGTACTACACTGTGCGTTTCTTATATTCTAAGTTTTTCAGTGCAACTCACTCATATACTACTTACTACACTGTGCGTTTCTTAAATTCTAAGTTTTTCAGTGCAACTCACTCATATACTACGTACTACACTGTGCGTTTCTTATATTCTAAGTTTTTCAGTGCAACTCACTCATATACTATGTACTACACTGTGCGTTTCTTATATTCTAAGTTTTTCAGTGCAACTCACTCATATACTATGTACTACACTGTGCGTTTCTTATATTCTAAGTTTTTCAGTGCAACTCACTCATATACTATGTACTACACTGTGCATTTCTTATATTCTAAGTTTTTCAGTGCAACTCACTCATATACTATGTACTACACTGTGCATTTCGTGTAATGCGGGTTTTTCAGTAAATTCTAAGTTTTTCAGTGCAACTCACTCATATACTCTGTACTACACTGTGCGTTTCTTATATTCTAAGTTTTTCAGTGCAACTCACTCATATACTATGTACTACACTGTGCGTTTCTTATATTCTAAGTTTTTCAGTGCAACTCACTCATATAATATGTACTACACTGTGCATTTCTTATATTCTAAGTTTTTCAGTGCAACTCACTCATATACTATGTACTACACTGTGCATTTCGTGTAATGGGGGTTTTTCAGTAAATTCTAAGTTTTTCTGTGGAACTCACTCATATACTATGTACTACACTGTGCGATTCTTATATTCTAAGTTTTTCAGTGCAACTCACTCATATACTATGTACTACACTGTGCGTTTCTTATATTCTAAGTTTTTCAGTGCAACTCACTCATATAAGATGTACTACACTGTGCGTTTCTTATATTCTAAGTTTTTCAGTGCAACTCACTCATATACTATGTACTACACTGTGCGTTTCTTATATTCTAAGTTTTTCAGTGCAACTCACTCATATACTATGTACTAAACTGTGCGTTTCTTATATTCTAAGTTTTTCAGTGCTACTCACTCATATACTATGTACTACACTGTGCGTTTCTTATATTCTAAGTTTTTCAGTGCAACTCACTCATATACTATGTACTACACTGTGCGTTTCTTAAATTCTAAGTTTTTCAGTGCAACTCACTCATATACTATGTACTACACTGTGCGATTCTTATATTCTAAGTTTTTCAGTGCAACTCACTCATATACTATGTACTACACTGTGCGTTTCTTATATTCTAAGTTTTTCAGTGCAACTCACTCATATACTATGTACTACACTGTGCGTTTCTTATATTCTATGTTTTTCAGTGCAACTCACTCATATACTACGTACTACACTGTGCGTTTCTTATATTCTAAGTTTTTCAGTGCAACTCACTCATATACTATGTACTACACTGTGCGTTTCTTATATTCTAAGTTTTTCAGTGCAACTCACTCATATACTATGTACTACACTGTGCATTTCGTGTAATGCGGGTTTTTCAGTAAATTCTAAGTTTTCAGTGCAACTCACTCATATACTATGTACTACACTGTGCGTTTCTTATATTCTAAGTTTTTCAGTGTAACTCACTCATATACTATGTACTACACTGTGCGTTTCTTATATTCTAAGTTTTTCAGTGCAACTCACTCATATACTATGTACTACACTGTGCGTTTCTTATATTCTAAGTTTTTCAGTGCAACTCACTCATATACTACGTACTACACTGTGCGTTTCTTATATTCTAAGTTTTTCAGTGCAACTCACTCATATACTACGTACTACACTGTGCGTTTCTTATATTCTAAGTTTTTCAGTGCAACTCACTCATATACTATGTACTACACTGTGCGTTTCTTATATTCTAAGTTTTTCAGTGCAACTCACTCATATACTACTTACTACACTGTGCGTTTCTTAAATTCTAAGTTTTTCAGTGCAACTCACTCATATACTACGTACTACACTGTGCGTTTCTTATATTCTAAGTTTTTCAGTGCAACTCACTCATATACTATGTACTACACTGTGCGTTTCTTATATTCTAAGTTTTTCAGTGCAACTCACTCATATACTATGTACTACACTGTGCGTTTCTTATATTCTAAGTTTTTCAGTGCAACTCACTCATATACTATGTACTACACTGTGCGTTTCTTATATTCTAAGTTTTTCAGTGCAACTCACTCATATACTATGTACTACACTGTGCGTTTCTTATATTCTAAGTTTTTCAGTGCAACTCACTCATATACTATGTACTACACTGTGCGTTTCTTATATTCTAAGTTTTTCAGTGCAACTCACTCATATACTATGTACTACACTGTGCGTTTCTTATATTCTAAGTTTTTCAGTGCAACTCACTCATATACTACGTACTACACTGTGCGTTTCTTATATTCTAAGTTTTTCAGTGCAACTCACTCATATACTACGTACTACACTGTGCGTTTCTTATATTCTAAGTTTTTCAGTGCAACTCACTCATATACTACGTACTACACTGTGCATTTCGTGTAATGCGGGTTTTTCAGTAAATTCTAAGTTTTTCAGTGCAACTCACTCATATACTATGTACTACACTGTGCGTTTCTTATATTCTAAGTTTTTCAGTGTAACTCACTCATATACTATGTACTACACTGTGCGTTTCTTATATTCTAAGTTTTTCAGTGCAACTCACTCATATACTATGTACTACACTGTGCGTTTCTTATATTCTAAGTTTTTCAGTGCAACTCACTCATATACTACTTACTACACTGTGCGTTTCTTAAATTCTAAGTTTTTCAGTGCAACTCACTCATATACTACGTACTACACTGTGCGTTTCTTATATTCTAAGTTTTTCAGTGCAACTCACTCATATACTATGTACTACACTGTGCGTTTCTTATATTCTAAGTTTTTCAGTGCAACTCACTCATATACTATGTACTACACTGTGCGTTTCTTATATTCTAAGTTTTTCAGTGTAACTCACTCATATACTATGTACTACACTGTGCGTTTCTTATATTCTAAGTTTTTCAGTGCAACTCACTCATATACTATGTACTACACTGTGCGTTTCTTATATTCTAAGTTTTTCAGTGCAACTCACTCATATACTACTTACTACACTGTGCGTTTCTTAAATTCTAAGTTTTTCAGTGCAACTCACTCATATACTACGTACTACACTGTGCGTTTCTTATATTCTAAGTTTTTCAGTGCAACTCACTCATATACTATGTACTACACTGTGCGTTTCTTATATTCTAAGTTTTTCAGTGCAACTCACTCATATACTATGTACTACACTGTGCGTTTCTTATATTCTAAGTTTTTCAGTGCAACTCACTCATATACTATGTACTACACTGTGCATTTCTTATATTCTAAGTTTTTCAGTGCAACTCACTCATATACTATGTACTACACTGTGCATTTCGTGTAATGCGGGTTTTTCAGTAAATTCTAAGTTTTTCAGTGCAACTCACTCATATACTCTGTACTACACTGTGCGTTTCTTATATTCTAAGTTTTTCAGTGCAACTCACTCATATACTATGTACTACACTGTGCGTTTCTTATATTCTAAGTTTTTCAGTGCAACTCACTCATATAATATGTACTACACTGTGCATTTCTTATATTCTAAGTTTTTCAGTGCAACTCACTCATATACTATGTACTACACTGTGCATTTCGTGTAATGCGGGTTTTTCAGTAAATTCTAAGTTTTTCTGTGCAACTCACTCATATACTATGTACTACACTGTGCGATTCTTATATTCTAAGTTTTTCAGTGCAACTCACTCATATACTATGTACTACACTGTGCGTTTCTTATATTCTAAGTTTTTCAGTGCAACTCACTCATATACTATGTACTACACTGTGCGTTTCTTATATTCTAAGTTTTTCAGTGCAACTCACTCATATACTATGTACTACACTGTGCGTTTCTTATATTCTAAGTTTTTCAGTGCAACTCACTCATATACTATGTACTAAACTGTGCGTTTCTTATATTCTAAGTTTTTCAGTGCTACTCACTCATATACTATGTACTACACTGTGCGTTTCTTATATTCTAAGTTTTTCAGTGCAACTCACTCATATACTATGTACTACACTGTGCGTTTCTTAAATTCTAAGTTTTTCAGTGCAACTCACTCATATACTATGTACTACACTGTGCGATTCTTATATTCTAAGTTTTTCAGTGCAACTCACTCATATACTATGTACTACACTGTGCGTTTCTTATATTCTAAGTTTTTCAGTGCAACTCACTCATATACTATGTACTACACTGTGCGTTTCTTATATTCTATGTTTTTCAGTGCAACTCACTCATATACTATGTACTACACTGTGCGTTTCTTATATTCTAAGTTTTTCAGTGCAACTCACTCATATACTATGTACTACACTGTGCGTTTCTTATATTCTAAGTTTTTCAGTGCAACTCACTCATATACTATGTACTACACTGTGCATTTCGTGTAATGCGGGTTTTTCAGTAAATTCTAAGTTTTTCAGTGCAACTCACTCATATACTATGTACTACACTGTGCGTTTCTTATATTCTAAGTTTTTCAGTGTAACTCACTCATATACTATGTACTACACTGTGCGTTTCTTATATTCTAAGTTTTTCAGTGCAACTCACTCATATACTATGTACTACACTGTGCGTTTCTTATATTCTAAGTTTTTCAGTGCAACTCACTCATATACTACGTACTACACTGTGCGTTTCTTATATTCTAAGTTTTTCAGTGCAACTCACTCATATACTACGTACTACACTGTGCGTTTCTTATATTCTAAGTTTTTCAGTGCAACTCACTCATATACTATGTACTACACTGTGCGTTTCTTATATTCTAAGTTTTTCAGTGCAACTCACTCATATACTACTTACTACACTGTGCGTTTCTTATATTCTAAGTTTTTCAGTGCTACTCACTCATATACTATGTACTACACTGTGCGTTTCTTATATTCTAAGTTTTTCAGTGCAACTCACTCATATACTATGTACTACACTGTGCGTTTCTTAAATTCTAAGTTTTTCAGTGCAACTCACTCATATACTATGTACTACACTGTGCGTTTCTTATATTCTAAGTTTTTCAGTGCAACTCACTCATATACTATGTACTACACTGTGCGTTTCTTATATTCTAAGTTTTTCAGTGCAACTCACTCATATACTATGTACTACACTGTGCGTTTCTTATATTCTAAGTTTTTCAGTGCAACTCACTCATATACTATGTACTACACTGTGCGTTTCTTATATTCTAAGTTTTTCAGTGCAACTCACTCATATACTATGTACTACACTGTGCGTTTCTTATATTCTAAGTTTTTCAGTGCAACTCACTCATATACTATGTACTACACTGTGCGTTTCTTATATTCTAAGTTTTTCAGTGCAACTCACTCATATACTACGTACTACACTGTGCGTTTCTTATATTCTAAGTTTTTCAGTGCAACTCACTCATATACTATGTACTACACTGTGCATTTCGTGTAATGCGGGTTTTTCAGTAAATTCTAAGTTTTTCTGTGCAACTCACTCATATACTATGTACTACACTGTGCGATTCTTATATTCTAAGTTTTTCAGTGCAACTCACTCATATACTATGTACTACACTGTGCGTTTCTTATATTCTAAGTTTTTCAGTGCAACTCACTCATATACTATGTACTACACTGTGCGTTTCTTATATTCTAAGTTTTTCAGTGCAACTCACTCATATACTATGTACTACACTGTGCGTTTCTTATATTCTAAGTTTTTCAGTGCAACTCACTCATATACTATGTACTAAACTGTGCGTTTCTTATATTCTAAGTTTTTCAGTGCTACTCACTCATATACTATGTACTACACTGTGCGTTTCTTATATTCTAAGTTTTTCAGTGCAACTCACTCATATACTATGTACTACACTGTGCGTTTCTTAAATTCTAAGTTTTTCAGTGCAACTCACTCATATACTATGTACTACACTGTGCGATTCTTATATTCTAAGTTTTTCAGTGCAACTCACTCATATACTATGTACTACACTGTGCGTTTCTTATATTCTAAGTTTTTCAGTGCAACTCACTCATATACTATGTACTACACTGTGCGTTTCTTATATTCTATGTTTTTCAGTGCAACTCACTCATATACTATGTACTACACTGTGCGTTTCTTATATTCTAAGTTTTTCAGTGCAACTCACTCATATACTATGTACTACACTGTGCGTTTCTTATATTCTAAGTTTTTCAGTGCAACTCACTCATATACTATGTACTACACTGTGCATTTCGTGTAATGCGGGTTTTTCAGTAAATTCTAAGTTTTTCAGTGCAACTCACTCATATACTATGTACTACACTGTGCGTTTCTTATATTCTAAGTTTTTCAGTGTAACTCACTCATATACTATGTACTACACTGTGCGTTTCTTATATTCTAAGTTTTTCAGTGCAACTCACTCATATACTATGTACTATACTGTGCGTTTCTTATATTCTAAGTTTTTCAGTGCAACTCACTCATATACTACGTACTACACTGTGCGTTTCTTATATTCTAAGTTTTTCAGTGCAACTCACTCATATACTACGTACTACACTGTGCGTTTCTTATATTCTAAGTTTTTCAGTGCAACTCACTCATATACTATGTACTACACTGTGCGTTTCTTATATTCTAAGTTTTTCAGTGCAACTCACTCATATACTACTTACTACACTGTGCGTTTCTTAAATTCTAAGTTTTTCAGTGCAACTCACTCATATACTACGTACTACACTGTGCGTTTCTTATATTCTAAGTTTTTCAGTGCAACTCACTCATATACTATGTACTACACTGTGCGTTTCTTATATTCTAAGTTTTTCAGTGCAACTCACTCATATACTATGTACTACACTGTGCGTTTCTTATATTCTAAGTTTTTCAGTGCAACTCACTCATATACTATGTACTACACTGTGCGTTTCTTATATTCTAAGTTTTTCAGTGCAACTCACTCATATACTATGTACTACACTGTGCGTTTCTTATATTCTAAGTTTTTCAGTGCAACTCACTCATATACTATGTACTACACTGTGCGTTTCTTATATTCTAAGTTTTTCAGTGCAACTCACTCATATACTACGTACTACACTGTGCGTTTCTTATATTCTAAGTTTTTCAGTGCAACTCACTCATATACTACGTACTACACTGTGCGTTTCTTATATTCTAAGTTTTTCAGTGCAACTCACTCATATACTACGTACTACACTGTGCGTTTCTTATATTCTAAGTTTTTCAGTGCAACTCACTCATATACTATGTACTACACTGTGCATTTCGTGTAATGCGGGTTTTTCAGTAAATTCTAAGTTTTTCAGTGCAACTCACTCATATACTATGTACTACACTGTGCGTTTCTTATATTCTAAGTTTTTCAGTGTAACTCACTCATATACTATGTACTACACTGTGCGTTTCTTATATTCTAAGTTTTTCAGTGCAACTCACTCATATACTATGTACTACACTGTGCGTTTCTTATATTCTAAGTTTTTCAGTGCAACTCACTCATATACTACTTACTACACTGTGCGTTTCTTAAATTCTAAGTTTTTCAGTGCAACTCACTCATATACTACGTACTACACTGTGCGTTTCTTATATTCTAAGTTTTTCAGTGCAACTCACTCATATACTATGTACTACACTGTGCGTTTCTTATATTCTAAGTTTTTCAGTGCAACTCACTCATATACTATGTACTACACTGTGCGTTTCTTATATTCTAAGTTTTTCAGTGTAACTCACTCATATACTATGTACTACACTGTGCGTATCTTATATTCTAAGTTTTTCAGTGCAACTCACTCATATACTATGTACTACACTGTGCGTTTCTTATATTCTAAGTTTTTCAGTGCAACTCACTCATATACTACGTACTACACTGTGCGTTTCTTAAATTCTAAGTTTTTCAGTGCAACTCACTCATATACTACGTACTACACTGTGCGTTTCTTATATTCTAAGTTTTTCAGTGCAACTCACTCATATACTACGTACTACACTGTGCGTTTCTTATATTCTAAGTTTTTCAGTGCAACTCACTCATATACTACGTACTACACTGTGCGTTTCTTATATTCGAAGTTTTTCAGTGCAACTCACTCATATACTATGTACTACACTGTGCGTTTCTTATATTCGAAGTTTTTCAGTGCAACTCACTCATATACTATGTACTACACTGTGCGTTTCTTATATTCTAAATTTTTCAGTGCAACTCACTCATATACTATGTACTACACTGTGCGTTTCTTATATTCTAAGTTTTTCAGTGCTACTCACTCATATACTATGTACTACACTGTGCGTTTCTTATATTCTAAGTTTTTCAGTGCAACTCACTCATATACTATGTACTACACTGTGCGTTTCTTAAATTCTAAGTTTTTCAGTGCAACTCACTCATATACTATGTACTACACTGTGTGTTTCTTATATTCTAAGTTTTTCAGTGCAACTCACTCATATACTATGTACTACACTGTGCGTTTCTTATATTCTAAGTTTTTCAGTGCAACTCACTCATATACTATGTACTACACTGTGCGTTTCTTATATTCTAAGTTTTTCAGTGCAACTCACTCATATATTATGTACTACACTGTGCGTTTCTTATATTCTAAGTTTTTCAGTGCAACTCACTCATATACTATATACTACACTGTGCGTTTCTTATATTCTAAGTTTTTCAGTGCAACTCACTCATATACTATGTACTACACTGTGCGTTTCTTATATTCTAAGTTTTTCAGTGCAACTCACTCATATACTATGTACTACACTGTGCGTTTCTTATATTCTAAGTTTTTCAGTGCAACTCACTCATATACTATGTACTACACTGTGCGTTTCTTATATTCTAAGTTTTTCAGTGCTACTCACTCATATACTACGTACTACACTGTGCGTTTCTTATATTCTAAGTTTTTCAGTGCAACTCACTCATATACTATGTACTACACTGTGCGTTTCTTATATTCTAAGTTTTTCAGTGCAACTCACTCATATACTACTTACTACACTGTGCGTTTCTTAAATTCTAAGTTTTTCAGTGCAACTCACTCATATACTACGTACTACACTGTGCGTTTCTTATATTCTAAGTTTTTCAGTGCAACTCACTCATATACTACGTACTACACTGTGCGTTTCTTATATTCTAAGTTTTTCAGTGCAACTCACTCATATACTATGTACTACACTGTGCGTTTCTTATATTCTAAGTTTTTCAGTGCAACTCACTCATATACTATGTACTACACTGTGCGTTTCTTATATTCTAAGTTTTTCAGTGCAACTCACTCATATACTATGTACTACACTGTGCGTTTCTTATATTCTAAGTTTTTCAGTGCAACTCACTCATATACTATGTACTACACTGTGCGTTTCTTATATTCTAAGTTTTTCAGTGCAACTCACTCATATACTACTTACTACACTGTGCGTTTCTTAAATTCTAAGTTTTTCAGTGCAACTCACTCATATACTACGTACTACACTGTGCGTTTCTTATATTCTAAGTTTTTCAGTGCAACTCACTCATATACTATGTACTACACTGTGCGTTTCTTATATTCTAAGTTTTTCAGTGCAACTCACTCATATACTATGTACTACACTGTGCGTTTCTTATATTCTAAGTTTTTCAGTGCAACTCACTCATATACTATGTACTACACTGTGCATTTCTTATATTCTAAGTTTTTCAGTGCAACTCACTCATATACTATGTACTACACTGTGCATTTCGTGTAATGCGGGTTTTTCAGTAAATTCTAAGTTTTTCAGTGCAACTCACTCATATACTCTGTACTACACTGTGCGTTTCTTATATTCTAAGTTTTTCAGTGCAACTCACTCATATACTATGTACTACACTGTGCGTTTCTTATATTCTAAGTTTTTCAGTGCAACTCACTCATATAATATGTACTACACTGTGCATTTCTTATATTCTAAGTTTTTCAGTGCAACTCACTCATATACTATGTACTACACTGTGCATTTCGTGTAATGCGGGTTTTTCAGTAAATTCTAAGTTTTTCTGTGCAACTCACTCATATACTATGTACTACACTGTGCGATTCTTATATTCTAAGTTTTTCAGTGCAACTCACTCATATACTATGTACTACACTGTGCGTTTCTTATATTCTAAGTTTTTCAGTGCAACTCACTCATATACTATGTACTACACTGTGCGTTTCTTATATTCTAAGTTTTTCAGTGCAACTCACTCATATACTATGTACTACACTGTGCGTTTCTTATATTCTAAGTTTTTCAGTGCAACTCACTCATATACTATGTACTAAACTGTGCGTTTCTTATATTCTAAGTTTTTCAGTGCTACTCACTCATATACTATGTACTACACTGTGCGTTTCTTATATTCTAAGTTTTTCAGTGCAACTCACTCATATACTATGTACTACACTGTGCGTTTCTTAAATTCTAAGTTTTTCAGTGCAACTCACTCATATACTATGTACTACACAGTGCGATTCTTATATTCTAAGTTTTTCAGTGCAACTCACTCATATACTATGTACTACACTGTGCGTTTCTTATATTCTAAGTTTTTCAGTGCAACTCACTCATATACTATGTACTACACTGTGCGTTTCTTATATTCTATGTTTTTCCGTGCAACTCACTCATATACTATGTACTACACTGTGCGATTCTTATATTCTAAGTTTTTCAGTGCAACTCACTCATATACTATGTACTACACTGTGCGTTTCTTATATTCTAAGTTTTTCAGTGCAACTCACTCATATACTATGTACTACACTGTGCGTTTCTTATATTCTAAGTTTTTCAGTGCAACTCACTCATATACTATGTACTACACTGTGCGTTTCTTATATTCTAAGTTTTTCAGTGCAACTCACTCATATACTATGTACTACACTGTGCGTTTCTTATATTCTAAGTTTTTCAGTGCAACTCACTCATATACTATGTACTACACTGTGCATTTCGTGTAATGCGGGTTTTTCAGTAAATTCTAAGTTTTTCAGTGCAACTCACTCATATACTATGTACTACACTGTGCGTTTCTTATATTCTAAGTTTTTCAGTGTAACTCACTCATATACTATATACTACACTGTGCGTTTCTTATATTCTAAGTTTTTCAGTGCAACTCACTCATATACTATGTACTACACTGTGCGTTTCTTATATTCTAAGTTTTTCAGTGCAACTCACTAATATACTACGTACTACACTGTGCGTTTCTTATATTCTAAGTTTTTCAGTGCAACTCACTCATATACTACGTACTACACTGTGCGTTTCTTATATTCTAAGTTTTTCAGTGCAACTCACTCATATACTATGTACTACACTGTGCGTTTCTTATATTCTAAGTTTTTCAGTGCAACTCACTCATATACTACTTACTACACTGTGCGTTTCTTAAATTCTAAGTTTTTCAGTGCAACTCACTCATATACTACGTACTACACTGTGCGTTTCTTATATTCTAAGTTTTTCAGTGCAACTCACTCATATACTATGTACTACACTGTGCGTTTCTTATATTCTAAGTTTTTCAGTGCAACTCACTCATATACTATGTACTACACTGTGCGTTTCTTATATTCTAAGTTTTTCAGTGCAACTCACTCATATACTATGTACTACACTGTGCGTTTCTTATATTCTAAGTTTTTCAGTGCAACTCACTCATATACTATGTACTACACTGTGCGTTTCTTATATTCTAAGTTTTTCAGTGCAACTCACTCATATACTATGTACTACACTGTGCGTTTCTTATATTCTAAGTTTTTCAGTGCAACTCACTCATATACTATGTACTACACTGTGCGTTTCTTATATTCTAAGTTTTTCAGTGCAACTCACTCATATACTACGTACTACACTGTGCGTTTCTTATATTCTAAGTTTTTCAGTGCAACTCACTCATATACTACGTACTACACTGTGCGTTTCTTATATTCTAAGTTTTTCAGTGCAACTCACTCATATACTACGTACTACACTGTGCGTTTCTTATATTCTAAGTTTTTCAGTGCAACTCACTCATATACTATGTACTACACTGTGCATTTCGTGTAATGCGGGTTTTTCAGTAAATTCTAAGTTTTTCAGTGCAACTCACTCATATACTATGTACTACACTGTGCGTTTCTTATATTCTAAGTTTTTCAGTGTAACTCACTCATATACTATGTACTACACTGTGCGTTTCTTATATTCTAAGTTTTTCAGTGCAACTCACTCATATACTATGTACTACACTGTGCGTTTCTTATATTCTAAGTTTTTCAGTGCAACTCACTCATATACTACTTACTACACTGTGTGTTTCTTAAATTCTAAGTTTTTCAGTGCAACTCACTCATATACTACGTACTACACTGTGCGTTTCTTATATTCTAAGTTTTTCAGTGCAACTCACTCATATACTATGTACTACACTGTGCGTTTCTTATATTCTAAGTTTTTCAGTGCAACTCACTCATATACTATGTACTACACTGTGCGTTTCTTATATTCTAAGTTTTTCAGTGTAACTCACTCATATACTATGTACTACACTGTGCGTTTCTTATATTCTAAGTTTTTCAGTGCAACTCACTCATATACTATGTACTACACTGTGCGTTTCTTATATTCTAAGTTTTTCAGTGCAACTCACTCATATACTACTTACTACACTGTGCGTTTCTTAAATTCTAAGTTTTTCAGTGCAACTCACTCATATACTACGTACTACACTGTGCGTTTCTTATATTCTAAGTTTTTCAGTGCAACTCACTCATATACTATGTACTACACTGTGCGTTTCTTATATTCTAAGTTTTTCAGTGCAACTCACTCATATACTATGTACTACACTGTGCGTTTCTTATATTCTAAGTTTTTCAGTGCAACTCACTCATATACTATGTACTACACTGTGCATTTCTTATATTCTAAGTTTTTCAGTGCAACTCACTCATATACTATGTACTACACTGTGCATTTCGTGTAATGCGGGTTTTTCAGTAAATTCTAAGTTTTTCAGTGCAACTCACTCATATACTCTGTACTACACTGTGCGTTTCTTATATTCTAAGTTTTTCAGTGCAACTCACTCATATACTATGTACTACACTGTGCGTTTCTTATATTCTAAGTTTTTCAGTGCAACTCACTCATATAATATGTACTACACTGTGCATTTCTTATATTCTAAGTTTTTCAGTGCAACTCACTCATATACTATGTACTACACTGTGCATTTCGTGTAATGCGGGTTTTTCAGTAAATTCTAAGTTTTTCTGTGCAACTCACTCATATACTATGTACTACACTGTGCGATTCTTATATTCTAAGTTTTTCAGTGCAACTCACTCATATACTATGTACTACACTGTGCGTTTCTTATATTCTAAGTTTTTCAGTGCAACTCACTCATATACTATGTACTACACTGTGCGTTTCTTATATTCTAAGTTTTTCAGTGCAACTCACTCATATACTATGTACTACACTGTGCGTTTCTTATATTCTAAGTTTTTCAGTGCAACTCACTCATATACTATGTACTACACTGTGCGTTTCTTATATTCTAAGTTTTTCAGTGCAACTCACTCATATACTATGTACTAAACTGTGCGTTTCTTATATTCTAAGTTTTTCAGTGCTACTCACTCATATACTATGTACTACACTGTGCGTTTCTTATATTCTAAGTTTTTCAGTGCAACTCACTCATATACTATGTACTACACTGTGCGTTTCTTAAATTCTAAGTTTTTCAGTGCAACTCACTCATATACTATGTACTACACTGTGCGATTCTTATATTCTAAGTTTTTCAGTGCAACTCACTCATATACTATGTACTACACTGTGCGTTTCTTATATTCTAAGTTTTTCAGTGCAACTCACTCATATACTATGTACTACACTGTGCGTTTCTTATATTCTATGTTTTTCAGTGCAACTCACTCATATACTATGTACTACACTGTGCGTTTCTTATATTCTAAGTTTTTCAGTGCAACTCACTCATATACTATGTACTACACTGTGCGTTTCTTATATTCTAAGTTTTTCAGTGCAACTCACTCATATACTATGTACTACACTGTGCATTTCGTGTAATGCGGGTTTTTCAGTAAATTCTAAGTTTTTCAGTGCAACTCACTCATATACTATGTACTACACTGTGCGTTTCTTATATTCTAAGTTTTTCAGTGTAACTCACTCATATACTATGTACTACACTGTGCGTTTCTTATATTCTAAGTTTTTCAGTGCAACTCACTCATATACTATGTACTACACTGTGCGTTTCTTATATTCTAAGTTTTTCAGTGCAACTCACTCATATACTACGTACTACACTGTGCGTTTCTTATATTCTAAGTTTTTCAGTGCAACTCACTCATATACTACGTACTACACTGTGCGTTTCTTATATTCTAAGTTTTTCAGTGCAACTCACTCATATACTATGTACTACACTGTGCGTTTCTTATATTCTAAGTTTTTCAGTGCAACTCACTCATATACTACGTACTACACTGTGCGTTTCTTATATTCTAAGTTTTTCAGTGCAACTCACTCATATACTACCTACTACACTGTGCGTTTCTTATATTCTAAGTTTTTCAGTGCAACTCACTCATATACTACGTACTACACTCTGCGTTTCTTATATTCTAAGTTTTTCAGTGCAACTCACTCATATACTATGTACTACACTGTGCATTTCGTGTAATGCGGGTTTTTCAGTAAATTCTAAGTTTTTCAGTGCAACTCACTCATATACTATGTACTACACTGTGCGTTTCTTATATTCTAAGTTTTTCAGTGCAACTCACTCATATACTATGTACTACACTGTGCGTTTCTTATATTCTAAGTTTTTCAGTGCAACTCACTCATATACTATGTACTACACTGTGCGTTTCTTATATTCTAAGTTTTTCAGTGCAACTCACTCATATACTGTGTACTACACTGTGCGTTTCTTAAATTCTAAATTTTTCAGTGCAACTCACTCATATACTACGTACTACACTGTGCGTTTCTTATATTCTAAGTTTTTCAGTGCAACTCACTCATATACTATGTACTACACTGTGCGTTTCTTATATTCTAAGTTTTTAGTGCAACTCACTCATATACTATGTACTACACTGTGCGTTTCTTATATTCTAAGTTTTTCAGTGTAACTCACTCATATACTATGTACTACACTGTGCGTTTCTTATATTCTAAGTTTTTCAGTGCAACTCACTCATATACTATGTACTACACTGTGCGTTTCTTATATTCTAAGTTTTTCAGTGCAACTCACTCATATACTACATACTACACTGTGCGTTTCTTATATTCTAATTTTTTCAGTGCAACTCACTCATATACTACGTACATCACTGTGCGTTTCTTATATTCTAAGTTTTTCAGTGCAACTCACTCATATACTACGTACTACACTGTGCGTTTCTTATATTCTAAGTTTTTCAGTGCAACTCACTCATATACTACGTACTACACTGTGCGTTTCTTATATTCGAAGTTTTTCAGTGCAACTCACTCATATACTATGTACTACACTGTGCGTTTCTTATATTCGAAGTTTTTCAGTGCAACTCACTCATATACTATGTACTACACTGTGCGTTTCTTATATTCTAAGTTTTTCAGTGCAACTCACTCATATAATATGTACTACACTGTGCATTTCTTATATTCTAAGTTTTTCAGTGCAACTCACTCATATACTATGTACTACACTGTGCATTTCGTGTAATGCGGGTTTTTCAGTAAATTCTAAGTTTTTCTGTGCAACTCACTCATATACTATGTACTACACTGTGCGATTCTTATATTCTAAGTTTTTCAGTGCAACTCACTCATATACTATGTACTACACTGTGCATTTCTTATATTCTAAGTTTTTCAGTGCAACTCACTCATATACTATGTACTACACTGTGCGTTTCTTATATTCTAAGTTTTTCAGTGCAACTCACTCAGATACTATGTACTACACTGTGCGTTTCTTATATTCTAAGTTTTTCAGTGCAACTCACTCATATACTATGTACTACACTGTGCATTTCTTATATTCTAAGTTTTTCAGTGCAACTCACTCATATACTATGTACTACACTGTGCGTTTCTTATATTCTAAGTTTTTCAGTGCAACTCACTCATATACTATGTACTACACTGTGCGTTTCTTATATTCTAAGTTTTTCAGTGCAACTCACTCATATACTATGTACTACACTGTGCGTTTCTTATATTCTAAGTTTTTCAGTGCAACTCACTCATATACTACTTACTACACTGTGCGTTTCTTAAATTCTAAGTTTTTCAGTGCAACTCACTCATATACTACGTACTACACTGTGCGTTTCTTATATTCTAAGTTTTTCAGTGCAACTCACTCATATACTATGTACTACACTGTGCGTTTCTTATATTCTAAGTTTTTCAGTGCAACTCACTCATATACTATGTACTACACTGTGCGTTTCTTATATTCTAAGTTTTTCAGTGCAACTCACTCATATACTATGTACTACACTGTGCGTTTCTTATATTCTAAGTTTTTCAGTGCAACTCACTCATATACTATGTACTACACTGTGCGTTTCTTATATTCTAAGTTTTTCAGTGCAACTCACTCATATACTATGTACTACACTGTGCGTTTCTTATATTCTAAGTTTTTCAGTGCAACTCACTCATATACTATGTACTACACTGTGCGTTTCTTATATTCTAAGTTTTTCAGTGCAACTCACTCATATACTACGTACTACACTGTGCGTTTCTTATATTCTAAGTTTTTCAGTGCAACTCACTCATATACTACGTACTACACTGTGCGTTTCTTATATTCTAAGTTTTTCAGTGCAACTCACTCATATACTACGTACTACACTGTGCGTTTCTTATATTCTAAGTTTTTCAGTGCAACTCACTCATATACTATGTACTACACTGTGCATTTCGTGTAATGCGGGTTTTTCAGTAAATTCTAAGTTTTTCAGTGCAACTCACTCATATACTATGTACTACACTGTGCGTTTCTTATATTCTAAGTTTTTCAGTGTAACTCACTCATATACTATGTACTACACTGTGCGTTTCTTATATTCTAAGTTTTTCAGTGCAACTCACTCATATACTATGTACTACACTGTGCGTTTCTTATATTCTAAGTTTTTCAGTGCAACTCACTCATATACTACTTACTACACTGTGTGTTTCTTAAATTCTAAGTTTTTCAGTGCAACTCACTCATATACTACGTACTACACTGTGCGTTTCTTATATTCTAAGTTTTTCAGTGCAACTCACTCATATACTATGTACTACACTGTGCGTTTCTTATATTCTAAGTTTTTCAGTGCAACTCACTCATATACTATGTACTACACTGTGCGTTTCTTATATTCTAAGTTTTTCAGTGTAACTCACTCATATACTATGTACTACACTGTGCGTTTCTTATATTCTAAGTTTTTCAGTGCAACTCACTCATATACTATGTACTACACTGTGCGTTTCTTATATTCTAAGTTTTTCAGTGCAACTCACTCATATACTACTTACTACACTGTGCGTTTCTTAAATTCTAAGTTTTTCAGTGCAACTCACTCATATACTACGTACTACACTGTGCGTTTCTTATATTCTAAGTTTTTCAGTGCAACTCACTCATATACTATGTACTACACTGTGCGTTTCTTATATTCTAAGTTTTTCAGTGCAACTCACTCATATACTATGTACTACACTGTGCGTTTCTTATATTCTAAGTTTTTCAGTGCAACTCACTCATATACTATGTACTACACTGTGCATTTCTTATATTCTAAGTTTTTCAGTGCAACTCACTCATATACTATGTACTACACTGTGCATTTCGTGTAATGCGGGTTTTTCAGTAAATTCTAAGTTTTTCAGTGCAACTCACTCATATACTCTGTACTACACTGTGCGTTTCTTATATTCTAAGTTTTTCAGTGCAACTCACTCATATACTATGTACTACACTGTGCGTTTCTTATATTCTAAGTTTTTCAGTGCAACTCACTCATATAATATGTACTACACTGTGCATTTCTTATATTCTAAGTTTTTCAGTGCAACTCACTCATATACTATGTACTACACTGTGCATTTCGTGTAATGCGGGTTTTTCAGTAAATTCTAAGTTTTTCTGTGCAACTCACTCATATACTATGTACTACACTGTGCGATTCTTATATTCTAAGTTTTTCAGTGCAACTCACTCATATACTATGTACTACACTGTGCGTTTCTTATATTCTAAGTTTTTCAGTGCAACTCACTCATATACTATGTACTACACTGTGCGTTTCTTATATTCTAAGTTTTTCAGTGCAACTCACTCATATACTATGTACTACACTGTGCGTTTCTTATATTCTAAGTTTTTCAGTGCAACTCACTCATATACTATGTACTAAACTGTGCGTTTCTTATATTCTAAGTTTTTCAGTGCTACTCACTCATATACTATGTACTACACTGTGCGTTTCTTATATTCTAAGTTTTTCAGTGCAACTCACTCATATACTATGTACTACACTGTGCGTTTCTTAAATTCTAAGTTTTTCAGTGCAACTCACTCATATACTATGTACTACACTGTGCGATTCTTATATTCTAAGTTTTTCAGTGCAACTCACTCATATACTATGTACTACACTGTGCGTTTCTTATATTCTAAGTTTTTCAGTGCAACTCACTCATATACTATGTACTACACTGTGCGTTTCTTATATTCTATGTTTTTCAGTGCAACTCACTCATATACTATGTACTACACTGTGCGTTTCTTATATTCTAAGTTTTTCAGTGCAACTCACTCATATACTATGTACTACACTGTGCGTTTCTTATATTCTAAGTTTTTCAGTGCAACTCACTCATATACTATGTACTACACTGTGCATTTCGTGTAATGCGGGTTTTTCAGTAAATTCTAAGTTTTTCAGTGCAACTCACTCATATACTATGTACTACACTGTGCGTTTCTTATATTCTAAGTTTTTCAGTGTAACTCACTCATATACTATGTACTACACTGTGCGTTTCTTATATTCTAAGTTTTTCAGTGCAACTCACTCATATACTATGTACTACACTGTGCGTTTCTTATATTCTAAGTTTTTCAGTGCAACTCACTCATATACTACGTACTACACTGTGCGTTTCTTATATTCTAAGTTTTTCAGTGCAACTCACTCATATACTACGTACTACACTGTGCGTTTCTTATATTCTAAGTTTTTCAGTGCAACTCACTCATATACTATGTACTACACTGTGCGTTTCTTATATTCTAAGTTTTTCAGTGCAACTCACTCATATACTACGTACTACACTGTGCGTTTCTTATATTCTAAGTTTTTCAGTGCAACTCACTCATATACTACCTACTACACTGTGCGTTTCTTATATTCTAAGTTTTTCAGTGCAACTCACTCATATACTACGTACTACACTCTGCGTTTCTTATATTCTAAGTTTTTCAGTGCAACTCACTCATATACTATGTACTACTCTGTGCATTTCGTGTAATGCGGGTTTTTCAGTAAATTCTAAGTTTTTCAGTGCAACTCACTCATATACTATGTACTACACTGTGCGTTTCTTATATTCTAAGTTTTTCAGTGCAACTCACTCATATACTATGTACTACACTGTGCGTTTCTTATATTCTAAGTTTTTCAGTGCAACTCACTCATATACTATGTACTACACTGTGCGTTTCTTATATTCTAAGTTTTTCAGTGCAACTCACTCATATACTACTTACTACACTGTGCGTTTCTTAAATTCTAAGTTTTTCAGTGCAACTCACTCATATACTACGTACTACACTGTGCGTTTCTTATATTCTAAGTTTTTCAGTGCAACTCACTCATATACTATGTACTACACTGTGCGTTTCTTATATTCTAAGTTTTTCAGTGCAACTCACTCATATACTATGTACTACACTGTGCGTTTCTTATATTCTAAGTTTTTCAGTGTAACTCACTCATATACTATGTACTACACTGTGCGTTTCTTATATTCTAAGTTTTTCAGTGCAACTCACTCATATACTATGTACTACACTGTGCGTTTCTTATATTCTAAGTTTTTCAGTGCAACTCACTCATATACTACATACTACACTGTGCGTTTCTTATATTCTAATTTTTTCAGTGCAACTCACTCATATACTACGTACATCACTGTGCGTTTCTTATATTCTAAGTTTTTCAGTGCAACTCACTCATATACTACGTACTACACTGTGCGTTTCTTATATTCTAAGTTTTTCAGTGCAACTCACTCATATACTACGTACTACACTGTGCGTTTCTTATATTCGAAGTTTTTCAGTGCAACTCACTCATATACTATGTACTACACTGTGCGTTTCTTATATTCGAAGTTTTTCAGTGCAACTCACTCATATACTATGTACTACACTGTGCGTTTCTTATATTCTAAGTTTTTCAGTGCAACTCACTCATATAATATGTACTACACTGTGCATTTCTTATATTCTAAGTTTTTCAGTGCAACTCACTCATATACTATGTACTACACTGTGCATTTCGTGTAATGCGGGTTTTTCAGTAAATTCTAAGTTTTTCTGTGCAACTCACTCATATACTATGTACTACACTGTGCGATTCTTATATTCTAAGTTTTTCAGTGCAACTCACTCATATACTATGTACTACACTGTGCGTTTCTTATATTCTAAGTTTTTCAGTGCAACTCACTCATATACTATGTACTACACTGTGCGTTTCTTATATTCTAAGTTTTTCAGTGCAACTCACTCATATACTATGTACTACACTGTGCGTTTCTTATATTCTAAGTTTTTCAGTGCAACTCACTCATATACTATGTACTAAACTGTGCGTTTCTTATATTCTAAGTTTTTCAGTGCTACTCACTCATATACTATGTACTACACTGTGCGTTTCTTATATTCTAAGTTTTTCAGTGCAACTCACTCATATACTATGTACTACACTGTGCGTTTCTTAAATTCTAAGTTTTTCAGTGCAACTCACTCATATACTATGTACTACACTGTGCGATTCTTATATTCTAAGTTTTTCAGTGCAACTCACTCATATACTATGTACTACACTGTGCGTTTCTTATATTCTAAGTTTTTCAGTGCAACTCACTCATATACTATGTACTACACTGTGCGTTTCTTATATTCTATGTTTTTCAGTGCAACTCACTCATATACTATGTACTACACTGTGCGTTTCTTATATTCTAAGTTTTTCAGTGCAACTCACTCATATACTATGTACTACACTGTGCGTTTCTTATATTCTAAGTTTTTCAGTGCAACTCACTCATATACTATGTACTACACTGTGCATTTCGTGTAATGCGGGTTTTTCAGTAAATTCTAAGTTTTTCAGTGCAACTCACTCATATACTATGTACTACACTGTGCGTTTCTTATATTCTAAGTTTTTCAGTGTAACTCACTCATATACTATGTACTACACTGTGCGTTTCTTATATTCTAAGTTTTTCAGTGCAACTCACTCATATACTATGTACTACACTGTGCGTTTCTTATATTCTAAGTTTTTCAGTGCAACTCACTCATATACTACGTACTACACTGTGCGTTTCTTATATTCTAAGTTTTTCAGTGCAACTCACTCATATACTACGTACTACACTGTGCGTTTCTTATATTCTAAGTTTTTCAGTGCAACTCACTCATATACTATGTACTACACTGTGCGTTTCTTATATTCTAAGTTTTTCAGTGCAACTCACTCATATACTACTTACTACACTGTGCGTTTCTTAAATTCTAAGTTTTTCAGTGCAACTCACTCATATACTACGTACTACACTGTGCGTTTCTTATATTCTAAGTTTTTCAGTGCAACTCACTCATATACTATGTACTACACTGTGCGTTTCTTATATTCTAAGTTTTTCAGTGCAACTCACTCATATACTATGTACTACACTGTGCGTTTCTTATATTCTAAGTTTTTCAGTGCAACTCACTCATATACTATGTACTACACTGTGCGTTTCTTATATTCTAAGTTTTTCAGTGCAACTCACTCATATACTACGTACTACACTGTGCGTTTCTTATATTCGAAGTTTTTCAGTGCAACTCACTCATATACTATGTACTACACTGTGCGTTTCTTATATTCGAAGTTTTTCAGTGCAACTCACTCATATACTATGTACTACACTGTGCGTTTCTTATATTCTAAGTTTTTCAGTGCAACTCACTCATATAATATGTACTACACTGTGCATTTCTTATATTCTAAGTTTTTCAGTGCAACTCACTCATATACTATGTACTACACTGTGCATTTCGTGTAATGCGGGTTTTTCAGTAAATTCTAAGTTTTTCTGTGCAACTCACTCATATACTATGTACTACACTGTGCGATTCTTATATTCTAAGTTTTTCAGTGCAACTCACTCATATACTATGTACTACACTGTGCGTTTCTTATATTCTAAGTTTTTCAGTGCAACTCACTCATATACTATGTACTACACTGTGCGTTTCTTATATTCTAAGTTTTTCAGTGCAACTCACTCATATACTATGTACTACACTGTGCGTTTCTTATATTCTAAGTTTTTCAGTGCAACTCACTCATATACTATGTACTAAACTGTGCGTTTCTTATATTCTAAGTTTTTCAGTGCTACTCACTCATATACTATGTACTACACTGTGCGTTTCTTATATTCTAAGTTTTTCAGTGCAACTCACTCATATACTATGTACTACACTGTGCGTTTCTTAAATTCTAAGTTTTTCAGTGCAACTCACTCATATACTATGTACTACACTGTGCGATTCTTATATTCTAAGTTTTTCAGTGCAACTCACTCATATACTATGTACTACACTGTGCGTTTCTTATATTCTAAGTTTTTCAGTGCAACTCACTCATATACTATGTACTACACTGTGCGTTTCTTATATTCTATGTTTTTCAGTGCAACTCACTCATATACTATGTACTACACTGTGCGTTTCTTATATTCTAAGTTTTTCAGTGCAACTCACTCATATACTATGTACTACACTGTGCGTTTCTTATATTCTAAGTTTTTCAGTGCAACTCACTCATATACTATGTACTACACTGTGCATTTCGTGTAATGCGGGTTTTTCAGTAAATTCTAAGTTTTTCAGTGCAACTCACTCATATACTATGTACTACACTGTGCGTTTCTTATATTCTAAGTTTTTCAGTGTAACTCACTCATATACTATGTACTACACTGTGCGTTTCTTATATTCTAAGTTTTTCAGTGCAACTCACTCATATACTATGTACTACACTGTGCGTTTCTTATATTCTAAGTTTTTCAGTGCAACTCACTCATATACTACGTACTACACTGTGCGTTTCTTATATTCTAAGTTTTTCAGTGCAACTCACTCATATACTACGTACTACACTGTGCGTTTCTTATATTCTAAGTTTTTCAGTGCAACTCACTCATATACTATGTACTACACTGTGCGTTTCTTATATTCTAAGTTTTTCAGTGCAACTCACTCATATACTACTTACTACACTGTGCGTTTCTTAAATTCTAAGTTTTTCAGTGCAACTCACTCATATACTACGTACTACACTGTGCGTTTCTTATATTCTAAGTTTTTCAGTGCAACTCACTCATATACTATGTACTACACTGTGCGTTTCTTATATTCTAAGTTTTTCAGTGCAACTCACTCATATACTATGTACTACACTGTGCGTTTCTTATATTCTAAGTTTTTCAGTGCAACTCACTCATATACTATGTACTACACTGTGCGTTTCTTATATTCTAAGTTTTTCAGTGCAACTCACTCATATACTATGTACTACACTGTGCGTTTCTTATATTCTAAGTTTTTCAGTGCAACTCACTCATATACTATGTACTACACTGTGCGTTTCTTATATTCTAAGTTTTTCAGTGCAACTCACTCATATACTATGTACTACACTGTGCGTTTCTTATATTCTAAGTTTTTCAGTGCAACTCACTCATATACTACGTACTACACTGTGCGTTTCTTATATTCTAAGTTTTTCAGTGCAACTCACTCATATACTACGTACTACACTGTGCGTTTCTTATATTCTAAGTTTTTCAGTGCAACTCACTCATATACTACGTACTACACTGTGCGTTTCTTATATTCTAAGTTTTTCAGTGCAACTCACTCATATACTATGTACTACACTGTGCATTTCGTGTAATGCGGGTTTTTCAGTAAATTCTAAGTTTTTCAGTGCAACTCACTCATATACTATGTACTACACTGTGCGTTTCTTATATTTTAAGTTTTTCAGTGCAACTCACTCATATACTATGTACTACACTGTGCGTTTCTTATATTCTATGTTTTTCAGTGCAACTCACTCATATACTATGTACTACACTGTGCGTTTCTTATATTCTAAGTTTTTCGGTGCAACTCACTCATATACTATGTACTACACTGTGCGTTTCTTATATTCTAAGTTTTTCAGTGCAACTCACTCATATACTATGTACTACACTGTGCATTTCGTGTAATGCGGGTTTTTCAGTAAATTCTAAGTTTTTCAGTGCAACTCACTCATATACTATGTACTACACTGTGCGTTTCTTATATTCTAAGTTTTTCAGTGTAACTCACTTATATACTATGTACTACACTGTGCGTTTCTTATATTCTAAGTTTTTCAGTGCAACTCACTCATATACTATGTACTACACTGTGCGTTTCTTATATTCTAAGTTTTTCAGTGCAACTCACTCATATACTACGTACTACACTGTGCGTTTCTTATATTCTAAGTTTTTCAGTGCAACTCACTCATATACTACGTACTACACTGTGCGTTTCTTATATTCTAAGTTTTTCAGTGCAACTCACTCATATACTATGTACTACACTGTGCGTTTCTTATATTCTAAGTTTTTCAGTGCAACTCACTCATATACTACTTACTACACTGTGCGTTTCTTAAATTCTAAGTTTTTCAGTGCAACTCACTCATATACTACGTACTACACTGTGCGTTTCTTATATTCTAAGTTTTTCAGTGCAACTCACTCATATACTATGTACTACACTGTGCGTTTCTTATATTCTAAGTTTTTCAGTGCAACTCACTCATATACTATGTACTACACTGTGCGTTTCTTATATTCTAAGTTTTTCAGTGCAACTCACTCATATACTATGTACTACACTGTGCGTTTCTTATATTCTAAGTTTTTCAGTGCAACTCACTCATATACTATGTACTACACTGTGCGTTTCTTATATTCTAAGTTTTTCAGTGCAACTCACTCATATACTATGTACTACACTGTGCGTTTCTTATATTCTAAGTTTTTCAGTGCAACTCACTCATATACTATGTACTACACTGTGCGTTTCTTATATTCTAAGTTTTTCAGTGCAACTCACACATATACTACGTACTACACTGTGCGTTTCTTATATTCTAAGTTTTTCAGTGCAACTCACTCATATACTACGTACTACACTGTGCGTTTCTTATATTCTAAGTTTTTCAGTGCAACTCACTCATATACTACGTACTACACTGTGCGTTTCTTATATTCTAAGTTTTTCAGTGCAACTCACTCATATACTATGTACTACACTGTGCATTTCGTGTAATGCGGGTTTTTCAGTAAATTCTAAGTTTTTCAGTGCAACTCACTCATATACTATGTACTACACTGTGCGTTTCTTATATTCTAAGTTTTTCAGTGTAACTCACTCATATACTATGTACTACACTGTGCGTTTCTTATATTCTAAGTTTTTCAGTGCAACTCACTCATATACTATGTACTACACTGTGCGTTTCTTATATTCTAAGTTTTTCAGTGCAACTCACTCATATACTACTTACTACACTGTGTGTTTCTTAAATTCTAAGTTTTTCAGTGCAACTCACTCATATACTACGTACTACACTGTGCGTTTCTTATATTCTAAGTTTTTCAGTGCAACTCACTCATATACTATGTACTACACTGTGCGTTTCTTATATTCTAAGTTTTTCAGTGCAACTCACTCATATACTATGTACTACACTGTGCGTTTCTTATATTCTAAGTTTTTCAGTGTAACTCACTCATATACTATGTACTACACTGTGCGTTTCTTATATTCTAAGTTTTTCAGTGCAACTCACTCATATACTATGTACTACACTGTGCGTTTCTTATATTCTAAGTTTTTCAGTGCAACTCACTCATATACTACTTACTACACTGTGCGTTTCTTAAATTCTAAGTTTTTCAGTGCAACTCACTCATATACTACGTACTACACTGTGCGTTTCTTATATTCTAAGTTTTTCAGTGCAACTCACTCATATACTATGTACTACACTGTGCGTTTCTTATATTCTAAGTTTTTCAGTGCAACTCACTCATATACTATGTACTACACTGTGCGTTTCTTATATTCTAAGTTTTTCAGTGCAACTCACTCATATACTATGTACTACACTGTGCATTTCTTATATTCTAAGTTTTTCAGTGCAACTCACTCATATACTATGTACTACACTGTGCATTTCGTGTAATGCGGGTTTTTCAGTAAATTCTAAGTTTTTCAGTGCAACTCACTCATATACTCTGTACTACACTGTGCGTTTCTTATATTCTAAGTTTTTCAGTGCAACTCACTCATATACTATGTACTACACTGTGCGTTTCTTATATTCTAAGTTTTTCAGTGCAACTCACTCATATAATATGTACTACACTGTGCATTTCTTATATTCTAAGTTTTTCAGTGCAACTCACTCATATACTATGTACTACACTGTGCATTTCGTGTAATGCGGGTTTTTCAGTAAATTCTAAGTTTTTCTGTGCAACTCACTCATATACTATGTACTACACTGTGCGATTCTTATATTCTAAGTTTTTCAGTGCAACTCACTCATATACTATGTACTACACTGTGCGTTTCTTATATTCTAAGTTTTTCAGTGCAACTCACTCATATACTATGTACTACACTGTGCGTTTCTTATATTCTAAGTTTTTCAGTGCAACTCACTCATATACTATGTACTACACTGTGCGTTTCTTATATTCTAAGTTTTTCAGTGCAACTCACTCATATACTATGTACTAAACTGTGCGTTTCTTATATTCTAAGTTTTTCAGTGCTACTCACTCATATACTATGTACTACACTGTGCGTTTCTTATATTCTAAGTTTTTCAGTGCAACTCACTCATATACTATGTACTACACTGTGCGTTTCTTAAATTCTAAGTTTTTCAGTGCAACTCACTCATATACTATGTACTACACTGTGCGATTCTTATATTCTAAGTTTTTCAGTGCAACTCACTCATATACTATGTACTACACTGTGCGTTTCTTATATTCTAAGTTTTTCAGTGCAACTCACTCATATACTATGTACTACACTGTGCGTTTCTTATATTCTATGTTTTTCAGTGCAACTCACTCATATACTATGTACTACACTGTGCGTTTCTTATATTCTAAGTTTTTCAGTGCAACTCACTCATATACTATGTACTACACTGTGCGTTTCTTATATTCTAAGTTTTTCAGTGCAACTCACTCATATACTATGTACTACACTGTGCATTTCGTGTAATGCGGGTTTTTCAGTAAATTCTAAGTTTTTCAGTGCAACTCACTCATATACTATGTACTACACTGTGCGTTTCTTATATTCTAAGTTTTTCAGTGTAACTCACTCATATACTATGTACTACACTGTGCGTTTCTTATATTCTAAGTTTTTCAGTGCAACTCACTCATATACTATGTACTACACTGTGCGTTTCTTATATTCTAAGTTTTTCAGTGCAACTCACTCATATACTACGTACTACACTGTGCGTTTCTTATATTCTAAGTTTTTCAGTGCAACTCACTCATATACTACGTACTACACTGTGCGTTTCTTATATTCTAAGTTTTTCAGTGCAACTCACTCATATACTATGTACTACACTGTGCGTTTCTTATATTCTAAGTTTTTCAGTGCAACTCACTCATATACTACGTACTACACTGTGCGTTTCTTATATTCTAAGTTTTTCAGTGCAACTCACTCATATACTACCTACTACACTGTGCGTTTCTTATATTCTAAGTTTTTCAGTGCAACTCACTCATATACTACGTACTACACTGTGCGTTTCTTATATTCTAAGTTTTTCAGTGCAACTCACTCATATACTATGTACTACACTGTGCATTTCGTGTAATGCGGGTTTTTCAGTAAATTCTAAGTTTTTCAGTGCAACTCACTCATATACTATGTACTACACTGTGCGTTTCTTATATTCTAAGTTTTTCAGTGTAACTCACTCATATACTATGTACTACACTGTGCGTTTCTTATATTCTAAGTTTTTCAGTGCAACTCACTCATATACTATGTACTACACTGTGCGTTTCTTATATTCTAAGTTTTTCAGTGCAACTCACTCATATACTACTTACTACACTGTGCGTTTCTTAAATTCTAAGTTTTTCAGTGCAACTCACTCATATACTACGTACTACACTGTGCGTTTCTTATATTCTAAGTTTTTCAGTGCAACTCACTCATATACTATGTACTACACTGTGCGTTTCTTATATTCTAAGTTTTTCAGTGCAACTCACTCATATACTATGTACTACACTGTGCGTTTCTTATATTCTAAGTTTTTCAGTGCAACTCACTCATATACTATGTACTACACTGTGCGTTTCTTATATTCTAAGTTTTTCAGTGCAACTCACTCATATACTACATACTACACTGTGCGTTTCTTATATTCTAATTTTTTCAGTGCAACTCACTCATATACTACGTACTACACTGTGCGTTTCTTATATTCTAAGTTTTTCAGTGCAACTCACTCATATACTACGTACTACACTGTGCGTTTCTTATATTCTAAGTTTTTCAGTGCAACTCACTCATATACTATGTACTACACTGTGCGTTTCTTAAATTCTAAGTTTTTCAGTGCAACTCACTCATATACTATGTACTACACTGTGCGTTTCTTATATTCTAAGTTTTTCAGTGTAACTCACTCATATACTATGTAATACACTGTGCGTTTCTTATATTCTAAGTTTTTCAGTGCAACTCACTCATATACTATGTACTACACTGTGCGTTTCTTATATTCTAATTTTTTCAGTGCAACTCACTCATATACTATGTACTACACTATGCGTTTCTTATATTCTAAGTTTTTCAGTGCAACTCACTCATATACTATGTACTACACTGTGCGTTTCTTAAATTCTAAGTTTTTCAGTGCAACTCACTCATATACTATGTACTACACTGTGCGATTCTTATATTCTAAGTTTTTCAGTGCAACTCACTCATATACTATGTACTACACTGTGCGTTTCTTATATTCTAAGTTTTTCAGTGCAACTCACTCATATACTATGTACTACACTGTGCGTTTCTTATATTCTATGTTTTTCAGTGCAACTCACTCATATACTATGTACTACACTGTGCGTTTCTTATATTCTAAGTTTTTCAGTGCAACTCACTCATATACTATGTACTACACTGTGCGTTTCTTATATTCTAAGTTTTTCAGTGCAACTCACTCATATACTATGTACTACACTGTGCATTTCGTGTAATGCGGGTTTTTCAGTAAATTCTAAGTTTTTCAGTGCAACTCACTCATATACTATGTACTACACTGTGCGTTTCTTATATTCTAAGTTTTTCAGTGTAACTCACTCATATACTATGTACTACACTGTGCGTTTCTTATATTCTAAGTTTTTCAGTGCAACTCACTCATATACTATGTACTACACTGTGCGTTTCTTATATTCTAAGTTTTTCAGTGCAACTCACTCATATACTACGTACTACACTGTGCGTTTCTTATATTCTAAGTTTTTCAGTGCAACTCACTCATATACTACGTACTACACTGTGCGTTTCTTATATTCTAAGTTTTTCAGTGCAACTCACTCATATACTATGTACTACACTGTGCGTTTCTTATATTCTAAGTTTTTCAGTGCAACTCACTCATATACTACGTACTACACTGTGCGTTTCTTATATTCTAAGTTTTTCAGTGCAACTCACTCATATACTACCTACTACACTGTGCGTTTCTTATATTCTAAGTTTTTCAGTGCAACTCACTCATATACTACGTACTACACTGTGCGTTTCTTATATTCTAAGTTTTTCAGTGCAACTCACTCATATACTATGTACTACACTGTGCATTTCGTGTAATGCGGGTTTTTCAGTAAATTCTAAGTTTTTCAGTGCAACTCACTCATATACTATGTACTACACTGTGCGTTTCTTATATTCTAAGTTTTTCAGTGTAACTCACTCATATACTATGTACTACACTGTGCGTTTCTTATATTCTAAGTTTTTCAGTGCAACTCACTCATATACTATGTACTACACTGTGCGTTTCTTATATTCTAAGTTTTTCAGTGCAACTCACTCATATACTACTTACTACACTGTGCGTTTCTTAAATTCTAAGTTTTTCAGTGCAACTCACTCATATACTACGTACTACACTGTGCGTTTCTTATATTCTAAGTTTTTCAGTGCAACTCACTCATATACTATGTACTACACTGTGCGTTTCTTATATTCTAAGTTTTTCAGTGCAACTCACTCATATACTATGTACTACACTGTGCGTTTCTTATATTCTAAGTTTTTCAGTGCAACTCACTCATATACTATGTACTACACTGTGCGTTTCTTATATTCTAAGTTTTTCAGTGCAACTCACTCATATACTACATACTACACTGTGCGTTTCTTATATTCTAATTTTTTCAGTGCAACTCACTCATATACTACGTACTACACTGTGCGTTTCTTATATTCTAAGTTTTTCAGTGCAACTCACTCATATACTACGTACTACACTGTGCGTTTCTTATATTCTAAGTTTTTCAGTGCAACTCACTCATATACTACGTACTACACTGTGCGTTTCTTATATTCGAAGTTTTTCAGTGCAACTCACTCATATACTACGTACTACACTGTGCGTTTCTTATATTCGAAGTTTTTCAGTGCAACTCACTCATATACTATGTACTACACTGTGCGTTTCTTATATTCTAAGTTTTTCAGTGCAACTCACTCATATACTATGTACTACACTGTGCGTTTCTTATATTCTAAGGTTTTCAGTGCAACTCACTCATATACTATGTACTACACTGTGCGTTTCTTATATTCTAAGTTTTTCAGTGCAACTCACTCATATACTACGTACTACACTGTGCGTTTCTTATATTCTAATTTTTTCAGTGCAACTCACTCATATACTACGTACTACACTGTGCGTTTCTTATATTCTAAGTTTTTCAGTGCAACTCACTCATATACTACGTACTACACTGTGCGTTTCTTATATTCTAAGTTTTTCAGTGCAACTCACTCATATACTACGTACTACACTGTGCGTTTCTTATATTCTAAGTTTTTCAGTGCAACTCACTCATATACTACGTACTACACTGTGCGTTTCTTATATTCTAAGTTTTTCAGTGCAACTCACTCATATACTATGTACTACACTGTGCATTTCGTGTAATGCGGGTTTTTCAGTAAATTCTAAGTTTTTCAGTGCAACTCACTCATATACTATGTACTACACTGTGCGTTTCTTATATTCTAAGTTTTTCAGTGTAACTCACTCATATACTATGTACTACACTGTGCGTTTCTTATATTCTAAGTTTTTCAGTGCAACTCACTCATATACTATGTACTACACTGTGCGTTTCTTATATTCTAAGTTTTTCAGTGCAACTCACTCATATACTACTTACTACACTGTGCGTTTCTTAAATTCTAAGTTTTTCAGTGCAACTCACTCATATACTACGTACTACACTGTGCGTTTCTTATATTCTAAGTTTTTCAGTGCAACTCACTCATATACTATGTACTACACTGTGCGTTTCTTATATTCTAAGTTTTTCAGTGCAACTCACTCATATACTATGTACTACACTGTGCGTTTCTTATATTCTAAGTTTTTCAGTGCAACTCACTCATATACTATGTACTACACTGTGCGTTTCTTATATTCTAAGTTTTTCAGTGCAACTCACTCATATACTACATACTACACTGTGCGTTTCTTATATTCTAATTTTTTCAGTGCAACTCACTCATATACTACGTACTACACTGTGCGTTTCTTATATTCTAAGTTTTTCAGTGCAACTCACTCATATACTACGTACTACACTGTGCGTTTCTTATATTCTAAGTTTTTCAGTGCAACTCACTCATATACTACGTACTACACTGTGCGTTTCTTATATTCGAAGTTTTTCAGTGCAACTCACTCATATACTACGTACTACACTGTGCGTTTCTTATATTCGAAGTTTTTCAGTGCAACTCACTCATATACTATGTACTACACTGTGCGTTTCTTATATTCTAAGTTTTTCAGTGCAACTCACTCATATACTATGTACTACACTGTGCGTTTCTTATATTCTAAGGTTTTCAGTGCAACTCACTCATATACTATGTACTACACTGTGCGTTTCTTATATTCTAAGTTTTTCAGTGCAACTCACTCATATACTACATACTACACTGTGCGTTTCTTATATTCTAATTTTTTCAGTGCAACTCACTCATATACTACGTACTACACTGTGCGTTTCTTATATTCTAAGTTTTTCAGTGCAACTCACTCATATACTACGTACTACACTGTGCGTTTCTTATATTCTAAGTTTTTCAGTGCAACTCACTCATATACTACGTACTACACTGTGCGTTTCTTATATTCTAAGTTTTTCAGTGCAACTCACTCATATACTATGTACTACACTGTGCGTTTCTTATATTCTAAGTTTTTCAGTGCAACTCACTCATATACTATGTACTACACTGTGCGTTTCTTATATTCTAAGTTTTTCAGTGCAACTCACTCATATACTATGTACTACACTGTGCGTTTCTTATATTCTAAGTTTTTCAGTGCAACTCACTCATATACTATGTACTACACTGTGCGTTTCTTATATTCTAAGTTTTTCAGTGCAACTCACTCATATACTATGTACTACACTGTGCGTTTCTTATATTCTAAGTTTTTCAGTGCAACTCACTCATATACTATGTACTACACTGTGCGTTTCTTATATTCTAAGTTTTTCAGTGCAACTCACTCATATACTACGTACTACACTGTGCGTTTCTTATATTCTAAGTTTTTCAGTGCAACTCACTCATATACTACGTACTACACTGTGCGTTTCTTATATTCTAAGTTTTTCAGTGCAACTCACTCATATACTACGTACTACACTGTGCGTTTCTTATATTCTAAGTTTTTCAGTGCAACTCACTCATATACTATGTACTACACTGTGCATTTCGTGTAATGCGGGTTTTTCAGTAAATTCTAAGTTTTTCAGTGCAACTCACTCATATACTATGTACTACACTGTGCGTTTCTTATATTCTAAGTTTTTCAGTGTAACTCACTCATATACTATGTACTACACTGTGCGTTTCTTATATTCTAAGTTTTTCAGTGCAACTCACTCATATACTATGTACTACACTGTGCGTTTCTTATATTCCAAGTTTTTCAGTGCAACTCACTCATATACTACGTACTACACTGTGCGTTTCTTAAATTCTAAGTTTTTCAGTGCAACTCACTCATATACTACGTACTACACTGTGCGTTTCTTATATTCTAAGTTTTTCAGTGCAACTCACTCATATACTATGTACTACACTGTGCGTTTCTTATATTCTAAGTTTTTCAGTGCAACTCACTCATATACTATGTACTACACTGTGCGTTTCTTATATTCTAAGTTTTTCAGTGCAACTCACTCATATACTATGTACTACACTGTGCGTTTCTTATATTCTAAGTTTTTCAGTGCAACTCACTCATATACTATGTACTACACTATGCGTTTCTTATATTCTAAGTTTTTCAGTGCAACTCACTCATATACTATGTACTACACTGTGCGTTTCTTATATTCTAAGTTTTTCAGTGCAACTCACTCATATACTACGTACTACACTGTGCGTTTCTTATATTCTAAGTTTTTCAGTGCAACTCACTCATATACTACTTACTACACTGTGCGTTTCTTATATTCTAAGTTTTTCAGTGCAACTCACTCATATACTACATACTACACTGTGCGTTTCTTATATTCTAAGTTTTTCAGTGCAACTCACTCATATACTATGTACTACACTGTGCGTTTCTTATATTCTAAGTTTTTCAGTGCAACTCACTCATATACTATGTACTACACTGTGCGTTTCTTATATTCTAAGTTTTTCAGTGTAACTCACTCATATACTATGTACTACACTGTGCGTTTCTTATATTCTAAGTTTTTCAGTGCAACTCACTCATATACTATGTACTACACTGTGCGTTTCTTATATTCTAAGTTTTTCAGTGCAACTCACTCATATACTACTTACTACACTGTGCGTTTCTTAAATTCTAAGTTTTTCAGTGCAACTCACTCATATACTACGTACTACACTGTGCGTTTCTTATATTCTAAGTTTTTCAGTGCAACTCACTCATATACTATGTACTACACTGTGCGTTTCTTATATTCTAAGTTTTTCAGTGCAACTCACTCATATACTATGTACTACACTGTGCGTTTCTTATATTCTAAGTTTTTCAGTGCAACTCACTCATATACTATGTACTACACTGTGCGTTTCTTATATTCTAAGTTTTTCAGTGCAACTCACTCATATACTACATACTACACTGTGCGTTTCTTATATTCTAATTTTTTCAGTGCAACTCACTCATATACTACGTACTACACTGTGCGTTTCTTATATTCTAAGTTTTTCAGTGCAACTCACTCATATACTACGTACTACACTGTGCGTTTCTTATATTCTAAGTTTTTCAGTGCAACTCACTCATATACTACGTACTACACTGTGCGTTTCTTATATTCGAAGTTTTTCAGTGCAACTCACTCATATACTACGTACTACACTGTGCGTTTCTTATATTCGAAGTTTTTCAGTGCAACTCACTCATATACTATGTACTACACTGTGCGTTTCTTATATTCTAAGTTTTTCAGTGCAACTCACTCATATACTATGTACTACACTGTGCGTTTCTTATATTCTAAGGTTTTCAGTGCAACTCACTCATATACTATGTACTACACTGTGCGTTTCTTATATTCTAAGTTTTTCAGTGCAACTCACTCATATACTACGTACTACACTGTGCGTTTCTTATATTCTAATTTTTTCAGTGCAACTCACTCATATACTACGTACTACACTGTGCGTTTCTTATATTCTAAGTTTTTCAGTGCAACTCACTCATATACTACGTACTACACTGTGCGTTTCTTATATTCTAAGTTTTTCAGTGCAACTCACTCATATACTACGTACTACACTGTGCGTTTCTTATATTCTAAGTTTTTCAGTGCAACTCACTCATATACTACGTACTACACTGTGCGTTTCTTATATTCTAAGTTTTTCAGTGCAACTCACTCATATACTATGTACTACACTGTGCATTTCGTGTAATGCGGGTTTTTCAGTAAATTCTAAGTTTTTCAGTGCAACTCACTCATATACTATGTACTACACTGTGCGTTTCTTATATTCTAAGTTTTTCAGTGTAACTCACTCATATACTATGTACTACACTGTGCGTTTCTTATATTCTAAGTTTTTCAGTGCAACTCACTCATATACTATGTACTACACTGTGCGTTTCTTATATTCTAAGTTTTTCAGTGCAACTCACTCATATACTACTTACTACACTGTGCGTTTCTTAAATTCTAAGTTTTTCAGTGCAACTCACTCATATACTACGTACTACACTGTGCGTTTCTTATATTCTAAGTTTTTCAGTGCAACTCACTCATATACTATGTACTACACTGTGCGTTTCTTATATTCTAAGTTTTTCAGTGCAACTCACTCATATACTATGTACTACACTGTGCGTTTCTTATATTCTAAGTTTTTCAGTGCAACTCACTCATATACTATGTACTACACTGTGCGTTTCTTATATTCTAAGTTTTTCAGTGCAACTCACTCATATACTACATACTACACTGTGCGTTTCTTATATTCTAATTTTTTCAGTGCAACTCACTCATATACTACGTACTACACTGTGCGTTTCTTATATTCTAAGTTTTTCAGTGCAACTCACTCATATACTACGTACTACACTGTGCGTTTCTTATATTCTAAGTTTTTCAGTGCAACTCACTCATATACTACGTACTACACTGTGCGTTTCTTATATTCGAAGTTTTTCAGTGCAACTCACTCATATACTACGTACTACACTGTGCGTTTCTTATATTCGAAGTTTTTCAGTGCAACTCACTCATATACTATGTACTACACTGTGCGTTTCTTATATTCTAAGTTTTTCAGTGCAACTCACTCATATACTATGTACTACACTGTGCGTTTCTTATATTCTAAGGTTTTCAGTGCAACTCACTCATATACTATGTACTACACTGTGCGTTTCTTATATTCTAAGTTTTTCAGTGCAACTCACTCATATACTACATACTACACTGTGCGTTTCTTATATTCTAATTTTTTCAGTGCAACTCACTCATATACTACGTACTACACTGTGCGTTTCTTATATTCTAAGTTTTTCAGTGCAACTCACTCATATACTACGTACTACACTGTGCGTTTCTTATATTCTAAGTTTTTCAGTGCAACTCACTCATATACTACGTACTACACTGTGCGTTTCTTATATTCTAAGTTTTTCAGTGCAACTCACTCATATACTATGTACTACACTGTGCGTTTCTTATATTCTAAGTTTTTCAGTGCAACTCACTCATATACTATGTACTACACTGTGCGTTTCTTATATTCTAAGTTTTTCAGTGCAACTCACTCATATACTATGTACTACACTGTGCGTTTCTTATATTCTAAGTTTTTCAGTGCAACTCACTCATATACTATGTACTACACTGTGCGTTTCTTATATTCTAAGTTTTTCAGTGCAACTCACTCATATACTATGTACTACACTGTGCGTTTCTTATATTCTAAGTTTTTCAGTGCAACTCACTCATATACTATGTACTACACTGTGCGTTTCTTATATTCTAAGTTTTTCAGTGCAACTCACTCATATACTACGTACTACACTGTGCGTTTCTTATATTCTAAGTTTTTCAGTGCAACTCACTCATATACTACGTACTACACTGTGCGTTTCTTATATTCTAAGTTTTTCAGTGCAACTCACTCATATACTACGTACTACACTGTGCGTTTCTTATATTCTAAGTTTTTCAGTGCAACTCACTCATATACTATGTACTACACTGTGCATTTCGTGTAATGCGGGTTTTTCAGTAAATTCTAAGTTTTTCAGTGCAACTCACTCATATACTATGTACTACACTGTGCGTTTCTTATATTCTAAGTTTTTCAGTGTAACTCACTCATATACTATGTACTACACTGTGCGTTTCTTATATTCTAAGTTTTTCAGTGCAACTCACTCATATACTATGTACTACACTGTGCGTTTCTTATATTCCAAGTTTTTCAGTGCAACTCACTCATATACTACGTACTACACTGTGCGTTTCTTAAATTCTAAGTTTTTCAGTGCAACTCACTCATATACTACGTACTACACTGTGCGTTTCTTATATTCTAAGTTTTTCAGTGCAACTCACTCATATACTATGTACTACACTGTGCGTTTCTTATATTCTAAGTTTTTCAGTGCAACTCACTCATATACTATGTACTACACTGTGCGTTTCTTATATTCTAAGTTTTTCAGTGCAACTCACTCATATACTATGTACTACACTGTGCGTTTCTTATATTCTAAGTTTTTCAGTGCAACTCACTCATATACTATGTACTACACTATGCGTTTCTTATATTCTAAGTTTTTCAGTGCAACTCACTCATATACTATGTACTACACTGTGCGTTTCTTATATTCTAAGTTTTTCAGTGCAACTCACTCATATACTACGTACTACACTGTGCGTTTCTTATATTCTAAGTTTTTCAGTGCAACTCACTCATATACTACTTACTACACTGTGCGTTTCTTATATTCTAAGTTTTTCAGTGCAACTCACTCATATACTACATACTACACTGTGCGTTTCTTATATTCTAAGTTTTTCAGTGCAACTCACTCATATACTATGTACTACACTGTGCGTTTCTTATATTCTAAGTTTTTCAGTGCAACTCACTCATATACTATGTACTACACTGTGCGTTTCTTATATTCTAAGTTTTTCAGTGCAACTCACTCATATACTACGTACTACACTGTGCGTTTCTTATATTCTAAGTTTTTCAGTGCAACTCACTCATATACTATGTACTACACTGTGCGTTTCTTATATTCTAAGTTTTTCAGTGCAACTCACTCATATACTATGTACTACACTGTGCATTTCTTATATTCTAAGTTTTTCAGTGCAACTCACTCATATACTATGTACTACACTGTGCATTTCGTGTAATGCGGGTTTTTCAGTAAATTCTAAGTTTTTCAGTGCAACTCACTCATATACTCTGTACTACACTGTGCGTTTCTTATATTCTAAGTTTTTCAGTGCAACTCACTCATATACTATGTACTACACTGTGCGTTTCTTATATTCTAAGTTTTTCTGTGCAACTCACTCATATACTATGTACTACACTGTGCGTTTCTTATATTCTAAGTTTTTCAGTGCAACTCACTCATATATTATGTACTACACTGTGCATTTCGTGTAATGCGGGTTTTTCAGTAAATTCTAAGTTTTTCAGTGCAACTCACTCATATACTATGTACTACACTGTGCGTTTCTTATATTCTAAGTATTTCAGTGTAACTCACTCATATACTATGTACTACACTGTGCGTTTCTTATATTCTAAGTTTTTCAGTGCAACTCACTCATATACTATGTACTACACTGTGCGTTTCTTATATTCTATGTTTTTCAGTGCAACTCACTCATATACTACGTACTACACTGTGCGTTTCTTATATTCTAAGTTTTTCAGTGCAACTCACTCATATACTACGTACTACACTGTGCGTTTCTTATATTCTAAGTTTTTCAGTGCAACTCACTCATATACTATGTACTACACTGTGCGTTTCTTATATTCTAAGTTTTTCAGTGCAACTCACTCATATACTATGTACTACACTGTGCGTTTCTTATATTCTAAGTTTTTTAGTGCAACTCACTCATATACTATGTACTACACTGTGCGTTTCTTATATTCTAAGTTTTTCAGTGCAACTCACTCATATACTATGTACTACACTGTGCGTTTCTTATATTCTAAGTTTTTCAGTGCAACTCACTCATATACTATGTACTACACTGTGCGTTTCTTATATTCTAAGTTTTTCAGTGCAACTCACTCATATACTATGTACTACACTGTGCGTTTCTTATATTCTAAGTTTTTCAGTGCAACTCACTCATATACTACGTACTACACTGTGCGTTTCTTATATTCTAAGTTTTTCAGTGCAACTCACTCATATACTATGTACTACACTGTGCATTTCGTGTAATGCGGGTTTTTCAGTAAATTCTAAGTTTTTCAGTGCAACTCACTCATATACTATGTACTACACTGTGCGTTTCTTATATTCTAAGTTTTTCAGTGTAACTCACTCATATACTATGTACTACACTGTGCGTTTCTTATATTCTAAGTTTTTCAGTGCAACTCACTCATATACTATGTACTACACTGTGCGTTTCTTATATTCTAAGTTTTTCAGTGCAACTCACTCATATACTACGTACTACACTGTGCGTTTCTTAAATTCTAAGTTTTTCAGTGCAACTCACTCATATACTACGTACTACACTGTGCGTTTCTTATATTCTAAGTTTTTCAGTGCAACTCACTCATATACTATGTACTACACTGTGCGTTTCTTATATTCTAAGTTTTTCAGTGCAACTCACTCATATACTATGTACTACACTGTGCGTTTCTTATATTCTAAGTTTTTCAGTGCAACTCACTCATATACTATGTACTACACTGTGCGTTTCTTATATTCTAAGTTTTTCAGTGCAACTCACTCATATACTATGTACTACACTGTGCGTTTCTTATATTCTAAGTTTTTCAGTGCAACTCACTCATATACTATGTACTACACTGTGCGTTTCTTATATTCTAAGTTTTTCAGTGCAACTCACTCATATACTACGTACTACACTGTGCGTTTCTTATATTCTAAGTTTTTCAGTGCAACTCACTCATATACTACTTACTACACTGTGCGTTTCTTATATTCTAAGTTTTTCAGTGCAACTCACTCATATACTACGTACTACACTGTGCGTTTCTTATATTCTAAGTTTTTCAGTGCAACTCACTCATATACTATGTACTACACTGTGCGTTTCTTATATTCTAAGTTTTTCAGTGCAACTCACTCATATACTACTTACTACACTGTGCGTTTCTTAAATTCTAAGTTTTTCAGTGCAACTCACTCATATACTACGTACTACACTGTGCGTTTCTTATATTCTAAGTTTTTCAGTGCAACTCACTCATATACTATGTACTACACTGTGCGTTTCTTATATTCTAAGTTTTTCAGTGCAACTCACTCATATACTATGTACTACACTGTGCGTTTCTTATATTCTAAGTTTTTCAGTGCAACTCACTCATATACTATGTACTACACTGTGCATTTCTTATATTCTAAGTTTTTCAGTGCAACTCACTCATATACTATGTACTACACTGTGCATTTCGTGTAATGCGGGTTTTTCAGTAAATTCTAAGTTTTTCAGTGCAACTCACTCATATACTCTGTACTACACTGTGCGTTTCTTATATTCTAAGTTTTTCAGTGCAACTCACTCATATACTATGTACTACACTGTGCGTTTCTTATATTCTAAGTTTTTCTGTGCAACTCACTCATATACTATGTACTACACTGTGCGTTTCTTATATTCTAAGTTTTTCAGTGCAACTCACTCATATACTATGTACTACACTGTGCATTTCGTGTAATGCGGGTTTTTCAGTAAATTCTAAGTTTTTCAGTGCAACTCACTCATATACTATGTACTACACTGTGCGTTTCTTATATTCTAAGTTTTTCAGTGTAACTCACTCATATACTATGTACTACACTGTGCGTTTCTTATATTCTAAGTTTTTCAGTGCAACTCACTCATATACTATGTACTACACTGTGCGTTTCTTATATTCTATGTTTTTCAGTGCAACTCACTCATATACTACGTACTACACTGTGCGTTTCTTATATTCTAAGTTTTTCAGTGCAACTCACTCATATACTACGTACTACACTGTGCGTTTCTTATATTCTAAGTTTTTCAGTGCAACTCACTCATATACTATGTACTACACTGTGCGTTTCTTATATTCTAAGTTTTTCAGTGCAACTCACTCATATACTATGTACTACACTGTGCGTTTCTTATATTCTAAGTTTTTCAGTGCAACTCACTCATATACTATGTACTACACTGTGCGTTTCTTATATTCTAAGTTTTTCAGTGCAACTCACTCATATACTATGTACTACACTGTGCGTTTCTTATATTCTAAGTTTTTCAGTGCAACTCACTCATATACTATGTACTACACTGTGCGTTTCTTATATTCTAAGTTTTTCAGTGCAACTCACTCATATACTACTTACTACACTGTGCGTTTCTTATATTCTAAGTTTTTCAGTGCAACTCACTCATATACTACGTACTACACTGTGCGTTTCTTATATTCTAAGTTTTTCAGTGCAACTCACTCATATACTACCTACTACACTGTGCGTTTCTTATATTCTAAGTTTTTCAGTGCAACTCACTCATATACTATGTACTACACTGTGCGTTTCTTATATTCTAAGTTTTTCAGTGGAACTCACTCATATACTACTTACTACACTGTGCGTTTCTTAAATTCTAAGTTTTTCAGTGCAACTCACTCATATACTACGTACTACACTGTGCGTTTCTTATATTCTAAGTTTTTCAGTGCAACTCACTCATATACTATGTACTACACTGTGCGTTTCTTATATTCTAAGTTTTTCAGTGCAACTCACTCATATACTATGTACTACACTGTGCGTTTCTTATATTCTAAGTTTTTCAGTGCAACTCACTCATATACTATGTACTACACTGTGCATTTCTTATATTCTAAGTTTTTCAGTGCAACTCACTCATATACTATGTACTACACTGTGCGTTTCTTATATTCTAAGTTTTTCAGTGCAACTCACTCATATAATATGTACTACACTGTGCATTTCTTATATTCTAAGTTTTTCAGTGCAACTCACTCATATACTATGTACTACACTGTGCATTTCGTGTAATGCGGGTTTTTCAGTAAATTCTAAGTTTTTCTGTGCAACTCACTCATATACTATGTACTACACTGTGCGATTCTTATATTCTAAGTTTTTCAGTGCAACTCACTCATATACTATGTACTACACTGTGCGTTTCTTATATTCTAAGTTTTTCAGTGCAACTCACTCATATACTATGTACTACACTGTGCGTTTCTTATATTCTAAGTTTTTCAGTGCAACTCACTCATATACTATGTACTACACTGTGCGTTTCTTAAATTCTAAGTTTTTCAGTGCAACTCACTCATATACTATGTACTACACTGTGCGTTTCTTATATTCTAAGTTTTTCAGTGCAACTCACTCATATACTATGTACTACACTGTGCGTTTCTTATATTCTAAGTTTTTCAGTGCAACTCACTCATATACTATGTACTACACTGTGCGTTTCTTATATTCTAAGTTTTTCAGTGCAACTCACTCATATACTATGTACTACACTGTGCGTTTCTTATATTCTAAGTTTTTCAGTGCAACTCACTCATATACTATGTACTACACTGTGCGTTTCTTATATTCTAAGTTTTTCAGTGCAACTCACTCATATACTATGTACTACACTGTGCGTTTCTTATATTCTAAGTTTTTCAGTGCAACTCACTCATATACTATGTACTACACTGTGCGTTTCTTATATTCTAAGTTTTTCAGTGTAACTCACTCATATACTATGTACTACACTGTGCATTTCTTATATTCTAAGTTTTTCAGTGCAACTCACTCATATACTATGTACTACACTGTGCATTTCGTGTAATGCGGGTTTTTCAGTAAATTCTAAGTTTTTCAGTGCAACTCACTCATATACTATGTACTACACTGTGCGTTTCTTATATTCTAAGTTTTTCAGTGCAACTCACTCATATACTATGTACTACACTGTGCGTTTCTTATATTCTAAGTTTTTCAGTGCAACTCACTCATATACTACGTACTACACTGTGCGTTTCTTATATTCTAAGTTTTTCAGTGCAACTCACTCATATACTACGTACTACACTGTTCGTTTCTTATATTCTAAGTTTTTCAGTGCAACTCACTCATATACTACGTACTACACTGTGCGTTTCTTAAATTCTAAGTTTTTCAGTGCAACTCACTCATATACTACTTACTACACTGTGCGTTTCTTATATTCTAAGTTTTTCAGTGCAACTCACTCATATACTATGTACTACACTGTGCGTTTCTTATATTCTAAGTTTTTCAGTGCAACTCACTCATATACTACTTACTACACTGTGCGTTTCTTATATTCTAAGTTTTTCAGTGCAACTCACTCATATACTACGTACTACACTGTGCGTTTCTTATATTCTAAGTTTTTCAGTGCAACTCACTCATATACTACCTACTACACTGTGCGTTTCTTATATTCTAAGTTTTTCAGTGCAACTCACTCATATACTATGTACTACACTGTGCGTTTCTTATATTCTAAGTTTTTCAGTGGAACTCACTCATATACTACTTACTACACTGTGCGTTTCTTAAATTCTAAGTTTTTCAGTGCAACTCACTCATATACTACGTACTACACTGTGCGTTTCTTATATTCTAAGTTTTTCAGTGCAACTCACTCATATACTATGTACTACACTGTGCGTTTCTTATATTCTAAGTTTTTCAGTGCAACTCACTCATATACTATGTACTACACTGTGCGTTTCTTATATTCTAAGTTTTTCAGTGCAACTCACTCATATACTATGTACTACACTGTGCATTTCTTATATTCTAAGTTTTTCAGTGCAACTCACTCATATACTATGTACTACACTGTGCGTTTCTTATATTCTAAGTTTTTCAGTGCAACTCACTCATATAATATGTACTACACTGTGCATTTCTTATATTCTAAGTTTTTCAGTGCAACTCACTCATATACTATGTACTACACTGTGCATTTCGTGTAATGCGGGTTTTTCAGTAAATTCTAAGTTTTTCTGTGCAACTCACTCATATACTATGTACTACACTGTGCGATTCTTATATTCTAAGTTTTTCAGTGCAACTCACTCATATACTATGTACTACACTGTGCGTTTCTTATATTCTAAGTTTTTCAGTGCAACTCACTCATATACTATGTACTACACTGTGCGTTTCTTATATTCTAAGTTTTTCAGTGCAACTCACTCATATACTATGTACTACACTGTGCGTTTCTTATATTCTAAGTTTTTCAGTGCAACTCACTCATATACTATGTACTACACTGTGCGTTTCTTATATTCTAAGTTTTTCAGTGCAACTCACTCATATACTATGTACTACACTGTGCGTTTCTTATATTCTAAGTTTTTCAGTGCAACTCACTCATATACTATGTACTACACTGTGCGTTTCTTATATTCTAAGTTTTTCAGTGCAACTCACTCATATACTATGTACTACACTGTGCGTTTCTTATATTCTAAGTTTTTCAGTGCAACTCACTCATATACTATGTACTACACTGTGCGTTTCTTATATTCTAAGTTTTTCAGTGTAACTCACTCATATACTATGTACTACACTGTGCATTTCTTATATTCTAAGTTTTTCAGTGCAACTCACTCATATACTATGTACTACACTGTGCATTTCGTGTAATGCGGGTTTTTCAGTAAATTCTAAGTTTTTCAGTGCAACTCACTCATATACTATGTACTACACTGTGCGTTTCTTATATTCTAAGTTTTTCAGTGCAACTCACTCATATACTACGTACTACACTGTTCGTTTCTTATATTCTAAGTTTTTCAGTGCAACTCACTCATATACTACGTACTACACTGTGCGTTTCTTAAATTCTAAGTTTTTCAGTGCAACTCACTCATATACTACTTACTACACTGTGCGTTTCTTATATTCTAAGTTTTTCAGTGCAACTCACTCATATACTATGTACTACACTGTGCCTTTCTTATATTCTAAGTTTTTCAGTGCAACTCACTCATATACTACTTACTACACTGTGCGTTTCTTAAATTCTAAGTTTTTCAGTGCAACTCACTCATATACTACGTAGTACACTGTGCGTTTCTTATATTCTAAGTTTTTCAGTGCAACTCACTCATATACTATGTACTACACTGTGCGTTTCTTATATTCTAAGTTTTTCAGTGCAACTCACTCATATACTATGTACTACACTGTGCGTTTCTTATATTCTAAGTTTTTCAGTGCAACTCACTCATATACTATGTACTACACTGTGCGTTTCTTATATTCTAAGTTTTTCAGTGCAACTCACTCATATACTATGTACTACACTGTGCGTTTCTTATATTCTAAGTTTTTCAGTGCAACTCACTCATATACTATGTACTACACTGTGCGTTTCTTATATTCTAAGTTTTTCAGTGCAACTCACTCATATACTACCTACTACACTGTGCGTTTCTTATATTCTAAGTTTTGCAGTGCAACTCACTCATATACTATGTACTACACTGTGCGTTTCTTATATTCTAAGTTTTTCAGTGCAACTCACTCATATACTACGTACTACACTGTGCGTTTCTTAAATTCTAAGTTTTTCAGTGCAACTCACTCATATACTACGTACTACACTGTTCGTTTCTTATATCCTAAGTTTTTCAGTGCAACTCACTCATATACTACGTACTACACTGTGCGTTTCTTATATTCTAAGTTTTTCAGTGCAACTCACTCATATAATATGTACTACACTGTGCGTTTCTTATATTCTAAGTTTTTCAGTGCAACTCACTCATATACTATGTACTACACTGTGCATTTCTTATATTCTAAGTTTTTCAGTGCAACTCACTCATATACTATGTACTACACTGTGCATTTCGTGTAATGCGGGTTTTTCAGTAAATTCTAAGTTTTTCAGTGCAACTCACTCATATACTCTGTACTACACTGTGCGTTTCTTATATTCTAAGTTTTTCAGTGCAACTCACTCATATACTACGTACTACACTGTGCGTTTCTTATATTCTAAGTTTTTCAGTGCAACTCACTCATATACTATGTACTACACTGTGCGTTTCTTATATTCTAAGTTTTTCAGTGCAACTCACTCATATACTATGTACTACACTGTGCGTTTCTTATATTCTAAGTTTTTCAGTGCAACTCACTCATATACTATGTACTACACTGTGCATTTCTTATATTCTAAGTTTTTCAGTGCAACTCACTCATATACTATGTACTACACTGTGCGTTTCTTATATTCTAAGTTTTTCAGTGCAACTCACTCATATAATATGTACTACACTGTGCATTTCTTATATTCTAAGTTTTTCAGTGCAACTCACTCATATACTATGTACTACACTGTGCATTTCGTGTAATGCGGGTTTTTCAGTAAATTCTAAGTTTTTCTGTGCAACTCACTCATATACTATGTACTACACTGTGCGTTTCTTATATTCTAAGTTTTTCAGTGCAACTCACTCATATACTATGTACTACACTGTGCGTTTCTTATATTCTAAGTTTTTCAGTGCAACTCACTCATATACTATGTACTACACTGTGCGTTTCTTATATTCTAAGTTTTTCAGTGCAACTCACTCATATACTATGTACTACACTGTGCGTTTCTTATATTCTAAGTTTTTCAGTGCAACTCACTCATATACTATGTACTACACTGTGCGTTTCTTATATTCTAAGTTTTTCAGTGCAACTCACTCATATACTATGTACTACACTGTGCGTTTCTTATATTCTAAGTTTTTCAGTGCAACTCACTCATATACTATGTACTACACTGTGCGTTTCTTATATTCTAAGTTTTTCAGTGTAACTCACTCATATACTATGTACTACACTGTGCATTTCTTATATTCTAAGTTTTTCAGTGCAACTCACTCATATACTATGTACTACACTGTGCATTTCGTGTAATGCGGGTTTTTCAGTAAATTCTAAGTTTTTCAGTGCAACTCACTCATATACTATGTACTACACTGTGCGTTTCTTATATTCTAAGTTTTTCAGTGCAACTCACTCATATACTATGTACTACACTGTGCGTTTCTTATATTCTAAGTTTTTCAGTGCAACTCACTCATATACTACGTACTACACTGTGCGTTTCTTATATTCTAAGTTTTTCAGTGCAACTCACTCATATACTACGTACTACACTGTGCGTTTCTTATATTCTAAGTTTTTCAGTGCAACTCACTCATATACTACTTACTACACTGTGCGTTTCTTAAATTCTAAGTTTTTCAGTGCAACTCACTCATATACTACTTACTACACTGTGCGTTTCTTATATTCTAAGTTTTTCAGTGCAACTCACTCATATACTATGTACTACACTGTGCCTTTCTTATATTCTAAGTTTTTCAGTGCAACTCACTCATATACTACTTACTACACTGTGCGTTTCTTAAATTCTAAGTTTTTCAGTGCAACTCACTCATATACTACGTACTACACTGTGCGTTTCTTATATTCTAAGTTTTTCAGTGCAACTCACTCATATACTATGTACTACACTGTGCGTTTCTTATATTCTAAGTTTTTCAGTGCAACTCACTCATATACTATGTACTACACTGTGCGTTTCTTATATTCTAAGTTTTTCAGTGCAACTCACTCATATACTATGTACTACACTGTGCGTTTCTTATATTCTAAGTTTTTCAGTGCAACTCACTCATATACTATGTACTACACTGTGCGTTTCTTATATTCTAAGTTTTTCAGTGCAACTCACTCATATACTATGTACTACACTGTGCGTTTCTTATATTCTAAGTTTTTCAGTGCAACTCACTCATATACTATGTACTACACTCTGCGTTTCTTATATTCTAAGTTTTTCAGTGCAACTCACTCATATACTACCTACTACACTGTGCGTTTCTTATATTCTAAGTTTTTCAGTGCAACTCACTCATATACTATGTACTACACTGTGCGTTTCTTATATTCTAAGTTTTTCAGTGCAACTCACTCATATACTACGTACTACACTGTGCGTTTCTTAAATTCTAAGTTTTTCAGTGCAACTCACTCATATACTACGTACTACACTGTGCGTTTCTTATATTCTAAGTTTCAGTGCAACTCACTCATATACTACGTACTACACTGTGCGTTTCTTATATTCTAAGTTTTTCAGTGCAACTCACTCATATACTATGTACTACACTGTGCGTTTCTTATATTCTAAGTTTTTCAGTGCAACTCACTCATATACTATGTACTACACTGTGCATTTCTTATATTCTAAGTTTTTCAGTGCAACTCACTCATATACTATGTACTACACTGTGCATTTCGTGTAATGCGGGTTTTTCAGTAAATTCTAAGTTTTTCAGTGCAACTCACTCATATACTCTGTACTACACTGTGCGTTTCTTATATTCTAAGTTTTTCAGTGCAACTCACTCATATACTATGTACTACACTGTGCGTTTCTTATATTCTAAGTTTTTCTGTGCAACTCACTCATATACTATGTACTACACTGTGCGTTTCTTATATTCTAAGTTTTTCAGTGCAACTCACTCATATACTATGTACTACACTGTGCGTTTCTTATATTCTAAGTTTTTCAGTGCAACTCACTCATATACTATGTACTACACTGTGCGTTTCTTATATTCTAAGTTTTTCAGTGCAACTCACTCATATACTATGTACTACACTGTGCGTTTCTTATATTCTAAGTTTTTCAGTGCAACTCACTCATATACTATGTACTACACTGTGCGTTTCTTATATTCTAAGTTTTTCAGTGCAACTCACTCATATACTATGTACTACACTGTGCGTTTCTAATATTCTAAGTTTTTCAGTGCAACTCACTCATATACTATGTACTACACTGTGCGTTTCTTATATTCTAAGTTTTTCAGTGCAACTCACTCATATACTATGTACTACACTGTGCGTTTCTTATATTCTAAGTTTTTCAGTGCAACTCACTCATATACTATGTACTACACTGTGCGTTTCTTATATTCTAATTTTTTCAGTGTAACTCACTCATATACTATGTACTACACTGTGCATTTCTTATATTCTAAGTTTTTCAGTGCAACTCACTCATATACTATGTACTACACTGTGCATTTCGTGTAATGCGGGTTTTTCAGTAAATTCTAAGTTTTTCAGTGCAACTCACTCATATACTATGTACTACACTGTGCGTTTCTTAAATTCTAAGTTTTTCAGTGCAACTCACTCATATACTATGTACTACACTGTGCCTTTCTTATATTCTAAGTTTTTCAGTGCAACTCACTCATATACTACTTACTACACTGTGCGTTTCTTATATTCTAAGTTTTTCAGTGCAACTCACTCATATACTATGTACTACACTGTGCCTTTCTTATATTCTAAGTTTTTCAGTGCAACTCACTCATATACTACTTACTACACTGTGCGTTTCTTAAATTCTAAGTTTTTCAGTGCAACTCACTCATATACTACGTACTACACTGTGCGTTTCTTATATTCTAAGTTTTTCAGTGCAACTCACTCATATACTATGTACTACACTGTGCGTTTCTTATATTCTAAGTTTTTCAGTGCAACTCACTCATATACTATGTACTACACTGTGCGTTTCTTATATTCTAAGTTTTTCAGTGCAACTCACTCATATACTATGTACTACACTGTGCGTTTCTTATATTCTAAGTTTTTCAGTGCAACTCACTCATATACTATGTACTACACTGTGCGTTTCTTATATTCTAAGTTTTTCAGTGCAACTCACTCATATACTATGTACTACACTGTGCGTTTCTTATATTCTAAGTTTTTCAGTGCAACTCACTCATATACTATGTACTACACTGTGCGTTTCTTATATTCTAAGTTTTTCAGTGCAACTCACTCATATACTACCTACTACACTGTGCGTTTCTTATATTCTAAGTTTTTCAGTGCAACTCACTCATATACTATGTACTACACTGTGCGTTTCTTATATTCTAAGTTTTTCAGTGCAACTCACTCATATACTACGTACTACACTGTGCGTTTCTTAAATTCTAAGTTTTTCAGTGCAACTCACTCATATACTACGTACTACACTGTGCGTTTCTTATATTCTAAGTTTCAGTGCAACTCACTCATATACTACGTACTACACTGTGCGTTTCTTATATTCTAAGTTTTTCAGTGCAACTCACTCATATACTATGTACTACACTGTGCGTTTCTTATATTCTAAGTTTTTCAGTGCAACTCACTCATATACTATGTACTACACTGTGCATTTCTTATATTCTAAGTTTTTCAGTGCAACTCACTCATATACTATGTACTACACTGTGCATTTCGTGTAATGCGGGTTTTTCAGTAAATTCTAAGTTTTTCAGTGCAACTCACTCATATACTCTGTACTACACTGTGCGTTTCTTATATTCTAAGTTTTTCAGTGCAACTCACTCATATACTATGTACTACACTGTGCGTTTCTTATATTCTAAGTTTTTCTGTGCAACTCACTCATATACTATGTACTACACTGTGCGTTTCTTATATTCTAAGTTTTTCAGTGCAACTCACTCATATACTATGTACTACACTGTGCGTTTCTTATATTCTAAGTTTTTCAGTGCAACTCACTCATATACTATGTACTACACTGTGCGTTTCTTATATTCTAAGTTTTTCAGTGCAACTCACTCATATACTATGTACTACACTGTGCGTTTCTTATATTCTAAGTTTTTCAGTGCAACTCACTCATATACTATGTACTACACTGTGCGTTTCTTATATTCTAAGTTTTTCAGTGCAACTCACTCATATACTATGTACTACACTGTGCGTTTCTTATATTCTAAGTTTTTCAGTGCAACTCACTCATATACTATGTACTACACTGTGCGTTTCTAATATTCTAAGTTTTTCAGTGCAACTCACTCATATACTATGTACTACACTGTGCGTTTCTTATATTCTAAGTTTTTCAGTGCAACTCACTCATATACTATGTACTACACTGTGCATTTCTTATATTCTAAGTTTTTCAGTGCAACTCACTCATATACTATGTACTACACTGTGCATTTCGTGTAATGCGGGTTTTTCAGTAAATTCTAAGTTTTTCAGTGCAACTCACTCATATACTCTGTACTACACTGTGCGTTTCTTATATTCTAAGTTTTTCAGTGCAACTCACTCATATACTATGTACTACACTGTGCGTTTCTTATATTCTAAGTTTTTCTGTGCAACTCACTCATATACTATGTACTACACTGTGCGTTTCTTATATTCTAAGTTTTTCAGTGCAACTCACTCATATACTATGTACTACACTGTGCGTTTCTTATATTCTAAGTTTTTCAGTGCAACTCACTCATATACTATGTACTACACTGTGCGTTTCTTATATTCTAAGTTTTTCAGTGCAACTCACTCATATACTATGTACTACACTGTGCGTTTCTTATATTCTAAGTTTTTCAGTGCAACTCACTCATATACTATGTACTACACTGTGCGTTTCTTATATTCTAAGTTTTTCAGTGCAACTCACTCATATACTATGTACTACACTGTGCGTTTCTTATATTCTAAGTTTTTCAGTGCAACTCACTCATATACTATGTACTACACTGTGCGTTTCTAATATTCTAAGTTTTTCAGTGCAACTCACTCATATACTATGTACTACACTGTGCGTTTCTTATATTCTAAGTTTTTCAGTGCAACTCACTCATATACTATGTACTACACTGTGCGTTTCTTATATTCTAAGTTTTTCAGTGCAACTCACTCATATACTATGTACTACACTGTGCGTTTCTTATATTCTAATTTTTTCAGTGTAACTCACTCATATACTATGTACTACACTGTGCATTTCTTATATTCTAAGTTTTTCAGTGCAACTCACTCATATACTATGTACTACACTGTGCATTTCGTGTAATGCGGGTTTTTCAGTAAATTCTAAGTTTTTCAGTGCAACTCACTCATATACTATGTACTACACTGTGCGTTTCTTAAATTCTAAGTTTTTCAGTGCAACTCACTCATATACTATGTACTACACTGTGCGTTTCTTATATTCTAAGTTTTTCTGTGAAACTCACTCATATACTATGTACTACACTGTGCGTTTCTTATATTCTAAGTTTTTCAGTGCAACTCACTCATATACTACGTACTACACTGTGCGTTTCTTACATTCTACGTTTTTCAGTGCAACTCACTCATATACTATGTACTACACTGTGCGTTTCTTACATTCTAAGTTTTTCAGTGCAACTCACTCATATACTATGTACTACACTGTGCGTTTCTTACATTCTAAGTTTTTCAGTGCAACTCACTCATATACTATGTACTACACTGTGCGTTTCTTATATTCTAAGTTTTTCAGTGCAACTCACTCATATACTATGTACTACACTGTGCGTTTCTTATATTCTAAGTTTTTCAGTGCAACTCACTCATATACTATGTACTACACTGTGCGTTTCTTATATTCTAAGTTTTTCAGTGCAACTCTCTCATATACTATGTACTACACTGTGCGTTTCTTATATTCTAAGTTTTTCAGTGCAACTCACTCATATACTATGTACTACACTGTGCGTTTCTTATATTCTAAATTTTTCAGTGCAACTCACTCATATACTATGTACTACACTGTGCGTTTCTTATATTCTAAGTTTTTCAGTGCAACTCACTCATATACTATGTACTACACTGTGCATTTCGTGTAATGCGGGTTTTTCAGTAAATTCTAAGTTTTTCAGTGCAACTCACTCATATACTCTGTACTACACTGTGCGTTTCTTATATTCTAAGTTTTTCAGTGCAACTCACTCATATACTACTTACTACACTGTGCGTTTCTTAAATTCTAAGTTTTTCAGTGCAACTCACTCATATACTATGTACTACACTGTGCGTTTCTTATATTCTAAGTTTTTCAGTGCAACTCACTCATATACTACTTACTACACTGTGCTTTTCTTAAATTCTAAGTTTTTCAGTGCAACTCACTCATATACTACGTACTACACTGTGCGTTTCTTATATTCTAAGTTTTTCAGTGCAACTCACTCATATACTCTGTACTACACTGTGCGTTTCTTATATTCTAAGTTTTTCAGTGCAACTCACTCATATACTATGTACTACACTGTGCGTTTCTTATATTCTAAGTTTTTCAGTGCAACTCACTCATATACTATGTACTACACTGTGCGTTTCTTATATTCTAAGTTTTTCTGTGCAACTCACTCATATACTATGTACTATACTGTGCGTTTCTTATATTCTAAGTTTTTCAGTGCAACTCACTCATATACTATGTACTACACTGTGCGTTTCTTATATTCTAAGTTTTTCAGTGCAACTCACTCATATACTATGTACTACACTGTGCGTTTCTTATATTCTAAGTTTTTCAGTGCAACTCACTCATATACTATGTACTACACTGTGCGTTTCTTATATTCTAAGTTTTTCAGTGCAACTCACTCATATACTATGTACTACACTGTGCGTTTCTTATATTCTAAGTTTTTCAGTGCAACTCACTCATATACTATGTACTACACTGTGCGTTTCTTATATTCTAAGTTTTTCAGTGCAACTCACTCATATACTATGTACTACACTGTGCGTTTCTAATATTCTAAGTTTTTCAGTGCAACTCACTCATATACTATGTACTACACTGTGCGTTTCTTATATTCTAAGTTTTTCAGTGCAACTCACTCATATACTATGTACTACACTGTGCGTTTCTTATATTCTAAGTTTTTCAGTGCAACTCACTCATATACTATGTACTACACTGTGCGTTTCTTATATTCTAATTTTTTCAGTGTAACTCACTCATATACTATGTACTACACTGTGCATTTCTTATATTCTAAGTTTTTCAGTGCAACTCACTCATATACTATGTACTACACTGTGCATTTCGTGTAATGCGGGTTTTTCAGTAAATTCTAAGTTTTTCAGTGCAACTCACTCATATACTATGTACTACACTGTGCGTTTCTTAAATTCTAAGTTTTTCAGTGCAACTCACTCATATACTATGTACTACACTGTGCGTTTCTTATATTCTAAGTTTTTCTGTGAAACTCACTCATATACTATGTACTACACTGTGCGTTTCTTATATTCTAAGTTTTTCAGTGCAACTCACTCATATACTACGTACTACACTGTGCGTTTCTTACATTCTACGTTTTTCAGTGCAACTCACTCATATACTATGTACTACACTGTGCGTTTCTTACATTCTAAGTTTTTCAGTGCAACTCACTCATATACTATGTACTACACTGTGCGTTTCTTACATTCTAAGTTTTTCAGTGCAACTCACTCATATACTATGTACTACACTGTGCGTTTCTTATATTCTAAGTTTTTCAGTGCAACTCACTCATATACTATGTACTACACTGTGCGTTTCTTATATTCTAAGTTTTTCAGTGCAACTCACTCATATACTATGTACTACACTGTGCGTTTCTTATATTCTAAGTTTTTCAGTGCAACTCTCTCATATACTATGTACTACACTGTGCGTTTCTTATATTCTAAGTTTTTCAGTGCAACTCACTCATATACTATGTACTACACTGTGCGTTTCTTATATTCTAAATTTTTCAGTGCAACTCACTCATATACTATGTACTACACTGTGCGTTTCTTATATTCTAAGTTTTTCAGTGCAACTCACTCATATACTATGTACTACACTGTGCATTTCGTGTAATGCGGGTTTTTCAGTAAATTCTAAGTTTTTCAGTGCAACTCACTCATATACTCTGTACTACACTGTGCGTTTCTTATATTCTAAGTTTTTCAGTGCAACTCACTCATATACTACTTACTACACTGTGCGTTTCTTAAATTCTAAGTTTTTCAGTGCAACTCACTCATATACTATGTACTACACTGTGCGTTTCTTATATTCTAAGTTTTTCAGTGCAACTCACTCATATACTACTTACTACACTGTGCTTTTCTTAAATTCTAAGTTTTTCAGTGCAACTCACTCATATACTACGTACTACACTGTGCGTTTCTTATATTCTAAGTTTTTCAGTGCAACTCACTCATATACTCTGTACTACACTGTGCGTTTCTTATATTCTAAGTTTTTCAGTGCAACTCACTCATATACTATGTACTACACTGTGCGTTTCTTATATTCTAAGTTTTTCAGTGCAACTCACTCATATACTATGTACTACACTGTGCGTTTCTTATATTCTAAGTTTTTCAGTGCAACTCACTCATATACTATGTACTACACTGTGCGTTTCTTATATTCTAAGTTTTTCAGTGCAACTCACTCATATACTATGTACTACACTGTGCGTTTCTTATATTCTAAGTTTTTCAGTGCAACTCACTCATATACTATGTACTACACTGTGCATTTCGTGTAATGCGGGTTTTTCAGTAAATTCTAAGTTTTTCAGTGCAACTCACTCATATACTATGTACTACACTGTGCGTTTCTTATATTCTAAGTTTTTCAGTGTAACTCACTCATATACTATGTACTACACTGTGCGTTTCTTATATTCTAAGTTTTTCAGTGCAACTCACTCATATACTATGTACTACACTGTGCGTTTCTTATATTCTAAGTTTTTCAGTGCAACTCACTCATATACTATGTACTACACTGTGCGTTTCTTATATTCTAAGTTTTTCAGTGCAACTCACTCATATACTACGTACTACACTGTGCGTTTCTTATATTCTAAGCTTTTCAGTGCAACTCACTCATATACTACGTACTACACTGTGCGTTTCTTATATTCTAAGTTTTTCAGTGCAACTCACTCATATACTATGTACTACACTGTGCGTTTCTTATATTCTAAGTTTTTCAGTGCAACTCACTCATATACTATGTACTACACTGTGCGTTTCTTATATTCTAAGTTTTTCAGTGCAACTCACTCATATACTATGTACTACACTGTGCGTTTCTTATATTCTAAGTTTTTCAGTGCAACTCACTCATATACTATGTACTACACTGTGTGTTTCTTATATTCTAAGTTTTTCAGTGCAACTCACTCATATACTATGTACTACACTGTGCGTTTCTTATATTCTAAGTTTTTCAGTGCAACTCACTCATATACTATGTACTACACTGTGCGTTTCTTATATTCTAAGTTTTTCAGTGCAACTCACTCATATACTACGTACTACACTGTGCGTTTCTTATATTCTAAGTTTTTCAGTGCAACTCACTCATATACTACGTACTACACTGTGCGTTTCTTATATTCTAAGTTTTTCAGTGCAACTCACTCATATACTACGTACTACACTGTGCGTTTCTTATATTCTAAGTTTTTCAGTGCAACTCACTCATATACTATGTACTACACTGTGCATTTCGTGTAATGCGGGTTTTTCAGTAAATTCTAAGTTTTTCAGTGCAACTCACTCATATACTATGTACTACACTGTGCGTTTCTTATATTCTAAGTTTTTCAGTGTAACTCACTCATATACTATGTACTACACTGTGCGTTTCTTATATTCTAAGTTTTTCAGTGCAACTCACTCATATACTATGTACTACACTGTGCGTTTCTTATATTCTAAGTTTTTCAGTGCAACTCACTCATATACTACGTACTACACTGTGCGTTTCTTATATTCTAAGTTTTTCAGTGCAACTCACTCATATACTACGTACTACACTGTGCGTTTCTTATATTCTAAGTTTTTCAGTGTAACTCACTCATATACTATGTACTACACTGTGCGTTTCTTATATTCTAAGTTTTTCAGTGCAACTCACTCATATACTACTTACTACACTGTGCGTTTCTTAAATTCTAAGTTTTTCAGTGCAACTCACTCATATACTACGTACTACACTGTGCGTTTCTTATATTCTAAGTTTTTCAGTGCAACTCACTCATATACTATGTACTACACTGTGCGTTTCTTATATTCTAAGTTTTTCAGTGCAACTCACTCATATACTATGTACTACACTGTGCGTTTCTTATATTCTAAGTTTTTCAGTGCAACTCACTCATATACTATGTACTACACTGTGCGTTTCTTATATTCTAAGTTTTTCAGTGCAACTCACTCATATACTATGTACTACACTGTGCGTTTCTTATATTCTAAGTTTTTCAGTGCAACTCACTCATATACTATGTACTACACTGTGCATTTCGTGTAATGCGGGTTTTTCAGTAAATTCTAAGTTTTTCAGTGCAACTCACTCATATACTATGTACTACACTGTGCGTTTCTTATATTCTAAGTTTTTCAGTGTAACTCACTCATATACTATGTACTACACTGTGCGTTTCTTATATTCTAAGTTTTTCAGTGCAACTCACTCATATACTATGTACTACACTGTGCGTTTCTTATATTCTAAGTTTTTCAGTGCAACTCACTCATATACTACGTACTACACTGTGCGTTTCTTATATTCTAAGTTTTTCAGTGCAACTCACTCATATACTACGTACTACACTGTGCGTTTCTTATATTCTAAGTTTTTCAGTGCAACTCACTCATATACTATGTACTACACTGTGCGTTTCTTATATTCTAAGTTTTTCAGTGCAACTCACTCATATACTACTTACTACACTGTGCGTTTCTTAAATTCTAAGTTTTTCAGTGCAACTCACTCATATACTACGTACTACACTGTGCGTTTCTTATATTCTAAGTTTTTCAGTGCAACTCACTCATATACTACGTACTACACTGTGCGTTTCTTATATTCTAAGTTTTTCAGTGCAACTCACTCATATACTATGTACTACACTGTGCGTTTCTTATATTCTAAGTTTTTCAGTGCAACTCACTCATATACTATGTACTACACTGTGCGTTTCTTATATTCTAAGTTTTTCAGTGCAACTCACTCATATACTATGTACTACACTGTGCGTTTCTTATATTCTAAGTTTTTCAGTGCAACTCACTCATATACTACTTACTACACTGTGCGTTTCTTATATTCTAAGTTTTTCAGTGCAACTCACTCATATACTACGTACTACACTGTGCGTTTCTTATATTCTAAGTTTTTCAGTGCAACTCACTCATATACTATGTACTACACTGTGCGTTTCTTATATTCTAAGTTTTTCAGTGCAACTCACTCATATACTATGTACTACACTGTGCATTTCGTGTAATGCGGGTTTTTCAGTAAATTCTAAGTTTTTCAGTGCAACTCACTCATATACTATGTACTACACTGTGCGTTTCTTATATTCTAAGTTTTTCAGTGTAACTCACTCATATACTATGTACTACACTGTGCGTTTCTTATATTCTAAGTTTTTCAGTGCAACTCACTCATATACTATGTACTACACTGTGCATTTCGTGTAATGCGGGTTTTTCAGTAAATTCTAAGTTTTTCAGTGCAACTCACTCATATACTATGTACTACACTGTGCGTTTCTTATATTCTAAGTTTTTCAGTGTAACTCACTCATATACTATGTACTACACTGTGCGTTTCTTATATTCTAAGTTTTTCAGTGCAACTCACTCATATACTATGTACTACACTGTGCGTTTCTTATATTCTAAGTTTTTCAGTGCAACTCACTCATATACTACGTACTACACTGTGCGTTTCTTATATTCTAAGTTTTTCAGTGCAACTCACTCATATACTACGTACTACACTGTGCGTTTCTTATATTCTAAGTTTTTCAGTGCAACTCACTCATATACTATGTACTACACTGTGCGTTTCTTATATTCTAAGTTTTTCAGTGCAACTCACTCATATACTACTTACTACACTGTGCGTTTCTTAAATTCTAAGTTTTTCAGTGCAACTCACTCATATACTACGTACTACACTGTGCGTTTCTTATATTCTAAGTTTTTCAGTGCAACTCACTCATATACTACGTACTACACTGTGCGTTTCTTATATTCTAAGTTTTTCAGTGCAACTCACTCATATACTATGTACTACACTGTGCGTTTCTTATATTCTAAGTTTTTCAGTGCAACTCACTCATATACTATGTACTACACTGTGCGTTTCTTATATTCTAAGTTTTTCAGTGCAACTCACTCATATACTATGTACTACACTGTGCGTTTCTTATATTCTAAGTTTTTCAGTGCAACTCACTCATATACTACTTACTACACTGTGCGTTTCTTATATTCTAAGTTTTTCAGTGCAACTCACTCATATACTACGTACTACACTGTGCGTTTCTTATATTCTAAGTTTTTCAGTGCAACTCACTCATATACTATGTACTACACTGTGCGTTTCTTATATTCTAAGTTTTTCAGTGCAACTCACTCATATACTATGTACTACACTGTGCATTTCGTGTAATGCGGGTTTTTCAGTAAATTCTAAGTTTTTCAGTGCAACTCACTCATATACTATGTACTACACTGTGCGTTTCTTATATTCTAAGTTTTTCAGTGTAACTCACTCATATACTATGTACTACACTGTGCGTTTCTTATATTCTAAGTTTTTCAGTGCAACTCACTCATATACTATGTACTACACTGTGCGTTTCTTATATTCTAAGTTTTTCAGTGCAACTCACTCATATACTACGTACTACACTGTGCGTTTCTTATATTCTAAGTTTTTCAGTGCAACTCACTCATATACTACTTACTACACTGTGCATTTCTTAAATTCTAAGTTTTTCAGTGCAACTCACTCATATACTACGTACTACACTGTGCGTTTCTTATATTCTAAGTTTTTCAGTGCAACTCACTCATATACTATGTACTACACTGTGCGTTTCTTATATTCTAAGTTTTTCAGTGCAACTCACTCATATACTATGTACTACACTGTGCGTTTCTTATATTCTAAGTTTTTCAGTGCAACTCACTCATATACTATGTACTACACTGTGCGTTTCTTATATTCTAAGTTTTTCAGTGCAACTCACTCATATACTATGTACTACACTGTGCGTTTCTTATATTCTAAGTTTTTCAGTGCAACTCACTCATATACTATGTACTACACTGTGCGTTTCTTATATTCTAAGTTTTTCAGTGCACCTCACTCATATACTATGTACTACACTGTGCGTTTCTTATATTCTAAGTTTTTCAGTGCAACTCACTCATATACTATGTACTACACTGTGCGTTTCTTAAATTCTAAGTTTTTCAGTGCAACTCACTCATATACTACGTACTACACTGTGCGTTTCTTATATTCTAAGTTTTTCAGTGCAACTCACTCATATACTACGTACTACACTGTGCGTTTCTTATATTCTAAGTTTTTCAGTGCAACTCACTCATATACTATGTACTACACTGTGCGTTTCTTATATTCTAAGTTTTTCAGTGCAACTCACTCATATACTACTTACTACACTGTGCGTTTCTTAAATTCTAAGTTTTTTAGTGCAACTCACTCATATACTATGTACTACACTGTGCGTTTCTTATATTCTAAGTTTTTCAGTGCAACTCACTCATATACTATGTACTACACTGTGCGTTTCTTATATTCTAAGTTTTTCAGTGCAACTCACTCATATACTATGTACTACACTGTGCGTTTCTTATATTCTAAGTTTTTCAGTGCAACTCACTCATATACTATGTACTACACTGTGCGTTTCTTATATTCTAAGTTTTTCTGTGCAACTCACTCATATACTATGTACTACACTGTGCGTTTCTTATATTCTAAGTTTTTCAGTGCAACTCACTCATATACTATGTACTACACTGTGCATTTCGTGTAATGCGGGTTTTTCAGTAAATTCTAAGTTTTTCAGTGCAACTCACTCATAACTCTGTACTACACTGTGCGTTTCTTATATTCTAAGTTTTTCAGTGCAACTCACTCATATACTATGTACTACACTGTGCGTTTCTTATATTCTAAGTTTTTCTGTGCAACTCACTCATATACTATGTACTACACTGTGCGTTTCTTATATTCTAAGTTTTTCAGTGCAACTCACTCATATACTATGTACTACACTGTGCGTTTCTTATATTCTAAGTTTTTCAGTGCAACTCACTCATATACTATGTACTACACTGTGCGTTTCTTATATTCTAAGTTTTTCAGTGCAACTCACTCATATACTATGTACTACACTGTGCGTTTCTTATATTCTAAGTTTTTCAGTGCAACTCACTCATATACTATGTACTACACTGTGCGTTTCTTATATTCTAAGTTTTTCAGTGCAACTCACTCATATACTATGTACTACACTGTGCGTTTCTTATATTCTAAGTTTTTCAGTGCAACTCACTCATATACTATGTACTACACTGTGCGTTTCTTATATTCTAAGTTTTTCAGTGCAACTCACTCATATACTACGTACTACATTGTGCGTTTCTTATATTCTAAGTTTTTCAGTGCAACTCACTCATATACTACGTACTACACTGTGCGTTTCTTATATTCTAAGTTTTTCAGTGCAACTCACTCATATACTACGTACTACACTGTGCGTTTCTTATATTCTAAGTTTTTCAGTGCAACTCACTCATATACTATGTACTACACTGTGCATTTCGTGTAATGCGGGTTTTTCAGTAAATTCTAAGTTTTTCAGTGCAACTCACTCATATACTATGTACTACACTGTGCGTTTCTTATATTCTAAGTTTTTCAGTGTAACTCACTCATATACTATGTACTACACTGTGCGTTTCTTATATTCTAAGTTTTTCAGTGCAACTCACTCATATACTATGTACTACACTGTGCGTTTCTTATATTCTAAGTTTTTCAGTGCAACTCACTCATATACTACGTACTACACTGTGCGTTTCTTATATTCTAAGTTTTTCAGTGCAACTCACTCATATACTACGTACTACACAGTGCGTTTCTTATATTCTAAGTTTTTCAGTGCAACTCACTCATATACTATGTACTACACTGTGCGTTTCTTATATTCTAAGTTTTTCAGTGCAACTCACTCATATACTACTTACTACACTGTGCGTTTCTTAAATTCTAAGTTTTTCAGTGCAACTCACTCATATACTACGTACTACACTGTGCTTTTCTTATATTCTAAGTTTTTCAGTGCAACTCACTCATATACTATGTACTACACTGTGCGTTTCTTATATTCTAAGTTTTTCAGTGCAACTCACTCATATACTATGTACTACACTGTGCGTTTCTTATATTCTAAGTTTTTCAGTGCAACTCACTCATATACTATGTACTACACTGTGCGTTTCTTATATTCTAAGTTTTTCAGTGCAACTCACTCATATACTATGTACTACACTGTGCGTTTCTTATATTCTAAGTTTTTCAGTGCAACTCACTCATATACTATGTACTACACTGTGCGTTTCTTATATTCTAAGTTTTTCAGTGCAACTCACTCATATACTATGTACTACACTGTGCGTTTCTTATATTCTAAGTTTTTCAGTGCAACTCACTCATATACTACTTACTACACTGTGCGTTTCTTATATTCTAAGTTTTTCAGTGCAACTCACTCATATACTACGTACTACACTGTGCGTTTCTTATATTCTAAGTTTTTCAGTGCAACTCACTCATATACTATGTACTACACTGTGCATTTCGTGTAATGCGGGTTTTTCAGTAAATTCTAAGTTTTTCAGTGCAACTCACTCATATAGTATGTACTACACTGTGCGTTTCTTATATTCTAAGTTTTTCAGTGCAACTCACTCATATACTATGTACTACACTGTGCGTTTCTTATATTCTAAGTTTTTCAGTGCAACTCACTCATATACTATGTACTACACTGTGCGTTTCTTATATTCTAAGTTTTTCAGTGCAACTCACTCATATACTATGTACTACACTGTGCGTTTCTTATATTCTAAGTTTTTCAGTGCAACTCACTCATATACTATGTACTACACTGTGCGTTTCTTATATTCTAAGTTTTTCAGTGCAACTCACTCATATACTATGTACTACACTGTGCATTTCTTATATTCTAAGTTTTTCAGTGCAACTCACTCATATACTACGTACTACACTGTGCGTTTCTTATATTCTAAGTTTTTCAGTGCAACTCACTCATATACTACGTAATACACTGTGCGTTTCTTATATTCTAAGTTTTTCAGTGCAACTCACTCATATACTATGTACTACACTGTGCATTTCGTGTAATGCGGGTTTTTCAGTAAATTCTAAGTTTTTCAGTGCAACTCACTCATATACTATGTACTACACTGTGCGTTTCTTATATTCTAAGTTTTTCAGTGCAACTCACTCATATACTACGTACTACACTGTGCTTTTCTTATATTCTAAGTTTTTCAGTGCAACTCACTCATATACTACGTACTACACTGTGCGTTTCTTATATTCTAAGTTTTTCAGTGCAACTCACTCATATACTATGTACTACACTGTGCATTTCGTGTAATGCGGGTTTTTCAGTAAATTCTAAGTTTTTCAGTGCAACTCACTCATATACTATGTACTACACTGTGCGTTTCTTATATTCTAAGTTTTTCAGTGTAACTCACTCATATACTATGTACTACACTGTGCGTTTCTTATATTCTAAGTTTTTCAGTGCAACTCACTCATATACTATGTACTACACTGTGCGTTTCTTATATTCTAAGTTTTTCAGTGCAACTCACTCATATACTACGTACTACACTGTGCGTTTCTTATATTCTAAGTTTTTCAGTGCAACTCACTCATATACTACGTACTACACTGTGCGTTTCTTATATTCTAAGTTTTTCAGTGCAACTCACTCATATACTATGTACTACACTGTGCGTTTCTTATATTCTAAGTTTTTCTGTGCAACTCACTCATATACTATGTACTACACTGTGCGTTTCTTAAATTCTAAGTTTTTCAGTGCAACTCACTCATATACTACGTACTACACTGTGCGTTTCTTATATTCTAAGTTTTTCAGTGCAACTCACTCATATACTATGTACTACACTGTGCGTTTCTTATATTCTAAGTTTTTCTGTGCAACTCACTCATATACTATGTACTACACTGTGCGTTTCTTATATTCTAAGTTTTTCAGTGCAACTCACTCATATACTATGTACTACACTGTGCGTTTCTTATATTCTAAGTTTTTCAGTGCAACTCACTCATATACTATGTACTACACTGTGCGTTTCTTATATTCTAAGTTTTTCAGTGCAACTCACTCATATACTATGTACTACACTGTGCGTTTCTTATATTCTAAGTTTTTCAGTGCAACTCACTCATATACTATGTACTACACTGTGCGTTTCTTATATTCTAAGTTTTTCAGTGCAACTCACTCATATACTATGTACTACACTGTGCGTTTCTTATATTCTAAGTTTTTCAGTGCAACTCACTCATATACTATGTACTACACTGTGCGTTTCTTATATTCTAAGTTTTTCAGTGCAACTCACTCATATACTACGTACTACATTGTGCGTTTCTTATATTCTAAGTTTTTCAGTGCAACTCACTCATATACTACGTACTACACTGTGCGTTTCTTATATTCTAAGTTTTTCAGTGCAACTCACTCATATACTACGTACTACACTGTGCGTTTCTTATATTCTAAGTTTTTCAGTGCAACTCACTCATATACTATGTACTACACTGTGCATTTCGTGTAATGCGGGTTTTTCAGTAAATTCTAAGTTTTTCAGTGCAACTCACTCATATACTATGTACTACACTGTGCGTTTCTTATATTCTAAGTTTTTCAGTGTAACTCACTCATATACTATGTACTACACTGTGCGTTTCTTATATTCTAAGTTTTTCAGTGCAACTCACTCATATACTATGTACTACACTGTGCGTTTCTTATATTCTAAGTTTTTCAGTGCAACTCACTCATATACTACGTACTACACTGTGCGTTTCTTATATTCTAAGTTTTTCAGTGCAACTCACTCATATACTACGTACTACACAGTGCGTTTCTTATATTCTAAGTTTTTCAGTGCAACTCACTCATATACTATGTACTACACTGTGCGTTTCTTATATTCTAAGTTTTTCAGTGCAACTCACTCATATACTACTTACTACACTGTGCGTTTCTTAAATTCTAAGTTTTTCAGTGCAACTCACTCATATACTACGTACTACACTGTGCTTTTCTTATATTCTAAGTTTTTCAGTGCAACTCACTCATATACTATGTACTACACTGTGCGTTTCTTATATTCTAAGTTTTTCAGTGCAACTCACTCATATACTATGTACTACACTGTGCGTTTCTTATATTCTAAGTTTTTCAGTGCAACTCACTCATATACTATGTACTACACTGTGCGTTTCTTATATTCTAAGTTTTTCAGTGCAACTCACTCATATACTATGTACTACACTGTGCGTTTCTTATATTCTAAGTTTTTCAGTGCAACTCACTCATATACTATGTACTACACTGTGCGTTTCTTATATTCTAAGTTTTTCAGTGCAACTCACTCATATACTATGTACTACACTGTGCGTTTCTTATATTCTAAGTTTTTCAGTGCAACTCACTCATATACTACTTACTACACTGTGCGTTTCTTATATTCTAAGTTTTTCAGTGCAACTCACTCATATACTACGTACTACACTGTGCGTTTCTTATATTCTAAGTTTTTCAGTGCAACTCACTCATATACTATGTACTACACTGTGCATTTCGTGTAATGCGGGTTTTTCAGTAAATTCTAAGTTTTTCAGTGCAACTCACTCATATAGTATGTACTACACTGTGCGTTTCTTATATTCTAAGTTTTTCAGTGCAACTCACTCATATACTATGTACTACACTGTGCGTTTCTTATATTCTAAGTTTTTCAGTGCAACTCACTCATATACTATGTACTACACTGTGCGTTTCTTATATTCTAAGTTTTTCAGTGCAACTCACTCATATACTATGTACTACACTGTGCGTTTCTTATATTCTAAGTTTTTCAGTGCAACTCACTCATATACTATGTACTACACTGTGCGTTTCTTATATTCTAAGTTTTTCAGTGCAACTCACTCATATACTATGTACTACACTGTGCATTTCTTATATTCTAAGTTTTTCAGTGCAACTCACTCATATACTACGTACTACACTGTGCGTTTCTTATATTCTAAGTTTTTCAGTGCAACTCACTCATATACTACGTAATACACTGTGCGTTTCTTATATTCTAAGTTTTTCAGTGCAACTCACTCATATACTATGTACTACACTGTGCATTTCGTGTAATGCGGGTTTTTCAGTAAATTCTAAGTTTTTCAGTGCAACTCACTCATATACTATGTACTACACTGTGCGTTTCTTATATTCTAAGTTTTTCAGTGCAACTCACTCATATACTACGTACTACACTGTGCTTTTCTTATATTCTAAGTTTTTCAGTGCAACTCACTCATATACTACGTACTACACTGTGCGTTTCTTATATTCTAAGTTTTTCAGTGCAACTCACTCATATACTATGTACTACACTGTGCATTTCGTGTAATGCGGGTTTTTCAGTAAATTCTAAGTTTTTCAGTGCAACTCACTCATATACTATGTACTACACTGTGCGTTTCTTATATTCTAAGTTTTTCAGTGTAACTCACTCATATACTATGTACTACACTGTGCGTTTCTTATATTCTAAGTTTTTCAGTGCAACTCACTCATATACTATGTACTACACTGTGCGTTTCTTATATTCTAAGTTTTTCAGTGCAACTCACTCATATACTACGTACTACACTGTGCGTTTCTTATATTCTAAGTTTTTCAGTGCAACTCACTCATATACTACGTACTACACTGTGCGTTTCTTATATTCTAAGTTTTTCAGTGCAACTCACTCATATACTATGTACTACACTGTGCGTTTCTTATATTCTAAGTTTTTCTGTGCAACTCACTCATATACTATGTACTACACTGTGCGTTTCTTAAATTCTAAGTTTTTCAGTGCAACTCACTCATATACTACGTACTACACTGTGCGTTTCTTATATTCTAAGTTTTTCAGTGCAACTCACTCATATACTATGTACTACACTGTGCGTTTCTTATATTCTAAGTTTTTCAGTGCAACTCACTCATATACTATGTACTACACTGTGCGTTTCTTATATTCTAAGTTTTTCAGTGCAACTCACTCATATACTATGTACTACACTGTGCGTTTCTTATATTCTAAGTTTTTCAGTGCAACTCACTCATATACTATGTACTACACTGTGCGTTTCTTATATTCTAAGTTTTTCAGTGCAACTCACTCATATACTATGTACTACACTGTGCGTTTCTTATATTCTAAGTTTTTCAGTGCAACTCACTCATATACTATGTACTACACTGTGCGTTTCTTATATTCTAAGTTTTTCAGTGCAACTCACTCATATACTATGTACTACACTGTGCGTTTCTTATATTCTAAGTTTTTCAGTGCAACTCACTCATATACTACGTACTACACTGTGCGTTTCTTATATTCTAAGTTTTTCAGTGCAACTCACTCATATACTACGTACTACACTGTGCGTTTCTTATATTCTAAGTTTTTCAGTGCAACTCACTCATATACTACGTACTACACTGTGCGTTTCTTATATTCTAAGTTTTTCAGTGCAACTCACTCATATACTATGTACTACACTGTGCGTTTCTTATATTCTGAGTTTTTCAGTGCAACTCACTCATATACTACTTACTACACTGTGCCTTTCTTAAATTCTAAGTTTTTCAGTGCAACTCACTCATATACTACGTACTACACTGTGCGTTTCTTATATTCTAAGTTTTTCAGTGCAACTCACTCATATACTATGTACTACACTATGCGTTTCTTATATTCTAAGTTTTTCAGTGCAACTCACTCATATACTATGTACTACACTGTGCGTTTCTTATATTCTAAGTTTTTCAGTGCAACTCACTCATATACTATGTACTACACTGTGCATTTCTTATATTCTAAGTTTTTCAGTGCAACTCACTCATATACTATGTACTACACTGTGCATTTCGTGTAATGCGGGTTTTTCAGTAAATTCTAAGTTTTTCAGTGCAACTCACTCATATACTCTGTACTACACTGTGCGTTTCTCATATTCTAAGTTTTTCAGTGCAACTCACTCATATACTATGTACTACACTGTGCGTTTCTTATATTCTAAGTTTTTCTGTGCAACTCACTCATATACTATGTACTACACTGTGCGTTTCTTATATTCTAAGTTTTTCAGTGCAACTCACTCATATACTATGTACTACACTGTGCGTTTCTTATATTCTAAGTTTTTCAGTGCAACTCACTCATATACTATGTACTACACTGTGCGTTTCTTATATTCTAAGTTTTTCAGTGCAACTCACTCATATACTATGTACTACACTGTGCGTTTCTTATATTCTAAGTTTTTCAGTGCAACTCACTCATATACTATGTACTACACTGTGCGTTTCTTATATTCTAAGTTTTTCAGTGCAACTCACTCATATACTATGTACTACACTGTGCGTTTCTTATATTCTAAGTTTTTCAGTGCAACTCACTCATATACTATGTACTACACTGTGCGTTTCTTATATTCTAAGTTTTTCAGTGCAACTCACTCATATACTATGTACTACACTGTGCGTTTCTTATATTCTAAGTTTTTCAGTGCAACTCACTCATATACTATGTACTACACTGTGCGTTTCTTATATTCTAAGTTTTTCAGTGCAACTCACTCATATACTACGTACTACACTGTGCGTTTCTTATATTCTAAGTTTTTCAGTGCAACTCACTCATATACTACGTACTACACTGTGCGTTTCTTATATTCTAAGTTTTTCAGTGCAACTCACTCATATACTACGTACTACACTGTGCGTTTCTTATATTCTAAGTTTTTCAGTGCAACTCACTCATATACTATGTACTACACTGTGCGTTTCTTATATTCTGAGTTTTTCAGTGCAACTCACTCATATACTACTTACTACACTGTGCCTTTCTTAAATTCTAAGTTTTTCAGTGCAACTCACTCATATACTACGTACTACACTGTGCGTTTCTTATATTCTAAGTTTTTCAGTGCAACTCACTCATATACTATGTACTACACTGTGCGTTTCTTATATTCTAAGTTTTTCAGTGCAACTCACTCATATACTATGTACTACACTGTGCATTTCGTGTAATGCGGGTTTTTCAGTAAATTCTAAGTTTTTCAGTGCAACTCACTCATATACTCTGTACTACACTGTGCGTTTCTTATATTCTAAGTTTTTCAGTGCAACTCACTCATATACTATGTACTACACTGTGCGTTTCTTATATTCTAAGTTTTTCTGTGCAACTCACTCATATACTATGTACTACACTGTGCGTTTCTTATATTCTAAGTTTTTCAGTGCAACTCACTCATATACTATGTACTACACTGTGCGTTTCTTATATTCTAAGTTTTTCAGTGCAACTCACTCATATACTATGTACTACACTGTGCGTTTCTTATATTCTAAGTTTTTCAGTGCAACTCACTCATATACTATGTACTACATTGTGCGTTTCTTATATTCTAAGTTTTTCAGTGCAACTCACTCATATACTATGTACTACACTGTGCGTTTCTTATATTCTAAGTTTTTCAGTGCAACTCACTCATATACTATGTACTACACTGTGCATTTCGTGTAATGCGGGTTTTTCAGTAAATTCTAAGTTTTTCAGTGCAACTCACTCATATACTATGTACTACACTGTGCGTTTCTTATATTCTAAGTTTTTCAGTGTAACTCACTCATATACTATGTACTACACTGTGCGTTTCTTATATTCTAAGTTTTTCAGTGCAACTCACTCATATACTATGTACTACACTGTGCGTTTCTTATATTCTAAGTTTTTCAGTGCAACTCACTCATATACTATGTACTACACTGTGCGTTTCTTATATTCTAAGTTTTTCAGTGCAACTCACTCATATACTACGTACTACACTGTGCGTTTCTTATATTCTAAGTTTTTCAGTGCAACTCACTCATATACTACGTACTACACTGTGCGTTTCTTATATTCTAAGTTTTTCAGTGCAACTCACTCATATACTACTTACTACACTGTGCGTTTCTTAAATTCTAAGTTTTTCAGTGCAACTCACTCATATACTACGTACTACACTGTGCGTTTCTTATATTCTAAGTTTTTCAGTGCAACTCACTCATATACTATGTACTACACTGTGCGTTTCTTATATTCTAAGTTTTTCAGTGCAACTCACTCATATACTATGTACTACACTGTGCATTTCTTATATTCTAAGTTTTTCAGTGCAACTCACTCATATACTACGTAATACACTGTGCGTTTCTTATATTCTAAGTTTTTCAGTGCAACTCACTCATATACTATGTACTACACTGTGCATTTCGTGTAATGCGGGTTTTTCAGTAAATTCTAAGTTTTTCAGTGCAACTCACTCATATACTATGTACTACACTGTGCGTTTCTTATATTCTAAGTTTTTCAGTGCAACTCACTCATATACTACGTACTACACTGTGCTTTTCTTATATTCTAAGTTTTTCAGTGCAACTCACTCATATACTACGTACTACACTGTGCGTTTCTTATATTCTAAGTTTTTCAGTGCAACTCACTCATATACTATGTACTACACTGTGCATTTCGTGTAATGCGGGTTTTTCAGTAAATTCTAAGTTTTTCAGTGCAACTCACTCATATACTATGTACTACACTGTGCGTTTCTTATATTCTAAGTTTTTCAGTGCAACTCACTCATATACTATGTACTACACTGTGCGTTTCTTATATTCTAAGTTTTTCAGTGCAACTCACTCATATACTATGTACTACACTGTGCGTTTCTTATATTCTAAGTTTTTCTGTGCAACTCACTCATATACTATGTACTACACTGTGCGTTTCTTAAATTCTAAGTTTTTCAGTGCAACTCACTCATATACTACGTACTACACTGTGCGTTTCTTATATTCTAAGTTTTTCAGTGCAACTCACTCATATACTATGTACTACACTGTGCGTTTCTTATATTCTAAGTTTTTCAGTGCAACTCACTCATATACTATGTACTACACTGTGCGTTTCTTATATTCTAAGTTTTTCAGTGCAACTCACTCATATACTATGTACTACACTGTGCGTTTCTTATATTCTAAGTTTTTCAGTGCAACTCACTCATATACTATGTACTACACTGTGCGTTTCTTATATTCTAAGTTTTTCAGTGCAACTCACTCATATACTATGTACTACACTGTGCGTTTCTTATATTCTAAGTTTTTCAGTGCAACTCACTCATATACTATGTACTACACTGTGCGTTTCTTATATTCTAAGTTTTTCAGTGCAACTCACTCATATACTATGTACTACACTGTGCGTTTCTTATATTCTAAGTTTTTCAGTGCAACTCACTCATATACTACGTACTACACTCTGCGTTTCTTATATTCTAAGTTTTTCAGTGCAACTCACTCATATACTACGTACTACACTGTGCTTTCTTATATTCTAAGTTTTTCAGTGCAACTCACTCATATACTACGTACTACACTGTGCGTTTCTTATATTCTAAGTTTTTCAGTGCAACTCACTCATATACTATGTACTACACTGTGCGTTTCTTATATTCTGAGTTTTTCAGTGCAACTCACTCATATACTACTTACTACACTGTGCCTTTCTTAAATTCTAAGTTTTTCAGTGCAACTCACTCATATACTACGTACTACACTGTGCGTTTCTTATATTCTAAGTTTTTCAGTGCAACTCACTCATATACTATGTACTACACTGTGCGTTTCTTATATTCTAAGTTTTTCAGTGCAACTCACTCATATACTATGTACTACACTGTGCGTTTCTTATATTCTAAGTTTTTCAGTGCAACTCACTCATATACTATGTACTACACTGTGCATTTCTTATATTCTAAGTTTTTCAGTGCAACTCACTCATATACTATGTACTACACTGTGCATTTCGTGTAATGCGGGTTTTTCAGTAAATTCTAAGTTTTTCAGTGCAACTCACTCATATACTCTGTACTACACTGTGCGTTTCTCATATTCTAAGTTTTTCAGTGCAACTCACTCATATACTATGTACTACACTGTGCGTTTCTTATATTCTAAGTTTTTCTGTGCAACTCACTCATATACTATGTACTACACTGTGCGTTTCTTATATTCTAAGTTTTTCAGTGCAACTCACTCATATACTATGTACTACACTGTGCGTTTCTTATATTCTAAGTTTTTCAGTGCAACTCACTCATATACTATGTACTACACTGTGCGTTTCTTATATTCTAAGTTTTTCAGTGCAACTCACTCATATACTATGTACTACACTGTGCGTTTCTTATATTCTAAGTTTTTCAGTGCAACTCACTCATATACTATGTACTACACTGTGCGTTTCTTATATTCTAAGTTTTTCAGTGCAACTCACTCATATACTATGTACTACACTGTGCGTTTCTTATATTCTAAGTTTTTCAGTGCAACTCACTCATATACTATGTACTACACTGTGCGTTTCTTATATTCTAAGTTTTTCAGTGCAACTCACTCATATACTATGTACTACACTGTGCGTTTCTTATATTCTAAGTTTTTCAGTGCAACTCACTCATATACTATGTACTACACTGTGCGTTTCTTATATTCTAAGTTTTTCAGTGCAACTCACTCATATACTACGTACTACACTGTGCGTTTCTTATATTCTAAGTTTTTCAGTGCAACTCACTCATATACTACGTACTACACTGTGCGTTTCTTATATTCTAAGTTTTTCAGTGCAACTCACTCATATACTACGTACTACACTGTGCGTTTCTTATATTCTAAGTTTTTCAGTGCAACTCACTCATATACTATGTACTACACTGTGCGTTTCTTATATTCTGAGTTTTTCAGTGCAACTCACTCATATACTACTTACTACACTGTGCCTTTCTTAAATTCTAAGTTTTTCAGTGCAACTCACTCATATACTACGTACTACACTGTGCGTTTCTTATATTCTAAGTTTTTCAGTGCAACTCACTCATATACTATGTACTACATTGTGCGTTTCTTATATTCTAAGTTTTTCAGTGCAACTCACTCATATACTATGTACTACACTGTGCGTTTCTTATATTCTAAGTTTTTCAGTGCAACTCACTCATATACTATGTACTACACTGTGCGTTTCTTATATTCTAAGTTTTTCAGTGCAACTCACTCATATACTATGTACTACACTGTGCGTTTCTTATATTCTAAGTTTTTCAGTGCAACTCACTCATATACTATGTACTACACTGTGCGTTTCTTATATTCTAAGTTTTTCAGTGCAACTCACTCATATACTATGTACTACACTGTGCGTTTCTTATATTCTAAGTTTTTCAGTGCAACTCACTCATATACTATGTACTACACTGTGCGTTTCTTATATTCTAAGTTTTTCAGTGCAACTCACTCATATACTACGTACTACACTGTGCGTTTCTTATATTCTATGTTTTTCAGTGCAACTCACTCATATACTATGTACTACACTGTGCGTTTCTTATATTCTAAGTTTTTCAGTGCAACTCACTCATATACTATGTACTACACTGTGCGTTTCTTATATTCTAAGTTTTTCAGTGCAACTCACTCATATACTATGTACTACACTGTGCATTTCGTGTAATGCGGGTTTTTCAGTAAATTCTAAGTTTTTCAGTGCAACTCACTCATATACTATGTACTACACTGTGCGTTTCTTATATTCTAAGTTTTTCAGTGTAACTCACTCATATACTATGTACTACACTGTGCGTTTCTTATATTCTAAGTTTTTCAGTGCAACTCACTCATATACTATGTACTACACTGTGCGTTTCTTATATTCTAAGTTTTTCAGTGCAACTCACTCATATACTACGTACTACACTGTGCGTTTCTTATATTCTAAGTTTTTCAGTGCAACTCACTCATATACTACGTACTACACTGTGCGTTTCTTATATTCTAAGGTTTTCAGTGCAACTCACTCATATACTATGTACTACACTGTGCGTTTCTTATATTCTAAGTTTTTCAGTGCAACTCACTCATATACTACTTACTACACTGTGCGTTTCTTAAATTCTAAGTTTTTCAGTGCAACTCACTCATATACTACGTACTACACTGTGCGTTTTTTATATTCTAAGTTTTTCAGTGCAACTCACTCATATACTACGTACTACACTGTGCGTTTCTTATATTCTAAGTTTTTCAGTGCAACTCACTCATATACTATGTACTACACTGTGCGTTTCTTATATTCTAAGTTTTTCAGTGCAACTCACTCATATACTATGTACTACACTGTGCGTTTCTTATATTCTAAGTTTTTCAGTGCAACTCACTCATATACTATGTACTACACTGTGCGTTTCTTATATTCTAAGTTTTTCAGTGCAACTCACTCATATACTATGTACTACACTGTGCGTTTCTTATATTCTAAGTTTTTCAGTGCAACTCACTCATATACTATGTACTACACTGTGCGTTTCTTATATTCTAAGTTTTTCAGTGCAACTCACTCATATACTACGTACTACACTGTGCGTTTCTTACATTCTAAGTTTTTCAGTGCAACTCACTCATATACTACGTACTACACTGTGTGTTTCGTGTAATGCGGGTTTTTCAGTAAATTCTAAGTTTTTCAGTGCAACTCACTCATATACTATGTACTACACTGTGCGTTTCTTATATTCTAAGTTTTTCAGTGTAACTCACTCATATACTATGTACTACACTGTGCGTTTCTTATATTCTAAGTTTTTCAGTGCAACTCACTCATATACTATGTACTACACTGTGCGTTTCTTATATTCTAAGTTTTTCAGTGCAACTCACTCATATACTACATACTACACTGTGCGTTTCTTATATTCTAAGTTTTTCAGTGCAACTCACTCATATACTATGTACTACACTGTGCATTTCGTGTAATGCGGGTTTTTCAGTAAATTCTAAGTTTTTCAGTGCAACTCACTCATATACTATGTACTACACTGTGCGTTTCTTATATTCTAAGTTTTTCAGTGTAACTCACTCATATACTATGTACTACACTGTGCGTTTCTTATATTCTAAGTTTTTCAGTGCAACTCACTCATATACTATGTACTACACTGTGCGTTTCTTATATTCTAAGTTTTTCAGTGCAACTCACTCATATACTACGTACTACACTGTGCGTTTCTTATATTCTAAGTTTTTCAGTGCAACTCACTCATATACTACGTACTACACTGTGCGTTTCTTATATTCTAAGTTTTTCAGTGCAACTCACTCATATACTATGTACTACACTGTGCGTTTCTTATATTCTAAGTTTTTCAGTGCAACTCACTCATATACTACGTACTACACTGTGCGTTTCTTATATTCTAAGTTTTTCAGTGCAACTCACTCATATACTACGTACTACACTGTGCGTTTCTTATATTCTAAGTTTTTCAGTGCAACTCACTCATATACTATGTACTACACTGTGCATTTCGTGTAATGCGGGTTTTTCAGTACATTCTAAGTTTTTCAGTGCAACTCACTCATATACTATGTACTACACTGTGCGTTTCTTATATTCTAAGTTTTTCAGTGTAACTCACTCATATACTATGTACTACACTGTGCGTTTCTTATATTCTAAGTTTTTCAGTGCAACTCACTCATATACTATGTACTACACTGTGCGTTTCTTATATTCTAAGTTTTTCAGTGCAACTCACTCATATACAACGTACTACACTGTGCGTTTCTTATATTCTAAGTTTTTCAGTGCAACTCACTCATATACTACGTACTACACTGTGCGTTTCTTATATTCTAAGTTTTTCAGTGCAACTCACTCATATACTATGTACTACACTGTGCGTTTCTTATATTCTAAGTTTTTCAGTGCAACTTACTCATATACTACTTACTACACTGTGCGTTTCTTAAATTCTAAGTTTTTCAGTGCAACTCACTCATATACTACGTACTACACTGTGCGTTTCTTATATTCTAAATTTTTCAGTGCAACTCACTCATATACTATGTACTACACTGTGCGTTTCTTATATTCTAAGTTTTTCAGTGCAACTCACTCATATACTATGTACTACACTGTGCGTTTCTTATATTCTAAGTTTTTCAGGGCAACTCACTCATATACTATGTCTACACTGTGCGTTTCTTAAATTCTAAGTTTTTCAGTGCAACTCACTCATATACTATGTACTACACTGTGCGTTTCTTATATTCTAAGTTTTTCAGTGCAACTCACTCATATACTATGTACTACACTGTGCGTTTCTTATATTCTAAGTTTTTCAGTGCAACTCACTCATATACTATGTACTACACTGTGCGTTTCTTATATTCTAAGTTTTTCAGTGCAACTCACTCATATACTACTTACTACACTGTGCGTTTCTTAAATTCTAAGTTTTTCAGTGCAACTCACTCATATACTACGTACTACACTGTGCGTTTCTTATATTCTAAGTTTTTCAGTGCAACTCACTCCTATACTACGTACTACACTGTGCGTTTCTTATATTCTAAGTTTTTCAGTGCAACTCACTCATATACTACGTACTACACTGTGCGTTTCTTATATTCTAAGTTTTTCAGTGCAACTCACTCATATACTATGTACTACACTGTGCGTTTCTTATATTCTAAGTTTTTCAGTGCAACTCACTCATATACTACTTACTACACTGTGCGTTTCTTAAAATCTAAGTTTTTCAGTGCAACTCACTCATATACTACGTACTACACTGTGCGTTTCTTATATTCTAAGTTTTTCAGTGCAACTCACTCATATACTATGTACTACACTGTGCGTTTCTTATATTCTAAGTTTTTCAGTGCAACTCACTCATATACTATGTACTACACTGTGCGTTTCTTATATTCTAAGTTTTTCAGTGCAACTCACTCATATACTATGTACTACACTGTGCATTTCTTATATTCTAAGTTTTTCAGTGCAACTCACTCATATACTATGTACTACACTGTGCATTTCGTGTAATGCGGGTTTTTCAGTAAATTCTAAGTTTTTCAGTGCAACTCACTCATATACTCTGTACTACACTGTGCGTTTCTTATATTCTAAGTTTTTCAGTGCAACTCACTCATATACTATGTACTACACTGTGCGTTTCTTATATTCTAAGTTTTTCTGTGCAACTCACTCATATACTATGTACTACACTGTGCGTTTCTTATATTCTAAGTTTTTCAGTGCAACTAACTCATATACTATGTACTACACTGTGCGTTTCTTATATTCTAAGTTTTTCAGTGCAACTCACTCATATACTATGTACTACACTGTGCGTTTCTTATATTCTAAGTTTTTCAGTGCAACTCACTCATATACTATGTACTACACTGTGCGTTTCTTATATTCTAAGTTTTTCAGTGCAACTCACTCATATACTATGTACTACACTGTGCGTTTCTTATATTCTAAGTTTTTCAGTGCAACTCACTCATATACTATGTACTACACTGTGCGTTTCTTATATTCTAAGTTTTTCAGTGCAACTCACTCATATACTATGTACTACACTGTGCGTTTCTTATATTCTAAGTTTTTCAGTGCAACTCACTCATATACTATGTACTACACTGTGCGTTTCTTATATTCTAAGTTTTTCAGTGCAACTCACTCATATACTATGTACTACACTGTGTGTTTCTTATATTCTAAGTTTTTCAGTGCAACTCACTCATATACTACGTACTACACTGTGCGTTTCTTATATTCTAAGTTTTTCAGTGCAACTCACTCATATACTACGTACTACACTGTGCGTTTCTTATATTCTAAGTTTTTCAGTGCAACTCACTCATATACTACGTACTACACTGTGCGTTTCTTATATTCTAAGTTTTTCAGTGCAACTCACTCATATACTACGTACTACACTGTGCGTTTCTTATATTCTAAGTTTTTCAGTGCAACTCACTCATATACTATGTACTACACTGTGCATTTCGTGTAATGCGGGTTTTTCAGTAAATTCTAAGTTTTTCAGTGCAACTCACTCATATACTACCTACTACACTGTGCGTTTCTTATATTCTAAGTTTTTCAGTGCAACTCACTCATATACTATGTACTACACTGTGCATTTCGTGTAATGCGGGTTTTTCAGTAAATTCTAAGTTTTTCAGTGCAACTCACTCATATACTATGTACTACACTGTGCGTTTCTTATATTCTAAGTTTTTCAGTGCAACTCACTCATATACGATGTACTACACTGTGCGTTTCTTATATTCTAAGTTTTTCAGTGCAACTCACTCATATACTATGTACTACACTATGCGTTTCTTATATTCTAAGTTTTTCAGTGCAACTCACTCATATACTATGTACTACACTGTGCGTTTCTTATATTTTAAGTTTTTCAGTGCAACTCACTCATATACTACGTACTACACTGTGCGTTTCTTATATTCTAAGTTTTTCAGTGCAACTCACTCATATACTACGTATTACACTGTGCGTTTCTTATATTCTAAGTTTTTCAGTGCAACTCACTCATATACTACGTACTACACTGTGCGTTTCTTATATTCTAAGTTTTTCAGTGCAACTCACTCATATACTATGTACTACACTGTGCGTTTCTTATATTCTAAGTTTTTCAGTGTAACTCACTCATATACTATGTACTACACTGTGCGTTTCTTATATTCTAAGTTTTTCAGTGCAACTCACTCATATACTATGTACTACACTGTGCGTTTCTTACATTCTAAGTTTTTCAGTGCAACTCACTCATATACTACGTACTACACTGTGCTTTCTTATATTCTAAGTTTTTCAGTGCAACTCACTCATATACTACGTACTACACTGTGCGTTTCTTATATTCTAAGTTTTTCAGTGCAACTCACTCATATACTATGTACTACACTGTGCGTTTCTTATATTCTAAGTTTTTCAGTGCAACTCACTCATATACTACTTACTACACTGTGCGTTTCTTAAATTCTAAGTTTTTCAGTGCAACTCACTCATATACTACGTACTACACTGTGCGTTTCTTATATTCTAAGTTTTTCAGTGCAACTCACTCATATACTATGTACTACACTGTGCGTTTCTTATATTCTAAGTTTTTCAGTGCAACTCACTCATATACTATGTACTACACTGTGCGTTTCTTATATTCTAAGTTTTTCAGTGCAACTCACTCATATACTATGTACTACACTGTACGTTTCTTATATTCTAAGTTTTTCAGTGCAACTCACTCATATACTATGTACTACACTGTGCGTTTCTTATATTCTAAGTTTTTCAGTGCAACTCACTCATATACTACGTACTACACTGTGCGTTTCTTATATTCTAAGTTTTTCAGTGCAACTCACTCATATACTATGTACTACACTGTGCGTTTCTTATATTCTGAGTTTTTCAGTGCAACTCACTCATATACTACTTACTACACTGTGCCTTTCTTAAATTCTAAGTTTTTCAGTGCAACTCACTCATATACTACGTACTACACTGTGCGTTTCTTATATTCTAAGTTTTTCAGTGCAACTCACTCATATACTACGTACTACACTGTGCGTTTCTTATATTCTAAGTTTTTCAGTGCAACTCACTCATATACTATGTACTACACTGTGCGTTTCTTATATTCTAAGTTTTTCAGTGCAACTCACTCATATATTATGTACTACACTGTGCATTTCTTATATTCTAAGTTTTTCAGTGCAACTCACTCATATACTATGTACTACACTGTGCATTTCGTGTAATGCGGGTTTTTCAGTAAATTCTAAGTTTTTCAGTGCAACTCACTCATATACTCTGTACTACACTGTGCGTTTCTTATATTCTAAGTTTTTCAGTGCAACTCACTCATATACTATGTACTACACTGTGCGTTTCTTATATTCTAAGTTTTTCTGTGCAACTCACTCATATACTATGTACTACACTGTGCGTTTCTTATATTCTAAGTTTTTCAGTGCAACTCACTCATATACTATGTACTACACTGTGCGTTTCTTATATTCTAAGTTTTTCAGTGCAACTCACTCATATACTATGTACTACACTGTGCGTTTCTTATATTCTAAGTTTTTCAGTGCAACTCACTCATATACTATGTACTACACTGTGCGTTTCTTATATTCTAAGTTTTTCAGTGCAACTCACTCATATACTATGTACTACACGGTGCGTTTCTTATATTCTAAGTTTTTCAGTGCAACTCACTCATATACTATGTACTACACTGTGCGTTTCTTATATTCTAAGTTTTTCAGTGCAACTCACTCATATACTATGTACTACACTGTGCGTTTCTTATATTCTAAGTTTTTCAGTGCAACTCACTCATATACTATGTACTACACTGTGCGTTTCTTATATTCTAAGTTTTTCAGTGCAACTCACTCATATACTACGTACTACACTGTGCGTTTCTTATATTCTATGTTTTTCAGTGCAACTCACTCATATACTATGTACTACACTGTGCGTTTCTTATATTCTAAGTTTTTCAGTGCAACTCACTCATATACTATGTACTACACTGTGCGTTTCTTATATTCTAAGTTTTTCAGTGCAACTCACTCATATACTATGTACTACTCTGTGCATTTCGTGTAATGCGGGTTTTTCAGTAAATTCTAAGTTTTTCAGTGCAACTCACTCATATACTATGTACTACACTGTGCGTTTCTTATATTCTAAGTTTTTCAGTGTAACTCACTCATATACTATGTACTACACTGTGCGTTTCTTATATTCTAAGTTTTTCAGTGCAACTCACTCATATACTATGTACTACACTGTGCGTTTCTTATATTCTAAGTTTTTCAGTGCAACTCACTCATATACTAAGTACTACACTGTGCGTTTCTTATATTCTAAGTTTTTCAGTGCAACTCACTCATATACTACGTACTACACTGTGCGTTTCTTATATTCTAAGTTTTTCAGTGCAACTCACTCATATACTAAGTACTACACTGTGCGTTTCTTATATTCTAAGTTTTTCAGTGCAACTCACTCATATACTACTTACTACACTGTGCGTTTCTTAAATTCTAAGTTTTTCAGTGCAACTCACTCATATACTACGTACTACACTGTGCGTTTCTTATATTCTAAGTTTTTCAGTGCAACTCACTCATATACTACGTACTACACTGTGCGTTTCTTATATTCTAAGTTTTTCAGTGCAACTCACTCATATACTATGTACTACACTGTGCATTTCGTGTAATGCGGGTTTTTCAGTAAATTCTAAGTTTTTCAGTGCAACTCACTCATATACTATGTACTACACTGTGCGTTTCTTATATTCTAAGTTTTTCAGTGTAACTCACTCATATACTATGTACTACACTGTGCGTTTCTTATATTCTAAGTTTTTCAGTGCAACTCACTCATATACTATGTACTACACTGTGCGTTTCTTATATTCTAAGTTTTTCAGTGCAACTCACTCATATACTACGTACTACACTGTGCGTTTCTTATATTCTAAGTTTTTCAGTGCAACTCACTCATATACTATGTACTACACTGTGCATTTCGTGTAATGCGGGTTTTTCAGTAAATTCTAAGTTTTTCAGTGCAACTCACTCATATACTATGTACTACACTGTGCGTTTCTTATATTCTAAGTTTTTCAGTTCAACTCACTCATATACTATGTACTACACTGTGCGTTTCTTATATTCTAAGTTTTTCAGTGCAACTCACTCATATACTATGTACTACACTGTGCGTTTCTTATATTCTAAGTTTTTCAGTGCAACTCACTCATATACTACGTACTACACTGTGCGTTTCTTATATTCTAAGTTTTTCAGTGCAACTCACTCATATACTACGTACTACACTGTGCGTTTCTTATATTCTAAGTTTTTCAGTGCAACTCACTCATATACTATGTACTATACTGTGCGTTTCTTATATTCTAAGTTTTTCAGTGCAACTCACTCATATACTACGTACTACACTGTGCGTTTCTTATATTCTAAGTTTTTCAGTGCAACTCACTCATATACTACGTACTACACTGTGCGTTTCTTATATTCTAAGTTTTTCAGTGCAACTCACTCATATACTATGTACTACACTGTGCATTTCGTGTAATGCGGGTTTTTCAGTAAATTCTAAGTTTTTCAGTGCAACTCACTCATATACTATGTACTACACTGTGCGTTTCTTATATTCTAAGTTTTTCAGTGTAACTCACTCATATACTATGTACTACACTGTGCGTTTCTTATATTCTAAGTTTTTCAGTGCAACTCACTCATATACTATGTACTACACTGTGCGTTTCTTATATTCTAAGTTTTTCAGTGCAACTCACTCATATACTACGTACTACACTGTGCGTTTCTTATATTCTAAGTTTTTCAGTGCAACTCACTCATATACTACGTACTACACTGTGCGTTTCTTATATTCTAAGTTTTTCAGTGCAACTCACTCATATACTATGTACTACACTGTGCGTTTCTTATATTCTAAGTTTTTCAGTGCAACTCACTCATATACTACTTACTACACTGTGCGTTTCTTAAATTCTAAGTTTTTCAGTGCAACTCACTCATATACTACGTACTACACTGTGCGTTTCTTATATTCTATGTTTTTCAGTGCAACTCACTCATATACTATGTACTACACTGTGCGTTTCTTATATTCTAAGTTTTTCAGTGCAACTCACTCATATACTATGTACTACACTGTGCGTTTCTTATATTCTAAGTTTTTCAGTGCAACTCACTCATATACTATGTACTACACTGTGCCTTTCTTATATTCTAAGTTTTTCAGTGCAACTCACTCATATACTATGTACTACACTGTGCGTTTCTTATATTCTAAGTTTTTCAGTGCAACTCACTCATATACTATGTACTACACTGTGCGTTTCTTATATTCTAAGTTTTTCAGTGCAACTCACTCATATACTATGTACTACACTGTGCGTTTCTTATATTCTAAGTTTTTCAGTGCAACTCACTCATATACTATGTACTACACTGTGCGTTTCTTATATTCTAAGTTTTTCAGTGCAACTCACTCATATACTATGTACTACACTGTGCGTTTCTTATATTCTAAGTTTTTCAGTGCAACTCACTCATATACTATGTACTACACTGTGCATTTCGTGTAATGCGTGTTTTTCAGTAAATTCTAAGTTTTTCAGTGCAACTCACTCATATACTATGTACTACACTGTGCGTTTCTTATATTCTAAGTTTTTCAGTTCAACTCACTCATATACTATGTACTACACTGTGCGTTTCTTATATTCTAAGTTTTTGAGTGCAACTCACTCATATACTATGTACTACACTGTGCGTTTCTTATATTCTAAGTTTTTCAGTGCAACTCACTCATATACTATGTACTACACTGTGCGTTTCTTATATTCTAAGTTTTTCAGTGCAACTCACTTATATACTATGTACTACACTGTGCGTTTCTTATATTCTAAGTTTTTCAGTGCAACTCACTCATATACTATGTACTACACTGTGCGTTTCTTATATTCTAAGTTTTTCAGTGCAACTCACTCATATACTATGTACTACACTGTGCGTTTCTTATATTCTAAGTTTTTCAGTGCAACTCACTCATATACTATGTACTACACTGTGCGTTTCTTATATTCTAAGTTTTTCAGTGCAACTCACTCATATACTACGTACTACACTGTGCGTTTCTTATATTCTAAGTTTTTCAGTGCAACTCACTCATATACTACGTACTACACTGTGCGTTTCTTATATTCTAAGTTTTTCAGTGCAACTCACTCATATACTACGTACTACACTGTGCGTTTCTTATATTCTAAGTTTTTCAGTGCAACTCACTCATATACTATGTACTACACTGTGCGTTTCTTATATTCTGAGTTTTTCAGTGCAACTCACTCATATACTATGTACTACACTGTGCGTTTCTTATATTCTAAGTTTTTCAGTGCAACTCACTCATATACTACTTACTACACTGTGCGTTTCTTAAATTCTAAGTTTTTCAGTGCAACTCACTCATATACTACGTACTACACTGTGCGTTTCTTATATTCTAAGTTTTTCAGTGCAACTCACTCATATACTATGTACTACACTGTGCGTTTCTTATATTCTAAGTTTTTCAGTGCAACTCACTCATATACTATGTACTACACTGTGCGTTTCTTATATTCTAAGTTTTTCAGTGCAACTCACTCATATACTATGTACTACACTGTACGTTTCTTATATTCTAAGTTTTTCAGTGCAACTCACTCATATACTATGTACTACACTGTGCGTTTCTTATATTCTAAGTTTTTCAGTGCAACTCACTCATATACTACGTACTACACTGTGCGTTTCTTATATTCTAAGTTTTTCAGTGCAACTCACTCATATACTATGTACTACACTGTGCGTTTCTTATATTCTGAGTTTTTCAGTGCAACTCACTCATATACTACTTACTACACTGTGCCTTTCTTAAATTCTAAGTTTTTCAGTGCAACTCACTCATATACTACGTACTACACTGTGCGTTTCTTATATTCTAAGTTTTTCAGTGCAACTCACTCATATACTATGTACTACACTGTGCGTTTCTTATATTCTAAGTTTTTCAGTGCAACTCACTCATATACTATGTACTACACTGTGCGTTTCTTATATTCTAAGTTTTTCAGTGCAACTCACTCATATATTATGTACTACACTGTGCATTTCTTATATTCTAAGTTTTTCAGTGCAACTCACTCATATACTATGTACTACACTGTGCATTTCGTGTAATGCGGGTTTTTCAGTAAATTCTAAGTTTTTCAGTGCAACTCACTCATATACTCTGTACTACACTGTGCGTTTCTTATATTCTAAGTTTTTCAGTGCAACTCACTCATATACTATGTACTACACTGTGCATTTCGTGTAATGCGGGTTTTTCAGTAAATTCTAAGTTTTTCAGTGCAACTCACTCATATACTATGTACTACACTGTGCGTTTCTTATATTCTAAGTTTTTCAGTGTAACTCACTCATATACTATGTACTACACTGTGCGTTTCTTATATTCTAAGTTTTTCAGTGCAACTCACTCATATACTATGTACTACACTGTGCGTTTCTTATATTCTAAGTTTTTCAGTGCAACTCACTCATATACTACGTACTACACTGTGCGTTTCTTATATTCTAAGTTTTTCAGTGCAACTCACTCATATACTACGTACTACACTGTGCGTTTCTTATATTCTAAGTTTTTCAGTGCAACTCACTCATATACTATGTACTACACTGTGCGTTTCTTATATTCTAAGTTTTTCAGTGCAACTCACTCATATACTACTTACTACACTGTGCGTTTCTTAAATTCTAAGTTTTTCAGTGCAACTCACTCATATACTACGTACTACACTGTGCGTTTCTTATATTCTATGTTTTTCAGTGCAACTCACTCATATACTATGTACTACACTGTGCGTTTCTTATATTCTAAGTTTTTCAGTGCAACTCACTCATATACTATGTACTACACTGTGCGTTTCTTATATTCTAAGTTTTTCAGTGCAACTCACTCATATACTATGTACTACACTGTGCCTTTCTTATATTCTAAGTTTTTCAGTGCAACTCACTCATATACTATGTACTACACTGTGCGTTTCTTATATTCTAAGTTTTTCAGTGCAACTCACTCATATACTATGTACTACACTGTGCGTTTCTTATATTCTAAGTTTTTCAGTGCAACTCACTCATATACTATGTACTACACTGTGCGTTTCTTATATTCTAAGTTTTTCAGTGCAACTCACTCATATACTATGTACTACACTGTGCGTTTCTTATATTCTAAGTTTTTCAGTGCAACTCACTCATATACTATGTACTACACTGTGCGTTTTTTATATTCTAAGTTTTTCAGTGCAACTCACTCATATACTATGTACTACACTGTGCATTTCGTGTAATGCGTGTTTTTCAGTAAATTCTAAGTTTTTCAGTGCAACTCACTCATATACTATGTACTACACTGTGCGTTTCTTATATTCTAAGTTTTTCAGTTCAACTCACTCATATACTATGTACTACACTGTGCGTTTCTTATATTCTAAGTTTTTGAGTGCAACTCACTCATATACTATGTACTACACTGTGCGTTTCTTATATTCTAAGTTTTTCAGTGCAACTCACTCATATACTATGTACTACACTGTGCGTTTCTTATATTCTAAGTTTTTCAGTGCAACTCACTTATATACTATGTACTACACTGTGCGTTTCTTATATTCTAAGTTTTTCAGTGCAACTCACTCATATACTATGTACTACACTGTGCGTTTCTTATATTCTAAGTTTTTCAGTGCAACTCACTCATATACTATGTACTACACTGTGCGTTTCTTATATTCTAAGTTTTTCAGTGCAACTCACTCATATACTACGTACTACACTGTGCGTTTCTTATATTCTAAGTTTTTCAGTGCAACTCACTCATATACTACGTACTACACTGTGCGTTTCTTATATTCTAAGTTTTTCAGTGCAACTCACTCATATACTACGTACTACACTGTGCGTTTCTTATATTCTAAGTTTTTCAGTGCAACTCACTCATATACTATGTACTACACTGTGCGTTTCTTATATTCTGAGTTTTTCAGTGCAACTCACTCATATACTATGTACTACACTGTGCGTTTCTTATATTCTAAGTTTTTCAGTGCAACTCACTCATATACTACTTACTACACTGTGCGTTTCTTAAATTCTAAGTTTTTCAGTGCAACTCACTCATATACTACGTACTACACTGTGCGTTTCTTATATTCTAAGTTTTTCAGTGCAACTCACTCATATACTATGTACTACACGGTGCGTTTCTTATATTCTAAGTTTTTCAGTGCAACTCACTCATATACTATGTACTACACTGTGCGTTTCTTATATTCTAAGTTTTTCAGTGCAACTCACTCATATATTATGTACTACACTGTGCATTTCTTATATTCTAAGTTTTTCAGTGCAACTCACTCATATACTATGTACTACACTGTGCATTTCGTGTAATGCGGGTTTTTCAGTAAATTCTAAGTTTTTCAGTGCAACTCACTCATATACTCTGTACTACACTGTGCGTTTCTTATATTCTAAGTTTTTCAGTGCAACTCACTCATATACTATGTACTACACTGTGCGTTTCTTATATTCTAAGTTTTTCTGTGCAACTCACTCATATACTATGTACTACACTGTGCGTTTCTTATATTCTAAGTTTTTCAGTGCAACTCACTCATATACTATGTACTACACTGTGCGTTTCTTATATTCTAAGTTTTTCAGTGCAACTCACTCATATACTATGTACTACACTGTGCGTTTCTTATATTCTAAGTTTTTCAGTGCAACTCACTCATATACTATGTACTACACGGTGCGTTTCTTATATTCTAAGTTTTTCAGTGCAACTCACTCATATACTATGTACTACACTGTGCGTTTCTTATATTCTAAGTTTTTCAGTGCAACTCACTCATATACTATGTACTACACTGTGCGTTTCTTATATTCTAAGTTTTTCAGTGCAACTCACTCATATACTATGTACTACACTGTGCGTTTCTTATATTCTAAGTTTTTCAGTGCAACTCACTCATATACTACGTACTACACTGTGCGTTTCTTATATTCTATGTTTTTCAGTGCAACTCACTCATATACTATGTACTACACTGTGCGTTTCTTATATTCTAAGTTTTTCAGTGCAACTCACTCATATACTATGTACTACACTGTGCGTTTCTTATATTCTAAGTTTTTCAGTGCAACTCACTCATATACTATGTACTACTCTGTGCATTTCGTGTAATGCGGGTTTTTCAGTAAATTCTAAGTTTTTCAGTGCAACTCACTCATATACTATGTACTACACTGTGCGTTTCTTATATTCTAAGTTTTTCAGTGTAACTCACTCATATACTATGTACTACACTGTGCGTTTCTTATATTCTAAGTTTTTCAGTGCAACTCACTCATATACTATGTACTACACTGTGCGTTTCTTATATTCTAAGTTTTTCAGTGCAACTCACTCATATACTAAGTACTACACTGTGCGTTTCTTATATACTAAGTTTTTCAGTGCAACTCACTCATATACTACGTACTACACTGTGCGTTTCTTATATTCTAAGTTTTTCAGTGCAACTCACTCATATACTACGTACTACACTGTGCGTTTCTTATATTCTAAGTTTTTCAGTGCAACTCACTCATATACTACTTACTACACTGTGCGTTTCTTAAATTCTAAGTTTTTCAGTGCAACTCACTCATATACTACGTACTACACTGTGCGTTTCTTATATTCTAAGTTTTTCAGTGCAACTCACTCATATACTACGTACTACACTGTGCGTTTCTTATATTCTAAGTTTTTCAGTGCAACTCACTCATATACTATGTACTACACTGTGCATTTCGTGTAATGCGGGTTTTTCAGTAAATTCTAAGTTTTTCAGTGCAACTCACTCATATACTATGTACTACACTGTGCGTTTCTTATATTCTAAGTTTTTCAGTGTAACTCACTCATATACTATGTACTACACTGTGCGTTTCTTATATTCTAAGTTTTTCAGTGCAACTCACTCATATACTATGTACTACACTGTGCATTTCGTGTAATGCGGGTTTTTCAGTAAATTCTAAGTTTTTCAGTGCAACTCACTCATATACTATGTACTACACTGTGCGTTTCTTATATTCTAAGTTTTTCAGTTCAACTCACTCATATACTATGTACTACACTGTGCGTTTCTTATATTCTAAGTTTTTCAGTGCAACTCACTCATATACTATGTACTACACTGTGCGTTTCTTATATTCTAAGTTTTTCAGTGCAACTCACTCATATACTACGTACTACACTGTGCGTTTCTTATATTCTAAGTTTTTCAGTGCAACTCACTCATATACTACGTACTACACTGTGCGTTTCTTATATTCTAAGTTTTTCAGTGCAACTCACTCATATACTATGTACTACACTGTGCGTTTCTTATATTCTAAGTTTTTCAGTGCAACTCACTCATATACTACGTACTACACTGTGCGTTTCTTATATTCTAAGTTTTTCAGTGCAACTCACTCATATACTACGTACTACACTGTGCGTTTCTTATATTCTAAGTTTTTCAGTGCAACTCACTCATATACTATGTACTACACTGTGCATTTCGTGTAATGCGGGTTTTTCAGTAAATTCTAAGTTTTTCAGTGCAACTCACTCATATACTATGTACTACACTGTGCGTTTCTTATATTCTAAGTTTTTCAGTGTAACTCACTCATATACTATGTACTACACTGTGCGTTTCTTATATTCTAAGTTTTTCAGTGCAACTCACTCATATACTATGTACTACACTGTGCGTTTCTTATATTCTAAGTTTTTCAGTGCAACTCACTCATATACTATGTACTACACTGTGCGTTTCTTATATTCTAAGTTTTTCAGTGCAACTCACTCATATACTACGTACTACACTGTGCGTTTCTTATATTCTAAGTTTTTCAGTGCAACTCACTCATATACTATGTACTACACTGTGCGTTTCTTATATTCTAAGTTTTTCAGTGCAACTCACTCATATACTACTTACTACACTGTGCGTTTCTTAAATTCTAAGTTTTTCAGTGCAACTCACTCATATACTACGTACTACACTGTGCGTTTCTTATATTCTAAATTTTTCAGTGCAACTCACTCATATACTATGTACTACACTGTGCGTTTCTTATATTCTAAGTTTTTCAGTGCAACTCACTCATATACTATGTACTACACTGTGCGTTTCTTATATTCTAAGTTTTTCATTGCAACTCACTCATATACTATGTACTACACTGTGCGTTTCTTATATTCTAAGTTTTTCAGTGCAACTCACTCATATACTATGTACTACACTGTGCGTTTCTTATATTCTAAGTTTTTCAGTACAACTCACTCATATACTATGTACTACACTGTGCGTTTCTTATATTCTAAGTTTTTCAGTGCAACTCACTCATATACTACTTACTACACTGTGCGTTTCTTAAATTCTAAGTTTTTCAGTGCAACTCACTCATATACTACGTACTACACTGTGCGTTTCTTATATTCTAAGTTTTTCAGTGCAACTCACTCATATACTATGTACTACACTGTGCGTTTCTTATATTCTAAGTTTTTCAGTGCAACTCACTCATATACTATGTACTACACTGTGCGTTTCTTATATTCTAAGTTTTTCAGTGCAACTCACTCATATACTACGTACTACACTGTGCGTTTCTTATATTCTAAGTTTTTCAGTGCAACTCACTCCTATACTACGTACTACACTGTGCGTTTCTTATATTCTAAGTTTTTCAGTGCAACTCACTCATATACTACGTACTACACTGTGCGTTTCTTATATTCTAAGTTTTTCAGTGCAACTCACTCATATACTATGTACTACACTGTGCGTTTCTTATATTCTAAGTTTTTCAGTGCAACTCACTCATATACTACTTACTACACTGTGCGTTTCTTAAATTCTAAGTTTTTCAGTGCAACTCACTCATATACTACGTACTACACTGTGCGTTTCTTATATTCTAAGTTTTTCAGTGCAACTCACTCATATACTATGTACTACACTGTGCATTTCGTGTAATGCGGGTTTTTCAGTAAATTCTAAGTTTTTCAGTGCAACTCACTCATATACTATGTACTACACTGTGCGTTTCTTATATTCTAAGTTTTTCAGTTCAACTCACTCATATACTATGTACTACACTGTGCGTTTCTTATATTCTAAGTTTTTCAGTGCAACTCACTCATATACTATGTACTACACTGTGCGTTTCTTATATTCTAAGTTTTTCAGTGCAACTTACTCATATACTACTTACTACACTGTGCGTTTCTTAAATTCTAAGTTTTTCAGTGCAACTCACTCATATACTACGTACTACACAGTGCGTTTCTTATATTCTAAGTTTTTCAGTGCAACTCACTCATATACTACGTACTACACTGTGCGTTTCTTATATTCTAAGTTTTTCAGTGCAACTCACTCATATACTATGTACTACACTGTGCATTTCGTGTAATGCGGGTTTTTCAGTAAATTCTAAGTTTTTCAGTGCAACTCACTCATATACTATGTACTACACTGTGCGTTTCTTATATTCTAAGTTTTTCAGTGCAACTCACTCATATACTACGTACTACACTGTGCGTTTCTTATATTCTAAGTTTTTCAGTGCAACTCACTCATATACTACGTACTACACTGTGCGTTTCTTATATTCTAAGTTTTTCAGTGCAACTCACTCATATACTACGTACTACACTGTGCGTTTCTTATATTCTAAGTTTTTCAGTGCAACTCACTCATATACTACGTACTACACTGTGCGTTTCTTATATTCTAAGTTTTTCAGTGCAACTCACTCATATACTACGTACTACACTGTGCGTTTCTTATATTCTAAGTTTTTCAGTGCAACTCACTCATATACTACGTACTACACTGTGCGTTTCTTATATTCTAAGTTTTTCAGTGCAACTCACTCATATACTATGTACTACACTGTGCGTTTCTTATATTCTAAGTTTTTCAGTGCAACTCACTCATATACTATGTACTACACTGTGCGTTTCTTATATTCTAAGTTTTTCAGTGCAACTCACTCATATACTATGTACTACACTGTGCGTTTCTTATATTCTAAGTTTTTCAGTGCAACTCACTCATATACTACGTACTACACTGTGCGTTTCTTATATTCTAAGTTTTTCAGTGCAACTCACTCATATACTACGTACTACACTGTGCGTTTCTTATATTCTAAGTTTTTCAGTGCAACTCACTCATATACTACGTACTACACTGTGCGTTTCTTATATTCTAAGTTTTTCAGTGCAACTCACTCATATACTATGTACTACACTGTGCGTTTCTTATATTCTAAGTTTTTCAGTGCAACTCACTCATATACTATGTACTACACTGTGCGTTTCTTATATTCTAAGTTTTTCAGTGCAACTCACTCATATACTATGTACTACACTGTGCGTTTCTTATATTCTAAGTTTTTCAGTGCAACTCACTCATATACTATGTACTACACTGTGCGTTTCTTATATTCTAAGTTTTTCAGTGCAACTCACTCATATACTATGTACTACACTGTGCGTTTCTTATATTCTAAGTTTTTCAGTGCAACTCACTCATATACTATGTACTACACTGTGCGTTTCTTATATTCTAAGTTTTTCAGTGCAACTCACTCATATACTATGTACTACACTGTGCGTTTCTTATATTCTAAGTTTTTCAGTGCAACTCACTCATATACTATGTACTACACTGTGCGTTTCTTATATTCTAAGTTTTTCAGTGCAACTCACTCCTATACTACGTACTACACTGTGCGTTTCTTATATTCTAAGTTTTTCAGTGCAACTCACTCATATACTACGTACTACACTGTGCGTTTCTTATATTCTAAGTTTTTCAGTGCAACTCACTCATATACTACGTACTACACTGTGCGTTTCTTATATTCTAAGTTTTTCAGTGCAACTCACTCATATACTACGTACTACACTGTGCGTTTCTTATATTCTAAGTTTTTCAGTGCAACTCACTCATATACTACGTACTACACTGTGCGTTTCTTATATTCTAAGTTTTTCAGTGCAACTCACTCATATACTACGTACTACACTGTGCGTTTCTTATATTCTAAGTTTTTCAGTGCAACTCACTCATATACTACGTACTACACTGTGCGTTTCTTATATTCTAAGTTTTTCAGTGCAACTCACTCATATACTATGTACTACACTGTGCATTTCGTGTAATGCGGGTTTTTCAGTAAATTCTAAGTTTTTCAGTGCAACTCACTCATATACTACGTACTACACTGTGCGTTTCTTATATTCTAAGTTTTTCAGTGCAACTCACTCATATACTACATACTACACTGTGCGTTTCTTATATTCTAAGTTTTTCAGTGCAACTCACTCATATACTACGTACTACACTGTGCGTTTCTTATATTCTAAGTTTTTCAGTGCAACTCACTCATATACTATGTACTACACTGTGCATTTCGTGTAATGCGGGTTTTTCAGTAAATTCTAAGTTTTTCAGTGCAACTCACTCATATACTACGTACTACACTGTGCGTTTCTTATATTCTAAGTTTTTCAGTGCAACTCACTCATATACTATGTACTACACTGTGCATTTCGTGTAATGCGGGTTTTTCAGTAAATTCTAAGTTTTTCAGTGCAACTCACTCATATACTATGTACTACACTGTGCGTTTCTTATATTCTAAGTTTTTCAGTGCAACTCACTCATATACTATGTACTACACTGTGCGTTTCTTATATTCTAAGTTTTTCAGTGCAAGTCACTCATATACTATGTACTACACTATGCGTTTCTTATATTCTAAGTTTTTCAGTGCAACTCACTCATATACTATGTACTACACTGTGCGTTTCTTATATTCTAAGTTTTTCAGTGCAACTCACTCATATACTATGTACTACACTGTGCGTTTCTTATATTCTAAGTTTTTCAGTGCAACTCACTCATATACTATGTACTACACTGTGCATTTCGTGTAATGCGGGTTTTTCAGTAAATTCTAAGTTTTTCAGTGCAACTCATTCATATACTATGTACTATACTGTGCGTTTCTTATATTCTCAGTTTTTCAGTGCAACTCACTCATATACTATGTACTACACTGTGCGTTTCTTATATTCTAAGTTTTTCAGTGCAACTCACTCATATACTACGTACTACACTGTGCGTTTCTTATATTCTAAGTTTTTCAGTGCAACTCACTCATATACTATGTACTACACTGTGCATTTCGTGTAATGCGGGTTTTTCAGTAAATTCTAAGTTTTTCAGTGCAACTCACTCATATACTATGTACTACACTGTGCGTTTCTTATATTCTAAGTTTTTCAGTGCAACTCACTCATATACTACGTACTACACTGTGCGTTTCTTATATTCTAAGTTTTTCAGTGCAACTCACTCATATACTACGTACTACACTGTGCGTTTCTTATATTCTAAGTTTTTCAGTGCAACTCACTCATATACTACGTACTACACTGTGCGTTTCTTATATTCTAAGTTTTTCAGTGCAACTCACTCATATACTACGTACTACACTGTGCGTTTCTTATATTCTAAGTTTTTCAGTGCAACTCACTCATATACTACGTACTACACTGTGCGTTTCTTATATTCTAAGTTTTTCAGTGCAACTCACTCATATACTACGTACTACACTGTGCGTTTCTTATATTCTAAGTTTTTCAGTGCAACTCACTCATATACTATGTACTACACTGTGCGTTTCTTATATTCTAAGTTTTTCAGTGCAACTCACTCATATACTATGTACTACACTGTGCGTTTCTTATATTCTAAGTTTTTCAGTGCAACTCACTCATATACTATGTACTACACTGTGCGTTTCTTATATTCTAAGTTTTTCAGTGCAACTCACTCATATACTACGTACTACACTGTGCGTTTCTTATATTCTAAGTTTTTCAGTGCAACTCACTCATATACTACGTACTACACTGTGCGTTTCTTATATTCTAAGTTTTTCAGTGCAACTCACTCATATACTACGTACTACACTGTGCGTTTCTTATATTCTAAGTTTTTCAGTGCAACTCACTCATATACTATGTACTACACTGTGCGTTTCTTATATTCTAAGTTTTTCAGTGCAACTCACTCATATACTATGTACTACACTGTGCGTTTCTTATATTCTAAGTTTTTCAGTGCAACTCACTCATATACTATGTACTACACTGTGCGTTTCTTATATTCTAAGTTTTTCAGTGCAACTCACTCATATACTATGTACTACACTGTGCGTTTCTTATATTCTAAGTTTTTCAGTGCAACTCACTCATATACTATGTACTACACTGTGCGTTTCTTATATTCTAAGTTTTTCAGTGCAACTCACTCATATACTATGTACTACACTGTGCGTTTCTTATATTCTAAGTTTTTCAGTGCAACTCACTCATATACTATGTACTACACTGTGCGTTTCTTATATTCTAAGTTTTTCAGTGCAACTCACTCATATACTATGTACTACACTGTGCGTTTCTTATATTCTAAGTTTTTCAGTGCAACTCACTCCTATACTACATACTACACTGTGCGTTTCTTATATTCTAAGTTTTTCAGTGCAACTCACTCATATACTACGTACTACACTGTGCGTTTCTTATATTCTAAGTTTTTCAGTGCAACTCACTCATATACTACGTACTACACTGTGCGTTTCTTATATTCTAAGTTTTTCAGTGCAACTCACTCATATACTACGTACTACACTGTGCGTTTCTTATATTCTAAGTTTTTCAGTGCAACTCACTCATATACTACGTACTACACTGTGCGTTTCTTATATTCTAAGTTTTTCAGTGCAACTCACTCATATACTACGTACTACACTGTGCGTTTCTTATATTCTAAGTTTTTCAGTGCAACTCACTCATATACTACGTACTACACTGTGCGTTTCTTATATTCTAAGTTTTTCAGTGCAACTCACTCATATACTATGTACTACACTGTGCATTTCGTGTAATGCGGGTTTTTCAGTAAATTCTAAGTTTTTCAGTGCAACTCACTCATATACTACGTACTACACTGTGCGTTTCTTATATTCTAAGTTTTTCAGTGCAACTCACTCATATACTACATACTACACTGTGCGTTTCTTATATTCTAAGTTTTTCAGTGCAACTCACTCATATACTACGTACTACACTGTGCGTTTCTTATATTCTAAGTTTTTCAGTGCAACTCACTCATATACTATGTACTACACTGTGCATTTCGTGTAATGCGGGTTTTTCAGTAAATTCTAAGTTTTTCAGTGCAACTCACTCATATACTACGTACTACACTGTGCGTTTCTTATATTCTAAGTTTTTCAGTGCAACTCACTCATATACTATGTACTACACTGTGCATTTCGTGTAATGCGGGTTTTTCAGTAAATTCTAAGTTTTTCAGTGCAACTCACTCATATACTATGTACTACACTGTGCGTTTCTTATATTCTAAGTTTTTCAGTGCAACTCACTCATATACTATGTACTACACTGTGCGTTTCTTATATTCTAAGTTTTTCAGTGCAAGTCACTCATATACTATGTACTACACTATGCGTTTCTTATATTCTAAGTTTTTCAGTGCAACTCACTCATATACTATGTACTACACTGTGCGTTTCTTATATTCTAAGTTTTTCAGTGCAACTCACTCATATACTATGTACTACACTGTGCGTTTCTTATATTCTAAGTTTTTCAGTGCAACTCACTCATATACTATGTACTACACTGTGCGTTTCTTATATTCTAAGTTTTTCAGTGCAACTCACTCATATACTATGTACTACACTGTGCGTTTCTTATATTCTAAGTTTTTCAGTGCAACTCACTCATATACTACGTACTACACTGTGCGTTTCTTATATTCTAAGTTTTTCAGTGCAACTCACTCATATACTACGTACTACACTGTGCGTTTCTTATATTCTAAGTTTTTCAGTGCAACTCACTCATATACTACGTACTACACTGTGCGTTTCTTATATTCTAAGTTTTTCAGTGCAACTCACTCATATACTATGTACTACACTGTGCGTTTCTTATATTCTAAGTTTTTCAGTGCAACTCACTCATATACTATGTACTACACTGTGCGTTTCTTATATTCTAAGTTTTTCAGTGCAACTCACTCATATACTATGTACTACACTGTGCGTTTCTTATATTCTAAGTTTTTCAGTGCAACTCACTCATATACTATGTACTACACTGTGCGTTTCTTATATTCTAAGTTTTTCAGTGCAACTCACTCATATACTATGTACTACACTGTGCGTTTCTTATATTCTAAGTTTTTCAGTGCAACTCACTCATATACTATGTACTACACTGTGCGTTTCTTATATTCTAAGTTTTTCAGTGCAACTCACTCATATACTATGTACTACACTGTGCGTTTCTTATATTCTAAGTTTTTCAGTGCAACTCACTCATATACTATGTACTACACTGTGCGTTTCTTATATTCTAAGTTTTTCAGTGCAACTCACTCCTATACTACGTACTACACTGTGCGTTTCTTATATTCTAAGTTTTTCAGTGCAACTCACTCATATACTACGTACTACACTGTGCGTTTCTTATATTCTAAGTTTTTCAGTGCAACTCACTCATATACTACGTACTACACTGTGCGTTTCTTATATTCTAAGTTTTTCAGTGCAACTCACTCATATACTACGTACTACACTGTGCGTTTCTTATATTCTAAGTTTTTCAGTGCAACTCACTCATATACTACGTACTACACTGTGCGTTTCTTATATTCTAAGTTTTTCAGTGCAACTCACTCATATACTACGTACTACACTGTGCGTTTCTTATATTCTAAGTTTTTCAGTGCAACTCACTCATATACTACGTACTACACTGTGCGTTTCTTATATTCTAAGTTTTTCAGTGCAACTCACTCATATACTATGTACTACACTGTGCATTTCGTGTAATGCGGGTTTTTCAGTAAATTCTAAGTTTTTCAGTGCAACTCACTCATATACTACGTACTACACTGTGCGTTTCTTATATTCTAAGTTTTTCAGTGCAACTCACTCATATACTACATACTACACTGTGCGTTTCTTATATTCTAAGTTTTTCAGTGCAACTCACTCATATACTACGTACTACACTGTGCGTTTCTTATATTCTAAGTTTTTCAGTGCAACTCACTCATATACTATGTACTACACTGTGCATTTCGTGTAATGCGGGTTTTTCAGTAAATTCTAAGTTTTTCAGTGCAACTCACTCATATACTACGTACTACACTGTGCGTTTCTTATATTCTAAGTTTTTCAGTGCAACTCACTCATATACTATGTACTACACTGTGCATTTCGTGTAATGCGGGTTTTTCAGTAAATTCTAAGTTTTTCAGTGCAACTCACTCATATACTATGTACTACACTGTGCGTTTCTTATATTCTAAGTTTTTCAGTGCAACTCACTCATATACTATGTACTACACTGTGCGTTTCTTATATTCTAAGTTTTTCAGTGCAAGTCACTCATATACTATGTACTACACTATGCGTTTCTTATATTCTAAGTTTTTCAGTGCAAGTCACTCATATACTATGTACTACACTGTGCGTTTCTTATATTCTAAGTTTTTCAGTGCAACTCACTCATATACTATGTACTACACTGTGCGTTTCTTATATTCTAAGTTTTTCAGTGCAACTCACTCATATACTATGTACTACACTGTGCATTTCGTGTAATGCGGGTTTTTCAGTAAATTCTAAGTTTTTCAGTGCAACTCATTCATATACTATGTACTATACTGTGCGTTTCTTATATTCTCAGTTTTTCAGTGCAACTCACTCATATACTATGTACTACACTGTGCGTTTCTTATATTCTAAGTTTTTCAGTGCAACTCACTCATATACTATGTACTAGACTGTGCGTTTCTTATATTCTAAATTTTTCAGTGCAACTCACTCATATACTATGTACTACACTGTGCGTTTCTTATATTCTAAGTTTTTCAGTGCAACTCACTCATATACTATGTACTACACTGTGCGTTTCTTATATTCTAAGTTTTTCAGTGCAACTCACTCATATATTATGTACTACACTGTGCGTTTCTTATATTCTAAGTTTTTCAGTGCAACTCACTCATATACTATGTACTACACTGTGCATTTCGTGTAATGCGGGTTTTTCAGTAAATTCTAAGTTTTTCAGTGCAACTCACTCATATACTATGTACTATACAGTGCGTTTCTTATATTCTAAGTTTTTCAGTGCAACTCACTCATATACTATGTACTACACTGTGCGTTTCTTATATTCTAAGTTTTTCAGTGCAACTCACTCATATACTATGTACTACACTGTGCGTTTCTTAAATTCTAAGTTTTTCAGTGCAACTCACTCATATACTATGTACTACACTGTGCGTTTCTTATATTCTAAGTTTTTCAGTGCAACTCACTCATATACTATATACTACACTGTGCGTTTCTTATATTCTAAGTTTTTCAGTGCAACTCACTCATATACTATGTACTACACTGTGCGTTTCTTATATTCTAAGTTTTTCAGTGCAACTCACTCATATACTATGTACTACACTGTGCGTTTCTTATATTCTAAGTTTTTCAGTGCAACTCACTCATATACTATGTACTACACTGTGCGTTTCTTATATTCTAAGTTTTTCAGTGCAACTCACTCATATACTATGTACTACACTGTGCGTTTCTTATATTCTAAGTTTTTCAGTGCAACTCACTCATATACTATGTACTACACTGTGCGTTTCTTATATTCTAAGTTTTTCAGTGCAACTCACTCATATACTATGTACTACACTGTGCGTTTCTTATATTCTAAGTTTTTCAGTGCAACTCACTCATATACTATGTACTACACTGTGCGTTTCTTATATTCTAAGTTTTTCAGTGCAACTCACTCCTATACTACGTACTACACTGTGCGTTTCTTATATTCTAAGTTTTTCAGTGCAACTCACTCATATACTACGTACTACACTGTGCGTTTCTTATATTCTAAGTTTTTCAGTGCAACTCACTCATATACTACGTACTACACTGTGCGTTTCTTATATTCTAAGTTTTTCAGTGCAACTCACTCATATACTACGTACTACACTGTGCGTTTCTTATATTCTAAGTTTTTCAGTGCAACTCACTCATATACTACGTACTACACTGTGCGTTTCTTATATTCTAAGTTTTTCAGTGCAACTCACTCATATACTACGTACTACACTGTGCGTTTCTTATATTCTAAGTTTTTCAGTGCAACTCACTCATATACTACGTACTACACTGTGCGTTTCTTATATTCTAAGTTTTTCAGTGCAACTCACTCATATACTATGTACTACACTGTGCATTTCGTGTAATGCGGGTTTTTCAGTAAATTCTAAGTTTTTCAGTGCAACTCACTCATATACTACGTACTACACTGTGCGTTTCTTATATTCTAAGTTTTTCAGTGCAACTCACTCATATACTACATACTACACTGTGCGTTTCTTATATTCTAAGTTTTTCAGTGCAACTCACTCATATACTACGTACTACACTGTGCGTTTCTTATATTCTAAGTTTTTCAGTGCAACTCACTCATATACTATGTACTACACTGTGCATTTCGTGTAATGCGGGTTTTTCAGTAAATTCTAAGTTTTTCAGTGCAACTCACTCATATACTACGTACTACACTGTGCGTTTCTTATATTCTAAGTTTTTCAGTGCAACTCACTCATATACTATGTACTACACTGTGCATTTCGTGTAATGCGGGTTTTTCAGTAAATTCTAAGTTTTTCAGTGCAACTCACTCATATACTATGTACTACACTGTGCGTTTCTTATATTCTAAGTTTTTCAGTGCAACTCACTCATATACTATGTACTACACTGTGCGTTTCTTATATTCTAAGTTTTTCAGTGCAAGTCACTCATATACTATGTACTACACTATGCGTTTCTTATATTCTAAGTTTTTCAGTGCAACTCACTCATATACTATGTACTACACTGTGCGTTTCTTATATTCTAAGTTTTTCAGTGCAACTCACTCATATACTATGTACTACACTGTGCGTTTCTTATATTCTAAGTTTTTCAGTGCAACTCACTCATATACTATGTACTACACTGTGCATTTCGTGTAATGCGGGTTTTTCAGTAAATTCTAAGTTTTTCAGTGCAACTCATTCATATACTATGTACTATACTGTGCGTTTCTTATATTCTCAGTTTTTCAGTGCAACTCACTCATATACTATGTACTACACTGTGCGTTTCTTATATTCTAAGTTTTTCAGTGCAACTCACTCATATACTATGTACTAGACTGTGCGTTTCTTATATTCTAAATTTTTCAGTGCAACTCACTCATATACTATGTACTACACTGTGCGTTTCTTATATTCTAAGTTTTTCAGTGCAACTCACTCATATACTATGTACTACACTGTGCGTTTCTTATATTCTAAGTTTTTCAGTGCAACTCACTCATATATTATGTACTACACTGTGCGTTTCTTATATTCTAAGTTTTTCAGTGCAACTCACTCATATACTATGTACTACACTGTGCATTTCGTGTAATGCGGGTTTTTCAGTAAATTCTAAGTTTTTCAGTGCAACTCACTCATATACTATGTACTATACAGTGCGTTTCTTATATTCTAAGTTTTTCAGTGCAACTCACTCATATACTATGTACTACACTGTGCGTTTCTTATATTCTAAGTTTTTCAGTGCAACTCACTCATATACTATGTACTACACTGTGCGTTTCTTATATTCTAAGTTTTTCAGTGCAACTCACTCATATATTATGTACTACACTGTGCGTTTCTTATATTCTAAGTTTTTCAGTGCAACTCACTCATATACTATGTATTACACTGTGCATTTCGTGTAATGCGGGTTTTTCAGTAAATTCTAAGTTTTTCAGTGCAACTCATTCATATACTATGTACTATACTGTGCGTTTCTTATATTCTAAGTTTTTCAGTGCAACTCACTCATATACTACGTACTACACTGTGCGTTTCTTACATTCTAAGTTTTTCAGTGCAACTCACTCATATACTATGTACTACACTGTGCGTTTCTTACATTGTAAGTTTTTCAGTGCAACTCACTCATATACTATGTACTACACTGTGCGTTTCTTAAATTCTAAGTTTTATAGTGCAACTCACTCATATACTATGTACTACACTGTGCGTTTCTTTTATTCTAAGTTTTTCATTGCAACTCACTCATATACTATGTACTACACTGTGCGTTTCTTATATTCTAAGTTTTTCAGTGCAACTCACTCATATACTATGTACTACACTGTGCGTTTCTTATATTCTAAGTTTTTCAGTGCAACTCACTCATATACTATGTACTACACTGTGCGTTTCTTTTATTCTAAGTTTTTCAGTGCAACTCACTCATATACTATGTACTATACTGTGCGTTTCTTATATTCTAAGTTTTTCAGTGCAACTCACTCATATACTATGTACTACACTGTGCGTTTCTTATATTCTAAGTTTTTCAGTGCAACTCACTCATATACTATGTACTACACTGTGCGTTTCTTATATTCTAAGTTTTTCAGTGCAACTCACTCATATACTATGTACTACACTGTGCGTTTCTTATATTCTAAGTTTTTCAGTGCAACTCACTCATATACTATGTACTACACTGTGCGTTTCTTATATTCTAAGTTTTTCAGTGCAACTCACTCATATACTATGTACTACACTGTGCGTTTCTTAAATTCTAAGTTTTTCAGTGCAACTCACTCATATACTATGTACTACACTGTGCGTTTCTTATATTCTAAGTTTTTCAGTGCAACTCACTCATATACTATGTACTACACTGTGCGTTTCTTAAATTCTAAGTTTTTCAGTGCAACTCACTCATATACTATGTACTACACTGTGCGTTTCTTATATTCTAAGTTTTTCAGTGCAACTCACTCATATACTATGTACTACACTGTCGTTTCTTATATTCTAATTTTTTCAGTGCAACTCACTCATATACTATGTACTACACTGTGCGTTTCTTATATTCGAAGATTTTCAGTGCAACTCACTCATATACTATGTACTACACTGTGCGTTTCTTATATTCTAAGTTTTTCAGTGCAACTCACTCATATACTATGTACTACACTGTGCGTTTCTTATATTCTAAGTTTTTCAGTGCAACTCACTCATATACTATGTACTACACTGTGCGTTTCTTATATTCTAAGTTTTTCAGTGCAACTCAGTCATATATTATGTACTACACTTTGCGTTTCTTATATTCTAAGTTTTTCAGTGCAACTCACTCATATACTATGTACTACACTGTGCATTTCGTGTAATGCGGGTTTTTCAGTAAATTCTAAGTTTTTCAGTGCAACTCACTCATATACTATGTACTACACTGTGCGTTTCTTAAATTCTAAGTTTTTCAGTGCAACTCACTCATATACTATGTACTACACTGTGCGTTTCTTATATTCTAAGTTTTTCAGTGCAACTCACTCATATACTATGTACTACACTCTCGTTTCTTATATTCTAAGTTTTTCAGTGCAACTCACTCATATACTATGTACTACACTGTGCGTTTCTTATATTCTAAGATTTTCAGTGCAACTCACTCATATACTATGTACTACACTGTGCGTTTCTTATATTCTAAGTTTTTCAGTGCAACTCACTCATATACTATGTACTACACTGTGCGTTTCTTATATTCTAAGTTTTTCAGTGCAACTCACTCATATACTATGTACTACACTGTGCATTTCGTGTAATGCGGGTTTTTCAGTAAATTCTAAGTTTTTCAGTGCAACTCATTCATATACTATGTACTACACTGTGCGTTTCTTATATTCTAAGTTTATCAGTGCAACTCACTCATATACTATGTACTACACTGTCGTTTCTTATATTCTAAGTTTTTCAGTGCAACTCACTCATATACTATGTACTACACTGTGCGTTTCTTATATTCTAAGTTTTTCAGTGCAACTCACTCATATACTATGTACTACACGGTGCGTTTCTTTTATTCTAAGTTTTTCAGTGCAACTCACTCATATACTATGTACTACACTGTGCGTTTCTTATATTCTAAGTTTTTCAGTGCAACTCACTCATATACTATGTACTACACTGTGCGTTTCTTATATTCTAAGTTTTTCAGTGCAACTCACTCATATACTATGTACTACACTGTGCGTTTCTTATATTCTAAGTTTTTCAGTGCAACTCACTCATATACTATGTACTACACTGTGCGTTTCTTATATTCTAATTTTTTCAGTGCATCTCACTCATATACTATGTACTACACTGTGCGTTTCTTATATTCTAAGTTTTTCAGTGCAACTCACTCATATACTATGTACTACACTGTGCGTTTCTTAAATTCTAAGTTTTTCAGTGCAACTCACTCATATACTATGTACTACACTGTGCGTTTCTTATATTCTAAGTTTTTCAGTGCAACTCACTCATACTATGTACTACACTGTCGTTTCTTATATTCTAAGTTTTTCAGTGCAACTCACTCATATACTATGTACTACACTGTGCGTTTCTTATATTCTAAGATTTTCAGTGCAACTCACTCATATACTATGTACTACACTGTGCGTTTCTTATATTCTAAGTTTTTCAGTGCAACTCACTCATATACTATGTACTACACTGTGCATTTCGTGTAATGCGGGTTTTTCAGTAAATTCTAAGTTTTTCAGTGCAACTCATTCATATACTATGTACTATACTGTGCGTTTCTTATATTCTCAGTTTTTCAGTGCAACTCACTCATATACTATGTACTACACTGTGCGTTTCTTATATTCTAAGCTTTTCAGTGCAACTCACTCATATACTATGTACTAGACTGTGCGTTTCTTATATTCTAAGTTTTTCAGTGCAACTCACTCATATACTATGTACTACACTGTGCGTTTCTTATATTCTAAGTTTTTCAGTGCAACTCACTCATATACTATGTACTACACTGTGCGTTTCTTATATTCTAAGTTTTTCAGTGCAACTCACTCATATATTATGTACTACACTGTGCGTTTCTTATATTCTAAGTTTTTCAGTGCAACTCACTCATATACTATGTACTACACTGTGCATTTCGTGTAATGCGGGTTTTTCAGTAAATTCTAAGTTTTTCAGTGCAACTCATTCATATACTATGTACTATACTGTGCGTTTCTTATATTCTAAGTTTTTCAGTGCAACTCACTCATATACTATGTACTACACTGTGCGTTTCTTATATTCTAAGTTTTTCAGTGCAACTCACTCATATACTACGTACTACACTGTGCGTTTCTTACATTCTAAGTTTTTCAATGCAACTCACTCATATACTATATACTACACTGTGCATTTCTTATATTCTAAGTTTTTCAGTGCAACTCACTCATATACTATGTACTACACTGTGCATTTCGTGTAATGCGGGTTTTTCAGTAAATTCTAAGTTTGTCAGTGCAACTCACTCATATACTATGTACTACACTGTGCGTTTCTTATATTCTAAGTTTTTCAGTGCAACTCACTCATATACTATGTACTACACTGTGCGTTTCTTATATTCTAAGTTTTTCAGTGCAACTCACTCATATACTATGTACTACACTGTGCGTTTCTTATATTCTAAGTTTTTCAGTGCAACTCACTCATATACTATGTACTACACTGTGCGTTTCTTATATTCTAAGTTTTTCAGTGCAACTCACTCATATACTATGTACTACACTGTGCGTTTCTTATATTCTAAGTTTTTCAGTGCAACTCACTCATATACTATGTACTACACTGTGCGTTTCTTATATTCTAAGTTTTTCAGTGCAACTCACTCATATACTATGTACTACACTGTGCGTTTCTTATATTCTAAGTTTTTCAGTGCAACTCACTCATATACTATGTACTACACTGTGCATTTCGTGTAATGCGGGTTTTTCAGTAAATTCTAAGTTTTTCAGTGCAACTCATTCATATACTATGTACTATACTGTGTGTTTCTTATATTCTAAGTTTTTCAGTGCAACTCACTCATATACTATGTACTACACTGTGCGTTTCTTATATTCTAAGTTTTTCAGTGCAACTCACTCATATACTACGTACTACACTGTGCGTTTCTTACATTCTAAGTTTTTCAGTGCAACTCACTCATATACTATGTACTACACTGTGTGTTTCTTACATTCTAAGTTTTTCAGTGCAACTCACTCATATACTATGTACTACACTGTGCGTTTCTTATATTCTAAGTTTTTCAGTGCAACTCACTCATATACTATGTACTACACTGTGCATTTCTTAAATTCTAAGTTTTTCAGTGCAACTCACTCATATACTATGTACTACACTGTGCGTTTCTTATATTCTAAGTTTTTCAATGCAACTCACATATATACTATGTACTACACTGTCGTTTCTTATATTCTAAGTTTTTCACTGCAACTCACTCATATACTATGTACTACACTGTGCGTTTCTTATATTCTAAGATTTTCAGTGCAACTCACTCATATACTATGTACTACACTGTGCGTTTCTTATATTCTAAGTTTTTCAGTGCAACTCACTCATATACTATGTACTACACTGTGCATTTCGTGTAATGCGGGTTTTTCAGTAAATTCTAAGTTTTTCAGTGCAACTCATTCATATACTATGTACTATACTGTGCGTTTCTTATATTCTCAGTTTTTCAGTGCAACTCACTCATATACTATGTACTACACTGTGCGTTTCTTATATTCTAAGTTTTTCAGTGCAACTCACTCATATACTATGTACTAGACTGTGAGTTTCTTATATTCTAAGTTTTTCAGTGCAACTCACTCATATACTATGTACTACACTGTGCGTGTCTTATATTCTAAGTTTTTCAGTGCAACTCACTCATATACTATGTACTACACTGTGCATTTCGTGTAATGCGGGTTTTTCAGTAAATTCTAAGTTTTTCAGTGCAACTCATTCATATACTATGTACTGTACTGTGCGTTTCTTATATTCTAAGTTTTTCAGTGCAACTCACTCATATACTATGTACTACACTGTGCGTTTCTTATATTCTAAGTTTTTCAGTGCAACTCACTCATATACTACGTACTACACTGTGCGTTTCTTACATTCTAAGTTTTTCAGTGCAACTCACTCATATACTATATACTACACTGTGCATTTCTTATATTCTAAGTTTTTCAGTGCAACTCACTCATATACTATGTACTACACTGTGCATTTCGTGTAATGCGGGTTTTTCAGTAAATTCTAAGTTTTTCAGTGCAACTCACTCATATACTATGTACTACACTGTGCGTTTCTTATATTCTAAGTTTTTCAGTGCAACTCACTCATATACTATGTACTACACTGTGCGTTTCTTATATTCTAAGTTTTTCAGTGCAACTCACTCATATACTATGTACTACACTGTGCGTTTCTTATATTCTAAGTTTTTCAGTGCAACTCACTCATATACTATGTACTACACTGTGAGTTTCTTATATTCTAAGTTTTTCAGTGCAACTCACTCATATACTATGTACTACACTGTGCGTTTCTTATATTCTAAGTTTTTCAGTGCAACTCACTCATATACTATGTACTACACTGTGCGTTTCTTATATTCTAAGTTTTTCAGTGCAACTCACTCATATACTATGTACTACACTGTGCGTTTCTTATATTCTAAGTTTTTCAGTGCAACTCACTCATATATTATGTACTACACTGTGCGTTTCTTATATTCTAAGTTTTTCAGTGCAACTCACTCATATACTATGTACTACACTGTGCGTTTCTTATATTCTAAGTTTTTCAGTGCAACTCACTCATATACTATGTACTACACTGTACGTTTCTTATATTCTAAGTTTTTCAGTGCAACTCACTCATATACTATGTACTACACTGTGCGTTTCTTATATTCTATGTTTTTCAGTGCAACTCACTCATATACTATGTACTACACTGTGCGTTTCTTATATTCTAAGTTTTTCAGTGCAACTCACTCATATACTATGTACTACACTGTGCGTTTTTTATATTCTAAGTTTTTCAGTGCAACTCACTCATATACTATGTACTACACTGTGCGTTTCTTATATTCTAAGTTTTTCAGTGCAACTCACTCATATACTATGTACTACACTGTGCGTTTCTTATATTCTAAGTTTTTCAGTGCAACTCACTCATATAATATGTACTACACTGTGCGTTTCTTATATTCTAAGTTTTTCAGTGCAACTCACTCATATACTATATACTACACTGTGCATGTCGTGTAATGCGGGTTTTTCAGTAAATTCTAAGTTTTTCAGTGCAACTCACTCATATACTATGTACTACACTGTGCGTTTCTTATATTCTAAGTTTTTCAGTGCAACTCACTCATATACTATGTACTACACTGTGCGTTTCTTATATTCTAAGTTTTTCAGTGCAACTCACTCATATACTATGTACTACACTGTGCGTTTCTTATATTCTAAGTTTTTCAGTGCAACTCACTCATATACTATGTACTACACTGTGCGTTTCTTATATTCTAAGTTTTTCAGTGCAACTCACTCATATACTATGTACTACACTGTGCGTTTCTTATATTCTAAGTTTTTCAGTGCAACTCACTCATATACTATGTACTACACTGTGCGTTTCTTATATTCTAAGTTTTTCAGTGCAACTCACTCATATACTATGTACTACACTGTGCGTTTCTTATATTCTAAGTTTTTCAGTGCAACTCACTCATATACTATGTACTACACTGTGCGTTTCTTATATTCTAAGTTTTTCAGTGCAACTCACTCATATACTATGTACTACACTGTGCATTTCGTGTAATGCGGGTTTTTCAGTAAATTCTAAGTTTTTCAGTGCAACTCATTCATATACTATGTACTATACTGTGTGTTTCTTATATTCTAAGTTTTTCAGTGCAACTCACTCATATACTATGTACTACACTGTGCGTTTCTTATATTCTAAGTTTTTCAGTGCAACTCACTCATATACTACGTACTACACTGTGCGTTTCTTACATTCTAAGTTTTTCAGTGCAACTCACTCATATACTATGTACTACACTGTGCGTTTCTTACATTCTAAGTTTTTCAGTGCAACTCACTCATATACTATGTACTACACTGTGCGTTTCTTATATTCTAAGTTTTTCAGTGCAACTCACTCATATACTATGTACTACACTGTGCATTTCTTAAATTCTAAGTTTTTCAGTGCAACTCACTCATATACTATGTACTACACTGTGCGTTTCTTATATTCTAAGTTTTTCAATGCAACTCACATATATACTATGTACTACACTGTCGTTTCTTATATTCTAAGTTTTTCACTGCAACTCACTCATATACTATGTACTACACTGTGCGTTTCTTATATTCTAAGATTTTCAGTGCAACTCACTCATATACTATGTACTACACTGTGCGTTTCTTATATTCTAAGTTTTTCAGTGCAACTCACTCATATACTATGTACTACACTGTGCGTTTCTTATATTCTAAGTTTTTCAGTGCAACTCACTCATATACTATGTACTACACTGTGCATTTCGTGTAATGCGGGTTTTTCAGTAAATTCTAAGTTTTTCAGTGCAACTCATTCATATACTATGTACTACACTGTGCGTTTCTTATATTCTAAGTTTATCAGTGCAACTCACTCATATACTATGTACTACACTGTCGTTTCTTATATTCTAAGTTTTTCAGTGCAACTCACTCATATACTATGTACTACACTGTGCGTTTCTTATATTCTAAGTTTTTCAGTGCAACTCACTCATATACTATGTACTACACGGTGCGTTTCTTTTATTCTAAGTTTTTCAGTGCAACTCACTCATATACTATGTACTACACTGTGCGTTTCTTATATTCTAAGTTTTTCAGTGCAACTCACTCATATACTATGTACTACACTGTGCGTTTCTTATATTCTAAGTTTTTCAGTGCAACTCACTCATATACTATGTACTACACTGTGCGTTTCTTATATTCTAAGTTTTTCAGTGCAACTCACTCATATACTATGTACTACACTGTGCGTTTCTTATATTCTAATTTTTTCAGTGCATCTCACTCATATACTATGTACTACACTGTGCGTTTCTTATATTCTAAGTTTTTCAGTGCAACTCACTCATATACTATGTACTACACTGTGCGTTTCTTAAATTCTAAGTTTTTCAGTGCAACTCACTCATATACTATGTACTACACTGTGCGTTTCTTATATTCTAAGTTTTTCAGTGCAACTCACTCATACTATGTACTACACTGTCGTTTCTTATATTCTAAGTTTTTCAGTGCAACTCACTCATATACTATGTACTACACTGTGCGTTTCTTATATTCTAAGATTTTCAGTGCAACTCACTCATATACTATGTACTACACTGTGCGTTTCTTATATTCTAAGTTTTTCAGTGCAACTCACTCATATACTATGTACTACACTGTGCATTTCGTGTAATGCGGGTTTTTCAGTAAATTCTAAGTTTTTCAGTGCAACTCATTCATATACTATGTACTATACTGTGCGTTTCTTATATTCTCAGTTTTTCAGTGCAACTCACTCATATACTATGTACTACACTGTGCGTTTCTCATATTCTAAGCTTTTCAGTGCAACTCACTCATATACTATGTACTAGACTGTGCGTTTCTTATATTCTAAGTTTTTCAGTGCAACTCACTCATATACTATGTACTACACTGTGCGTTTCTTATATTCTAAGTTTTTCAGTGCAACTCACTCATATACTATGTACTACACTGTGCGTTTCTTATATTCTAAGTTTTTCAGTGCAACTCACTCATATATTATGTACTACACTGTGCGTTTCTTATATTCTAAGTTTTTCAGTGCAACTCACTCATATACTATGTACTACACTGTGCATTTCGTGTAATGCGGGTTTTTCAGTAAATTCTAAGTTTTTCAGTGCAACTCATTCATATACTATGTACTATACTGTGCGTTTCTTATATTCTAAGTTTTTCAGTGCAACTCACTCATATACTATGTACTACACTGTGCGTTTCTTATATTCTAAGTTTTTCAGTGCAACTCACTCATATACTACGTACTACACTGTGCGTTTCTTACATTCTAAGTTTTTCAATGCAACTCACTCATATACTATATACTACACTGTGCATTTCTTATATTCTAAGTTTTTCAGTGCAACTCACTCATATACTATGTACTACACTGTGCATTTCGTGTAATGCGGGTTTTTCAGTAAATTCTAAGTTTGTCAGTGCAACTCACTCATATACTATGTACTACACTGTGCGTTTCTTATATTCTAAGTTTTTCAGTGCAACTCACTCATATACTATGTACTACACTGTGCGTTTCTTATATTCTAAGTTTTTCAGTGCAACTCACTCATATACTATGTACTACACTGTGCGTTTCTTATATTCTAAGTTTTTCAGTGCAACTCACTCATATACTATGTACTACACTGTGCGTTTCTTATATTCTAAGTTTTTCAGTGCAACTCACTCATATACTATGTACTACACTGTGCGTTTCTTATATTCTAAGTTTTTCAGTGCAACTCACTCATATACTATGTACTACACTGTGCGTTTCTTATATTCTAAGTTTTTCAGTGCAACTCACTCATATACTATGTACTACACTGTGCGTTTCTTATATTCTAAGTTTTTCAGTGCAACTCACTCATATACTATGTACTACACTGTGCATTTCGTGTAATGCGGGTTTTTCAGTAAATTCTAAGTTTTTCAGTGCAACTCATTCATATACTATGTACTATACTGTGTGTTTCTTATATTCTAAGTTTTTCAGTGCAACTCACTCATATACTATGTACTACACTGTGCGTTTCTTATATTCTAAGTTTTTCAGTGCAACTCACTCATATACTACGTACTACACTGTGCGTTTCTTACATTCTAAGTTTTTCAGTGCAACTCACTCATATACTATGTACTACACTGTGCGTTTCTTACATTCTAAGTTTTTCAGTGCAACTCACTCATATACTATGTACTACACTGTGCGTTTCTTATATTCTAAGTTTTTCAGTGCAACTCACTCATATACTATGTACTACACTGTGCATTTCTTAAATTCTAAGTTTTTCAGTGCAACTCACTCATATACTATGTACTACACTGTGCGTTTCTTATATTCTAAGTTTTTCAATGCAACTCACATATATACTATGTACTACACTGTCGTTTCTTATATTCTAAGTTTTTCACTGCAACTCACTCATATACTATGTACTACACTGTGCGTTTCTTATATTCTAAGATTTTCAGTGCAACTCACTCATATACTATGTACTACACTGTGCGTTTCTTATATTCTAAGTTTTTCAGTGCAACTCACTCATATACTATGTACTACACTGTGCATTTCGTGTAATGCGGGTTTTTCAGTAAATTCTAAGTTTTTCAGTGCAACTCATTCATATACTATGTACTATACTGTGCGTTTCTTATATTCTCAGTTTTTCAGTGCAACTCACTCATATACTATGTACTACACTGTGCGTTTCTTATATTCTAAGTTTTTCAGTGCAACTCACTCATATACTATGTACTAGACTGTGAGTTTCTTATATTCTAAGTTTTTCAGTGCAACTCACTCATATACTATGTACTACACTGTGCGTGTCTTATATTCTAAGTTTTTCAGTGCAACTCACTCATATACTATGTACTACACTGTGCATTTCGTGTAATGCGGGTTTTTCAGTAAATTCTAAGTTTTTCAGTGCAACTCATTCATATACTATGTACTGTACTGTGCGTTTCTTATATTCTAAGTTTTTCAGTGCAACTCACTCATATACTATGTACTACACTGTGCGTTTCTTATATTCTAAGTTTTTCAGTGCAACTCACTCATATACTACGTACTACACTGTGCGTTTCTTACATTCTAAGTTTTTCAGTGCAACTCACTCATATACTATATACTACACTGTGCATTTCTTATATTCTAAGTTTTTCAGTGCAACTCACTCATATACTATGTACTACACTGTGCATTTCGTGTAATGCGGGTTTTTCAGTAAATTCTAAGTTTTTCAGTGCAACTCACTCATATACTATGTACTACACTGTGCGTTTCTTATATTCTAAGTTTTTCAGTGCAACTCACTCATATACTATGTACTACACTGTGCGTTTCTTATATTCTAAGTTTTTCAGTGCAACTCACTCATATACTATGTACTACACTGTGCGTTTCTTATATTCTAAGTTTTTCAGTGCAACTCACTCATATACTATGTACTACACTGTGAGTTTCTTATATTCTAAGTTTTTCAGTGCAACTCACTCATATACTATGTACTACACTGTGCGTTTCTTATATTCTAAGTTTTTCAGTGCAACTCACTCATATACTATGTACTACACTGTGCGTTTCTTATATTCTAAGTTTTTCAGTGCAACTCACTCATATACTATGTACTACACTGTGCGTTTCTTATATTCTAAGTTTTTCAGTGCAACTCACTCATATATTATGTACTACACTGTGCGTTTCTTATATTCTAAGTTTTTCAGTGCAACTCACTCATATACTATGTACTACACTGTGCGTTTCTTATATTCTAAGTTTTTCAGTGCAACTCACTCATATACTATGTACTACACTGTACGTTTCTTATATTCTAAGTTTTTCAGTGCAACTCACTCATATACTATGTACTACACTGTGCGTTTCTTATATTCTATGTTTTTCAGTGCAACTCACTCATATACTATGTACTACACTGTGCGTTTCTTATATTCTAAGTTTTTCAGTGCAACTCACTCATATACTATGTACTACACTGTGCGTTTTTTATATTCTAAGTTTTTCAGTGCAACTCACTCATATACTATGTACTACACTGTGCGTTTCTTATATTCTAAGTTTTTCAGTGCAACTCACTCATATACTATGTACTACACTGTGCGTTTCTTATATTCTAAGTTTTTCAGTGCAACTCACTCATATAATATGTACTACACTGTGCGTTTCTTATATTCTAAGTTTTTCAGTGCAACTCACTCATATACTATATACTACACTGTGCATGTCGTGTAATGCGGGTTTTTCAGTAAATTCTAAGTTTTTCAGTGCAACTCACTCATATACTATGTACTACACTGTGCGTTTCTTATATTCTAAGTTTTTCAGTGCAACTCACTCATATACTATGTACTACACTGTGCGTTTCTTATATTCTAAGTTTTTCAGTGCAACTCACTCATATACTATGTACTACACTGTGCGTTTCTTATATTCTAAGTTTTTCAGTGCAACTCACTCATATACTATGTACTACACTGTGCGTTTCTTATATTCTAAGTTTTTCAGTGCAACTCACTCATATACTATGTACTACACTGTTCGTTTCTTATATTCTAAGTTTTTCAGTGCAACTCACTCATATACTATGTACTACACTGTGCGTTTCTTATATTCTAAGTTTTTCAGTGCAACTCACTCATATACTATGTACTACACTGTGCGTTTCTTATATTCTAAGTTTTTCAGTGCAACTCACTCATATACTATGTACTACACTGTGCGTTTCTTATATTCTAAGTTTTTCAGTGCAACTCACTCATATACTATGTACTACAATGTGCGTTTCTTATATTCTAAGTTTTTCAGTGCAACTCACTCATATACTATGTACTACACTGTGCATTTTGTGTAATGCGGGTTTTTCAGTAAATTCTAAGTTTTTCAGTGCAACTCATTCATATACTATGTACTATACTGTGCGTTTCTTATATTCTAAGTTTTTCAGTGCATTACACTCATATACTATGTACTACACTGTGCGTTTCTTATATTCTAAGTTTTTCAGTGCAACTCACTCATATACTACGTACTACACTGTGCGTTTCTTACATTCTAAGTTTTTCAGTGCAACTCACTCATATACTATGTACTACACTGTGCGTTTCTTATATTCTAAGTTTTTCAGTGCAACTCACTCATATACTATGTACTACACTGTGCGTTTCTTATATTCTAAGTTTTTCAGTGCAACTCACTCATATACTATGTACTACACTGTGCGTTTCTTATATTCTAAGTTTTTCAGTGCAACTCACTCATATACTATGTACTACACTGTGCGTTTCTTATATTCTATGTTTTTCAGTGCAACTCACTCATATACTATGTACTACACTGTGCGTTTCTTATATTCTAAGTTTTTCAGTGCAACTCACTCATATACTATGTACTACACTGTGCGTTTCTTATATTCTAAGTTTTTCAGTGCAACTCACTCATATACTATGTACTACACTGTGCGTTTCTTATATGCTAAATTTTTCAGTGCATCTCACTCATATAATATGTACTACACTGTGCGTTTCTTATATTCTAAGTTTTTCAGTGCAACTCACTCATATACTATATACTACACTGTGCATGTCGTGTAATGCGGGTTTTTCAGTAAATTCTAAGTTTTTCAGTGCAACTCACTCATATACTATGTACTACACTGTGCGTTTCTTATATTCTAAGTTTTTCAGTGCAACTCACTCATATACTATGTACTACACTGTGCGTTTTTTATAGTCTAAGTTTTTCAGTGCAACTCACTCATATACTATGTACTACACTGTGCATTTCTTATAGTCTAAGTTTTTCAGTGCAACTCACTCATATACTATGTACTACACTGTGCGTTTCTTATATTCTAAGTTTTTCAGTGCAACTCACTCATATACTATGTACTACACTGTGCGTTTCTTATATTCTAAGTTTTTCAGTGCAACTCACTCATATATTATGTACTACATTGTGCGTTTCTTATATTCTAAGTTTTTCAGTGCAACTCATTCATATACTATGTACTACACTGTGCATTTCGTGTAATGCGGGTTTTTCAGTAAATTCTAAGTTTTTCAGTGCAACTCATTCATATACTATGTACTATACTGTGCGTTTCTTATATTCTAAGTTTTTCAGTGCAACTCACTCATATACTATGTACTACACTGTGCGTTTCTTATATTCTAAGTTTTTCAGTGCAACTCACTCATATACTACGTACTACACTGTGCGTTTCTTACATTCTAAGTTTTTCAGTGCAACTCACTCATATACTATATACTACACTGTGCATTTCGTGTAATGCGGGTTTTTCAGTAAATTCTAAGTTTTTCAGTGCAACTCACTCATATACTATGTACTACACTGTGCGTTTCTTATATTCTAAGTTTTTCAGTGCAACTCACTCATATACTATGTACTACACTGTACGTTTCTTATATTCTAAGTTTTTCAGTGCAACTCACTCATATACTATGTACTACACTGTGCGTTTCTTATATTCTATGTTTTTCAGTGCAACTCACTCATATACTATGTACTACACTGTGCGTTTCTTATATTCTAAGTTTTTCAGTGCAACTCACTCATATACTATATACTACACTGTGCATGTCCTGTAATGCGGGTTTTTCAGTAAATTCTAAGTTTTTCAGTGCAACTCACTCATATACTATGTACTACACTGTGCGTTTCTTATATTCTAAGTTTTTCAGTGCAACTCACTCATATACTATGTACTACACTGTGCGTTTCTTATATTCTAAGTTTTTCAGTGCAACTCACTCATATACTATGTACTACACTGTGCGTTTCTTATGTTCTAAGTTTTTCAGTGCAACTCACTCATATACTATGTACTACACTGTGCGTTTCTTATATTCTAAGTTTTTCAGTGCAACTCACTCATATACTATGTACTACACTGTTCGTTTCTTATATTCTAAGTTTTTCAGTGCAACTCACTCATATACTATGTACTACACTGTGCGTTTCTTATATTCTAAGTTTTTCAGTGCAACTCACTCATATACTATGTACTACACTGTGCGTTTCTTATATTCTAAGTTTTTCAGTGCAACTCACTCATATACTATGTACTACACTGTGCGTTTCTTATATTCTAAGTTTTTCAGTGCAACTCACTCATATACTATGTACTACACTGTGCGTTTCTTATATTCTAAGTTTTTCAGTGCAACTCACTCATATACTATGTACTACACTGTGCGTTTCTTATATTCTAAGTTTTTCAGTGCAACTCACTCATATACTATGTACTACACTGTGCGTTTCTTATATTCTAAGTTTTTCAGTGCAACTCACTCATATACTATGTACTACACTGTGCGTTTCTTATATTCTAAGTTTTTCAGTGCAACTCACTCATATACTATGTACTATACTGTGCGTTTCTTATATTCTAAGTTTTTCAGTGCATTACACTCATATACTATGTACTACACTGTGCGTTTCTTATATTCTAAGTTTTTGAGTGCAACTCACTCATATACTACGTACTACACTGTGCGTTTCTTACATTCTAAGTTTTTCAGTGCAACTCACTCATATACTATGTACTACACTGTGCGTTTCTTATATTCTAAGTTTTTCAGTGCAACTCACTCATATACTATGTACTACACTGTGCGTTTCTTATATTCTAAGTTTTTCAGTGCAACTCACTCATATACTATGTACTACACTGTGCGTTTCTTATATTCTAAGTTTTTCAGTGCAACTCACTCATATACTATGTACTACACTGTGCGTTTCTTATATTCTATGTTTTTCAGTGCAACTCACTCATATACTATGTACTACACTGTGCGTTTCTTATATTCTAAGTTTTTCAGTGCAACTCACTCGTATACAATGTACTACACTGTGCGTTTCTTATATTCTAAGTTTTTCAGTGCAACTCACTCATATACTATGTACTACACTGTGCGTTTCTTATATGCTAAGTTTTTCAGTGCAACTCACTCATATAATATGTACTACACTGTGCGTTTCTTATATTCTAAGTTTTTCAGTGCAACTCACTCATATACTATATACTACACTGTGCATGTCGTGTAATGCGGGTTTTTCAGTAAATTCTAAGTTTTTCAGTGCAACTCACTCATATACTATGTACTACACTTTGCGTTTCTTATATTCTAAGTTTTTCAGTGCAACTCACTCATATACTATGTACTACACTGTTCGTTTCTTATATTCTAAGTTTTTCAGTGCAACTCACTCATATACTATGTACTACACTGTGCGTTTCTTATATTCTAAGTTTTTCAGTGCAACTCACTCATATACTATGTACTACACTGTGCGTTTCTTATATTCTAAGTTTTTCAGTGCAACTCACTCATATACTATGTACTACACTGTGCGTTTCTTATATTCTAAGTTTTTCAGTGCAACTCACTCATATACTATGTACTACACTGTGCGTTTCTTATATTCTAAGTTTTTCAGTGCAACTCACTCATATACTATGTACTACACTGTGCGTTTCTTATATTCTAAGTTTTTCAGTGCAACTCACTCATATACTATGTACTACACTGTGCGTTTCTTATATTCTAAGTTTTTCAGTGCAACTCACTCATATACTATGTACTACACTGTGCGTTTCTTATATTCTAAGTTTTTCAGTGCAACTCACTCATATACTATGTACTATACTGTGCGTTTCTTATATTCTAAGTTTTTCAGTGCATTACACTCATACTATGTACTACACTGTGCGTTTCTTATATTCTAAGTTTTTGAGTGCAACTCACTCATATACTACGTACTACACTGTGCGTTTCTTACATTCTAAGTTTTTCAGTGCAACTCACTCATATACTATGTACTACACTGTGCGTTTCTTATATTCTAAGTTTTTCAGTGCAACTCACTCATATACTATGTACTACACTGTGCGTTTCTTATATTCTAAGTTTTTCAGTGCAACTCACTCATATACTATGTACTACACTGTGCGTTTCTTATATTCTAAGTTTTTCAGTGCAACTCACTCATATACTATGTACTACACTGTGCGTTTCTTATATTCTATGTTTTTCAGTGCAACTCACTCATATACTATGTACTACACTGTGCGTTTCTTATATTCTAAGTTTTTCAGTGCAACTCACTCGTATACAATGTACTACACTGTGCGTTTCTTATATTCTAAGTTTTTCAGTGCAACTCACTCATATACTATGTACTACACTGTGCGTTTCTTATATGCTAAGTTTTTCAGTGCAACTCACTCATATAATATGTACTACACTGTGCGTTTCTTATATTCTAAGTTTTTCAGTGCAACTCACTCATATACTATATACTACACTGTGCATGTCGTGTAATGCGGGTTTTTCAGTAAATTCTAAGTTTTTCAGTGCAACTCACTCATATACTATGTACTACACTGTGCGTTTCTTATATTCTAAGTTTTTCAGTGCAACTCACTCATATACTATGTACTACACTGTGCGTTTCTTATATTCTAAGTTTTTCAGTGCAACTCACTCATATACTATGTACTACACTGTTCGTTTCTTATATTCTAAGTTTTTCAGTGCAACTCACTCATATACTATGTACTACACTGTGCGTTTCTTATATTCTAAGTTTTTCAGTGCAACTCACTCATATACTATGTACTACACTGTGCGTTTCTTATATTCTAAGTTTTTCAGTGCAACTCACTCATATACTATGTACTACACTGTGCGTTTCTTATATTCTAAGTTTTTCAGTGCAACTCACTCATATACTATGTACTACAATGTGCGTTTCTTATATTCTAAGTTTTTCAGTGCAACTCACTCATATACTATGTACTACACTGTGCATTTTGTGTAATGCGGGTTTTTCAGTAAATTCTAAGTTTTTCAGTGCAACTCATTCATATACTATGTACTATACTGTGCGTTTCTTATATTCTAAGTTTTTCAGTGCATTACACTCATATACTATGTACTACACTGTGCGTTTCTTATATTCTAAGTTTTTCAGTGCAACTCACTCATATACTACGTACTACACTGTGCGTTTCTTACATTCTAAGTTTTTCAGTGCAACTCACTCATATACTATGTACTACACTGTGCGTTTCTTATATTCTAAGTTTTTCAGTGCAACTCACTCATATACTATGTACTACACTGTGCGTTTCTTATATTCTAAGTTTTTCAGTGCAACTCACTCATATACTATGTACTACACTGTGCGTTTCTTATATTCTAAGTTTTTCAGTGCAACTCACTCATATACTATGTACTACACTGTGCGTTTCTTATATTCTATGTTTTTCAGTGCAACTCACTCATATACTATGTACTACACTGTGCGTTTCTTATATTCTAAGTTTTTCAGTGCAACTCACTCATATACTATGTACTACACTGTGCGTTTCTTATATTCTAAGTTTTTCAGTGCAACTCACTCATATACTATGTACTACACTGTGCGTTTCTTATATGCTAAATTTTCAGTGCATCTCACTCATATAATATGTACTACACTGTGCGTTTCTTATATTCTAAGTTTTTCAGTGCAACTCACTCATATACTATATACTACACTGTGCATGTCGTGTAATGCGGGTTTTTCAGTAAATTCTAAGTTTTTCAGTGCAACTCACTCATATACTATGTACTACACTGTGCGTTTCTTATATTCTAAGTTTTTCAGTGCAACTCACTCATATACTATATACTACACTGTGCGTTTCTTATATTCTAAGTTTTTCAGTGCAACTCACTCATATACTATGTACTACACTGTGCGTTTCTTATATTCTAAGTTTTTCAGTGCAACTCACTCATATACTACGTACTACACTGTGCGTTTCTTATATTCTAAGTTTTTCAGTGCAACTCACTCATATACTATGTACTACACTGTGCGTTTCTTATATTCTAAGTTTTTCAGTGCAACTCACTCATATACTATGTACTACACTGTGCGTTTTTTATAGTCTAAGTTTTTCAGTGCAACTCACTCATATACTATGTACTACACTGTGCATTTCTTATAGTCTAAGTTTTTCAGTGCAACTCACTCATATACTATGTACTACACTGTGCGTTTCTTATATTCTAAGTTTTTCAGTGCAACTCACTCATATACTATGTACTACACTGTGCGTTTCTTATATTCTAAGTTTTTCAGTGCAACTCACTCATATATTATGTACTACATTGTGCGTTTCTTATATTCTAAGTTTTTCAGTGCAACTCATTCATATACTATGTACTACACTGTGCATTTCGTGTAATGCGGGTTTTTCAGTAAATTCTAAGTTTTTCAGTGCAACTCATTCATATACTATGTACTATACTGTGCGTTTCTTATATTCTAAGTTTTTCAGTGCAACTCACTCATATACTATGTACTACACTGTGCGTTTCTTATATTCTAAGTTTTTCAGTGCAACTCACTCATATACTACGTACTACACTGTGCGTTTCTTACATTCTAAGTTTTTCAGTGCAACTCACTCATATACTATATACTACACTGTGCATTTCGTGTAATGCGGGTTTTTCAGTAAATTCTAAGTTTTTCAGTGCAACTCACTCATATACTATATACTACACTGTGCATGTCCTGTAATGCGGGTTTTTCAGTAAATTCTAAGTTTTTCAGTGCAACTCACTCATATACTATGTACTACACTGTGCGTTTCTTATATTCTAAGTTTTTCAGTGCAACTCACTCATATACTATGTACTACACTGTGCGTTTCTTATATTCTAAGTTTTTCAGTGCAACTCACTCATATACTATGTACTACACTGTGCGTTTCTTATATTCTAAGTTTTTCAGTGCAACTCACTCATATACTATGTACTACACTGTGCGTTTCTTATATTCTAAGTTTTTCAGTGCAACTCACTCATATACTATGTACTACACTGTGCGTTTCTTATATTCTAAGTTTTTCAGTGCAACTCACTCATATACTATGTACTACACTGTGCGTTTCTTATATTCTAAGTTTTTCAGTGCAACTCACTCATATACTATGTACTACACTGTGCGTTTCTTATATTCTAAGTTTTTCAGTGCAACTCACTCATATACTATGTACTACACTGTGCGTTTCTTATATTCTAAGTTTTTCAGTGCAACTCACTCATATACTATGTACTATATTGTGCGTTTCTTATATTCTAAGTTTTTCAGTGCATTACACTCATATACTATGTACTACACTGTGCGTTTCTTATATTCTAAGTTTTTGAGTGCAACTCACTCATATACTACGTACTACACTGTGCGTTTCTTACATTCTAAGTTTTTCAGTGCAACTCACTCATATACTATGTACTACACTGTGCGTTTCTTATATTCTAAGTTTTTCAGTGCAACTCACTCATATACTATGTACTACACTGTGCGTTTCTTATATTCTAAGTTTTTCAGTGCAACTCACTCATATACTATGTACTACACTGTGCGTTTCTTATATTCTAAGTTTTTCAGTGCAACTCACTCATATACTATGTACTACACTGTGCGTTTCTTATATTCTATGTTTTTCAGTGCAACTCACTCATATACTATGTACTACACTGTGCGTTTCTTATATTCTAAGTTTTTCAGTGCAACTCACTCGTATACAATGTACTACACTGTGCGTTTCTTATATTCTAAGTTTTTCAGTGCAACTCACTCATATACTATGTACTACACTGTGCGTTTCTTATATGCTAAGTTTTTCAGTGCAACTCACTCATATAATATGTACTACACTGTGCGTTTCTTATATTCTAAGTTTTTCAGTGCAACTCACTCATATACTATATACTACACTGTGCATGTCGTGTAATGCGGGTTTTTCAGTAAATTCTAAGTTTTTCAGTGCAACTCACTCATATACTATGTACTACACTTTGCGTTTCTTATATTCTAAGTTTTTCAGTGCAACTCACTCATATACTATGTACTACACTGTTCGTTTCTTATATTCTAAGTTTTTCAGTGCAACTCACTCATATACTATGTACTACACTGTGCGTTTCTTATATTCTAAGTTTTTCAGTGCAACTCACTCATATACTATGTACTACACTGTGCGTTTCTTATATTCTAAGTTTTTCAGTGCAACTCACTCATATACTATGTACTACACTGTGCGTTTCTTATATTCTAAGTTTTTCAGTGCAACTCACTCATATACTATGTACTACACTGTGCGTTTCTTATATTCTAAGTTTTTCAGTGCAACTCACTCATATACTATGTACTACACTGTGCGTTTCTTATATTCTAAGTTTTTCAGTGCAACTCACTCATATACTATGTACTACACTGTGCGTTTCTTATATTCTAAGTTTTTCAGTGCAACTCACTCATATACTATGTACTACACTGTGCGTTTCTTATATTCTAAGTTTTTCAGTGCAACTCACTCATATACTATGTACTATACTGTGCGTTTCTTATATTCTAAGTTTTTCAGTGCATTACACTCATATACTATGTACTACACTGTGCGTTTCTTATATTCTAAGTTTTTGAGTGCAACTCACTCATATACTACGTACTACACTGTGCGTTTCTTACATTCTAAGTTTTTCAGTGCAACTCACTCATATACTATGTACTACACTGTGCGTTTCTTATATTCTAAGTTTTTCAGTGCAACTCACTCATATACTATGTACTACACTGTGCGTTTCTTATATTCTAAGTTTTTCAGTGCAACTCACTCATATACTATGTACTACACTGTGCGTTTCTTATATTCTAAGTTTTTCAGTGCAACTCACTCATATACTATGTACTACACTGTGCGTTTCTTATATTCTATGTTTTTCAGTGCAACTCACTCATATACTATGTACTACACTGTGCGTTTCTTATATTCTAAGTTTTTCAGTGCAACTCACTCGTATACAATGTACTACACTGTGCGTTTCTTATATTCTAAGTTTTTCAGTGCAACTCACTCATATACTATGTACTACACTGTGCGTTTCTTATATGCTAAGTTTTTCAGTGCAACTCACTCATATAATATGTACTACACTGTGCGTTTCTTATATTCTAAGTTTTTCAGTGCAACTCACTCATATACTATATACTACACTGTGCATGTCGTGTAATGCGGGTTTTTCAGTAAATTCTAAGTTTTTCAGTGCAACTCACTCATATACTATGTACTACACTGTGCGTTTCTTATATTCTAAGTTTTTCAGTGCAACTCACTCATATACTATGTACTACACTGTGCGTTTCTTATATTCTAAGTTTTTCAGTGCAACTCACTCATATACTATGTACTATACTGTGCGTTTCTTATATTCTAAGTTTTTCAGTGCATTACACTCATATACTATGTACTACACTGTGCGTTTCTTATATTCTAAGTTTTTGAGTGCAACTCACTCATATACTACGTACTACACTGTGCGTTTCTTACATTCTAAGTTTTTCAGTGCAACTCACTCATATACTATGTACTACACTGTGCGTTTCTTATATTCTAAGTTTTTCAGTGCAACTCACTCATATACTATGTACTACACTGTGCGTTTCTTATATTCTAAGTTTTTCAGTGCAACTCACTCATATACTATGTACTACACTGTGCGTTTCTTATATTCTAAGTTTTTCAGTGCAACTCACTCATATACTATGTACTACACTGTGCGTTTCTTATATTCTATGTTTTTCAGTGCAACTCACTCATATACTATGTACTACACTGTGCGTTTCTTATATTCTAAGTTTTTCAGTGCAACTCACTCGTATACAATGTACTACACTGTGCGTTTCTTATATTCTAAGTTTTTCAGTGCAACTCACTCATATACTATGTACTACACTGTGCGTTTCTTATATGCTAAGTTTTTCAGTGCAACTCACTCATATAATATGTACTACACTGTGCGTTTCTTATATTCTAAGTTTTTCAGTGCAACTCACTCATATACTATATACTACACTGTGCATGTCGTGTAATGCGGGTTTTTCAGTAAATTCTAAGTTTTTCAGTGCAACTCACTCATATACTATGTACTACACTGTGCGTTTCTTATATTCTAAGTTTTTCAGTGCAACTCACTCATATACTATGTACTACACTGTGCGTTTCTTATATTCTAAGTTTTTCAGTGCAACTCACTCATATACTATGTACTACATTGTGCGTTTCTTATATTCTAAGTTTTTCAGTGCAACTCACTCATATACTACATACTACACTGTGCGTTTCTTACATTCTAAGTTTTTCAGTGCAACTCACTCATATACTATATACTACACTGTGCATTTCGTGTAATGCGGATTTTTCAGTAAATTCTAAGTTTTTCAGTGCAACTCACTCATATACTATGTACTACACTGTGCGTTTCTTATATTCTAAGTTTTTCAGTGCAACTCACTCATATACTATGTACTACACTGTGCGTTTCTTATATTCTAAGTTTTTCAGTGCAACTCACTCATATACTATGTACTATACTGTGCGTTTCTTATATTCTAAGTTTTTCAGTGCAACTCACTCATATACTATATACTACACTGTGCGTTTCTTATATTCTAAGTTTTTCAGTGAAACTCACTCATATACTATGTACTACACTGTGCGTTTCTTATATTCTAAGTTTTTCAGTGCAACTCACTCATATACTATGTACTACACTGTGCGTTTCTTATATTCTAAGTTTTTCAGTGCAACTCACTCATATACTATGTACTACACTGTGCATTTCGTGTAATGCGGGTTTTTCAGTAAATTCTAAGTTTTTCAGTGCAACTCACTCATATACTATGTACTACACTGTGCGTTTCTTATATTCTAAGTTTTTCAGTGCAACTCACTCATATACTATGTACTACACTGTACGTTTCGTATATTCTAAGTTTTTCAGTGCAACTCACTCATATACTATGTACTACACTGTGCGTTTCTTATATTCTATGTTTTTCAGTGCAACTCACTCATATACTATGTACTACACTGTGCGTTTCTTATATTCTAAGTTTTTCAGTGCAACTCACTCATATACTATATACTACACTGTGCATGTCCTGTAATGCGGGTTTTTCAGTAAATTCTAAGTTTTTCAGTGCAACTCACTCATATACTATGTACTACACTGTGCGTTTCTTATATTCTAAGTTTTTCAGTGCAACTCACTCATATACTATGTACTACACTGTGCGTTTCTTATATTCTAAGTTTTTCAGTGCAACTCACTCATATACTATGTACTACACTGTGCGTTTCTTATGTTCTAAGTTTTTCAGTGCAACTCACTCATATACTATGTACTACACTGTGCGTTTCTTATATTCTAAGTTTTTCAGTGCAACTCACTCATATACTATGTACTACACTGTTCGTTTCTTATATTCTAAGTTTTTCAGTGCAACTCACTCATATACTATGTACTACACTGTGCGTTTCTTATATTCTAAGTTTTTCAGTGCAACTCACTCATATACTATGTACTACACTGTGCGTTTCTTATATTCTAAGTTTTTCAGTGCAACTCACTCATATACTATGTACTACACTGTGCGTTTCTTATATTCTAAGTTTTTCAGTGCAACTCACTCATATACTATGTACTACACTGTGCGTTTCTTATATTCTAAGTTTTTCAGTGCAACTCACTCATATACTATGTACTACACTGTGCGTTTCTTATATTCTAAGTTTTTCAGTGCAACTCACTCATATACTATGTACTACACTGTGCGTTTCTTATATTCTAAGTTTTTCAGTGCAACTCACTCATATACTATGTACTACACTGTGCGTTTCTTATATTCTAAGTTTTTCAGTGCAACTCACTCATATACTATGTACTATACTGTGCGTTTCTTATATTCTAAGTTTTTCAGTGCATTACACTCATATACTATGTACTACACTGTGCGTTTCTTATATTCTAAGTTTTTGAGTGCAACTCACTCATATACTACGTACTACACTGTGCGTTTCTTACATTCTAAGTTTTTCAGTGCAACTCACTCATATACTATGTACTACACTGTGCGTTTCTTATATTCTAAGTTTTTCAGTGCAACTCACTCATATACTATGTACTACACTGTGCGTTTCTTATATTCTAAGTTTTTCAGTGCAACTCACTCATATACTATGTACTACACTGTGCGTTTCTTATATTCTAAGTTTTTCAGTGCAACTCACTCATATACTATGTACTACACTGTGCGTTTCTTATATTCTATGTTTTTCAGTGCAACTCACTCATATACTATGTACTACACTGTGCGTTTCTTATATTCTAAGTTTTTCAGTGCAACTCACTCGTATACAATGTACTACACTGTGCGTTTCTTATATTCTAAGTTTTTCAGTGCAACTCACTCATATACTATGTACTACACTGTGCGTTTCTTATATGCTAAGTTTTTCAGTGCAACTCACTCATATAATATGTACTACACTGTGCGTTTCTTATATTCTAAGTTTTTCAGTGCAACTCACTCATATACTATATACTACACTGTGCATGTCGTGTAATGCGGGTTTTTCAGTAAATTCTAAGTTTTTCAGTGCAACTCACTCATATACTATGTACTACACTTTGCGTTTCTTATATTCTAAGTTTTTCAGTGCAACTCACTCATATACTATGTACTACACTGTTCGTTTCTTATATTCTAAGTTTTTCAGTGCAACTCACTCATATACTATGTACTACACTGTGCGTTTCTTATATTCTAAGTTTTTCAGTGCAACTCACTCATATACTATGTACTACACTGTGCGTTTCTTATATTCTAAGTTTTTCAGTGCAACTCACTCATATACTATGTACTACACTGTGCGTTTCTTATATTCTAAGTTTTTCAGTGCAACTCACTCATATACTATGTACTACACTGTGCGTTTCTTATATTCTAAGTTTTTCAGTGCAACTCACTCATATACTATGTACTACACTGTGCGTTTCTTATATTCTAAGTTTTTCAGTGCAACTCACTCATATACTATGTACTACACTGTGCGTTTCTTATATTCTAAGTTTTTCAGTGCAACTCACTCATATACTATGTACTACACTGTGCGTTTCTTATATTCTAAGTTTTTCAGTGCAACTCACTCATATACTATGTACTATACTGTGCGTTTCTTATATTCTAAGTTTTTCAGTGCATTACACTCATATACTATGTACTACACTGTGCGTTTCTTATATTCTAAGTTTTTGAGTGCAACTCACTCATATACTACGTACTACACTGTGCGTTTCTTACATTCTAAGTTTTTCAGTGCAACTCACTCATATACTATGTACTACACTGTGCGTTTCTTATATTCTAAGTTTTTCAGTGCAACTCACTCATATACTATGTACTACACTGTGCGTTTCTTATATTCTAAGTTTTTCAGTGCAACTCACTCATATACTATGTACTACACTGTGCGTTTCTTATATTCTAAGTTTTTCAGTGCAACTCACTCATATACTATGTACTACACTGTGCGTTTCTTATATTCTATGTTTTTCAGTGCAACTCACTCATATACTATGTACTACACTGTGCGTTTCTTATATTCTAAGTTTTTCAGTGCAACTCACTCGTATACAATGTACTACACTGTGCGTTTCTTATATTCTAAGTTTTTCAGTGCAACTCACTCATATACTATGTACTACACTGTGCGTTTCTTATATGCTAAGTTTTTCAGTGCAACTCACTCATATAATATGTACTACACTGTGCGTTTCTTATATTCTAAGTTTTTCAGTGCAACTCACTCATATACTATATACTACACTGTGCATGTCGTGTAATGCGGGTTTTTCAGTAAATTCTAAGTTTTTCAGTGCAACTCACTCATATACTATGTACTACACTGTGCGTTTCTTATATTCTAAGTTTTTCAGTGCAACTCACTCATATACTATGTACTACACTGTGCGTTTCTTATATTCTAAGTTTTTCAGTGCAACTCACTCATATACTATGTACTATACTGTGCGTTTCTTATATTCTAAGTTTTTCAGTGCATTACACTCATATACTATGTACTACACTGTGCGTTTCTTATATTCTAAGTTTTTGAGTGCAACTCACTCATATACTACGTACTACACTGTGCGTTTCTTACATTCTAAGTTTTTCAGTGCAACTCACTCATATACTATGTACTACACTGTGCGTTTCTTATATTCTAAGTTTTTCAGTGCAACTCACTCATATACTATGTACTACACTGTGCGTTTCTTATATTCTAAGTTTTTCAGTGCAACTCACTCATATACTATGTACTACACTGTGCGTTTCTTATATTCTAAGTTTTTCAGTGCAACTCACTCATATACTATGTACTACACTGTGCGTTTCTTATATTCTATGTTTTTCAGTGCAACTCACTCATATACTATGTACTACACTGTGCGTTTCTTATATTCTAAGTTTTTCAGTGCAACTCACTCGTATACAATGTACTACACTGTGCGTTTCTTATATTCTAAGTTTTTCAGTGCAACTCACTCATATACTATGTACTACACTGTGCGTTTCTTATATGCTAAGTTTTTCAGTGCAACTCACTCATATAATATGTACTACACTGTGCGTTTCTTATATTCTAAGTTTTTCAGTGCAACTCACTCATATACTATATACTACACTGTGCATGTCGTGTAATGCGGGTTTTTCAGTAAATTCTAAGTTTTTCAGTGCAACTCACTCATATACTATGTACTACACTGTGCGTTTCTTATATTCTAAGTTTTTCAGTGCAACTCACTCATATACTATGTACTACACTGTGCGTTTCTTATATTCTAAGTTTTTCAGTGCAACTCACTCATATACTATGTACTACATTGTGCGTTTCTTATATTCTAAGTTTTTCAGTGCAACTCACTCATATACTACATACTACACTGTGCGTTTCTTACATTCTAAGTTTTTCAGTGCAACTCACTCATATACTATATACTACACTGTGCATTTCGTGTAATGCGGATTTTTCAGTAAATTCTAAGTTTTTCAGTGCAACTCACTCATATACTATGTACTACACTGTGCGTTTCTTATATTCTAAGTTTTTCAGTGCAACTCACTCATATACTATGTACTACACTGTGCGTTTCTTATATTCTAAGTTTTTCAGTGCAACTCACTCATATACTATGTACTATACTGTGCGTTTCTTATATTCTAAGTTTTTCAGTGCAACTCACTCATATACTATATACTACACTGTGCGTTTCTTATATTCTAAGTTTTTCAGTGAAACTCACTCATATACTATGTACTACACTGTGCGTTTCTTATATTCTAAGTTTTTCAGTGCAACTCACTCATATACTATGTACTACACTGTGCGTTTCTTATATTCTAAGTTTTTCAGTGCAACTCACTCATATACTATGTACTACACTGTGCATTTCGTGTAATGCGGGTTTTTCAGTAAATTCTAAGTTTTTCAGTGCAACTCACTCATATACTATGTACTACACTGTGCGTTTCTTATATTCTAAGTTTTTCAGTGCAACTCACTCATATACTATGTACTACACTGTGCGTTTCTTATATTCTAAGTTTTTCAGTGCAACTCACTCATATACTATGTACTACACTGTGCGTTTCTTATATTCTAAGTTTTTCAGTGCAACTCACTCATATACTATATACTACACTGTGCGTTTCTTATATTCTAAGTTTTTCAGTGCAACTCACTCATATACTATGTACTACACTGTGCGTTTATTATATTCTAAGTTTTTCAGTGCAACTCACTCATATACTATGTACTACACTGTGCGTTTCTTATATTCTAAGTTTTTCAGTGCAAGTCACTCATATACTATGTACTACACTGTGCGTTTCTTATATTCTAAGTTTTTCAGTGCAACTCACTCATATACTATGTACTACACTGTGCGTTTCTTATATTCTAAGTTTTTCAGTGCAACTCACTCATATAATATGTACTACACGGTGCGTTTCTTATATTCTAAGTTTTTCAGTGCAACTCACTCATATACTATGTACTACACTGTGCATTTCTTGTAATACGGGTTTTTCAGTAAATTCTAAGTTTTTCAGTGCAACTCACTCATATACTATGTACTACACTGTGCGTTTCTTATATTCTAAGTTTTTCAGTGCAACTCACTCATATACTATGTACTACACTGTGCATTTCGTGTAATGCGGGTTTTTCAGTAAATTCTAAGTTTTTCAGTGCAACTCATTCATATACTATGTACTATACTGTGCGTTTCTTATATTCTAAGTTTTTCAGTGCAACTCACTCATATACTATGTACTACACTGTGCGTTTCTTATATTCTAAGTTTTTCAGTGCAACTCACTCATATACTACGTACTACACTGTGCGTTTCTTACATTCTAAGTTTTTCAGTGCAACTCACTCATATACTATATACTACACTGTGCATTTCGTGTAATGCGGGTTTTTCAGTAAATTTTAAGTTTTTCAGTGCAACTCACTCATATACTATGTACTACACTGTGCGTTTCTTATATTCTAAGTTTTTCAGTGCAACTCACTCATATACTATGTACTACACTGTGCGTTTCTTATATTCTAAGTTTTTCAGTGCAACTCACTCATATATTATGTACTACACTGTGCGTTTCTTATATTCTAAGTTTTTCAGTGCAACTCACTCATATACTATGTACTATACTGTGCGTTTCTTACATTCTAAGTTTTTCAGTGCAACTCACTCATATACTATATACTACACTGTGCGTTTCTTATATTCTAAGTTTTTCAGTGCAACTCACTCATATACTATGTACTACACTGTGCGTTTCTTATATTCTAAGTTTTTCAGTGCAACTCACTCATATACTACGTACTACACTGTGCGTTTCTTATATTCTAAGTTTTTCAGTGCAACTCACTCATATACTACGTACTACACTGTGCGTTTCTTATATTCTAAGTTTTTCAGTGCAACTCACTCATATACTATGTACTACACTGTGCGTTTCTTATATTCTAAGTTTTTCAGTGCAACTCACTCATATACTACGTACTACACTGTGCGTTTCTTATATTCTAAGTTTTTCAGTGCAACTCACTCATATACTACGTACTACACTGTGAGTTTCTTATATTCTAAGTTTTTCAGTGCAACTCACTCATATACTATGTACTACACTGTGCGTTTCTTATATTCTAAGTTTTTCAGTGCAACTCACTCATATACTATGTACTACACTGTGCGTTTCTTATATTCTAAGTTTTTCAGTGCAACTCACTCATATACTATGTACTACACTGTGCGTTTATTATATTCTAAGTTTTTCAGTGCAACTCACTCATATACTATGTACTACACTGTGCGTTTCTTATATTCTAAGTTTTTCAGTGCAACTCACTCATATACTATGTACTACACTGTGCGTTTCTTATATTCTAAGTTTTTCAGTGCAACTCACTCATATACTATGTACTACACTGTGCGTTTCTTAAATTCTAAGTTTTTCAGTGCAACTCACTCATATACTATGTACTACACTGTGCATTTCGTGTAATGCGGGTTTTTCAGTAAATTCTAAGTTTTTCACTGCAACTCACTCATATACTATGTACTACACTGTGCGTTTCTTATATTCTAAGTTTTTCAGTGCAACTCAATCATATACTATGTACTACACTGTGCGTTTCTTATATTCTATGTTTTTCAGTGCAACTCACTCATATACTATGTACTACACTGTGCGTTTCTTATATTCTAAGTTTTTCAGTGCAACTCACTCATATACTATGTACTACACTGTGCATTTCGTGTAATGCGGGTTTTTCAGTAAATTCTATGTTTTTCAGTGCAACTCACTCATATACTATGTACTACACTGTGCGTTTCTTATATTCTAAGTTTTTCAGTGCAACTCACTCATATACTATGTACTACACGGTGCGTTTCTTAAATTCTAAGTTTTTCAGTGCAACTCACTCATATACTATGTACTACAATGTGCGTTTCTTATATTCTAAATTTTTCAGTGCAACTCACTCATATACTATGTACTACACTGTGTGTTTCTTATATTCTAAGTTTTTCAGTGCAACTCACTCATATACTATGTACTACACTGTGCGTTTCTTATATTCTAAGTTTATCAGTGCAACTCACTCATATACTATGTACTACACTGTGCGTTTCTTATATTCTAAGTTTTTCAGTGCAACTCACTCATATACTATGTACTACACTGTGCATTTCTTATATTCTAAGTTTTTCAGTGCAACTCACTCATATACTATGTACTACACTGTGCGTTTCTTATATTCTAAGTTTTTCAGTGCAACTCACTCATATACTATGTATTACACTGTGCGTTTCTTATATTCTAAGTTTTTCAGTGCAACTCACTCATATAATATGTACTACACTGTGCGTTTCTTATATTCTAAGTTTTTCAGTGCAACTCACTCATATACTATGTACTACACTGTGCATTTCTTGTAATACGGGTTTTTCAGTAAATTCTAAGTTTTTCAGTGCAACTCACTCATATACTATGTACTACACTGTGCGTTTCTTATATTCTAAGTTTTCAGTGCAACTCACTCATATACTACGTACTACACTGTGCGTTTCTTATATTCTAAGTTTTTCAGTGCAACTCACTCATATACTATGTACTACACTGTGCGTTTCTTATATTCTAAGTTTTTCAGTGAAACTCACTCATATACTATGTACTACACTGTGCGTTTCTTATATTCTAAGTTTTTCAGTGCAACTCACTCATATACTATGTACTACACTGTGCGTTTCTTATATTCTAAGTTTTTCAGTGCAACTCACTCATATACTATGTACTACACTGTGCATTTCGTGTAATGCGGGTTTTTCAGTAAATTCTAAGTTTTTCAGTGCAACTCACTCATATACTATGTACTACACTGTGCGTTTCTTATATTCTAAGTTTTTCAGTGCAACTCACTCATATACTATGTACTACACTGTGCGTTTCTTATATTCTAAGTTTTTCAGTGCAACTCACTCATATACTATGTAATACACTGTGCGTTTCTTATATTCTAACTTTTTCAGTGCAACTCAATCATATACTATGTACTACACTGTGCGTTTCTTATATTCTAAGTTTTTCAGTGCAACTCACTCATATACTATGTACTACACTGTGCGTTTATTATATTCTAAGTTTTTCAGTGCAACTCACTCATATACTATGTACTACACTGTGCATTTCTTATATTCTAAGTTTTTCAGTGCAACTCACTCATATACTATGTACTACACTGTGCGTTTCTTATATTCTAAGTTTTTCAGTGCAACTCACTCATATACTATGTACTACACTGTGCGTTTCTTATATTCTAAGTTTTTCAGTGCAACTCACTCATATACTATGTACTACACTGTGCATTTCGTGTAATGCGGGTTTTTCAGTAAATTCTAAGTTTTTCAGTGCAACTCACTCATATACTATGTACTACACTGTGCGTTTCTTATATTCTAAGTTTTTCAGTGCAACTCACTCATATACTATGTACTACACTGTGCGTTTCTTATATTCTATGTTTTTCAGTGCAACTCACTCATATACTATGTACTACACTGTGCGTTTCTTATATTCTAAGTTTTTCAGTGCAACTCACTCATATACTATGTACTACACTGTGCGTTTCTTAAATTCTAAGTTTTTCAGTGCAACTCACTCATATACTATGTACTACACTGTGCGTTTCTTATATTCTAAGTTTTTCAGTGCAACTCACTCATATACTATGTACTACACTGTGCGTTTCTTATATTCTAAGTTTTTCAGTGCAACTCACTCATATACTATGTACTACACTGTGCATTTCGTGTAATGCGGGTTTTTCAGTAAATTCTATGTTTTTCAGTGCAACTCACTCATATACTATGTACTACACTGTGCGTTTCTTATATTCTAAGTTTTTCAGTGCAACTCACTCATATACTATGTACTACACGGTGCGTTTCTTAAATTCTAAGTTTTTCAGTGCAACTCACTCATATACTATGTACTACAATGTGCGTTTCTTATATTCTAAATTTTTCAGTGCAACTCACTCATATACTATGTACTACACTGTGTGTTTCTTATATTCTAAGTTTTTCAGTGCAACTCACTCATATACTATGTACTACACTGTGCGTTTCTTATATTCTAAGTTTATCAGTGCAACTCACTCATATACTATGTACTACACTGTGCGTTTCTTATATTCTAAGTTTTTCAGTGCAACTCACTCATATACTATGTACTACACTGTGCATTTCTTATATTCTAAGTTTTTCAGTGCAACTCACTCATATACTATGTACTACACTGTGCGTTTCTTATATTCTAAGTTTTTCAGTGCAACTCACTCATATACTATGTATTACACTGTGCGTTTCTTATATTCTAAGTTTTTCAGTGCAACTCACTCATAGACTATGTGCTACACTGTGCGTTTCTTATATTCTAAGTTTTTCAGTGCAACTCACTCATATACTATGTACTACACTGTTCGTTTCTTATATTCTAAGTTTTTCAGTGCAACTCACTCATATACTATGTACTACACTGTGCGTTTCTTATATTCTAAGTTTTTCAGTGCAACTCACTCATATACTATGTACTACACGGTGCGTTTCTTAAATTCTAAGTTTTTCAGTGCAACTCACTCATATACTATGTACTACAATGTGCGTTTCTTATATTCTAAATTTTTCAGTGCAACTCACTCATATACTATGTACTACACTGTGTGTTTCTTATATTCTAAGTTTTTCAGTGCAACTCACTCATATACTATGTACTACACTGTGCGTTTCTTATATTCTAAGTTTTTCAGTGCAACTCACTCATATACTATGTATTACACTGTGCGTTTCTTATATTCTAAGTTTTTCAGTGCAACTCACTCATATACTATGTACTACACTGTGCATTTCTTATATTCTAAGTTTTTCAGTGCAACTCACTCATATACTATGTACTACACTGTGCGTTTCTTATATTCTAAGTTTTTCAGTGCAACTCACTCATATACTATGTACTACACTGTGCATTTCGTGTAATGCGGGTTTTTCAGTAAACTCTAAGTTTTTCAGTGCAACTCACTCATATACTATGTACTACACTGTGCGTTTCTTATATTCTAAGTTTTTCAGTGCAACTCACTCATATACTATGTACTACACTGTGCGTTTCTTATGTTCTAAGTTTTTCAGTGCAACTCACTCATATACTATGTACTACACTGTGCGTTTCTTATATTCTAAGTTTTTCAGTGCAACTCACTCATATACTATGTACTACACTGTGCGTTTCTTAAATTCTAAGTTTTTCAGTGCAACTCAATCATATACTATGTACTACACTGTGCGTTTCTTAAATTCTAAGTTTTTCAGTGCAACTCACTCATATACTATGTACTACACTGTGCGTTTCTTATATTCTAAGTTTTTCAGTGCAACTCACTCATATACTATATACTACACTGTGCGTTTCTTATATTCTAAGTTTTTCAGTGCAACTCACTCATATACTATGTACTACACTGTGCGTTTCTTATATTCTAAGTTTTTTAGTGCAACTCACTCATATACTATGTACTACACTGTGCGTTTCTTATATTCTAAGTTTTTCAGTGCAACTCACTCATATACTATGTACTACACTGTGCGTTTCTTATATTCTAAGTTTTTCAGTGCAACTCACTCATATACTATGTACTACACTGTGCATTTCTTATATTCTAAGTTTTTCAGTGCAACTCACTCATATACTATGTACTACACTGTGCGTTTCTTATATTCTAAGTTTTTCAGTGCAACTCACTCATATACTATGTACTACACTGTGCGTTTCTTATATTCTAAGTTTTTCAGTGCAACTCACTCATATACTATGTACTACACTGTGCGTTTCTTAAATTCAAAGTTTTTCAGTGCAACTCACTCATATACTATGTACTACACTGTGCGTTTCTTAAATTCAAAGTTTTTCAGTGCAACTCACTCATATACTATGTACTACACTGTGTGTTTCTTATATTCTAAGTTTTTCAGTGCAACTCACTCATATACTATGGACTACACTGTGCGTTTCTTATATTCAAAGTTTTTCAGTGCAACTCACTCATATACTATGTACTACACTGTGCGTTTCTTATATTCTAAGTTTTTCAGTGCAACTCACTCATATACTATGTACTACACTGTGCGTTTCTTATATTCTAAGTTTTTCAGTGCAAGTCACTCATATACTATGTACTACACTGTGCATTTCATGTAATGCGGTTTTTTCAGTAAATTCTAAGTTTTTCAGTGCAACTCACTCATATACTATGTACTACACTGTGCGTTTCGTATATTCTAAGTTTTTCAGTGCAACTCACTCATATACTATGTACTACACTGTGCGTTTCTTAAATTCTAAGTTTTTCAGTGCAACTCACTCATATACTATGTACTACAATGTGCGTTTCTTATATTCTAAGTTTTTCAGTGCAACTCACTCATATACTATGTACTACACTGTTTCTTTTCTTATATTCTAAGTTTTTCAGTGCAACTCACTCATATACTATGTACTACACTGTGCGTTTCTTATATTCAAAGTTTTTCAGTGCAACTCACTCATATACTATGTACTACACTGTGCGTTTCTTATATTCTAAGTTTTTCAGTGCACTCACTCATATACTATGTACTACACTGTGCGTTTCTTATATTCTAAGTTTTTCAGTGCAACTCACTCATATACTATGTACTACACTGTGCATTTCATGTAATGCGGGTTTTTCAGTAAATTCTAAGTTTTTCAGTGCAACTCACTCATATACTATGTACTACACTGTGCGTTTCTTATATTCTAAGTTTTTCAGTGCAACTCACTCATATACTATGTACTACACTGTGCGTTTCTTATATTCTAAGTTTTTCAGTGCAACTCACTCATATACTATGTACTACACTGTGCGTTTCTTATATTCTATGTTTTTCAGTGCAACTCACTCATATACTATGTACTACACTGTGCGTTTCTTATATTCTAAGTTTTTCAGTGCAACTCACTCATATACTATGTACTACACTGTGCGTTTCTTAAATTCTAAGTTTTTCAGTGCAACTCACTCATATACTATGTACTACACTGTGCGTTTCTTATATTCTAAGTTTTTCAGTGCAACTCACTCATATACTATGTACTACACTGTGCGTTTCTTATATTCTAAGTTTTTCAGTGCAACTCACTCATATACTATGTACTACACTGTGCGTTTCTTATATTCTAAGTTTTTCAGTGCAACTCACTCATATACTATGTACTACACGGTGCGTTTCTTAAATTCTAAGTTTTTCAGTGCAACTCACTCATATACTATGTACTACAATGTGCGTTTCTTATATTCTAAATTTTTCAGTGCAACTCACTCATATACTATGTACTACACTGTGTGTTTCTTATATTCTAAGTTTTTCAGTGCAACTCACTCATATACTATGTACTACACTGTGCGTTTCTTATATTCTAAGTTTATCAGTGCAACTCACTCATATACTATGTACTACACTGTGCGTTTCTTATATTCTAAGTTTTTCAGTGCAACTCACTCATATACTATGTACTACACTGTGCATTTCTTATATTCTAAGTTTTTCAGTGCAACTCACTCATATACTATGTACTACACTGTGCGTTTCTTATATTCTAAGTTTTTCAGTGCAACTCACTCATATACTATGTATTACACTGTGCGTTTCTTATATTCTAAGTTTTTCAGTGCAACTCACTCATAGACTATGTGCTACACTGTGCGTTTCTTATATTCTAAGTTTTTCAGTGCAACTCACTCATATACTATGTACTACACTGTTCGTTTCTTATATTCTAAGTTTTTCAGTGCAACTCACTCATATACTATGTACTACACTGTGCGTTTCTTATATTCTAAGTTTTTCAGTGCAACTCACTCATATACTATGTACTACACGGTGCGTTTCTTAAATTCTAAGTTTTTCAGTGCAACTCACTCATATACTATGTACTACAATGTGCGTTTCTTATATTCTAAATTTTTCAGTGCAACTCACTCATATACTATGTACTACACTGTGTGTTTCTTATATTCTAAGTTTTTCAGTGCAACTCACTCATATACTATGTACTACACTGTGCGTTTCTTATATTCTAAGTTTTTCAGTGCAACTCACTCATATACTATGTATTACACTGTGCGTTTCTTATATTCTAAGTTTTTCAGTGCAACTCACTCATATACTATGTACTACACTGTGCATTTCTTATATTCTAAGTTTTTCAGTGCAACTCACTCATATACTATGTACTACACTGTGCGTTTCTTATATTCTAAGTTTTTCAGTGCAACTCACTCATATACTATGTACTACACTGTGCATTTCGTGTAATGCGGGTTTTTCAGTAAACTCTAAGTTTTTCAGTGCAACTCACTCATATACTATGTACTACACTGTGCGTTTCTTATATTCTAAGTTTTTCAGTGCAACTCACTCATATACTATGTACTACACTGTGCGTTTCTTATGTTCTAAGTTTTTCAGTGCAACTCACTCATATACTATGTACTACACTGTGCGTTTCTTATATTCTAAGTTTTTCAGTGCAACTCACTCATATACTATGTACTACACTGTGCGTTTCTTAAATTCTAAGTTTTTCAGTGCAACTCAATCATATACTATGTACTACACTGTGCGTTTCTTAAATTCTAAGTTTTTCAGTGCAACTCACTCATATACTATGTACTACACTGTGCGTTTCTTATATTCTAAGTTTTTCAGTGCAACTCACTCATATACTATATACTACACTGTGCGTTTCTTATATTCTAAGTTTTTCAGTGCAACTCACTCATATACTATGTACTACACTGTGCGTTTCTTATATTCTAAGTTTTTTAGTGCAACTCACTCATATACTATGTACTACACTGTGCGTTTCTTATATTCTAAGTTTTTCAGTGCAACTCACTCATATACTATGTACTACACTGTGCGTTTCTTATATTCTAAGTTTTTCAGTGCAACTCACTCATATACTATGTACTACACTGTGCATTTCTTATATTCTAAGTTTTTCAGTGCAACTCACTCATATACTATGTACTACACTGTGCGTTTCTTATATTCTAAGTTTTTCAGTGCAACTCACTCATATACTATGTACTACACTGTGCGTTTCTTATATTCTAAGTTTTTCAGTGCAACTCACTCATATACTATGTACTACACTGTGCGTTTCTTAAATTCAAAGTTTTTCAGTGCAACTCACTCATATACTATGTACTACACTGTGCGTTTCTTAAATTCAAAGTTTTTCAGTGCAACTCACTCATATACTATGTACTACACTGTGTGTTTCTTATATTCTAAGTTTTTCAGTGCAACTCACTCATATACTATGGACTACACTGTGCGTTTCTTATATTCAAAGTTTTTCAGTGCAACTCACTCATATACTATGTACTACACTGTGCGTTTCTTATATTCTAAGTTTTTCAGTGCAACTCACTCATATACTATGTACTACACTGTGCGTTTCTTTTATTCTAAGTTTTTCAGTGCAAGTCACTCATATACTATGTACTACACTGTGCATTTCATGTAATGCGGTTTTTTCAGTAAATTCTAAGTTTTTCAGTGCAACTCACTCATATACTATGTACTACACTGTGCGTTTCGTATATTCTAAGTTTTTCAGTGCAACTCACTCATATACTATGTACTACACTGTGCGTTTCTTAAATTCTAAGTTTTTCAGTGCAACTCACTCATATACTATGTACTACAATGTGCGTTTCTTATATTCTAAGTTTTTCAGTGCAACTCACTCATATACTATGTACTACACTGTTTCTTTTCTTATATTCTAAGTTTTTCAGTGCAACTCACTCATATACTATGTACTACACTGTGCGTTTCTTATATTCAAAGTTTTTCAGTGCAACTCACTCATATACTATGTACTACACTGTGCGTTTCTTATATTCTAAGTTTTTCAGTGCACTCACTCATATACTATGTACTACACTGTGCGTTTCTTATATTCTAAGTTTTTCAGTGCAACTCACTCATATACTATGTACTACACTGTGCATTTCATGTAATGCGGGTTTTTCAGTAAATTCTAAGTTTTTCAGTGCAACTCACTCATATACTATGTACTACACTGTGCGTTTCTTATATTCTAAGTTTTTCAGTGCAACTCACTCATATACTATGTACTACACTGTGCGTTTCTTATATTCTAAGTTTTTCAGTGCAACTCACTCATATACTATGTACTACACTGTGCGTTTCTTATATTCTATGTTTTTCAGTGCAACTCACTCATATACTATGTACTACACTGTGCGTTTCTTATATTCTAAGTTTTTCAGTGCAACTCACTCATATACTATGTACTACACTGTGCGTTTCTTAAATTCTAAGTTTTTCAGTGCAACTCACTCATATACTATGTACTACACTGTGCGTTTCTTATATTCTAAATTTTTCAGTGCAACTCACTCATATACTATGTACTACACTGTGCGTTTCTTATATTCTAAGTTTTTCAGTGCAACTCACTCATATACTATGTACTACACTGTGCGTTTCTTATATTCTAAGTTTTTCAGTGCAACTCACTCATATACTATGTACTACACGGTGCGTTTCTTAAATTCTAAGTTTTTCAGTGCAACTCACTCATATACTATGTACTACAATGTGCGTTTCTTATATTCTAAATTTTTCAGTGCAACTCACTCATATACTATGTACTACACTGTGTGTTTCTTATATTCTAAGTTTTTCAGTGCAACTCACTCATATACTATGTACTACACTGTGCGTTTCTTATATTCTAAGTTTATCAGTGCAACTCACTCATATACTATGTACTACACTGTGCGTTTCTTATATTCTAAGTTTTTCAGTGCAACTCACTCATATACTATGTACTACACTGTGCATTTCTTATATTCTAAGTTTTTCAGTGCAACTCACTCATATACTATGTACTACACTGTGCGTTTCTTATATTCTAAGTTTTTCAGTGCAACTCACTCATATACTATGTATTACACTGTGCGTTTCTTATATTCTGTTTTTCAGTGCAACTCACTCGTATACTATGTACTACACTGTGCGTTTCTTATATTCTAAGTTTTTCAGTGCAACTCACTCATATACTATGTACTACACTGTGCGTTTCTTATATTCTAAGTTTTTCAGTGCAACTCACTCATAGACTATGTACTACACTGTGCGTTTCTTATATTCTAAGTTTTTCAGTGCAACTCACTCATATACTATGTACTACACTGTGCGTTTCTTATATTCTAAGTTTTTCAGTGCAACTCACTCATATACTATGTACTATACTGTGCGTTTCTTATATTCTAAGTTTTTCAGTGCAACTCACTCATATACTATGTACTACACTGTGCATTTCGTGTAATGCGGGTTTTTCAGTAAATTCTAAGTTTTTCAGTGCAACTCACTCATATACTATGTACTACACTGTGCGTTTCTTATATTCTAAGTTTTTCAGTGCAACTCACTCATATACTATGTACTACACTGTGCGTTTCTTATATTCTAAGTTTTTCAGTGCAACTCACTCATATACTATGTACTACACTGTGCGTTTCTTATGTTCTAAGTTTTTCAGTGCAACTCACTCATATACTATGTACTACACTGTGCGTTTCTTATATTCTAAGTTTTTCAGTGCAACTCACACATATACTATGTACTACACTGTGCGTTTCTTAAATTCTAAGTTTTTCAGTGCAACTCAATCATATACTATGTACTACACTGTGCGTTTCTTAAATTCTAAGTTTTTCAGTGCAACTCACTCATATACTATGTACTACACTGTGCGTTTCTTATATTCTAAGTTTTTCAGTGCAACTCACTCATATACTATGTACTACACTGTGCGTTTCTTATATTCTAAGTTTTTCAGTGCAACTCACTCATATACTATGTACTACACTGTGCGTTTCTTATATTCTAAGTTTTTCAGTGCAACTCACTCATATACTATGTACTACACTGTGCGTTTCTTATATTCTAAGTTTTTCAGTGCAACTCACTCATATACTATGTACTACACTGTGCGTTTCTTATATTCTAAGTTTTTCAGTGCAACTCACTCATATACTATGTACTACACTGTGCGTTTCTTATATTCTAAGTTTTTCAGTGCAACTCACTCATATACTATGTACTACACTGTGCGTTTCTTATATTCTAAGTTTTTCAGTGCAACTCACTCATATACTATGTACTACACTGTGCGTTTCTTATATTCTAAATTTTTCAGTGCAACTCACTCATATACTATGTACTACACTGTGCATTTCTTGTAATACGAGTTTTTCAGTAAATTCTAAGTTTTTCAGTGCAACTCACTCATATACTATGTACTACACTGTGCGTTTCTTATATTCTAAGTTTTTCAGTGCAACTCACTCATATACTATGTACTACACTGTGCGTTTCTTATATTCTAAGTTTTTCAGTGCAACTCACTCATATACTATGTACTACACTGTGCGTTTCTTATATTCTAAGTTTTTCAGTGCAACTCACTCATATATTATGTACTACACTGTGCGTTTCTTATATTCTAAGTTTTTCAGTGCAACTCACTCATATACTATGTACTACACTGTGCATTTCGTGTAATTCGGGTTTTCCAGTAAATTCTAAGTTTTTCAGTGCAACTCACTCATATACTATGTACTACACTGTGCGTTTCTTATATTCTAAGTTTTTCAGTGCAACTCACTCATATACTATGTACTACACTGTGCGTTTCTTATATTCTAAGTTTTTCAGTGCAACTCACTCATATACTATGTACTACACTGTGCGTTTCTTATATTCTAAATTTTTCAGTGCAACTCACTCATATACTATGTACTACACTGTGCATTTCTTGTAATACGAGTTTTTCAGTAAATTCTAAGTTTTTCAGTGCAACTCACTCATATACTATGTACTACACTGTGCGTTTCTTATATTCTAAGTTTGTCAGTGCAACTCACTCATATACTATGTACTACACTGTGCGTTTCTTATATTCTAAGTTTTTCAGTGCAACTCACTCATATACTATGTACTACACTGTGCGTTTCTTATATTCTAAGTTTTTCAGTGCAACTCACTCATATATTATGTACTACACTGTGCGTTTCTTATATTCTAAGTTTTTCAGTGCAACTCACTCATATACTATGTACTACACTGTGCATTTCGTGTAATTCGGGTTTTCCAGTAAATTCTAAGTTTTTCAGTGCAACTCACTCATATACTATGTACTACACTGTGCGTTTCTTATATTCTAAGTTTTTCAGTGCAACTCACTCATATACTATGTACTACACTGTGCGTTTCTTATATTCTAAGTTTTTCAGTGCAACTCACTCATATACTATGTACTACACTGTGCGTTTCTTATATTCTAAGTTTTTCAGTGCAACTCACTCATATACTATGTACTACACTGTGCGTTTCTTATATTCTAAGTTTTTCAGTGCAACTCACTCATATACTATGTACTACACTGTGCGTTTCTTATATTCTAAGTTTTTCAGTGCAACTCACTCATATACTATGTACTACACTGTGCGTTTCTTATATTCTAAGTTTTTCAGTGCAACTCACTCATATACTATGTACTACACTGTGCGTTTCTTATATTCTAAGTTTTTCAGTGCAACTCACTCATATACTATGTACTACACTGTGCGTTTCTTAAATTCTAAGTTTTTCAGTGCAACTCAATCATATACTATGTACTACACTGTGCGTTTCTTAAGTTCTAAGTTTTTCAGTGCAACTCACTCATATAGTATGTACTACACTGTGCGTTTCTTATATTCTAAGTTTTTCAGTGCAACTCACTCATATACTATGTACTACACTGTGCGTTTCTTATATTCTAAGTTTTTCAGTGCAACTCACTCATATACTATGTACTACACTGTGCATTTCGTGTAATGCCGGTTTTTCAGTAAATTCTAAGTTTTTCAGTGCAACTCACTCATATACTATGTACTACACTGTGCGTTTCTTATATTCTAAGTTTTTCAGTGCAACTCACTCATATACTATGTACTACACTGTGCGTTTCTTATATTCTAAGTTTTTCAGTGCAACTCACTCATATACTATGTACTACACTGTGCGTTTCTTATATTCTAAGTTTTTCAGTGCAACTCACTCATATACTATGTACTACACTGTGCGTTTCTTATATTCTAAGTTTTTCAGTGCAACTCACTCATATACTATGTACTACACTGTGCGTTTCTTATATTCTAAGTTTTTCAGTGCAACTCACTCATATACTATGTACTACACTGTGCGTTTCTTATATTCTAAGTTTTTCAGTGCAACTCACTCATATACTATGTACTACACTGTGCATTTCGTGTAATGTGGGTTTTTCAGTAAATTCTAAGTTTTTCAGTGCAACTCACTCATATACTATGTACTACACTGTGCGTTTCTTAAATTCTAAGTTTTTCAGTGCAACTCACTCATATACTATGTACTACAATGTGTGTTTCTTATATTCTAAGTTTTTCAGTGCAACTCACTCATATACTATGTACTACACTGTGTGTTTCTTATATTCTAAGTTTTTCAGTGCAACTCACTCATATACTATGTACTACACTGTGCGTTTCTTATATTCTAAGTTTTTCAGTGCAACTCACTCATATACTATGTACTACACTGTGCGTTTCTTATATTCTAAGTTTTTCAGTGCAACTCACTCATATACTATGTACTACACTGTGCATTTCTTATATTCTAAGTTTTTCAGTGCAACTCACTCATATACTATGTACTACACTGTGCGTTTCTTATATTCTAAGTTTTTCAGTGCAACTCACTCATATACTATGTACTACACTGTGCGTTTCTTATATTCTAAGTTTTTCAGTGCAACTCACTCATATACTATGTACTACACTGTGCGTTTCTTATATTCTAAGTTTTTCAGTGCAACTCACTCATATACTATGTACTACACTGTGCGTTTCTTATATTCTAAGTTTTTCAGTGCAACTCACTCATATACTATGTACTACACTGTGCATTTCTTGTAATATGGGTTTTTCAGTAAATTCTAAGTTTTTCAGTGCAACTCACTCATATACTATGTACTACACTGTGAGTTTCTTATATTCTAAGTTTTTCAGTGCAACTCACTCATATACTATGTACTACACTGTGCGTTTCTTATATTCTAAGTTTTTCAGTGCAACTAACTCATATACTATGTACTACACTGTGCGTTTCTTATATTCTAAGTTTTTCAGTGCAACTCACTCATATACTATGTACTACACTGTGCGTTTCTTATATTCTAAGTTTTTCAGTGCAACTCACTCATATACTATGTACTACACTGTGCGTTTCTTATATTCTAAGTTTTTCAGTGCAACTCACTCATATACTATGTACTACACAGTGCATATCGTGTAATGCGGGTTTTTCAGTAAATTCTAAGTTTTTCAGTGCAACTCACTCATATACTCTGTACTACACTGTGCGTTTCTTATATTCTAAGTTTTTCAGTGCAACTCTCTCATATACTATGTACTACACTGTGCGTTTCTTATATTCTAAGTTTTTCAGTGCAACTCACTCATATACTATGTACTACACTGTGCGTTTCTTATATTCTAAGTTTTTCAGTGCAACTCACTCATATACTATGTACTACACTGTGCGTTTCTTATATTCTAAGTTTTTCAGTGCAACTCACTCATATACTATGTACTACACTGTGCGTTTCTTAAATTCTAAGTTTTTCAGTGCAACTCAATCATATACTATGTACTACACTGTGCGTTTCTTAAATTCTAAGTTTTTCAGTGCAACTCACTCATATACTATGTACTACACTGTGCGTTTCTTATATTCTAAGTTTTTCAGTGCAACTCACTCATATACTATGTACTACACTGTGCGTTTCTTATATTCTAAGTTTTTCAGTGCAACTCACTCATATACTATGTACTACACTGTGCTTTTCGTGTAATGCGGGTTTTTCAGTAAATTCTAAGTTTTTCAGTGCAACTCACTCATATACTATGTACTACACTGTGCGTTTCTTATATTCTAAGTTTTTCAGTGCAACTCACTCATATACTATGTACTACACTGTGCGTTTCTTATATTCTAAGTTTTTCAGTGCAACTCACTCATATACTATGTACTACACTGTGCGTTTCTTATATTCTAAGTTTTTCAGTGCAACTCACTCATATACTATGTACTACACTGTGCGTTTCTTAAATTCTAAGTTTTTCAGTGCAACTCACTCATATACTATGTACTACAATGAGCGTTTCTTATATACTAAGTTTTTCAGTGCAACTCACTCATATACTATGTACTACACTGTGCATTTCGTGTAATGTGGGTTTTTCAGTAAATTCTAAGTTTTTCAGTGCAACTCACTCATATACTATGTACTACACTGTGCGTTTCTTAAATTCTAAGTTTTTCAGTGCAACTCACTCATATACTATGTACTACAATGTGTGTTTCTTATATTCTAAGTTTTTCAGTGCAACTCACTCATATACTATGTACTACACTGTGCGTTTCTTATATTCTAAGTTTTTCAGTGCAACTCACTCATATACTATGTACTACACTGTGCGTTTCTTATATTCTAAGTTTTTCAGTACAACTCACTCATATACTATGTACTACACTGTGCGTTTCTTATATTCTAAGTTTTTCAGTGCAACTCACTCATATACTATGTACTACACTGTGCATTTCTTATATTCTAAGTTTTTCAGTGCAACTCACTCATATACTATGTACTACACTGTGCGTTTCTTATATTCTAAGTTTTTCAGTGCAACTCACTCATATACTATGTACTACACTGTGCGTTTCTTATATTCTAAGTTTTTCAGTGCAACTCACTCATATACTATGTACTACACTGTGCGTTTCTTAAATTCTAAGTTTTTCAGTGCAACTCACTCATATACTATGTACTACACTGTGCGTTTCTTATATTCTAAGTTTTTCAGTGCAACTCACTCATATACTATGTACTACACTGTGCATTTCTTGTAATACGGGTTTTTCAGTAAATTCTAAGTTTTTCAGTGCAACTCACTCATATACTATGTACTACACTGTGAGTTTCTTATATTCTAAGTTTTTCAGTGCAACTCACTCATATACTATGTACTACACTGTGCGTTTCTTATATTCTAAGTTTTTCAGTGCAACTCACTCATATACTATGTACTACACTGTGCGTTTCTTATATTCTAAGTTTTTCAGTGCAACTCACTCATATACTATGTACTACACTGTGCGTTTCTTATATTCTAAGTTTTTCAGTGCAACTCACTCATATACTATGTACTACACTGTGCGTTTCTTATATTCTAAGTTTTTCAGTGCAACTCACTCATATACTATGTACTACACTGTGCATTTCGTGTAATGTGGGTTTTTCAGTAAATTGTAAGTTTTTCAGTGCAACTCACTCATATACTCTGTACTACACTGTGCGTTTCTTATATTCTAAGTTTTTCAGTGCAACTCTCTCATATACTATGTACTACACTGTGCGTTTCTTATATTCTAAGTTTTTCAGTGCAACTCACTCATATACTATGTACTACACTGTGCGTTTCTTATATTCTAAGTTTTTCAGTGCAACTCACTCATATACTATGTACTACACTGTGCGTTTCTTATATTCTAAGTTTTTCAGTGCAACTCACTCATATACTATGTACTACACTGTGCGTTTCTTATATTCTAAGTTTTTCAGTGCAACTCACTCATATACTATGTACTACACTGTGCATATCGTGTAATGCGGGTTTTTCAGTAAATTCTAAGTTTTTCAGTGCAACTCACTCATATACTCTGTACTACACTGTGCGTTTCTTATATTCTAAGTTTTTCAGTGCAACTCTCTCATATACTATGTACTACACTGTGCGTTTCTTATATTCTAAGTTTTTCAGTGCAACTCACTCATATACTATGTACTACACTGTGCGTTTCTTATATTCTAAGTTTTTCAGTGCAACTCACTCATATACTATGTACTACACTGTGCGTTTCTTATATTCTAAGTTTTTCAGTGCAACTCACTCATATACTATGTACTACACTGTGCGTTTCTTAAATTCTAAGTTTTTCAGTGCAACTCAATCATATACTATGTACTACACTGTGCGTTTCTTAAATTCTAAGTTTTTCAGTGCAACTCACTCATATACTATGTACTACACTGTGCGTTTCTTATATTCTAAGTTTTTCAGTGCAACTCACTCATATACTATGTACTACACTGTGCGTTTCTTATATTCTAAGTTTTTCAGTGCAACTCACTCATATACTATGTACTACACTGTGCTTTTCGTGTAATGCGGGTTTTTCAGTAAATTCTAAGTTTTTCAGTGCAACTCACTCATATACTATGTACTACACTGTGCGTTTCTTATATTCTAAGTTTTTCAGTGCAACTCACTCATATACTATGTACTACACTGTGCGTTTCTTATATTCTAAGTTTTTCAGTGCAACTCACTCATATACTATGTACTACACTGTGCGTTTCTTATATTCTAAGTTTTTCAGTGCAACTCACTCATATACTATGTACTACACTGTGCGTTTCTTAAATTCTAAGTTTTTCAGTGCAACTCACTCATATACTATGTACTACAATGAGCGTTTCTTATATACTAAGTTTTTCAGTGCAACTCACTCATATACTATGTACTACACTGTGCATTTCGTGTAATGTGGGTTTTTCAGTAAATTCTAAGTTTTTCAGTGCAACTCACTCATATACTATGTACTACACTGTGCGTTTCTTAAATTCTAAGTTTTTCAGTGCAACTCACTCATATACTATGTACTACAATGTGTGTTTCTTATATTCTAAGTTTTTCAGTGCAACTCACTCATATACTATGTACTACACTGTGCGTTTCTTATATTCTAAGTTTTTCAGTGCAACTCACTCATATACTATGTACTACACTGTGCGTTTCTTATATTCTAAGTTTTTCAGTACAACTCACTCATATACTATGTACTACACTGTGCGTTTCTTATATTCTAAGTTTTTCAGTGCAACTCACTCATATACTATGTACTACACTGTGCGTTTCTTATATTCTAAGTTTTTCAGTGCAACTCACTCATATACTATGTACTACACTGTGCGTTTCTTATATTCTAAGTTTTTCAGTGCAACTCACTCATATACTATGTACTACACTGTGCGTTTCTTAAATTCTAAGTTTTTCAGTGCAACTCAATCATATACTATGTACTACACTGTGCGTTTCTTAAATTCTAAGTTTTTCAGTGCAACTCACTCATATACTATGTACTACACTGTGCGTTTCTTATATTCTAAGTTTTTCAGTGCAACTCACTCATATACTATGTACTACACTGTGCGTTTCTTATATTCTAAGTTTTTCAGTGCAACTCACTCATATACTATGTACTACACTGTGCTTTTCGTGTAATGCGGGTTTTTCAGTAAATTCTAAGTTTTTCAGTGCAACTCACTCATATACTATGTACTACACTGTGCGTTTCTTATATTCTAAGTTTTTCAGTGCAACTCACTCATATACTATGTACTACACTGTGCGTTTCTTATATTCTAAGTTTTTCAGTGCAACTCAATCATATACTATGTACTACACTGTGCGTTTCTTAAATTCTAAGTTTTTCAGTGCAACTCACTCATATACTATGTACTACACTGTGCGTTTCTTATATTCTAAGTTTTTCAGTGCAACTCACTCATATACTATGTACTACACTGTGCGTTTCTTATATTCTAAGTTTTTCAGTGCAACTCACTCATATACTATGTACTACACTGTGCTTTTCGTGTAATGCGGGTTTTTCAGTAAATTCTAAGTTTTTCAGTGCAACTCACTCATATACTATGTACTACACTGTGCGTTTCTTATATTCTAAGTTTTTCAGTGCAACTCACTCATATACTATGTACTACACTGTGCGTTTCTTATATTCTAAGTTTTTCAGTGCAACTCACTCATATACTATGTACTACACTGTGCGTTTCTTATATTCTAAGTTTTTCAGTGCAACTCACTCATATACTATGTACTACACTGTGCGTTTCTTAAATTCTAAGTTTTTCAGTGCAACTCACTCATATACTATGTACTACAATGAGCGTTTCTTATATACTAAGTTTTTCAGTGCAACTCACTCATATACTATGTACTACACTGTGCATTTCGTGTAATGTGGGTTTTTCAGTAAATTCTAAGTTTTTCAGTGCAACTCACTCATATACTATGTACTACACTGTGCGTTTCTTAAATTCTAAGTTTTTCAGTGCAACTCACTCATATACTATGTACTACAATGTGTGTTTCTTATATTCTAAGTTTTTCAGTGCAACTCACTCATATACTATGTACTACACTGTGCGTTTCTTATATTCTAAGTTTTTCAGTGCAACTCACTCATATACTATGTACTACACTGTGCGTTTCTTATATTCTAAGTTTTTCAGTACAACTCACTCATATACTATGTACTACACTGTGCGTTTCTTATATTCTAAGTTTTTCAGTGCAACTCACTCATATACTATGTACTACACTGTGCATTTCTTATATTCTAAGTTTTTCAGTGCAACTCACTCATATACTATGTACTACACTGTGCGTTTCTTATATTCTAAGTTTTTCAGTGCAACTCACTCATATACTATGTACTACACTGTGCGTTTCTTATATTCTAAGTTTTTCAGTGCAACTCACTCATATACTATGTACTACACTGTGCGTTTCTTAAATTCTAAGTTTTTCAGTGCAACTCACTCATATACTATGTACTACACTGTGCGTTTCTTATATTCTAAGTTTTTCAGTGCAACTCACTCATATACTATGTACTACACTGTGCATTTCTTGTAATACGGGTTTTTCAGTAAATTCTAAGTTTTTCAGTGCAACTCACTCATATACTATGTACTACACTGTGAGTTTCTTATATTCTAAGTTTTTCAGTGCAACTCACTCATATACTATGTACTACACTGTGCGTTTCTTATATTCTAAGTTTTTCAGTGCAACTCACTCATATACTTTGTACTACACTGTGCGTTTCTTATATTCTAAGTTTTTCAGTGCAACTCACTCATATACTATGTACTACACTGTGCGTTTCTTATATTCTAAGTTTTTCAGTGCAACTCACTCATATACTATGTACTACACTGTGCGTTTCTTATATTCTAAGTTTTTCAGTGCAACTCACTCATATACTATGTACTACACTGTGCATTTCGTGTAATGTGGGTTTTTCAGTAAATTGTAAGTTTTTCAGTGCAACTCACTCATATACTCTGTACTACACTGTGCGTTTCTTATATTCTAAGTTTTTCAGTGCAACTCTCTCATATACTATGTACTACACTGTGCGTTTCTTATATTCTAAGTTTTTCAGTGCAACTCACTCATATACTATGTACTACACTGTGCGTTTCTTATATTCTAAGTTTTTCAGTGCAACTCACTCATATACTATGTACTACACTGTGCGTTTCTTATATTCTAAGTTTTTCAGTGCAACTCACTCATATACTATGTACTACACTGTGCGTTTCTTAAATTCTAAGTTTTTCAGTGCAACTCAATCATATACTATGTACTACACTGTGCGTTTCTTAAATTCTAAGTTTTTCAGTGCAACTCACTCATATACTATGTACTACACTGTGCGTTTCTTATATTCTAAGTTTTTCAGTGCAACTCACTCATATACTATGTACTACACTGTGCGTTTCTTATATTCTAAGTTTTTCAGTGCAACTCACTCATATACTATGTACTACACTGTGCGTTTCTTATATTCTAAGTTTTTCAGTGCAACTCACTCATATACTATGTCTACACTGTGCGTTTCTTAAATTCTAAGTTTTTCAGTGCAACTCACTCATATACTATGTACTACACTGTGCGTTTCTTATATTCTAAGTTTTTCAGTGCAACTCACTCATATAGTATGTACTACACTGTGCGTTTCTTATATTCTAAGTTTTTCAGTGCAACTCACTCATATACTATGTACTACACTGTGCGTTTCTTATATTCTAAGTTTTTCAGTGCAACTCACTCATATACTATGTACTACACTGTGCGTTTCTTATATTCTAAGTTTTTCAGTGCAACTCACTCATATACTATGTACTACACTGTGCGTTTCTTATATTCTAAGTTTTTCAGTGCAACTCACTCATATACTATGTACTACACTGTGCGTTTCTTATATTCTAAGTTTTTCAGTGCAACTCACTCATATACTATGTACTACACTGTGCATTTCGTGTAATGTGGGTTTTTCAGTAAATTCTAAGTTTTTCAGTGCAACTCACTCATATACTCTGTACTACACTGTGCGTTTCTTATATTCTAAGTTTTTCAGTGCAACTCTCTCATATACTATGTACTACACTGTGCGTTTCTTATATTCTAAGTTTTTCAGTGCAACTCACTCATATACTATGTACTACACTGTGCGTTTCTTATATTCTAAGTTTTTCAGTGCAACTCACTCATATACTATGTACTACACTGTGCGTTTCTTATATTCTAAGTTTTTCAGTGCAACTCACTCATATACTATGTACTACACTGTGCGTTTCTTAAATTCTAAGTTTTTCAGTGCAACTCAATCATATACTATGTACTACACTGTGCGTTTCTTAAATTCTAAGTTTTTCAGTGCAACTCACTCATATACTATGTACTACACTGTGCGTTTCTTATATTCTAAGTTTTTCAGTGCAACTCACTCATATACTATGTACTACACTGTGCGTTTCTTATATTCTAAGTTTTTCAGTGCAACTCACTCATATACTATGTACTACACTGTGCTTTTCTTAAATTCTAAGTTTTTCAGTGCAACTCAATCATATACTATGTACTACACTGTGCGTTTCTTAAATTCTAAGTTTTTCAGTGCAACTCACTCATATACTATGTACTACACTGTGCATTTCGTGTAATGTGGGTTTTTCAGTAAATTCTAAGTTTTTCAGTGCAACTCACTCATATACTCTGTACTACACTGTGCGTTTCTTATATTCTAAGTTTTTCAGTGCAACTCTCTCATATACTATGTACTACACTGTGCGTTTCTTATATTCTAAGTTTTTCAGTGCAACTCACTCATATACTATGTACTACACTGTGCGTTTCTTATATTCTAAGTTTTTCAGTGCAACTCACTCATATACTATGTACTACACTGTGCGTTTCTTATATTCTAAGTTTTTCAGTGTAACTCACTCATATACTATGTACTACACTGTGCGTTTCTTAAATTCTAAGTTTTTCAGTGCAACTCAATCATATACTATGTACTACACTGTGCGTTTCTTAAATTCTAAGTTTTTCAGTGCAACTCACTCATATACTATGTACTACACTGTGCGTTTCTTATATTCTAAGTTTTTCAGTGCAACTCACTCATATACTATGTACTACACTGTGCGTTTCTTATATTCTAAGTTTTTCAGTGCAACTCACTCATATACTATGTACTACACTGTGCGTTTCTTAAATTCTAAGTTTTTCAGTGCAACTCAATCATATACTATGTACTACACTGTGCGTTTCTTAAATTCTAAGTTTTTCAGTGCAACTCACTCATATACTATGTACTACACTGTGCGTTTCTTATATTCTAAGTTTTTCAGTGCAACTCACTCATATACTATGTACTACACTGTGCGTTTCTTATATTCTAAGTTTTTCAGTGCAACTCACTCATATACTATGTACTACACTGTGCGTTTCTTATATTCTAAGTTTTTCAGTGCAACTCACTCATATACTATGTCTACACTGTGCGTTTCTTAAATTCTAAGTTTTTCAGTGCAACTCACTCATATACTATGTACTACACTGTGCGTTTCTTATATTCTAAGTTTTTCAGTGCAACTCACTCATATAGTATGTACTACACTGTGCGTTTCTTATATTCTAAGTTTTTCAGTGCAACTCACTCATATACTATGTACTACACTGTGCGTTTCTTATATTCTAAGTTTTTCAGTGCAACTCACTCATATACTATGTACTACACTGTGCGTTTCTTATATTCTAAGTTTTTCAGTGCAACTCACTCATATACTATGTACTACACTGTGCGTTTCTTATATTCTAAGTTTTTCAGTGCAACTCACTCATATACTATGTACTACACTGTGCGTTTCTTATATTCTAAGTTTTTCAGTGCAACTCACTCATATACTATGTACTACACTGTGCATTTCGTGTAATGTGGGTTTTTCAGTAAATTCTAAGTTTTTCAGTGCAACTCACTCATATACTCTGTACTACACTGTGCGTTTCTTATATTCTAAGTTTTTCAGTGCAACTCTCTCATATACTATGTACTACACTGTGCGTTTCTTATATTCTAAGTTTTTCAGTGCAACTCACTCATATACTATGTACTACACTGTGCGTTTCTTATATTCTAAGTTTTTCAGTGCAACTCACTCATATACTATGTACTACACTGTGCGTTTCTTATATTCTAAGTTTTTCAGTGCAACTCACTCATATACTATGTACTACACTGTGCGTTTCTTATATTCTAAGTTTTTCAGTGCAACTCACTCATATACTATGTACTACACTGTGCGTTTCTTATATTCTAAGTTTTTCAGTGCAACTCACTCATATACTATGTACTACACTGTGCGTTTCTTATATTCTAAGTTTTTCAGTGCAACTCACTCATATACTATGTACTACACTGCGCGTTTCTTATATTCTAAGTTTTTCAGTGCAACTCACTCATATACTATGTACTACACTGTGCGTTTCTTATATTCTAAGTTTTTCAGTGCAACTCACTCATATACTATGTACTACACTGTGCATTTCTTGTAATACGAGTTTTTCAGTAAATTCTAAGTTTTTCAGTGCAACTCACTCATATACTATGTACTACACTGTGCGTTTCTTATATTCTAAGTTTTTCAGTGCAACTCACTCATATACTATGTACTACACTGTGCGTTTCTTATATTCTAAGTTTTTCAGTGCAACTCACTCATATACTATGTACTACACTGTGCGTTTCTTATATTCTAAGTTTTTCAGTGCAACTCACTCATATACTATGTACTACACTGTGCATTTCGTGTAATGCGGGTTTTCCAGTAAATTCTAAGTTTTTCAGTGCAACTCACTCATATACTATGTACTACACTGTGCGTTTCTTATATTCTAAGTTTTTCAGTGCAACTCACTCATATACTATGTACTACACTGTGCGTTTCTTATATTCTAAGTTTTTCAGTGCAACTCACTCATATACTATGTACTACACTGTGCGTTTCTTAAATTCTAAGTTTTTCAGTGCAACTCAATCATATACTATGTACTACACTGTGCGTTTCTTAAATTCTAAGTTTTTCAGTGCAACTCACTCATATACTATGTACTACACTGTGCGTTTCTTATATTCTAAGTTTTTCAGTGCAACTCACTCATATACTATGTACTACACTGTGCGTTTCTTATATTCTAAGTTTTTCAGTGCAACTCACTCATATACTATGTACTACACTGTGCATTTCGTGTAATGCGGGTTTTCCAGTAAATTCTAAGTTTTTCAGTGCAACTCACTCATATACTATGTACTACACTGTGCGTTTCTTATATTCTAAGTTTTTCAGTGCAACTCACTCATATACTATGTACTACACTGTGCGTTTCTTATATTCTAAGTTTTTCAGTGCAACTCACTCATATACTATGTACTACACTGTGCGTTTCTTAAATTCTAAGTTTTTCAGTGCAACTCAATCATATACTATGTACTACACTGTGCGTTTCTTAAATTCTAAGTTTTTCAGTGCAACTCACTCATATACTATGTACTACACTGTGCGTTTCTTATATTCTAAGTTTTTCAGTGCAACTCACTCATATACTATGTACTACACTGTGCGTTTCTTATATTCTAAGTTTTTCAGTGCAACTCACTCATATACTATGTACTACACTGTGCATTTCTTGTAATGCCGGTTTTTCAGTAAATTCTAAGTTTTTCAGTGCAACTCACTCATATACTATGTACTACACTGTGCGTTTCTTATATTCTAAGTTTTTCAGTGCAACTCACTCATATACTATGTACTACACTGTGCGTTTCTTATATTCTAAGTTTTTCAGTGCAACTCACTCATATACTATGTACTACACTGTGCGTTTCTTATATTCTAAGTTTTTCAGTGCAACTCACTCATATACTATGTACTACACTGTGCGTTTCTTATATTCTAAGTTTTTCAGTGCAACTCACTCATATACTATGTACTACACTGTGCGTTTCTTATATTCTAAGTTTTTCAGTGCAACTCACTCATATACTATGTACTACACTGTGCGTTTCTTATATTCTAAGTTTTTCAGTGCAACTCACTCATATACTATGTACTACACTGTGCGTTTCTTATATTCTAAGTTTTTCAGTGCAACTCACTCATATACTATGTACTACACTGTGCGTTTCTTAAATTCTAAGTTTTTCAGTGCAACTCAATCATATACTATGTACTACACTGTGCGTTTCTTAAATTCTAAGTTTTTCAGTGCAACTCACTCATATACTATGTACTACACTGTGCGTTTCTTATATTCTAAGTTTTTCAGTGCAACTCACTCATATACTATGTACTACACTGTGCGTTTCTTATATTCTAAGTTTTTCAGTGCAACTCACTCATATACTATGTACTACACTGTGCGTTTTTTATATTCTAAGTTTTTCAGTGCAACTCACTCATATACTATGTCTACACTGTGCGTTTCTTAAATTCTAAGTTTTTCAGTGCAACTCACTCATATGCTATGTACTACACTGTGCGTTTCTTATATTCTAAGTTTTTCAGTGCAACTCACTCATATACTATGTACTACACTGTGCGTTTCTTATATTCTAAGTTTTTCAGTGCAACTCACTCATATACTATGTACTACACTGTGCGTTTCTTATATTCTAAGTTTTTCAGTGCAACTCACTCATATACTATGTACTACACTGTGCGTTTCTTATATTCTAAGTTTTTCAGTGCAACTCACTCATATGCTATGTACTACACTGTGCGTTTCTTATATTCTAAGTTTTTCAGTGCAACTCACTCATATACTATGTACTACACTGTGCGCTTCTTATATTCTAAGTTTTTCAGTGCAACTCACTCATATACTATGTACTACACTGTGCGTTTCTTATATTCTAAGTTTTTCAGTGCAACTCACTCATATACTATGTACTACACTGTGCGTTTCTTATATTCTAAGTTTTTCAGTGCAACTCACTCATATACTATGTACTACACTGTGCGTTTCTTATATTCTAAGTTTTTCAGTGCAACTCACTCATATACTATGTACTACACTGTGCGTTTCTTATATTCTAAGTTTTTCAGTGCAACTCACTCATATACTATGTACTACACTGCGCGTTTCTTATATTCTAAGTTTTTCAGTGCAACTCACTCATATACTATGTACTACACTGTGCGTTTCTTATATTCTAAGTTTTTCAGTGCAACTCACTCATATACTATGTACTACACTGTGCATTTCTTGTAATACGAGTTTTTCAGTAAATTCTAAGTTTTTCAGTGCAACTCACTCATATACTATGTACTACACTGTGCGTTTCTTATATTCTAAGTTTTTTAAGTGCAACTCACTCATATACTATGTACTACACTGTGCGTTTCTTATATTCTAAGTTTTTCAGTGCAACTCACTCATATACTATGTCCTACACTGTGCGTTTCTTATATTCTAAGTTTTTCAGTGCAACTCACTCATATACTATGTACTACACTGTGCATTTCGTGTAATGCGGGTTTTCCAGTAAATTCTAAGTTTTTCAGTGCAACTCACTCATATACTATGTACTACACTGTGCGTTTCTTATATTCTAAGTTTTTCAGTGCAACTCACTCATATACTATGTACTACACTGTGCGTTTCTTATATTCTAAGTTTTTCAGTGCAACTCACTCATATACTATGTACTACACTGTGCGTTTCTTAAATTCTAAGTTTTTCAGTGCAACTCAATCATATACTATGTACTACACTGTGCGTTTCTTAAATTCTAAGTTTTTCAGTGCAACTCACTCATATACTATGTACTACACTGTGCGTTTCTTATATTCTAAGTTTTTCAGTGCAACTCACTCATATACTATGTACTACACTGTGCGTTTCTTATATTCTAAGTTTTTCAGTGCAACTCACTCATATACTATGTACTACACTGTGCGTTTCTTATATTCTAAGTTTTTCAGTGCAACTCACTCATATACTATGTACTACACTGTGCGTTTCTTATATTCTAAGTTTTTCAGTGCAACTCACTCATATACTATGTACTACACTGTGCGTTTCTTAAATTGTAAGTTTTTCAGTGCAACTCAATCATATACTATGTACTACACTGTGCGTTTCTTAAATTCTAAGTTTTTCAGTGCAACTCACTCATATACTATGTACTACACTGTGCGTTTCTTATATTCTAAGTTTTTCAGTGCAACTCACTCATATACTATGTACTACACTGTGCGTTTCTTATATTCTAAGTTTTTCAGTGCAACTCACTCATATACTATGTACTACACTGTGCGTTTCTTATATTCTAAGTTTTTCAGTGCAACTCACTCATATACTATGTCTACACTGTGCGTTTCTTAAATTCTAAGTTTTTCAGTGCAACTCACTCATATGCTATGTACTACACTGTGCGTTTCTTATATTCTAAGTTTTTCAGTGCAACTCACTCATATACTATGTACTACACTGTGCGTTTCTTATATTCTAAGTTTTTCAGTGCAACTCACTCATATACTATGTACTACACTGTGCGTTTCTTATATTCTAAGTTTTTCAGTGCAACTCACTCATATACTATGTACTACACTGTGCGTTTCTTATATTCTAAGTTTTTCAGTGCAACTCACTCATATACTATGTACTACACTGTGCGTTTCTTATATTCTAAGTTTTTCAGTGCAACTCACTCATATACTATGTACTACACTGTGCGTTTCTTATATTCTAAGTTTTTCAGTGCAACTCACTCATATACTATGTACTACACTGCGCGTTTCTTATATTCTAAGTTTTTCAGTGCAACTCACTCATATACTATGTACTACACTGTGCGTTTCTTATATTCTAAGTTTTTCAGTGCAACTCACTCATATACTATGTACTACACTGTGCATTTCTTGTAATACGAGTTTTTCAGTAAATTCTAAGTTTTTCAGTGCAACTCACTCATATACTATGTACTACACTGTGCGTTTCTTATATTCTAAGTTTTTCAGTGCAACTCACTCATATACTATGTACTACACTGTGCGTTTCTTATATTCTAAGTTTTTCAGTGCAACTCACTCATATACTATGTACTACACTGTGCATTTCGTGTAATGCGGGTTTTCCAGTAAATTCTAAGTTTTTCAGTGCAACTCACTCATATACTATGTACTACACTGTGCGTTTCTTATATTCTAAGTTTTTCAGTGCAACTCACTCATATACTATGTACTACACTGTGCGTTTCTTATATTCTAAGTTTTTCAGTGCAACTCACTCATATACTATGTACTACACTGTGCGTTTCTTAAATTCTAAGTTTTTCAGTGCAACTCAATCATATACTATGTACTACACTGTGCGTTTCTTAAATTCTAAGTTTTTCAGTGCAACTCACTCATATACTATGTACTACACTGTGCGTTTCTTATATTCTAAGTTTTTCAGTGCAACTCACTCATATACTATGTACTACACTGTGCGTTTCTTATATTCTAAGTTTTTCAGTGCAACTCACTCATATACTATGTACTACACTGTGCATTTCGTGTAATGCCGGTTTTTCAGTAAATTCTAAGTTTTTCAGTGCAACTCACTCATATACTATGTACTACACTGTGCGTTTCTTATATTCTAAGTTTTTCAGTGCAACTCACTCATATACTATGTACTACACTGTGCGTTTCTTATATTCTAAGTTTTTCAGTGCAACTCACTCATATACTATGTACTACACTGTGCGTTTCTTATATTCTAAGTTTTTCAGTGCAACTCACTCATATACTATGTACTACACTGTGCGTTTCTTATATTCTAAGTTTTTCAGTGCAACTCACTCATATACTATGTACTACACTGCGCGTTTCTTATATTCTAAGTTTTTCAGTGCAACTCACTCATATACTATGTACTACACTGTGCGTTTCTTATATTCTAAGTTTTTCAGTGCAACTCACTCATATACTATGTACTACACTGTGCATTTCTTGTAATACGAGTTTTTCAGTAAATTCTAAGTTTTTCAGTGCAACTCACTCATATACTATGTACTACACTGTGCGTTTCTTATATTCTAAGTTTTTCAGTGCAACTCACTCATATACTATGTACTACACTGTGCGTTTCTTATATTCTAAGTTTTTCAGTGCAACTCACTCATATACTATGTACTACACTGTGCATTTCGTGTAATGCGGGTTTTCCAGTAAATTCTAAGTTTTTCAGTGCAACTCACTCATATACTATGTACTACACTGTGCGTTTCTTATATTCTAAGTTTTTCAGTGCAACTCACTCATATACTATGTACTACACTGTGCGTTTCTTATATTCTAAGTTTTTCAGTGCAACTCACTCATATACTATGTACTACACTGTGCGTTTCTTAAATTCTAAGTTTTTCAGTGCAACTCAATCATATACTATGTACTACACTGTGCGTTTCTTAAATTCTAAGTTTTTCAGTGCAACTCACTCATATACTATGTACTACACTGTGCGTTTCTTATATTCTAAGTTTTTCAGTGCAACTCACTCATATACTATGTACTACACTGTGCGTTTCTTATATTCTAAGTTTTTCAGTGCAACTCACTCATATACTATGTACTACACTGTGCATTTCGTGTAATGCCGGTTTTTCAGTAAATTCTAAGTTTTTCAGTGCAACTCACTCATATACTATGTACTACACTGTGCGTTTCTTATATTCTAAGTTTTTCAGTGCAACTCACTCATATACTATGTACTACACTGTGCGTTTCTTATATTCTAAGTTTTTCAGTGCAACTCACTCATATACTATGTACTACACTGTGCGTTTCTTATATTCTAAGTTTTTCAGTGCAACTCACTCATATACTATGTACTACACTGTGCGTTTCTTATATTCTAAGTTTTTCAGTGCAACTCACTCATATACTATGTACTACACTGCGCGTTTCTTATATTCTAAGTTTTTCAGTGCAACTCACTCATATACTATGTACTACACTGTGCGTTTCTTATATTCTAAGTTTTTCAGTGCAACTCACTCATATACTATGTACTACACTGTGCATTTCTTGTAATACGAGTTTTTCAGTAAATTCTAAGTTTTTCAGTGCAACTCACTCATATACTATGTACTACACTGTGCGTTTCTTATATTCTAAGTTTTTTAAGTGCAACTCACTCATATACTATGTACTACACTGTGCGTTTCTTATATTCTAAGTTTTTCAGTGCAACTCACTCATATACTATGTCCTACACTGTGCGTTTCTTATATTCTAAGTTTTTCAGTGCAACTCACTCATATACTATGTACTACACTGTGCATTTCGTGTAATGCGGGTTTTCCAGTAAATTCTAAGTTTTTCAGTGCAACTCACTCATATACTATGTACTACACTGTGCGTTTCTTATATTCTAAGTTTTTCAGTGCAACTCACTCATATACTATGTACTACACTGTGCGTTTCTTATATTCTAAGTTTTTCAGTGCAACTCACTCATATACTATGTACTACACTGTGCGTTTCTTAAATTCTAAGTTTTTCAGTGCAACTCAATCATATACTATGTACTACACTGTGCGTTTCTTAAATTCTAAGTTTTTCAGTGCAACTCACTCATATACTATGTACTACACTGTGCGTTTCTTATATTCTAAGTTTTTCAGTGCAACTCACTCATATACTATGTACTACACTGTGCGTTTCTTATATTCTAAGTTTTTCAGTGCAACTCACTCATATACTATGTACTACACTGTGCGTTTCTTATATTCTAAGTTTTTCAGTGCAACTCACTCATATACTATGTACTACACTGTGCGTTTCTTATATTCTAAGTTTTTCAGTGCAACTCACTCATATACTATGTACTACACTGTGCGTTTCTTAAATTGTAAGTTTTTCAGTGCAACTCAATCATATACTATGTACTACACTGTGCGTTTCTTAAATTCTAAGTTTTTCAGTGCAACTCACTCATATACTATGTACTACACTGTGCGTTTCTTATATTCTAAGTTTTTCAGTGCAACTCACTCATATACTATGTACTACACTGTGCGTTTCTTATATTCTAAGTTTTTCAGTGCAACTCACTCATATACTATGTACTACACTGTGCGTTTCTTATATTCTAAGTTTTTCAGTGCAACTCACTCATATACTATGTCTACACTGTGCGTTTCTTAAATTCTAAGTTTTTCAGTGCAACTCACTCATATGCTATGTACTACACTGTGCGTTTCTTATATTCTAAGTTTTTCAGTGCAACTCACTCATATACTATGTACTACACTGTGCGTTTCTTATATTCTAAGTTTTTCAGTGCAACTCACTCATATACTATGTACTACACTGTGCGTTTCTTATATTCTAAGTTTTTCAGTGCAACTCACTCATATACTATGTACTACACTGTGCGTTTCTTATATTCTAAGTTTTTCAGTGCAACTCACTCATATACTATGTACTACACTGTGCGTTTCTTATATTCTAAGTTTTTCAGTGCAACTCACTCATATACTATGTCTACACTGTGCGTTTCTTAAATTCTAAGTTTTTCAGTGCAACTCACTCATATGCTATGTACTACACTGTGCGTTTCTTATATTCTAAGTTTTTCAGTGCAACTCACTCATATACTATGTACTACACTGTGCGTTTCTTATATTCTAAGTTTTTCAGTGCAACTCACTCATATACTATGTACTACACTGTGCGTTTCTTATATTCTAAGTTTTTCAGTGCAACTCACTCATATACTATGTACTACACTGTGCGTTTCTTATATTCTAAGTTTTTCAGTGCAACTCACTCATATACTATGTACTACACTGTGCGTTTCTTATATTCTAAGTTTTTCAGTGCAACTCACTCATATACTATGTACTACACTGTGCGTTTCTTATATTCTAAGTTTTTCAGTGCAACTCACTCATATACTATGTACTACACTGCGCGTTTCTTATATTCTAAGTTTTTCAGTGCAACTCACTCATATACTATGTACTACACTGTGCGTTTCTTATATTCTAAGTTTTTCAGTGCAACTCACTCATATACTATGTACTACACTGTGCATTTCTTGTAATACGAGTTTTTCAGTAAATTCTAAGTTTTTCAGTGCAACTCACTCATATACTATGTACTACACTGTGCGTTTCTTATATTCTAAGTTTTTCAGTGCAACTCACTCATATACTATGTACTACACTGTGCGTTTCTTATATTCTAAGTTTTTCAGTGCAACTCACTCATATACTATGTACTACACTGTGCATTTCGTGTAATGCGGGTTTTCCAGTAAATTCTAAGTTTTTCAGTGCAACTCACTCATATACTATGTACTACACTGTGCGTTTCTTATATTCTAAGTTTTTCAGTGCAACTCACTCATATACTATGTACTACACTGTGCGTTTCTTATATTCTAAGTTTTTCAGTGCAACTCACTCATATACTATGTACTACACTGTGCGTTTCTTAAATTCTAAGTTTTTCAGTGCAACTCAATCATATACTATGTACTACACTGTGCGTTTCTTAAATTCTAAGTTTTTCAGTGCAACTCACTCATATACTATGTACTACACTGTGCGTTTCTTATATTCTAAGTTTTTCAGTGCAACTCACTCATATACTATGTACTACACTGTGCGTTTCTTATATTCTAAGTTTTTCAGTGCAACTCACTCATATACTATGTACTACACTGTGCATTTCGTGTAATGCCGGTTTTTCAGTAAATTCTAAGTTTTTCAGTGCAACTCACTCATATACTATGTACTACACTGTGCGTTTCTTATATTCTAAGTTTTTCAGTGCAACTCACTCATATACTATGTACTACACTGTGCGTTTCTTATATTCTAAGTTTTTCAGTGCAACTCACTCATATACTATGTACTACACTGTGCGTTTCTTATATTCTAAGTTTTTCAGTGCAACTCACTCATATACTATGTACTACACTGTGCGTTTCTTATATTCTAAGTTTTTCAGTGCAACTCACTCATATACTATGTACTACACTGTGCGTTTCTTATATTCTAAGTTTTTCAGTGCAACTCACTCATATACTATGTACTACACTGTGCGTTTCTTATATTCTAAGTTTTTCAGTGCAACTCACTCATATACTATGTACTACACTGTGCGTTTCTTATATTCTAAGTTTTTCAGTGCAACTCACTCATATACTATGTACTACACTGTGCGTTTCTTATATTCTAAGTTTTTCAGTGCAACTCACTCATATACTATGTACTACACTGTGCGTTTCTTAAATTCTAAGTTTTTCAGTGCAACTCAATCATATACTATGTACTACACTGTGCGTTTCTTAAATTCTAAGTTTTTCAGTGCAACTCACTCATATACTATGTACTACACTGTGCGTTTCTTATATTCTAAGTTTTTCAGTGCAACTCACTCATATACTATGTACTACACTGTGCGTTTCTTATATTCTAAGTTTTTCAGTGCAACTCACTCATATACTATGTACTACACTGTGCTTTTCGTGTAATGCGGGTTTTTCAGTAAATTCTAAGTTTTTCAGTGCAACTCACTCATATACTATGTACTACACTGTGCGTTTCTTATATTCTAAGTTTTTCAGTGCAACTCACTCATATACTATGTACTAAACTGTGCGTTTCTTATATTCTAAGTTTTTCAGTGCAACTCACTCATATACTATGTACTACACTGTGCGTTTCTTATATTCTAAGTTTTTCAGTGCAACTCACTCATATACTATGTACTACACTGTGCGTTTCTTAAATTCTAAGTTTTTCAGTGCAACTCACTCATATACTATGTACTACAATGAGCGTTTCTTATATACTAAGTTTTTCAGTGCAACTCACTCATATACTATGTACTACACTGTGCGTTTCTTATATTCTAAGTTTTTCAGTGCAACTCACTCATATACTATGTACTACACTGTGCGTTTCTTATATTCTAAGTTTTTCAGTGCAACTCACTCATATACTATGTACTACACTGTGCGTTTCTTATATTCTAAGTTTTTCAGTGCAACTCACTCATATACTATGTACTACACTGTGCATTTCGTGTAATGCGGGTTTTCCAGTAAATTCTAAGTTTTTCAGTGCAACTCACTCATATACTATGTACTACACTGTGCGTTTCTTATATTCTAAGTTTTTCAGTGCAACTCACTCATATACTATGTACTACACTGTGCGTTTCTTATATTCTAAGTTTTTCAGTGCAACTCACTCATATACTATGTACTACACTGTGCGTTTCTTAAATTCTAAGTTTTTCAGTGCAACTCAATCATATACTATGTACTACACTGTGCGTTTCTTAAATTCTAAGTTTTTCAGTGCAACTCACTCATATACTATGTACTACACTGTGCGTTTCTTATATTCTAAGTTTTTCAGTGCAACTCACTCATATACTATGTACTACACTGTGCGTTTCTTATATTCTAAGTTTTTCAGTGCAACTCACTCATATACTATGTACTACACTGTGCATTTCGTGTAATGCCGGTTTTTCAGTAAATTCTAAGTTTTTCAGTGCAACTCACTCATATACTATGTACTACACTGTGCGTTTCTTATATTCTAAGTTTTTCAGTGCAACTCACTCATATACTATGTACTACACTGTGCGTTTCTTATATTCTAAGTTTTTCAGTGCAACTCACTCATATACTATGTACTACACTGTGCGTTTCTTATATTCTAAGTTTTTCAGTGCAACTCACTCATATACTATGTACTACACTGTGCGTTTCTTATATTCTAAGTTTTTCAGTGCAACTCACTCATATACTATGTACTACACTGTGCGTTTCTTATATTCTAAGTTTTTCAGTGCAACTCACTCATATACTATGTACTACACTGTGCGTTTCTTATATTCTAAGTTTTTCAGTGCAACTCACTCATATACTATGTACTACACTGTGCGTTTCTTATATTCTAAGTTTTTCAGTGCAACTCACTCATATACTATGTACTACACTGTGCGTTTCTTATATTCTAAGTTTTTCAGTGCAACTCACTCATATACTATGTACTACACTGTGCGTTTCTTATATTCTAAGTTTTTCAGTGCAACTCACTCATATACTATGTACTACACTGTGCGTTTCTTAAATTCTAAGTTTTTCAGTGCAACTCAATCATATACTATGTACTACACTGTGCGTTTCTTAAATTCTAAGTTTTTCAGTGCAACTCACTCATATACTATGTACTACACTGTCTGTTTCTTATATTCTAAGTTTTTCAGTGCAACTCACTCATATACTATGTACTACACTGTGCGTTTCTTATATTCTAAGTTTTTCAGTGCAACTCACTCATATACTATGTACTACACTGTGCTTTTCGTGTAATGCGGGTTTTTCAGTAAATTCTAAGTTTTTCAGTGCAACTCACTCATATACTATGTACTACACTGTGCGTTTCTTATATTCTAAGTTTTTCAGTGCAACTCACTCATATACTATGTACTAAACTGTGCGTTTCTTATATTCTAAGTTTTTCAGTGCAACTCACTCATATACTATGTACTACACTGTGCGTTTCTTATATTCTAAGTTTTTCAGTGCAACTCACTCATATACTATGTACTACACTGTGCGTTTCTTAAATTCTAAGTTTTTCAGTGCAACTCACTCATATACTATGTACTACAATGAGCGTTTCTTATATACTAAGTTTTTCAGTGCAACTCACTCATATACTATGTACTACACTGTGCGTTTCTTATATTCTAAGTTTTTCAGTGCAACTCACTCATATACTATGTACTACACTGTGCGTTTCTTATATTCTAAGTTTTTCAGTGCAACTCACTCATATACTATGTACTACACTGTGCATTTCGTGTAATGTGGGTTTTTCAGTAAATTCTAAGTTTTTCAGTGCAACTCACTCATATACTATGTACTACACTGTGCGTTTCTTATATTCTAAGTTTTTCAGTGCAACTCACTCATATACTATGTACTACACTGTGCGTTTCTTATATTCTAAGTTTTTCAGTGCAACTCACTCATATACTAGGTACTACACTGTGCGTTTCTTATATTCTAAGTTTTTCAGTGCAACTCACTCATATACTATGTCTACACTGTGCGTTTCTTAAATTCTAAGTTTTTCAGTGCAACTCACTCATATACTATGTACTACACTGTGCGTTTCTTATATTCTAAGTTTTTCAGTGCAACTCACTCATATACTATGTACTACACTGTGCGTTTCTTATATTCTAAGTTTTTCAGTGCAACTCACTCATATACTATGTACTACACTGTGCGTTTCTTATATTCTAAGTTTTTCAGTGCAACTCACTCATATACTATGTACTACACTGTGCGTTTCTTATATTCTAAGTTTTTCAGTGCAACTCACTCATATACTATGTACTACACTGTGCGTTTCTTATATTCTAAGTTTTTCAGTGCAACTCACTCATATACTATGTACTACACTGTGCGTTTCTTATATTCTAAGTTTTTCAGTGCAACTCACTCATATACTATGTACTACACTGTGCGTTTCTTATATTCTAAGTTTTTCAGTGCAACTCACTCATATACTATGTACTACACTGTGCGTTTCTTATATTCTAAGTTTTTCAGTGCAACTCACTCATATACTATGTACTACACTGTGCGTTTCTTATATTCTAAGTTTTTCAGTGCAACTCACTCATATATTATGTACTACACTGTGCGTTTCTTATATTCTAAGTTTTTCAGTGCAACTCACTCATATACTATGTACTACACTGTGCATTTCGTGTAATGCGGGTTTTCCAGTAAATTCTAAGTTTTTCAGTGCAACTCACTCATATACTATGTACTACACTGTGCGTTTCTTATATTCTAAGTTTTTCAGTGCAACTCACTCATATACTATGTACTACACTGTGCGTTTCTTATATTCTAAGTTTTTCAGTGCAACTCACTCATATACTATGTACTACACTGTGCGTTTCTTATATTCTAAGTTTTTCAGTGCAATTCACTCATATACTATGTACTACACTGTGCGTTTCTTAAATTCTAAGTTTTTCAGTGCAACTCAATCATATACTATGTACTACACTGTGCGTTTCTTAAATTCTAAGTTTTTCAGTGCAACTCACTCATATACTATGTACTACACTGTGCGTTTCTTATATTCTAAGTTTTTCAGTGCAACTCACTCATATACTATGTACTACACTGTGCATTTCGTGTAATGCCGGTTTTTCAGTAAATTCTAAGTTTTTCAGTGCAACTCACTCATATACTATGTACTACACTGTGCGTTTCTTATATTCTAAGTTTTTCAGTGCAACTCACTCATATACTATGTACTACACTGTGCGTTTCTTATATTCTAAGTTTTTCAGTGCAACTCACTCATATACTATGTACTACACTGTGCATTTCGTGTAATGCCGGTTTTTCAGTAAATTCTAAGTTTTTCAGTGCAACTCACTCATATACTATGTACTACACTGTGCGTTTCTTATATTCTAAGTTTTTCAGTGCAACTCACTCATATACTATGTACTACACTGTGCGTTTCTTATATTCTAAGTTTTTCAGTGCAACTCACTCATATACTATGTACTACACTGTGCGTTTCTTATATTCTAAGTTTTTCAGTGCAACTCACTCATATACTATGTACTACACTGTGCGTTTCTTATATTCTAAGTTTTTCAGTGCAACTCACTCATATACTATGTACTACACTGTGCGTTTCTTATATTCTAAGTTTTTCAGTGCAACTCACTCATATACTATGTACTACACTGTGCGTTTCTTATATTCTAAGTTTTTCAGTGCAACTCAATCATATACTATGTACTACACTGTGCGTTTCTTATATTCTAAGTTTTTCAGTGCAACTCACTCATATACTATGTACTACACTGTGCATTTCGTGTAATGTGGGTTTTTCAGTAAATTCTAAGTTTTTCCGTGCAACTCACTCATATACTATGTACTACACTATGCGTTTCTTAAATTCTAAGTTTTTCAGTGCAACTCACTCATATACTATGTACTACAATGTGTGTTTCTTATATTCTAAGTTTTTCAGTGCAACTCACTCATATACTATGTACTACACTGTGTGTTTCTTATATTCTAAGTTTTTCAGTGCAACTCACTCATATACTATGTACTACACTGTGCGTTTCTTATATTCTAAGTTTTTCAGTGCAACTCACTCATATACTATGTACTACACTGTGCGTTTCTTATATTCTAAGTTTTTCAGTGCAACTCACTCATATACTATGTACTACACTGTGCATTTCTTATATTCTAAGTTTTTCAGTGCAACTCACTCATATACTATGTACTACACTGTGCGTTTCTTATATTCTAAGTTTTTCAGTGCAACTCACTCATATACTATGTACTACACTGTGCGTTTCTTATATTCTAAGTTTTTCAGTGCAACTCACTCATATACTATGTACTACACTGTGCGTTTCTTATATTCTAAGTTTTTCAGTGCAACTCACTCATATACTATGTACTACACTGTGCGTTTCTTATATTCTAAGTTTTTCAGTGCAACTCACTCATATACTATGTACTACACTGTGCGTTTCTTATATTCTAAGTTTTTCAGTGCAACTCACTCATATACTATGTACTACACTGTGCATTTCGTGTAATGTGGGTTTTTCAGTAAATTCTAAGTTTTTCAGTGCAACTCACTCATATACTATGTACTACACTGTGCGTTTCTTATATTCTAAGTTTTTCAGTGCAACTCACTCATATACTATGTACTACACTGTGCGTTTCTTATATTCTAAGTTTTTCAGTGCAACTCACTCATATACTAGGTACTACACTGTGCGTTTCTTATATTCTAAGTTTTTCAGTGCAACTCACTCATATACTATGTCTACACTGTGCGTTTCTTAAATTCTAAGTTTTTCAGTGCAACTCACTCATATACTATGTACTACACTGTGCGTTTCTTATATTCTAAGTTTTTCAGTGCAACTCACTCATATACTATGTACTACACTGTGCGTTTCTTATATTCTAAGTTTTTCAGTGCAACTCACTCATATACTATGTACTACACTGTGCGTTTCTTATATTCTAAGTTTTTCAGTGCAACTCACTCATATACTATGTACTACACTGTGCGTTTCTTATATTCTAAGTTTTTCAGTGCAACTCACTCATATACTATGTACTACACTGTGCGTTTCTTATATTCTAAGTTTTTCAGTGCAACTCACTCATATACTATGTACTACACTGTGCGTTTCTTATATTCTAAGTTTTTCAGTGCAACTCACTCATATACTATGTACTACACTGTGCGTTTCTTATATTCTAAGTTTTTCAGTGCAACTCACTCATATACTATGTACTACACTGTGCATTTCTTGTAATACGAGTTTTTCAGTAAATTCTAAGTTTTTCAGTGCAACTCACTCATATACTATGTACTACACTGTGCGTTTCTTATATTCTAAGTTTTTCAGTGCAACTCACTCATATACTATGTACTACACTGTGCGTTTCTTATATTCTAAGTTTTTCAGTGCAACTCACTCATATACTATGTACTACACTGTGCGTTTCTTATATTCTAAGTTTTTCAGTGCAACTCACTCATATATTATGTACTACACTGTGCGTTTCTTATATTCTAAGTTTTTCAGTGCAACTCACTCATATACTATGTACTACACTGTGCATTTCGTGTAATGCGGGTTTTCCAGTAAATTCTAAGTTTTTCAGTGCAACTCACTCATATACTATGTACTACACTGTGCGTTTCTTATATTCTAAGTTTTTCAGTGCAACTCACTCATATACTATGTACTACACTGTGCGTTTCTTATATTCTAAGTTTTTCAGTGCAACTCACTCATATACTATGTACTACACTGTGCGTTTCTTATATTCTAAGTTTTTCAGTGCAACTCACTCATATACTATGTACTACACTGTGCGTTTCTTATATTCTAAGTTTTTCAGTGCAACTCACTCATATACTATGTACTACACTGTGCGTTTCTTAAATTCTAAGTTTTTCAGTGCAACTCAATCATATACTATGTACTACACTGTGCGTTTCTTAAATTCTAAGTTTTTCAGTGCAACTCACTCATATACTATGTACTACACTGTGCGTTTCTTATATTCTAAGTTTTTCTGTGCAACTCACTCATATACTATGTACTACACTGTGCGTTTCTTATATTCTAAGTTTTTCAGTGCAACTCACTCATATACTATGTACTACACTGTGCATTTCGTGTAATGCCGGTTTTTCAGTAAATTCTAAGTTTTTCAGTGCAACTCACTCATATACTATGTACTACACTGTGCGTTTCTTATATTCTAAGTTTTTCAGTGCAACTCACTCATATACTATGTACTACACTGTGCGTTTCTTATATTCTAAGTTTTTCAGTGCAACTCACTCATATACTATGTACTACACTGTGCGTTTCTTATATTCTAAGTTTTTCAGTGCAACTCACTCATATACTATGTACTACACTTTGCGTTTCTTATATTCTAAGTTTTTCAGTGCAACTCACTCATATACTATGTACTACACTATGCGTTTCTTATATTCTAAGTTTTTCAGTGCAACTCACTCATATACTATGTACTACACTGTGCGTTTCTTATATTCTAAGTTTTTCAGTGCAACTCACTCATATACTATGTACTACACTGTGCGTTTCTTATATTCTAAGTTTTTCAGTGCAACTCAATCATATACTATGTACTACACTGTGCGTTTCTTATATTCTAAGTTTTTCAGTGCAACTCACTCATATACTATGTACTACACTGTGCATTTCGTGTAATGTGGGTTTTTCAGTAAATTCTAAGTTTTTCAGTGCAACTCACTCATATACTATGTACTACACTATGCGTTTCTTAAATTCTAAGTTTTTCAGTGCAACTCACTCATATACTATGTACTACAATGTGTGTTTCTTATATTCTAAGTTTTTCAGTGCAACTCACTCATATACTATGTACTACACTGTGTGTTTCTTATATTCTAAGTTTTTCAGTGCAACTCACTCATATACTATGTACTACACTGTGCGTTTCTTATATTCTAAGTTTTTCAGTGCAACTCACTCATATACTATGTACTACACTGTGCGTTTCTTATATTCTAAGTTTTTCAGTGCAACTCACTCATATACTATGTACTACACTGTGCGTTTCTTATATTCTAAGTTTTTCAGTGCAACTCACTCATATACTATGTACTACACTGTGCGTTTCTTATATTCTAAGTTTTTCAGTGCAACTCACTCATATACTATGTACTACACTGTGCGTTTCTTATATTCTAAGTTTTTCAGTGCAACTCACTCATATACTATGTACTACACTGTGCGTTTCTTATATTCTAAGTTTTTCAGTGCAACTCACTCATATACTATGTACTACACTGTGCGTTTCTTATATTCTAAGTTTTTCAGTGCAACTCACTCATATACTATGTACTACACTGTGCGTTTCTTATATTCTAAGTTTTTCAGTGCAACTCACTCATATACTATGTACTACACTGTGCGTTTCTTATATTCTAAGTTTTTCAGTGCAACTCACTCATATACTATGTACTACACTGTGCGTTTCTTATATTCTAAGTTTTTCAGTGCAACTCACTCATATACTATGTACTACACTGTGCGTTTCTTATATTCTAAGTTTTTCAGTGCAACTCACTCATATACTATGTACTACACTGTGCGTTTCTTATATTCTAAGTTTTTCAGTGCAACTCACTCATATACTATGTACTACACTGTGCATTTCTTGTAATACGAGTTTTTCAGTAAATTCTAAGTTTTTCAGTGCAACTCACTCATATACTATGTACTACACTGTGCGTTTCTTATATTCTAAGTTTTTCAGTGCAACTCACTCATATACTATGTACTACACTGTGCGTTTCTTATATTCTAAGTTTTTCAGTGCAACTCACTCATATACTATGTACTACACTGTGCGTTTCTTATATTCTAAGTTTTTCAGTGCAACTCACTCATATATTATGTACTACACTGTGCGTTTCTTATATTCTAAGTTTTTCAGTGCAACTCACTCATATACTATGTACTACACTGTGCATTTCGTGTAATGCGGGTTTTCCAGTAAATTCTAAGTTTTTCAGTGCAACTCACTCATATACTATGTACTACACTGTGCGTTTCTTATATTCTAAGTTTTTCAGTGCAACTCACTCATATACTATGTACTACACTGTGCGTTTCTTATATTCTAAGTTTTTCAGTGCAACTCACTCATATACTATGTACTACACTGTGCGTTTCTTATATTCTAAGTTTTTCAGTGCAACTCACTCATATACTATGTACTACACTGTGCGTTTCTTATATTCTAAGTTTTTCAGTGCAACTCACTCATATACTATGTACTACACTGTGCGTTTCTTAAATTCTAAGTTTTTCAGTGCAACTCAATCATATACTATGTACTACACTGTGCGTTTCTTAAATTCTAAGTTTTTCAGTGCAACTCACTCATATACTATGTACTACACTGTGCGTTTCTTATATTCTAAGTTTTTCAGTGCAACTCACTCATATACTATGTACTACACTGTGCGTTTCTTATATTCTAAGTTTTTCAGTGCAACTCACTCATATACTATGTACTACACTGTGCATTTCGTGTAATGCCGGTTTTTCAGTAAATTCTAAGTTTTTCAGTGCAACTCACTCATATACTATGTACTACACTGTGCGTTTCTTATATTCTAAGTTTTTCAGTGCAACTCACTCATATACTATGTACTACACTGTGCGTTTCTTATATTCTAAGTTTTTCAGTGCAACTCACTCATATACTATGTACTACACTGTGCATTTCGTGTAATGCCGGTTTTTCAGTAAATTCTAAGTTTTTCAGTGCAACTCACTCATATACTATGTACTACATTGTGCGTTTCTTATATTCTAAGTTTTTCAGTGCAACTCACTCATATACTATGTACTACACTGTGCGTTTCTTATATTCTAAGTTTTTCAGTGCAACTCACTCATATACTATGTACTACACTGTGCGTTTCTTATATTCTAAGTTTTTCAGTGCAACTCACTCATATACTATGTACTACACTTTGCGTTTCTTATATTCTAAGTTTTTCAGTGCAACTCACTCATATACTATGTACTACACTATGCGTTTCTTATATTCTAAGTTTTTCAGTGCAACTCACTCATATACTATGTACTACACTGTGCGTTTCTTATATTCTAAGTTTTTCAGTGCAACTCACTCATATACTATGTACTACACTGTGCGTTTCTTATATTCTAAGTTTTTCAGTGCAACTCAATCATATACTATGTACTACACTGTGCGTTTCTTATATTCTAAGTTTTTCAGTGCAACTCACTCATATACTATGTACTACACTGTGCATTTCGTGTAATGTGGGTTTTTCAGTAAATTCTAAGTTTTTCAGTGCAACTCACTCATAAACTATGTACTACACTATGCGTTTCTTAAATTCTAAGTTTTTCAGTGCAACTCACTCATATACTATGTACTACAATGTGTGTTTCTTATATTCTAAGTTTTTCAGTGCAACTCACTCATATACTATGTACTACACTGTGTGTTTCTTACATTCTAAGTTTTTCAGTGCAACTCACTCATATACTATGTACTACACTGTGCGTTTCTTATATTCTAAGTTTTTCAGTGCAACTCACTCATATACTATGTACTACACTGTGCGTTTCTTATATTCTAAGTTTTTCAGTGCAACTCACTCATATACTATGTACTACACTGTGCGTTTCTTATATTCTAAGTTTTTCAGTGCAACTCACTCATATACTATGTACTACACTGTGCGTTTCTTATATTCTAAGTTTTTCAGTGCAACTCACTCATATACTATGTACTACACTGTGCGTTTCTTATATTCTAAGTTTTTCAGTGCAACTCACTCATATACTATGTACTACACTGTGCGTTTCTTATATTCTAAGTTTTTCAGTGCAACTCACTCATATACTATGTACTACACTGTGCGTTTCTTATATTCTAAGTTTTTCAGTGCAACTCACTCATATACTATGTACTACACTGTGCGTTTCTTATATTCTAAGTTTTTCAGTGCAACTCACTCATATACTATGTACTACACTGTGCGTTTCTTATATTCTAAGTTTTTCAGTGCAACTCACTCATATACTATGTACTACACTGTGCGTTTCTTATATTCTAAGTTTTTCAGTGCAACTCACTCATATACTATGTACTACACTGTGCGTTTCTTATATTCTAAGTTTTTCAGTGCAACTCACTCATATACTATGTACTACACTGTGCGTTTCTTATATTCTAAGTTTTTCAGTGCAACTCACTCATATACTATGTACTACACTGTGCGTTTCTTATATTCTAAGTTTTTCAGTGCAACTCACTCATATACTATGTACTACACTGTGCGTTTCTTATATTCTAAGTTTTTCAGTGCAACTCACTCATATACTATGTACTACACTGTGCATTTCTTGTAATACGAGTTTTTCAGTAAATTCTAAGTTTTTCAGTGCAACTCACTCATATACTATGTACTACACTGTGCGTTTCTTATATTCTAAGTTTTTCAGTGCAACTCACTCATATACTATGTACTACACTGTGCGTTTCTTATATTCTAAGTTTTTCAGTGCAACTCACTCATATACTATGTACTACACTGTGCGTTTCTTATATTCTAAGTTTTTCAGTGCAACTCACTCATATACTATGTACTACACTGTGCGTTTCTTATATTCTAAGTTTTTCAGTGCAACTCACTCATATACTATGTACTACACTGTGCGTTTCTTATATTCTAAGTTTTTCAGTGCAACTCACTCATATACTATGTACTACACTGTGCGTTTCTTATATTCTAAGTTTTTCAGTGCAACTCACTCATATACTATGTACTACACTATGCGTTTCTTATATTCTAAGTTTTTCAGTGCAACTCACTCATATACTATGTACTACACTGTGCGTTTCTTATATTCTAAGTTTTTCAGTGCAACTCACTCATATACTATGTACTACACTGTGCGTTTCTTATATTCTAAGTTTTTCAGTGCAACTCAATCATATACTATGTACTACACTGTGTGTTTCTTATATTCTAAGTTTTTCAGTGCAACTCACTCATATACTATGTACTACACTGTGCATTTCGTGTAATGTGGGTTTTTCAGTAAATTCTAAGTTTTTCAGTGCAACTCACTCATATACTATGTACTACACTGTGCGTTTCTTAAATTCTAAGTTTTTCAGTGCAACTCACTCATATACTATGTACTACAATGTGTGTTTCTTATATTCTAAGTTTTTCAGTGCAACTCACTCATATACTATGTACTACACTGTGCGTTTCTTATATTCTAAGTTTTTCAGTGCAACTCACTCATATACTATGTACTACACTGTGCGTTTCTTATATTCTTAGTTTTTCAGTGCAACTCACTCATATACTATGTACTACACTGTGCGTTTCTTATATTCTAAGTTTTTCAGTGCAACTCACTCATATACTATGTACTACACTGTGCCTTTCTTGTAATACGGGTTTTTCAGTAAATTCTAAGTTTTTCAGTGCAACTCACTCATATACTATGTACTACACTGTGAGTTTCTTATATTCTAAGTTTTTCAGTGCAACTCACTCATATACTATGTACTACACTGTGCGTTTCTTATATTCTAAGTTTTTCAGTGCAACTCACTCATATACTATGTACTACACTGTGCGTTTCTTATATTCTAAGTTTTTCAGTGCAACTCACTCATATACTATGTACTACACTGTGCGTTTCTTAAATTCTAAGTTTTTCAGTGCAACTCAATCATATACTATGTACTACACTGTGCGTTTCTTAAATTCTAAGTTTTTCAGTGCAACTCACTCATATACTATGTACTACACTGTGCGTTTCTTATATTCTAAGTTTTTCAGTGCAACTCACTCATATACTATGTACTACACTGTGCGTTTCTTATATTCTAAGTTTTTCAGTGCAACTCACTCATATACTATGTACTACACTGTGCTTTTCGTGTAATGCGGGTTTTTCAGTAAATTCTAAGTTTTACAGTGCAACTCACTCATATACTATGTACTACACTGTGCGTTTCTTATATTCTAAGTTTTTCAGTGCAACTCACTCATATACTATGTACTACACTGTGCGTTTCTTATATTCTAAGTTTTTCAGTGCAACTCACTCATATACTATGTACTACACTGTGCGTTTCTTATATTCTAAGTTTTTCAGTGCAACTCACTCATATACTATGTACTACACTGTGCGTTTCTTATATTCTAAGTTTTTCAGTGCAACTCACTCATATACTATGTACTACACTGTGCGTTTCTTAAATTCTAAGTTTTTCAGTGCAACTCACTCATATACTATGTACTACAATGAGCGTTTCTTATATACTAAGTTTTTCAGTGCAACTCACTCATATACTATGTACTACACTGTGCGTTTCTTATATTCTAAGTTTTTCAGTGCAACTCACTCATATACTATGTACTACACTGTGCGTTTCTTATATTCTAAGTTTTTCAGTGCAACTCACTCATATACTATGTACTACACTGTGCATTTCGTGTAATGTGGGTTTTTCAGTAAATTCTAAGTTTTTCAGTGCAACTCACTCATATACTATGTACTACACTGTGCGTTTCTTATAATCTAAGTTTTTCAGTGCAACTCACTCATATACTATGTACTACACTGTGCGTTTCTTATATTCTAAGTTTTTCAGTGCAACTCACTCATATACTATGTACTACACTGTGCGTTTCTTATATTCTAAGTTTTTCAGTGCAACTCACTCATATACTATGTACTACACTGTGCGTTTCTTATATTCTAAGTTTTTCAGTGCAACTCACTCATATACTATGTACTACACTGTGCATTTCTTGTAATACGGGTTTTTCATTAAATTCTAAGTTTTTCAGTGCAACTCACTCATATACTATGTACTACACTGTGCGTTTCTTATATTCTAAGATTTTCAGTGCAACTCACTCATATACTATGTACTACACTGTGCGTTTCTTATATTCTAAGTTTTTCAGTGCAACTCACTCATATACTATGTACTACACTGTGCGTTTCTTATATTCTAAGTTTTTCAGTGCAACTCACTCATATACTATGTACTACACTGTGCGTTTCTTATATTCTAAGTTTTTCAGTGCAACTCATTCATATACTATGTACTACACTGTGCGTTTCTTATATTCTAAGTTTTTCAGTGCAACTCACTCATATACTATGTACTACACTGTGCATTTCGTGTAATGCGGGTTTTTCAGTAAATTCTAAGTTTTTCAGTGCAACTCACTCATATACTATGTACTACACTGTGCGTTTCTTATATTCTAACTTTTTCAGTGCAACTCAATCATATACTATGTACTACACTGTGCGTTTCTTATATTCTAAGTTTTTCAGTGCAACTCACTCATATACTATGTACTACACTGTGCGTTTATTATATTCTAAGTTTTTCAGTGCAACTCACTCATATACTATGTACTACACTGTGCGTTTCTTATATTCTAAGTTTTTCAGTGCAACTCACTCATATACTATGTATTACACTGTGCGTTTCTTATATTCTAAGTTTTTCAGTGCAACTCACTCATATACTATGTACTACACTGTGCGTTTCTTATATTCTAAGTTTTTCAGTGCAACTCACTCATATACTATGTACTACACTGTGCGTTTTTTATAGTCTAAGTTTTTCAGTGCAACTCACTCATATACTATGTAGTACACTGTGCGTTTCTTATAGTCTAAGTTTTTCAGTGCAACTCACTCATATACTATGTACTACACTGTGCGTTTCTTATATTCTAAGTTTTTCAGTGCAACTCACTCATATACTATGTACTACACTGTGCGTTTCTTATATTCGAAGTTTTTCAGTGCAACTCACTCATATACTATGTACTACACTGTGCGTTTCTTATATTCTAAGTTTTTCAGTGCAACTCACTCATATACTATGTACTACACTGTGCATTTCGTGTAATGTGGGTTTTTCAGTAAATTCTAAGTTTTTCAGTGCAACTCACTCATATACTATGTACTACACTGTGCGTTTCTTATAATCTAAGTTTTTCAGTGCAACTCACTCATATACTATGTACTACACTGTGCGTTTCTTATATTCTAAGTTTTTCAGTGCAACTCACTCATATACTATGTCTACACTGTGCGTTTCTTAAATTCTAAGTTTTTCAGTGCAACTCACTCATATACTATGTACTACACTGTGCGTTTCTTATATTCTAAGTTTTTCAGTGCAACTCACTCATATACTATGTACTACACTGTGCGTTTCTTATATTCTAAGTTTTTCAATGCAACTCACTCATATACTATGTACTACACTGTGCGTTTCTTATATTCTAAGTTTTTCAGTGCAACTCACTCATATAATATATACTTCACTGTGCGTTTCTTATATTCTAAGTTTTTCAGTGCAACTCACTCATATACTATGTACTACACTGTGCGTTTCTTATATTCTAAGTTTTTCAGTGCAACTCACTCATATACTATGTACTACACTGTGCATTTCTTGTAATACGGGTTTTTCAGTAAATTCTAAGTTTTTCAGTGCAACTCACTCATATACTATGTACTACACTGTGCGTTTCTTATATTCTAAGTTTTTCAGTGCAACTCACTCATATACTATGTACTACACTGTGCGTTTCTTATATTCTAAGATTTTCAGTGCAACTCACTCATATACTATGTACTACACTGTGCGTTTCTTATATTCTAAGTTTTTCAGTGCAACTCACTCATATACTATGTACTACACTGTGCGTTTCTTATATTCTAAGTTTTTCAGTGCAACTCATTCATATACTATGTACTACACTGTGCGTTTCTTATATTCTAAGTTTTTCAGTGCAACTCACTCATATACTATGTACTACACTGTGCATTTCGTGTAATGCGGGTTTTTCAGTAAATTCTAAGTTTTTCAGTGCAACTCACTCATATACTATGTACTACACTGTGCGTTTCTTATATTCTAACTTTTTCAGTGCAACTCAATCATATACTATGTACTACACTGTGCGTTTCTTATATTCTAAGTTTTTCAGTGCAACTCACTCATATACTATGTACTACACTGTGCGTTTATTATATTCTAAGTTTTTCAGTGCAACTCACTCATATACTATGTACTACACTGTGCGTTTCTTATATTCTAAGTTTTTCAGTGCAACTCACTCATATACTATGTATTACACTGTGCGTTTCTTATATTCTAAGTTTTTCAGTGCAACTCACTCATATACTATGTACTACACTGTGCGTTTTTTATAGTCTAAGTTTTTCAGTGCAACTCACTCATATACTATGTAGTACACTGTGCGTTTCTTATAGTCTAAGTTTTTCAGTGCAACTCACTCATATACTATGTACTACACTGTGCGTTTCTTATATTCGAAGTTTTTCAGTGCAACTCACTCATATACTATGTACTACACTGTGCGTTTCTTATATTCTAAGTTTTTCAGTGCAACTCACTCATATACTATGTACTACACTGTGCATTTCGTGTAATGTGGGTTTTTCAGTAAATTCTAAGTTTTTCAGTGCAACTCACTCATATACTATGTACTACACTGTGCGTTTCTTATAATCTAAGTTTTTCAGTGCAACTCACTCATATACTATGTACTACACTGTGCGTTTCTTATATTCTAAGTTTTTCAGTGCAACTCACTCATATACTATGTCTACACTGTGCGTTTCTTAAATTCTAAGTTTTTCAGTGCAACTCACTCATATACTATGTACTACACTGTGCGTTTCTTATATTCTAAGTTTTTCAGTGCAACTCACTCATATACTATGTACTACACTGTGCGTTTCTTATATTCTAAGTTTTTCAATGCAACTCACTCATATACTATGTACTACACTGTGCGTTTCTTATATTCTAAGTTTTTCAGTGCAACTCACTCATATAATATATACTTCACTGTGCGTTTCTTATATTCTAAGTTTTTCAGTGCAACTCACTCATATACTATGTACTACACTGTGCGTTTCTTATATTCTAAGTTTTTCAGTGCAACTCACTCATATACTATGTACTACACTGTGCATTTCTTGTAATACGGGTTTTTCAGTAAATTCTAAGTTTTTCAGTGCAACTCACTCATATACTATGTACTACACTGTGCGTTTCTTATATTCTAAGTTTTTCAGTGCAACTCACTCATATACTATGTACTACACTGTGCGTTTCTTATATTCTAAGTTTTTCAGTGCAACTCACTCATATATTATGTACTACACTGTGCGTTTCTTATATTCTAAGTTTTTCAGTGCAACTCACTCATATACTATGTACTACACTGTGCATTTCGTGTAATGCGGGTTTTCCAGTAAATTCTAAGTTTTTCAGTGCAACTCACTCATATACTATGTACTACACTGTGCGTTTCTTATATTCTAAGTTTTTCAGTGCAACTCACTCATATACTATGTACTACACTGTGCGTTTCTTATATTCTAAGTTTTTCAGTGCAACTCACTCATATACTATGTACTACACTGTGCGTTTCTTATATTCTAAGTTTTTCAGTGCAACTCACTCATATACTATGTACTACACTGTGCGTTTCTTATATTCTAAGTTTTTCAGTGCAACTCACTCATATACTATGTACTACACTGTGCGTTTCTTAAATTCTAAGTTTTTCAGTGCAACTCAATCATATACTATGTACTACACTGTGCGTTTCTTAAATTCTAAGTTTTTCAGTGCAACTCACTCATATACTATGTACTACACTGTGCGTTTCTTATATTCTAAGTTTTTCAGTGCAACTCACTCATATACTATGTACTACACTGTGCGTTTCTTATATTCTAAGTTTTTCAGTGCAACTCACTCATATACTATGTACTACACTGTGCGTTTCTTATATTCTAAGTTTTTCAGTGCAACTCACTCATATACTATGTACTACACTATGCGTTTCTTATATTCTAAGTTTTTCAGTGCAACTCACTCATATACTATGTACTACACTGTGCGTTTCTTATATTCTAAGTTTTTCAGTGCAACTCACTCATATACTATGTACTACACTGTGCGTTTCTTATATTCTAAGTTTTTCAGTGCAACTCAATCATATAGTATGTACTACACTGTGCGTTTCTTATATTCTAAGTTTTTCAGTGCAACTCACTCATATACTATGTACTACACTGTGCATTTCGTGTAATGTGGGTTTTTCAGTAAATTCTAAGTTTTTCAGTGCAACTCACTCATATACTATGTACTACACTGTGCGTTTCTTATATTCTAAGTTTTTCAGTGCAACTCACTCATATACTATGTACTACACTGTGCATTTCGTGTAATGTGGGTTTTTCAGTAAATTCTAAGTTTTTCAGTGCAACTCACTCATATACTATGTACTACACTGTGCGTTTCTTATAATCTAAGTTTTTCAGTGCAACTCACTCATATACTATGTACTACACTGTGCGTTTCTTATATTCTAAGTTTTTCAGTGCAACTCACTCATATACTATGTCTACACTGTGCGTTTCTTAAATTCTAAGTTTTTCAGTGCAACTCACTCATATACTATGTACTACACTGTGCGTTTCTTATATTCTAAGTTTTTCAGTGCAACTCACTCATATACTATGTACTACACTGTGCGTTTCTTATATTCTAAGTTTTTCAATGCAACTCACTCATATACTATGTACTACACTGTGCGTTTCTTATATTCTAAGTTTTTCAGTGCAACTCACTCATATAATATATACTTCACTGTGCGTTTCTTATATTCTAAGTTTTTCAGTGCAACTCACTCATATACTATGTACTACACTGTGCGTTTCTTATATTCTAAGTTTTTCAGTGCAACTCACTCATATACTATGTACTACACTGTGCATTTCTTGTAATACGGGTTTTTCAGTAAATTCTAAGTTTTTCAGTGCAACTCACTCATATACTATGTACTACACTGTGCGTTTCTTATATTCTAAGTTTTTCAGTGCAACTCACTCATATACTATGTACTACACTGTGCGTTTCTTATATTCTAAGTTTTTCAGTGCAACTCACTCATATATTATGTACTACACTGTGCGTTTCTTATATTCTAAGTTTTTCAGTGCAACTCACTCATATACTATGTACTACACTGTGCATTTCGTGTAATGCGGGTTTTCCAGTAAATTCTAAGTTTTTCAGTGCAACTCACTCATATACTATGTACTACACTGTGCGTTTCTTATATTCTAAGTTTTTCAGTGCAACTCACTCATATACTATGTACTACACTGTGCGTTTCTTATATTCTAAGTTTTTCAGTGCAACTCACTCATATACTATGTACTACACTGTGCGTTTCTTATATTCTAAGTTTTTCAGTGCAACTCACTCATATACTATGTACTACACTGTGCGTTTCTTATATTCTAAGTTTTTCAGTGCAACTCACTCATATACTATGTACTACACTGTGCGTTTCTTAAATTCTAAGTTTTTCAGTGCAACTCAATCATATACTATGTACTACACTGTGCGTTTCTTAAATTCTAAGTTTTTCAGTGCAACTCACTCATATACTATGTACTACACTGTGCGTTTCTTATATTCTAAGTTTTTCAGTGCAACTCACTCATATACTATGTACTACACTGTGCGTTTCTTATATTCTAAGTTTTTCAGTGCAACTCACTCATATACTATGTACTACACTGTGCGTTTCTTATATTCTAAGTTTTTCAGTGCAACTCACTCATATACTATGTACTACACTATGCGTTTCTTATATTCTAAGTTTTTCAGTGCAACTCACTCATATACTATGTACTACACTGTGCGTTTCTTATATTCTAAGTTTTTCAGTGCAACTCACTCATATACTATGTACTACACTGTGCGTTTCTTATATTCTAAGTTTTTCAGTGCAACTCAATCATATAGTATGTACTACACTGTGCGTTTCTTATATTCTAAGTTTTTCAGTGCAACTCACTCATATACTATGTACTACACTGTGCATTTCGTGTAATGTGGGTTTTTCAGTAAATTCTAAGTTTTTCAGTGCAACTCACTCATATACTATGTACTACACTGTGCGTTTCTTAAATTCTAAGTTTTTCAGTGCAACTCACTCATATACTATGTACTACAATGTGTGTTTCTTATATTCTAAGTTTTTCAGTGCAACTCACTCATATACTATGTACTACACTGTGTGTTTCTTATATTCTAAGTTTTTCAGTGCAACTCACTCATATACTATGTACTACAATGTGTGTTTCTTATATTCTAAGTTTTTCAGTGCAACTCACTCATATACTATGTACTACAATGTGCGTTTCTTAAATTCTAAGTTTTTCAGTGCAACTCAATCATATACTATGTACTACACTGTGCGTTTCTTAAATTCTAAGTTTTTCAGTGCAACTCACTCATATACTATGTACTACACTGTGCGTTTCTTATATTCTAAGTTTTTCAGTGCAACTCACTCATATACTATGTACTACACTGTGCGTTTCTTATATTCTAAGTTTTTCAGTGCAACTCACTCATATACTATGTACTACACTGTGCATTTCTTGTAATACGGGTTTTTCAGTAAATTCTAAGTTTTTCAGTGCAACTCACTCATATACTATGTACTACACTGTGCGTTTCTTATATTCTAAGTTTTTCAGTGCAACTCACTCATATACTATGTACTACACTGTGCGTTTCTTATATTCTAAGATTTTCAGTGCAACTCACTCATATACTATGTACTACACTGTGCGTTTCTTATATTCTAAGTTTTTCAGTGCAACTCACTCATATACTATGTACTACACTGTGCGTTTCTTATATTCTAAGTTTTTCAGTGCAACTCATTCATATACTATGTACTACACTGTGCGTTTCTTATATTCTAAGTTTTTCAGTGCAACTCACTCATATACTATGTACTACACTGTGCATTTCGTGTAATGCGGGTTTTTCAGTAAATTCTAAGTTTTTCAGTGCAACTCACTCATATACTATGTACTACACTGTGCGTTTCTTATATTCTAACTTTTTCAGTGCAACTCAATCATATACTATGTACTACACTGTGCGTTTCTTATATTCTAAGTTTTTCAGTGCAACTCACTCATATACTATGTACTACACTGTGCGTTTATTATATTCTAAGTTTTTCAGTGCAACTCACTCATATACTATGTACTACACTGTGCGTTTCTTATATTCTAAGTTTTTCAGTGCAACTCACTCATATACTATGTATTACACTGTGCGATTCTTATATTCTAAGTTTTTCAGTGCAACTCACTCATATACTATGTACTACACTGTGCGTTTCTTATATTCTAAGTTTTTCAGTGCAACTCACTCATATACTATGTACTACACTGTGCATTTCTTGTAATACGGGTTTTTCAGTAAATTCTAAGTTTTTCAGTGCAACTCACTCATATACTATGTACTACACTGTGCGTTTCTTATATTCTAAGTTTTTCAGTGCAACTCACTCATATACTATGTACTACACTGTGCGTTTCTTATATTCTAAGATTTTCAGTGCAACTCACTCATATACTATGTACTACACTGTGCGTTTCTTATATTCTAAGTTTTTCAGTGCAACTCACTCATATACTATGTACTACACTGTGCGTTTCTTATATTCTAAGTTTTTCAGTGCAACTCATTCATATACTATGTACTACACTGTGCGTTTCTTATATTCTAAGTTTTTCAGTGCAACTCACTCATATACTATGTACTACACTGTGCATTTCGTGTAATGCGGGTTTTTCAGTAAATTCTAAGTTTTTCAGTGCAACTCACTCATATACTATGTACTACACTGTGCGTTTCTTATATTCTAACTTTTTCAGTGCAACTCAATCATATACTATGTACTACACTGTGCGTTTCTTATATTCTAAGTTTTTCAGTGCAACTCACTCATATACTATGTACTACACTGTGCGTTTATTATATTCTAAGTTTTTCAGTGCAACTCACTCATATACTATGTACTACACTGTGCGTTTCTTATATTCTAAGTTTTTCAGTGCAACTCACTCATATACTATGTATTACACTGTGCGTTTCTTATATTCTAAGTTTTTCAGTGCAACTCACTCATATACTATGTACTACACTGTGCGTTTTTTATAGTCTAAGTTTTTCAGTGCAACTCACTCATATACTATGTAGTACACTGTGCGTTTCTTATAGTCTAAGTTTTTCAGTGCAACTCACTCATATACTATGTACTACACTGTGCGTTTCTTATATTCTAAGTTTTTCAGTGCAACTCACTCATATACTATGTACTACACTGTGCGTTTCTTATATTCGAAGTTTTTCAGTGCAACTCACTCATATACTATGTACTACACTGTGCGTTTCTTATATTCTAAGTTTTTCAGTGCAACTCACTCATATACTATGTACTACACTGTGCATTTCGTGTAATGTGGGTTTTTCAGTAAATTCTAAGTTTTTCAGTGCAACTCACTCATATACTATGTACTACACTGTGCGTTTCTTATAATCTAAGTTTTTCAGTGCAACTCACTCATATACTATGTACTACACTGTGCGTTTCTTATATTCTAAGTTTTTCAGTGCAACTCACTCATATACTATGTCTACACTGTGCGTTTCTTAAATTCTAAGTTTTTCAGTGCAACTCACTCATATACTATGTACTACACTGTGCGTTTCTTATATTCTAAGTTTTTCAGTGCAACTCACTCATATACTATGTACTCCACTGTGCGTTTCTTATATTCTAAGTTTTTCAATGCAACTCACTCATATACTATGTACTACACTGTGCGTTTCTTATATTCTAAGTTTTTCAGTGCAACTCACTCATATAATATATACTTCACTGTGCGTTTCTTATATTCTAAGTTTTTCAGTGCAACTCACTCATATACTATGTACTACACTGTGCGTTTCTTATATTCTAAGTTTTTCAGTGCAACTCACTCATATACTATGTACTACACTGTGCATTTCTTGTAATACGGGTTTTTCAGTAAATTCTAAGTTTTTCAGTGCAACTCACTCATATACTATGTACTACACTGTGCGTTTCTTATATTCTAAGTTTTTCAGTGCAACTCACTCATATACTATGTACTACACTGTGCGTTTCTTATATTCTAAGTTTTTCAGTGCAACTCACTCATATATTATGTACTACACTGTGCGTTTCTTATATTCTAAGTTTTTCAGTGCAACTCACTCATATACTATGTACTACACTGTGCATTTCGTGTAATGCGGGTTTTCCAGTAAATTCTAAGTTTTTCAGTGCAACTCACTCATATACTATGTACTACACTGTGCGTTTCTTATATTCTAAGTTTTTCAGTGCAACTCACTCATATACTATGTACTACACTGTGCGTTTCTTATATTCTAAGTTTTTCAGTGCAACTCACTCATATACTATGTACTACACTGTGCGTTTCTTATATTCTAAGTTTTTCAGTGCAACTCACTCATATACTATGTACTACACTGTGCGTTTCTTATATTCTAAGTTTTTCAGTGCAACTCACTCATATACTATGTACTACACTGTGCGTTTCTTAAATTCTAAGTTTTTCAGTGCAACTCAATCATATACTATGTACTACACTGTGCGTTTCTTAAATTCTAAGTTTTTCAGTGCAACTCACTCATATACTATGTACTACACTGTGCGTTTCTTATATTCTAAGTTTTTCAGTGCAACTCACTCATATACTATGTACTACACTGTGCGTTTCTTATATTCTAAGTTTTTCAGTGCAACTCACTCATATACTATGTACTACACTGTGCGTTTCTTATATTCTAAGTTTTTCAGTGCAACTCACTCATATACTATGTACTACACTGTGCGTTTCTTATATTCTAAGTTTTTCAGTGCAACTCACTCATATACTATGTACTACACTGTGCGTTTCTTATATTCTAAGTTTTTCAGTGCAACTCAATCATATACTATGTACTACACTGTGCGTTTCTTATATTCTAAGTTTTTCAGTGCAACTCACTCATATACTATGTACTACACTGTGCATTTCGTGTAATGTGGGTTTTTCAGTAAATTTTAAGTTTTTCAGTGCAACTCACTCATATACTATGTACTACACTGTGCGTTTCTTAAATTCTAAGTTTTTCAGTGCAACTCACTCATATACTATGTACTACAATGTGTGTTTCTTATATTCTAAGTTTTTCAGTGCAACTCACTCATATACTATGTACTACACTGTGTGTTTCTTATATTCTAAGTTTTTCAGTGCAACTCACTCATATACTATGTACTACAATGTGTGTTTCTTATATTCTAAGTTTTTCAGTGCAACTCACTCATATACTATGTACTACACTGTGCGTTTCTTAAATTCTAAGTTTTTCAGTGCAACTCAATCATATACTATGTACTACACTGTGCGTTTCTTAAATTCTAAGTTTTTCAGTGCAACTCACTCATATACTATGTACTACACTGTGCGTTTCTTATATTCTAAGTTTTTCAGTGCAACTCACTCATATACTATGTACTACACTGTGCGTTTCTTATATTCTAAGTTTTTCAGTGCAACTCACTCATATACTATGTACTACACTGTGCTTTTCGTGTAATGCGGGTTTTTCAGTAAATTCTAAGTTTTACAGTGCAACTCACTCATATACTATGTACTACACTGTGCGTTTCTTATATTCTAAGTTTTTCATTGCAACTCACTCATATACTATGTACTACACTGTGCGTTTCTTATATTCTAAGTTTTTCAGTGCAACTCACTCATATACTATGTACTACACTGTGCGTTTCTTATATTCTAAGTTTTTCAGTGCAACTCACTCATATACTATGTACTACACTGTGCGTTTCTTATATTCTAAGTTTTTCAGTGCAACTCACTCATATACTATGTACTACACTGTGCGTTTCTTAAATTCTAAGTTTTTCAGTGCAACTCACTCATATACTATGTACTACAATGTGTGTTTCTTATATTCTAAGTTTTTCAGTGCAACTCACTCATATACTATGTACTACACTGTGCGTTTCTTAAATTCTAAGTTTTTCAGTGCAACTCACTCATATACTATGTACTACAATGTGTGTTTCTTATATTCTAAGTTTTTCAGTGCAACTCACTCATATACTATGTACTACACTGTGCGTTTCTTAAATTCTAAGTTTTTCAGTGCAACTCAATCATATACTATGTACTACACTGTGCGTTTCTTAAATTCTAAGTTTTTCAGTGCTACTCACTCATATACTATGTACTACACTGTGCGTTTCTTATATTCTAAGTTTTTCAGTGCAACTCACTCATATACTATGTACTACACTGTGCGTTTCTTATATTCTAAGTTTTTCAGTGCAACTCACTCATATACTATGTACTACACTGTGCTTTTCGTGTAATGCGGGTTTTTCAGTAAATTCTAAGTTTTACAGTGCAACTCACTCATATACTATGTACTACACTGTGCGTTTCTTATATTCTAAGTTTTTCAGTGCAACTCACTCATATACTATGTACTACACTGTGCGTTTCTTATATTCTAAGTTTTTCAGTGCAACTCACTCATATACTATGTACTACACTGTGCGTTTCTTATATTCTAAGTTTTTCAGTGCAACTCACTCATATACTATGTACTACACTGTGCGTTTCTTATATTCTAAGTTTTTCAGTGCAACTCACTCATATACTATGTACTACACTGTGCGTTTCTTAAATTCTAAGTTTTTCAGTGCAACTCACTCATATACTATGTACTACAATGAGCGTTTCTTATATACTAAGTTTTTCAGTGCAACTCACTCATATACTATGTACTACACTGTGCGTTTCTTATATTCTAAGTTTTTCAGTGCAACTCACTCATATACTATGTACTACACTGTGCGTTTCTTATATTCTAAGTTTTTCAGTGCAACTCACTCATATACTATGTACTACACTGTGCATTTCGTGTAATGTGGGTTTTTCAGTAAATTCTAAGTTTTTCAGTGCAACTCACTCATATACTATGTACTACACTGTGCGTTTCTTATAATCTAAGTTTTTCAGTGCAACTCACTCATATACTATGTACTACACTGTGCGTTTCTTATATTCTAAGTTTTTCAGTGCAACTCACTCATATACTATGTACTACACTGTGCGTTTCTTATATTCTAAGTTTTTCAGTGCAACTCACTCATATACTATGTACTACACTGTGCGTTTCTTATATTCTAAGTTTTTCAGTGCAACTCACTCATATACTATGTACTACACTGTGCATTTCGTGTAATGCGGGTTTTCCAGTAAATTCTAAGTTTTTCAGTGCAACTCACTCATATACTATGTACTACACTGTGCGTTTCTTATATTCTAAGTTTTTCAGTGCAACTCACTCATATACTATGTACTACACTGTGCGTTTCTTATATTCTAAGTTTTTCAGTGCAACTCACTCATATACTATGTACTACACTGTGCGTTTCTTATATTCTAAGTTTTTCAGTGCAACTCACTCATATACTATGTACTACACTGTGCGTTTCTTATATTCTAAGTTTTTCAGTGCAACTCACTCATATACTATGTACTACACTGTGCGTTTCTTAAATTCTAAGTTTTTCAGTGCAACTCAATCATATACTATGTACTACACTGTGCGTTTCTTAAATTCTAAGTTTTTCAGTGCAACTCACTCATATACTATGTACTACACTGTGCGTTTCTTATATTCTAAGTTTTTCAGTGCAACTCACTCATATACTATGTACTACACTGTGCGTTTCTTATATTCTAAGTTTTTCAGTGCAACTCACTCATATACTATGTACTACACTGTGCGTTTCTTATATTCTAAGTTTTTCAGTGCAACTCACTCATATACTATGTACTACACTGTGCGTTTCTTATATTCTAAGTTTTTCAGTGCAACTCACTCATATACTATGTACTACACTGTGCGTTTCTTATATTCTAAGTTTTTCAGTGCAACTCACTCATATACTATGTACTACACTGTGCGTTTCTTATATTCTAAGTTTTTCAGTGCAACTCAATCATATACTATGTACTACACTGTGCGTTTCTTATATTCTAAGTTTTTCAGTGCAACTCACTCATATACTATGTACTACACTGTGCATTTCGTGTAATGTGGGTTTTTCAGTAAATTCTAAGTTTTTCAGTGCAACTCACTCATATACTATGTACTACACTGTGCGTTTCTTAAATTCTAAGTTTTTCAGTGCAACTCACTCATATACTATGTACTACAATGTGTGTTTCTTATATTCTATGTTTTTCAGTGCAACTCACTCATATACTATGTACTACACTGTGTGTTTCTTATATTCTAAGTTTTTCAGTGCAACTCACTCATATACAATGTACTACAATGTGTGTTTCTTATATTCTAAGTTTTTCAGTGCAACTCACTCATATACTATGTACTACACTGTGCGTTTCTTAAATTCTAAGTTTTTCAGTGCAACTCAATCATATACTATGTACTACACTGTGCGTTTCTTAAATTCTAAGTTTTTCAGTGCAACTCACTCATATACTATGTACTACACTGTGCGTTTCTTATATTCTAAGTTTTTCAGTGCAACTCACTCATATACTATGTACTACACTGTGCGTTTCTTATATTCTAAGTTTTTCAGTGCAACTCACTCATATACTATGTACTACACTGTGCTTTTCGTGTAATGCGGGTTTTTCAGTAAATTCTAAGTTTTACAGTGCAACTCACTCATATACTATGTACTACACTGTGCGTTTCTTATATTCTAAGTTTTTCATTGCAACTCACTCATATACTATGTACTACACTGTGCGTTTCTTATATTCTAAGTTTTTCAGTGCAACTCACTCATATACTATGTACTACACTGTGCGTTTCTTATATTCTAAGTTTTTCAGTGCAACTCACTCATATACTATGTACTACACTGTGCGTTTCTTATATTCTAAGTTTTTCAGTGCAACTCACTCATATACTATGTACTACACTGTGCGTTTCTTAAATTCTAAGTTTTTCAGTGCAACTCACTCATATACTATGTACTACAATGTGTGTTTCTTATATTCTAAGTTTTTCAGTGCAACTCACTCATATACTATGTACTACACTGTGCGTTTCTTAAATTCTAAGTTTTTCAGTGCAACTCACTCATATACTATGTACTACAATGTGTGTTTCTTATATTCTAAGTTTTTCAGTGCAACTCACTCATATACTATGTACTACACTGTGCGTTTCTTAAATTCTAAGTTTTTCAGTGCAACTCAATCATATACTATGTACTACACTGTGCGTTTCTTAAATTCTAAGTTTTTCAGTGCAACTCACTCATATACTATGTACTACACTGTGCGTTTCTTATATTCTAAGTTTTTCAGTGCAACTCACTCATATACTATGTACTACACTGTGCGTTTCTTATATTCTAAGTTTTTCAGTGCAACTCACTCATATACTATGTACTACACTGTGCTTTTCGTGTAATGCGGGTTTTTCAGTAAATTCTAAGTTTTACAGTGCAACTCACTCATATACTATGTACTACACTGTGCGTTTCTTATATTCTAAGTTTTTCAGTGCAACTCACTCATATACTATGTACTACACTGTGCGTTTCTTATATTCTAAGTTTTTCAGTGCAACTCACTCATATACTATGTACTACACTGTGCGTTTCTTATATTCTAAGTTTTTCAGTGCAACTCACTCATATACTATGTACTACACTGTGCGTTTCTTATATTCTAAGTTTTTCAGTGCAACTCACTCATATACTATGTACTACACTGTGCGTTTCTTAAATTCTAAGTTTTTCAGTGCAACTCACTCATATACTATGTACTACAATGAGCGTTTCTTATATACTAAGTTTTTCAGTGCAACTCACTCATATACTATGTACTACACTGTGCGTTTCTTATATTCTAAGTTTTTCAGTGCAACTCACTCATATACTATGTACTACACTGTGCGTTTCTTATATTCTAAGTTTTTCAGTGCAACTCACTCATATACTATGTACTACACTGTGCATTTCGTGTAATGTGGGTTTTTCAGTAAATTCTAAGTTTTTCAGTGCAACTCACTCATATACTATGTACTACACTGTGCGTTTCTTATAATCTAAGTTTTTCAGTGCAACTCACTCATATACTATGTACTACACTGTGCGTTTCTTATATTCTAAGTTTTTCAGTGCAACTCACTCATATACTATGTACTACACTGTGCGTTTCTTATATTCTAAGTTTTTCAGTGCAACTCACTCATATACTATGTACTACACTGTGCGTTTCTTATATTCTAAGTTTTTCAGTGCAACTCACTCATATACTATATACTTCACTGTGCGTTTCTTATATTCTAAGTTTTTCAGTGCAACTCACTCTTATACTATGTACTACACTGTGTGTTTCTTATATTCTAAGTTTTTCAGTGCAACTCACTCATATACTATGTACTACACTGTGCATTTCTTGTAATACGGGTTTTTCATTAAATTCTAAGTTTTTCAGTGCAACTCACTCATATACTATGTACTACACTGTGCGTTTCTTATATTCTAAGATTTTCAGTGCAACTCACTCATATACTATGTACTACACTGTGCGTTTCTTATATTCTAAGTTTTTCAGTGCAACTCACTCATATACTATGTACTACACTGTGCGTTTCTTATATTCTAAGTTTTTCAGTGCAACTCACTCATATACTATGTACTACACTGTGCGTTTCTTATATTCTAAGTTTTTCAGTGCAACTCATTCATATACTATGTACTACACTGTGCGTTTCTTATATTCTAAGTTTTTCAGTGCAACTCACTCATATACTATGTACTACACTGTGCATTTCGTGTAATGCGGGTTTTTCAGTAAATTCTAAGTTTTTCAGTGCAACTCACTCATATACTATGTACTACACTGTGCGTTTCTTATATTCTAACTTTTTCAGTGCAACTCAATCATATACTATGTACTACACTGTGCGTTTCTTATATTCTAAGTTTTTCAGTGCAACTCACTCATATACTATGTACTACACTGTGCGTTTATTATATTCTAAGTTTTTCAGTGCAACTCACTCATATACTATGTACTACACTGTGTGTTTCTTATATTCTAAGTTTTTCAGTGCAACTCACTCATATACTATGTATTACACTGTGCGTTTCTTATATTCTAAGTTTTTCAGTGCAACTCACTCATATACTATGTACTACACTGTGCGTTTCTTATATTCTAAGTTTTTCAGTGCAACTCACTCATATACTATGTACTACACTGTGCGTTTTTTATAGTCTAAGTTTTTCAGTGCAACTCACTCATATACTATGTAGTACACTGTGCGTTTCTTATAGTCTAAGTTTTTCAGTGCAACTCACTCATATACTATGTACTACACTGTGCGTTTCTTATATTCTAAGTTCTTCAGTGCAACTCACTCATATACTATGTACTACACTGTGCGTTTCTTATATTCGAAGTTTTTCAGTGCAACTCACTCATATACTATGTACTACACTGTGCGTTTCTTATATTCTAAGTTTTTCAGTGCAACTCACTCATATACTATGTACTACACTGTGCATTTCGTGTAATGTGGGTTTTTCAGTAAATTCTAAGTTTTTCAGTGCAACTCACTCATATACTATGTACTACACTGTGCGTTTCTTATAATCTAAGTTTTTCAGTGCAACTCACTCATATACTATGTACTACACTGTGCGTTTCTTATATTCTAAGTTTTTCAGTGCAACTCACTCATATACTATGTCTACACTGTGCGTTTCTTAAATTCTAAGTTTTTCAGTGCAACTCACTCATATACTATGTACTACACTGTGCGTTTCTTATATTCTAAGTTTTTCAGTGCAACTCACTCATATACTATGTACTACACTGTGCGTTTCTTATATTCTAAGTTTTTCAATGCAACTCACTCATATACTATGTACTACACTGTGCGTTTCTTATATTCTAAGTTTTTCAGTGCAACTCACTCATATAATATATACTTCACTGTGCGTTTCTTATATTCTAAGTTTTTCAGTGCAACTCACTCATATACTATGTACTACACTGTGCGTTTCTTATATTCTAAGTTTTTCAGTGCAACTCACTCATATACTATGTACTACACTGTGCATTTCTTGTAATACGGGTTTTTCAGTAAATTCTAAGTTTTTCAGTGCAACTCACTCATATACTATGTACTACACTGTGCGTTTCTTATATTCTAAGTTTTTCAGTGCAACTCACTCATATACTATGTACTACACTGTGCGTTTCTTATATTCTAAGTTTTTCAGTGCAACTCACTCATATACTATGTACTACACTGTGCGTTTCTTATATTCTAAGTTTTTCAGTGCAACTCACTCATATACTATGTACTACACTGTGCATTTCTTGTAATACGGGTTTTTCAGTAAATTCTAAGTTTTTCAGTGCAACTCACTCATATACTATGTACTACACTGTGCGTTTCTTATATTCTAAGTTTTTCAGTGCAACTCACTCATATACTATGTACTACACTGTGCGTTTCTTATATTCTAAGTTTTTCAGTGCAACTCACTCATATACTATGTACTACACTGCGCGTTTCTTATATTCTAAGTTTTTCAGTGCAACTCACTCATATACTATGTACTACACTGTGCGTTTCTTATATTCTAAGTTTTTCAGTGCAACTCACTCATATACTATGTACTACACTGTGCGTTTCTTATATTCTAAGTTTTTCAGTGCAACTCACTCATATACTATGTACTACACTGTGCGTTTCTTATATTCTAAGTTTTTCAGTGCAACTCATTCATATACTATGTACTACACTGTGCGTTTCTTATATTCTAAGTTTTTCAGTGCAACTCACTCATATACTATGTACTACACTGTGCATTTCGTGTAATGCGGGTTTTTCAGTAAATTCTAAGTTTTTCAGTGCAACTCACTCATATACTATGTACTACACTGTGCGTTTCTTATATTCTAACTTTTTCAGTGCAACTCAATCATATACTATGTACTACACTGTGCGTTTCTTATATTCTAAGTTTTTCAGTGCAACTCACTCATATACTATGTACTACACTGTGCGTTTATTATATTCTAAGTTTTTCAGTGCAACTCACTCATATACTATGTACTACACTGTGTGTTTCTTATATTCTAAGTTTTTCAGTGCAACTCACTCATATACTATGTATTACACTGTGCGTTTCTTATATTCTAAGTTTTTCAGTGCAACTCACTCATATACTATGTACTACACTGTGCGTTTCTTATATTCTAAGTTTTTCAGTGCAACTCACTCATATACTATGTACTACACTGTGCGTTTTTTATAGTCTAAGTTTTTCAGTGCAACTCACTCATATACTATGTAGTACACTGTGCGTTTCTTATAGTCTAAGTTTTTCAGTGCAACTCACTCATATACTATGTACTACACTGTGCGTTTCTTATATTCTAAGTTCTTCAGTGCAACTCACTCATATACTATGTACTACACTGTGCGTTTCTTATATTCGAAGTTTTTCAGTGCAACTCACTCATATACTATGTACTACACTGTGCGTTTCTTATATTCTAAGTTTTTCAGTGCAACTCACTCATATACTATGTACTACACTGTGCATTTCGTGTAATGTGGGTTTTTCAGTAAATTCTAAGTTTTTCAGTGCAACTCACTCATATACTATGTACTACACTGTGCGTTTCTTATAATCTAAGTTTTTCAGTGCAACTCACTCATATACTATGTACTACACTGTGCGTTTCTTATATTCTAAGTTTTTCAGTGCAACTCACTCATATACTATGTCTACACTGTGCGTTTCTTAAATTCTAAGTTTTTCAGTGCAACTCACTCATATACTATGTACTACACTGTGCGTTTCTTATATTCTAAGTTTTTCAGTGCAACTCACTCATATACTATGTACTACACTGTGCGTTTCTTATATTCTAAGTTTTTCAATGCAACTCACTCATATACTATGTACTACACTGTGCGTTTCTTATATTCTAAGTTTTTCAGTGCAACTCACTCATATAATATATACTTCACTGTGCGTTTCTTATATTCTAAGTTTTTCAGTGCAACTCACTCATATACTATGTACTACACTGTGCGTTTCTTATATTCTAAGTTTTTCAGTGCAACTCACTCATATACTATGTACTACACTGTGCATTTCTTGTAATACGGGTTTTTCAGTAAATTCTAAGTTTTTCAGTGCAACTCACTCATATACTATGTACTACACTGTGCGTTTCTTATATTCTAAGTTTTTCAGTGCAACTCACTCATATACTATGTACTACACTGTGCGTTTCTTATATTCTAAGTTTTTCAGTGCAACTCACTCATATACTATGTACTACACTGTGCGTTTCTTATATTCTAAGTTTTTCAGTGCAACTCACTCATATACTATGTACTACACTGTGCGTTTCTTATATTCTAAGTTTTTCAGTGCAACTCACTCATATACTATGTACTACACTGTGCGTTTCTTATATTCTAAGTTTTTCAGTGCAACTCACTCATATACTATGTACTACACTGTGCGTTTCTTATATTCTAAGTTTTTCAGTGCAACTCACTCATATACTATGTACTACACTGTGCGTTTCTTAAATTCTAAGTTTTTCAGTGCAACTCACTCATATACTATGTACTACAATGAGCGTTTCTTATATACTAAGTTTTTCAGTGCAACTCACTCATATACTATGTACTACACTGTGCGTTTCTTATATTCTAAGTTTTTCAGTGCAACTCACTCATATACTATGTACTACACTGTGCGTTTCTTATATTCTAAGTTTTTCAGTGCAACTCACTCATATACTATATACTTCACTGTGCGTTTCTTATATTCTAAGTTTTTCAGTGCAACTCACTCATATACTATGTACTACACTGTGAGTTTCTTGTAATACGGGTTTTTCAGTAAATTCTAAGTTTTTCAGTGCAACTCACTCATATACTATGTACTACACTGTGCATTTCTTGTAATACGGGTTTTTCAGTAAATTCTAAGTTTTTCAGTGCAACTCACTCATATACTATGTACTACACTGTGCGTTTCTTATATTCTAAGTTTTTCAGTGCAACTCAATCATATACTATGTACTACACTGTGCGTTTCTTATATTCTAAGTTTTTCAGTGCAACTCACTCATATACTATGTACTACACTGTGAATTTCGTGTAATGTGGGTTTTTCAGTAAATTCTAAGTTTTTCAGTGCAACTCACTCATATACTATGTACTACACTGTGCGTTTCTTAAATTCTAAGTTTTTCAGTGCAACTCACTCATATACTATGTACTACAATGTGTGTTTCTTATATTCTAAGTTTTTCAGTGCAACTCACTCATATACTATGTACTACACTGTGCGTTTCTTATATTCTAAGTTTTTCAGTGCAACTCACTCATATACTATATACTTCACTGTGCGTTTCTTATATTCTAAGTTTTTCAGTGCAACTCACTCATATACTATGTACTACACTGTGCGTTTCTTATATTCTAAGTTTTTCAGTGCAACTCACTCATATACTATGTACTACACTGTGCATTTCTTGTAATACGGGTTTTTCAGTAAATTCTAAGTTTTTCAGTGCAACTCACTCATATACTATGTACTACACTGTGCGTTTCTTATATTCTAAGTTTTTCAGTGCAACTCACTCATATACTATGTACTACACTGTGCGTTTCTTATATTCTAAGTTTTTCAGTGCAACTCACTCATATACTATGTACTACACTGTGCGTTTCTTATATTCTAAGTTTTTCAGTGCAACTCACTCATATACTATGTACTACACTGTGCGTTTCTTATATTCTAAGTTTTTCAGTGCAACTCACTCATATACTATGTACTACACTGTGCGTTTCTTATATTCTAAGTTTTTCAGTGCAACTCACTCATATACTATGTACTACACTGTGCATTTCGTGTAATGCGGGTTTTTCAGTAAATTCTAAGTTTTTCAGTGCAACTCACTCATATACTATGTACTACACTGTGCGTTTCTTATATTCTAACTTTTTCAGTGCAACTCAATCATATACTATGTACTACACTGTGCGTTTCTAATATTCTAAGTTTTTCAGTGCAACTCACTCATATACTATGTACTACACTGTGCGTTTATTATATTCTAAGTTTTTCAGTGCAACTCACTCATATACTATGTACTACACTGTGCGTTTCTTATATTCTAAGTTTTTCAGTGCAACTCACTCATATACTATGTACTACACTGTGCGTTTCTTATATTCTAAGTTTTTCAGTGCAACTCACTCATATACTATGTACTACACTGTGCGTTTCTTAAATTCTAAGTTTTTCAGTGCAACTCACTCATATACTATGTACTACAATGAGCGTTTCTTATATACTAAGTTTTTCAGTGCAACTCACTCATATACTATGTACTACACTGTGCGTTTCTTATATTCTAAGTTTTTCAGTGCAACTCACTCATATACTATGTACTACACTGTGCGTTTCTTATATTCTAAGTTTTTCAGTGCAACTCACTCATATACTATATACTTCACTGTGCGTTTCTTATATTCTAAGTTTTTCAGTGCAACTCACTCATATACTATGTACTACACTGTGCGTTTCTTATATTCTAAGTTTTTCAGTGCAACTCACTCATATACTATGTACTACACTGTGCATTTCTTGTAATACGGGTTTTTCAGTAAATTCTAAGTTTTTCAGTGCAACTCATTCATATACTATGTACTACACTGTGCGTTTCTTATATTCTAAGTTTTTCAGTGCAACTCAATCATATACTATGTACTACACTGTGCGTTTCTTATATTCTAAGTTTTTCAGTGCAACTCACTCATATACTATGTACTACACTGTGAATTTCGTGTAATGTGGGTTTTTCAGTAAATTCTAAGTTTTTCAGTGCAACTCACTCATATACTATGTACTACACTGTGCGTTTCTTAAATTCTAAGTTTTTCAGTGCAACTCACTCATATACTATGTACTACAATGTGTGTTTCTTATATTCTAAGTTTTTCAGTGCAACTCACTCATATACTATGTACTACACTGTGCGTTTCTTATATTCTAAGTTTTTCAGTGCAACTCACTCATATACTATATACTTCACTGTGCGTTTCTTATATTCTAAGTTTTTCAGTGCAACTCACTCATATACTATGTACTACACTGTGCGTTTCTTATATTCTAAGTTTTTCAGTGCAACTCACTCATATACTATGTACTACACTGTGCATTTCTTGTAATACGGGTTTTTCAGTAAATTCTAAGTTTTTCAGTGCAACGCACTCATATACTATGTACTACACTGTGCGTTTCTTATATTCTAAGTTTTTCAGTGCAACTCACTCATATACTATGTACTACACTGTGCGTTTCTTATATTCTAAGTTTTTCAGTGCAACTCACTCATATACTATGTACTACACTGTGCGTTTCTTATATTCTAAGTTTTTCAGTGCAACTCACTCATATACTATGTACTACACTGTACGTTTCTCATATTCTAAGTTTTTCAGTGCAACTCACTCATATACTATGTACTACACTGTGCGTTTCTTATATTCTAAGTTTTTCAGTGCAACTCACTCATATACTATGTACTACACTGTGCATTTCGTGTAATGCGGGTTTTTCAGTAAATTCTAAGTTTTTCAGTGCAACTCACTCATATACTATGTACTACACTGTGCGTTTCTTATATTCTAACTTTTTCAGTGCAACTCAATCATATACTATGTACTACACTGTGCGTTTCTTATATTCTAAGTTTTTCAGTGCAACTCACTCATATACTATGTACTACACTGTGCGTTTATTATATTCTAAGTTTTTCAGTGCAACTCACTCATATACTATGTACTACACTGTGCGTTTCTTATATTCTAAGTTTTTCAGTGCAACTCACTCATATACTATGTACTACACTGTGCGTTTCTTATATTCTAAGTTTTTCAGTGCAACTCACTCATATACTATGTACTACACTGTGCGTTTCTTATATTCTAAGTTTTTCAGTGAAACTCACTCATATACTATGTACTACACTGTGCGTTTTTTATAGTCTAAGTTTTTCAGTGCAACTCACTCATATACTATGTACTACACTGTGCGTTTCTTATAGTCTAAGTTTTTCAGTGCAACTCACTCATATACTATGTACTACACTGTGCGTTTCTTATATTCTAAGTTTTTCAGTGCAACTCACTCATATACTATGTACTACACTGTGCGTTTCTTATATTCGAAGTTTTTCAGTGCAACTCACTCATATACTATGTACTACACTGTGCGTTTCTTATATTCTAAGTTTTTCAGTGCAACTCACTCATATACTATGTACTACACTGTGCATTTCGTGTAATGTGGGTTTTTCAGTAAATTCTAAGTTTTTCAGTGCAACTCACTCATATACTATGTACTACACTGTGCGTTTCTTATAATCTAAGTTTTTCAGTGCAACTCACTCATATACTATGTACTACACTGTGCGTTTCTTATATTCTAAGTTTTTCAGTGCAACTCACTCATATACTATATACTTCACTGTGCGTTTCTTATATTCTAAGTTTTTCAGTGCAACTCACTCATATACTATGTACTACACTGTGCGTTTCTTATATTCTAAGTTTTTCAGTGCAACTCACTCATATACTATGTACTACACTGTGCATTTCTTGTAATACGGGTTTTTCAGTAAATTCTAAGTTTTTCAGTGCAACTCACTCATATACTATGTACTACACTGTGCGTTTCTTATATTCTAAGTTTTTCAGTGCAACTCACTCATATACTATGTACTACACTGTGCGTTTCTTATATTCTAAGTTTTTCAGTGCAACTCACTCATATACTATGTACTACACTGTGCGTTTCTTATATTCTAAGTTTTTCAGTGCAACTCACTCATATACTATGTACTACACTGTGCGTTTCTTATATTCTAAGTTTTTCAGTGCAACTCACTCATATACTATGTACTACACTGTGCGTTTCTTATATTCTAAGTTTTTCAGTGCAACTCACTCATATACTATGTACTACACTGTGCGTTTCTTATATTCTAAGTTTTTCAGTGCAACTCACTCATATACTATGTACTACACTGTGCGTTTCTTAAATTCTAAGTTTTTCAGTGCAACTCACTCATATACTATGTACTACAATGAGCGTTTCTTATATACTAAGTTTTTCAGTGCAACTCACTCATATACTATGTACTACACTGTGCGTTTCTTATATTCTAAGTTTTTCAGTGCAACTCACTCATATACTATGTACTACACTGTGCGTTTCTTATATTCTAAGTTTTTCAGTGCAACTCACTCATATACTATGTACTACACTGTGCATTTCGTGTAATGTGGGTTTTTCAGTAAATTCTAAGTTTTTCAGTGCAACTCACTCATATACTATGTACCTCACTGTGCGTTTCTTATAATCTAAGTTTTTCAGTGCAACTCACTCATATACTATGTACTACACTGTGCGTTTCTTATATTCTAAGTTTTTCAGTGCAACTCACTCATTTACTATGTCTACACTGTGCGTTTCTTAAATTCTAAGTTTTTCAGTGCAACTCACTCATATACTATGTACTACACTGTGCGTTTCTTATATTCTAAGTTTTTCAGTGCAACTCACTCATATACTAAGTACTACACTGTGCGTTTCTTATATTCTAAGTTTTTCAGTGCAACTCACTCATATACTATGTACTACACTGTGCGTTTCTTATATTCTAAGTTTTTCAGTGCAACTCACTCATATATTATGTACTACACTGTGCGTTTCTTATATTCTAAGTTTTTCAGTGCAACTCACTCATATACTATGTACTACACTGTGCATTTCGTGTAATGCGGGTTTTCCAGTAAATTCTAAGTTTTTCAGTGCAACTCACTCATATACTATGTTCTACACTGTGCGTTTCTTATATTCTAAGTTTTTCAGTGCAACTCACTCATATACTATGTACTACACTGTGCGTTTCTTATATTCTAAGTTTTTCAGTGCAACTCACTCATATACTATGTACTACACTGTGCGTTTCTTATATTCTAAGTTTTTCAGTGCAACTCACTCATATACTATGTACTACACTGTGCGTTTCTTATATTCTAAGTTTTTCAGTGCAACTCACTCATATACTATGTACTACACTGTGCGTTTCTTATATTCTAAGTTTTTCAGTGAAACTCACTCATATACTATGTACTACACTGTGCGTTTTTTATAGTCTAAGTTTTTCAGTGCAACTCACTCATATACTATGTACTACACTGTGCGTTTCTTATAGTCTAAGTTTTTCAGTGCAACTCACTCATATACTATGTACTACACTGTGCGTTTCTTATATTCTAAGTTTTTCAGTGCAACTCACTCATATACTATGTACTACACTGTGCGTTTCTTATATTCGAAGTTTTTCAGTGCAACTCACTCATATACTATGTACTACACTGTGCGTTTCTTATATTCTAAGTTTTTCAGTGCAACTCACTCATATACTATGTACTACACTGTGCATTTCGTGTAATGTGGGTTTTTCAGTAAATTCTAAGTTTTTCAGTGCAACTCACTCATATACTATGTACTACACTGTGCGTTTCTTATAATCTAAGTTTTTCAGTGCAACTCACTCATATACTATGTACTACACTGTGCGTTTCTTATATTCTAAGTTTTTCAGTGCAACTCACTCATATACTATATACTTCACTGTGCGTTTCTTATATTCTAAGTTTTTCAGTGCAACTCACTCATATACTATGTACTACACTGTGCGTTTCTTATATTCTAAGTTTTTCAGTGCAACTCACTCATATACTATGTACTACACTGTGCATTTCTTGTAATACGGGTTTTTCAGTAAATTCTAAGTTTTTCAGTGCAACTCACTCATATACTATGTACTACACTGTGCGTTTCTTATATTCTAAGTTTTTCAGTGCAACTCACTCATATACTATGTACTACACTGTGCGTTTCTTATATTCTAAGTTTTTCAGTGCAACTCACTCATATACTATGTACTACACTGTGCGTTTCTTATATTCTAAGTTTTTCAGTGCAACTCACTCATATACTATGTACTACACTGTGCGTTTCTTATATTCTAAGTTTTTCAGTGCAACTCACTCATATACTATGTACTACACTGTGCGTTTCTTATATTCTAAGTTTTTCAGTGCAACTCACTCATATACTATGTACTACACTGTGCGTTTCTTATATTCTAAGTTTTTCAGTGCAACTCACTCATATACTATGTACTACACTGTGCGTTTCTTAAATTCTAAGTTTTTCAGTGCAACTCACTCATATACTATGTACTACAATGAGCGTTTCTTATATACTAAGTTTTTCAGTGCAACTCACTCATATACTATGTACTACACTGTGCGTTTCTTATATTCTAAGTTTTTCAGTGCAACTCACTCATATACTATGTACTACACTGTGCGTTTCTTATATTCTAAGTTTTTCAGTGCAACTCACTCATATACTATGTACTACACTGTGCATTTCGTGTAATGTGGGTTTTTCAGTAAATTCTAAGTTTTTCAGTGCAACTCACTCATATACTATGTACCTCACTGTGCGTTTCTTATAATCTAAGTTTTTCAGTGCAACTCACTCATATACTATGTACTACACTGTGCGTTTCTTATATTCTAAGTTTTTCAGTGCAACTCACTCATATACTATGTCTACACTGTGCGTTTCTTAAATTCTAAGTTTTTCAGTGCAACTCACTCATATACTATGTACTACACTGTGCGTTTCTTATATTCTAAGTTTTTCAGTGCAACTCACTCATATACTAAGTACTACACTGTGCGTTTCTTATATTCTAAGTTTTTCAGTGCAACTCACTCATATACTATGTACTACACTGTGCGTTTCTTATATTCTAAGTTTTTCAGTGCAACTCACTCATATATTATGTACTACACTGTGCGTTTCTTATATTCTAAGTTTTTCAGTGCAACTCACTCATATACTATGTACTACACTGTGCATTTCGTGTAATGCGGGTTTTCCAGTAAATTCTAAGTTTTTCAGTGCAACTCACTCATATACTATGTTCTACACTGTGCGTTTCTTATATTCTAAGTTTTTCAGTGCAACTCACTCATATACTATGTACTACACTGTGCGTTTCTTATATTCTAAGTTTTTCAGTGCAACTCACTCATATACTATGTACTACACTGTGCGTTTCTTATATTCTAAGTTTTTCAGTGCAACTCACTCATATACTATGTACTACACTGTGCGTTTCTTATATTCTAAGTTTTTCAGTGCAACTCACTCATATACTATGTACTACACCGTGCGTTTCTTATATTCTAAGTTTTTCAGTGCAACTCACTCATATACTATGTACTACACCGTGCGTTTCTTATATTCTAAGTTTTTCAGTGCAACTCACTCATATACTATGTACTACACTGTGCGTTTCTTATATTCTAAGTTTTTCAGTGCAACTCACTCATATACTGTGTACTACACTGTGCGTTTCTTATATTCTAAGTTTTTCAGTGCAACTCACTCATATACTGTGTACTACACTGTGCGTTTCTTATATTCTAAGTTTTTCAGTGCAACTCACTCATATACTGTGTACTACACTGTGCGTTTCTTATATTCTAAGTTTTTCAGTGCAACTCACTCATATACTATGTACTACACTGTGCGTTTCTTATATTCTAAGTTTTTCAGTGCAACTCACTCATATACTATGTACTACACTGTGCGTTTCTTATATTCTAAGTTTTTCAGTGCAACTCACTCATATACTATGTACTACACTGTGCGTTTCTTATATTCTAAGTTTTTCAGTGCAACTCAATCATATACTATGTACTACACTGTGCGTTTCTTATATTCTAAGTTTTTCAGTGCAACTCACTCATATACTATGTACTACACTGTGCATTTCGTGTAATGTGGGTTTTTCAGTAAATTCTAAGTTTTTCAGTGCAACTCACTCATATACTATGTACTACACTGTGCGTTTCTTATATTCTAAGTTTTTCAGTGCAACTCACTCATATACTATGTACTACAATGTGTGTTTCTTATATTCTAAGTTTTTCAGTGCAACTCACTCATATACTATGTACTACACTGTGTGTTTCTTATATTCTAAGTTTTTCAGTGCAACTCACTCATATACTATGTACTACACTGTGCGTTTCTTATATTCTAAGTTTTTCAGTGCAACTCACTCATATACTATGTACTACACTGTACGTTTCTTATATTCTAAGTTTTTCAGTGCAACTCACTCATATACTATGTACTACACTGTGCATTTCTTATATTCTAAGTTTTTCAGTGCAACTCACTCATATACTATGTACTACACTGTGCGTTTCTTATATTCTAAGTTTTTCAGTGCAACTCACTCATATACTATGTACTACACTGTGCGTTTCTTATATTCTAAGTTTTTCAGTGCAACTCACTCATATACTATGTACTACACTGTGCGTTTCTTATATTCTAAGTTTTTCAGTGCAACTCACTCATATACTATGTACTACACTGTGCGTTTCTTATATTCTAAGTTTTTCAGTGCAACTCACTCATATACTATGTACTACACTGTGCATTTCTTGTAATACGGGTTTTTCAGTAAATTCTAAGTTTTTCAGTGCAACTCACTCATATACTATGTACTACACTGTGAGTTTCTTATATTCTAAGTTTTTCAGTGCAACTCACTCATATACTATGTACTACACTGTGCGTTTCTTATATTCTAAGTTTTTCAGTGCAACTCACTCATATACTATGTACTACACTGTGCGTTTCTTATATTCTAAGTTTTTCAGTGCAACTCACTCATATACTATGTACTACACTGTGCGTTTCTTATATTCTAAGTTTTTCAGTGCAACTCACTCATATACTATGTACTACACTGTGCGTTTCTTATATTCTAAGTTTTTCAGTGCAACTCACTCATATACTATGTACTACACTGTGCATTTCGTGTAATGCGGGTTTTTCAGTAAATTCTAAGTTTTTCAGTGCAACTCACTCATATACTCTGTACTACACTGTGCGTTTCTTATATTCTAAGTTTTTCAGTGCAACTCACTCATATACTATGTACTACACTGTGCGTTTCTTATATTCTAAGTTTTTCAGTGCAACTCACTCATATACTATGTACTACACTGTGCGTTTCTTATATTCTAAGTTTTTCAGTGCAACTCACTCATATACTATGTACTACACTGTGCGTTTCTTATATTCTAAGTTTTTCAGTGCAACTCACTCATATACTATGTACTACACTGTGCGTTTCTTAAATTCTAAGTTTTTCAGTGCAACTCAATCATATACTATGTACTACACTGTGCGTTTCTTAAATTCTAAGTTTTTCAGTGCAACTCACTCATATACTATGTACTACACTTTGCGTTTCTTATATTCTACGTTTTTCAGTGCAACTCACTCATATACTATGTACTACACTGTGCGTTTCTTATATTCTAAGTTTTTCAGTGCAACTCACTCATATACTATGTACTACACTGTGCTTTTCCTGTAATGCGGGTTTTCAGTAAATTCTAAGTTTTTCAGTGCAACTCACTCATATACTATGTACTACACTGTGCGTTTCTTATATTCTAAGTTTTTCAGTGCAACTCACTCATATACTATGTACTACACTGTGCGTTTCTTATATTCTAAGTTTTTCAGTGCAACTCACTCATATACTATGTACTACACTGTGCGTTTCTTATATTCTAAGTTTTTCAGTGCAACTCACTCATATACTATGTACTACACTGTGCGTTTCTTAAATTCTAAGTTTTTCAGTGCAACTCACTCATATACTATGTACTACAATGAGCGTTCTTATATATTAAGTTTTTCAGTGCAACTCACTCATATACTATGTACTACACTGTGCGTTTCTTATATTCTAAGTTTTTCAGTGCAACTCACTCATATATTATGTACTACACTGTGCGTTTCTTATATTCTAAGTTTTTCAGTGCAACTCACTCATATACTATGTACTACACTGTGCATTTCGTGTAATGTGGGTTTTTCAGTAAATTCTAAGTTTTTCAGTGCAACTCACTCATATACTATGTACTACACTGTGCGTTTCTTATAATCTAAGTTTTTCAGTGCAACTCACTCATATACTATGTACTACACTGTGCGTTTCTTATATTCTAAGTTTTTCAGTGCAACTCACTCATATACTATGTACTACACTGTGCGTTTCTTATATTCTAAGTTTTTCAGTGCAACTCACTCATATACTATGTACTACACTGTGCATTTCGTGGAATGTGTGTTTTTCAGTAAATTCTAAGTTTTTCAGTGCAACTCACTCATATACTATGTACTACACTGTGCGTTTCTTATAATCTAAGTTTTTCAGTGCAACTCACTCATATACTATGTACTACACTGTGCGTTTCTTATATTCTAAGTTTTTCAGTGCAACTCACTCATATACTATGTACTACACTGTGCGTTTCTTATATTCTAAGTTTTTCAGTGCAACTCACTCATATAGTATGTACTACACTGTGCGTTTCTTATATTCTAAGTTTTTCAGTGCAACTCACTCATATACTATGTACTACACTGTGCGTTTCTTATATTCTAAGTTTTTCAGTGCAACTCACTCATATACTATATACTTCACTGTGCGTTTCTTATATTCTAAGTTTTTCAGTGCAACTCACTCATATACTATGTACTACACTGTGCGTTTCTTATATTCTAAGTTTTTCAGTGCAACTCACTCATATACTATGTACTACACTGTGCATTTCGTGTAATGTGGGTTTTTCAGTAAATTCTAAGTTTTTCAGTGCAACTCACTCATATACTATGTACTACACTGTGCGTTTCTTATAATCTAAGTTTTTCAGTGCAACTCACTCATATACTATGTACTACACTGTGCGTTTCTTATATTCTAAGTTTTTCAGTGCAACTCACTCATATACTATGTACTACACTGTGCGTTTCTTATATTCTAAGTTTTTCAGTGCAACTCACTCATATACTATGTACTACACTGTGCATTTCGTGTAATGTGGGTTTTTCAGTAAATTCTAAGTTTTTCAGTGCAACTCACTCATATACTATGTACTACACTGTGCGTTTCTTATAATCTAAGTTTTTCAGTGCAACTCACTCATATACTATGTACTACACTGTGCGTTTCTTATATTCTAAGTTTTTCAGTGCAACTCACTCATATACTATGTACTACACTGTGCGTTTCTTATATTCTAAGTTTTTCAGTGCAACTCACTCATATACTATGTACTACACTGTGCGTTTCTTATATTCTAAGTTTTTCAGTGCAACTCACTCATATACTATGTACTACACTGTGCGTTTCTTATATTCTAAGTTTTTCAGTGCAACTCACTCATATACTATGTACTACACTGTGCGTTTCTTATATTCTAAGTTTTTCAGTGCAACTCACTCATATACTATGTACTACACTGTGCGTTTCTTAAATTCTAAGTTTTTCAGTGCAACTCACTCATATACTATGTACTACAATGAGCGTTTCTTATATACTAAGTTTTTCAGTGCAACTCACTCATATACTATGTACTACACTGTGCGTTTCTTATATTCTAAGTTTTTCAGTGCAACTCACTCATATACTATGTACTACACTGTGCGTTTCTTATATTCTAAGTTTTTCAGTGCAACTCACTCATATACTATGTACTACACTGTGCATTTCGTGTAATGTGGGTTTTTCAGTAAATTCTAAGTTTTTCAGTGCAACTCACTCATATACTATGTTCTACACTGTGCGTTTCTTATATTCTAAGTTTTTCAGTGCAACTCACTCATATACTATGTACTACACTGTGCGTTTCTTATATTCTAAGTTTTTCAGTGCAACTCACTCATATACTATGTACTACACTGTGCGTTTCTTATATTCTAAGTTTTTCAGTGCAACTCACTCATATACTATGTACTACACTGTGCATTTCGTGTAATGTGGGTTTTTCAGTAAATTCTAAGTTTTTCAGTGCAACTCACTCATATACTATGTACTACACTGTGCGTTTCTTATAATCTAAGTTTTTCAGTGCAACTCACTCATATACTATGTACTACACTGTGCGTTTCTTATATTCTAAGTTTTTCAGTGCAACTCACTCATATACTATGTACTACACTGTGCGTTTCTTATATTCTAAGTTTTTCAGTGCAACTCACTCATATACTATGTACTACACTGTGCATTTCGTGGAATGTGTGTTTTTCAGTAAATTCTAAGTTTTTCAGTGCAACTCACTCATATACTATGTACTACACTGTGCGTTTCTTATAATCTAAGTTTTTCAGTGCAACTCACTCATATACTATGTACTACACTGTGCGTTTCTTATATTCTAAGTTTTTCAGTGCAACTCACTCATATACTATGTACTACACTGTGCGTTTCTTATATTCTAAGTTTTTCAGTGCAACTCACTCATATACTATGTACTACACTGTGCGTTTCTTATATTCTAAGTTTTTCAGTGCAACTCACTCATATACTATGTACTACACTGTGCGTTTCTTATATTCTAAGTTTTTCAGTGCAACTCACTCATATACTATATACTTCACTGTGCGTTTCTTATATTCTAAGTTTTTCAGTGCAACTCACTCATATACTATGTACTACACTGTGCGTTTCTTATATTCTAAGTTTTTCAGTGCAACTCACTCATATACTATGTACTACACTGTGCATTTCGTGTAATGTGGGTTTTTCAGTAAATTCTAAGTTTTTCAGTGCAACTCACTCATATACTATGTACTACACTGTGCGTTTCTTATAATCTAAGTTTTTCAGTGCAACTCACTCATATACTATGTACTACACTGTGCGTTTCTTATATTCTAAGTTTTTCAGTGCAACTCACTCATATACTATGTACTACACTGTGCGTTTCTTATATTCTAAGTTTTTCAGTGCAACTCACTCATATACTATGTACTACACTGAGCATTTCGTGTAATGTGGGTTTTTCAGTAAATTCTAAGTTTTTCAGTGCAACTCACTCATATACTATGTACTACACTGTGCGTTTCTTATAATCTAAGTTTTTCAGTGCAACTCACTCATATACTATGTACTACACTGTGCGTTTCTTATATTCTAAGTTTTTCAGTGCAACTCACTCATATACTATGTACTACACTGTGCGTTTCTTATATTCTAAGTTTTTCAGTGCAACTCACTCATATACTATGTACTACACTGTGCGTTTCTTATATTCTAAGTTTTTCAGTGCAACTCACTCATATACTATGTACTACACCGTGCGTTTCTTATATTCTAAGTTTTTCAGTGCAACTCACTCATATACTATGTACTAAACTGTGCGTTTCTTATATTCTAAGTTTTTCAGTGCAACTCACTCATATACTATGTACTACACTGTGCGTTTCTTATATTCTAAGTTTTTCAGTGCAACTCACTCATATACTATGTACTACACTGTGCGTTTCTTATATTCTAAGTTTTTCAGTGCAACTCACTCATATACTATGTACTACACTGTGCGTTTCTTATATTCTAAGTTTTTCAGTGCAACTCACTCATATACTGTGTACTACACTGTGCGTTTCTTATATTCTAAGTTTTTCAGTGCAACTCACTCATATACTATGTACTACACTATGCGTTTCTTATATTCTAAGTTTTTCAGTGCAACTCACTCATATACTATGTACTACACTGTGCGTTTCTTATATTCTAAGTTTTTCAGTGCAACTCACTCATATACTATGTACTACACTGTGCGTTTCTTATATTCTAAGTTTTTCAGTGCAACTCAATCATATACTATGTACTACACTGTGCGTTTCTTATATTCTAAGTTTTTCAGTGCAACTCACTCATATACTATGTACTACACTGTGCATTTCGTGTAATGTGGGTTTTTCAGTAAATTCTAAGTTTTTCAGTGCAACTCACTCATATACTATGTACTACACTGTGCGTTTCTTAAATTCTAAGTTTTTCAGTGCAACTCACTCATATACTATGTACTACACTGTGTGTTTCTTATATTCTAAGTTTTTCAGTGCAACTCACTCATATACTATGTACTACACTGTGCGTTTCTTATATTCTAAGTTTTTCAGTGCAACTCACTCATATACTATGTACTACACTGTGCGTTTCTTATATTCTAAGTTTTTCAGTGCAACTCACTCATATACTATGTACTACACTGTGCATTTCTTATATTCTAAGTTTTTCAGTGCAACTCACTCATATACTATGTACTACACTGTGCGTTTCTTATATTCTAAGTTTTTCAGTGCAACTCACTCATATACTATGTACTACACTGTGCGTTTCTTATATTCTAAGTTTTTCAGTGCAACTCACTCATATACTATGTACTACACTGTGCGTTTCTTATATTCTAAGTTTTTCAGTGCAACTCACTCATATACTATGTACTACACTGTGCATTTCTTGTAATACGGGTTTTTCAGTAAATTCTAAGTTTTTCAGTGCAACTCACTCATATACTATGTACTACACTGTGAGTTTCTTATATTCTAAGTTTTTCAGTGCAACTCACTCATATACTATGTACTACACTGTGCGTTTCTTATATTCTAAGTTTTTCAGTGCAACTCACTCATATACTATGTACTACACTGTGCGTTTCTTATATTCTAAGTTTTTCAGTGCAACTAACTCATATACTATGTACTACACTGTGCGTTTCTTATATTCTAAGTTTTTCAGTGCAACTCACTCATATACTATGTACTACACTGTGCGTTTCTTATATTCTAAGTTTTTCAGTGCAACTCACTCATATACTATGTACTACACTGTGCATTTCGTGTAATGCGGGTTTTTCAGTAAATTCTAAGTTTTTCAGTGCAACTCACTCATATACTCTGTACTACACTGTGCGTTTCTTATATTCTAAGTTTTTCAGTGCAACTCACTCATACACTATGTACTACACTGTGCGTTTCTTATATTCTAAGTTTTTCAGTGCAACTCACTCATATACTATGTACTACACTGTGCGTTTCTTATATTCTAAGTTTTTCAGTGCAACTCACTCATATACTATGTACTACACTGTGCGTTTCTTATATTCTAAGTTTTTCAGTGCAACTCACTCATATACTATGTACTACACTGTGCGTTTCTTAAATTCTAAGTTTTTCAGTGCAACTCAATCATATACTATGTACTACACTGTGCGTTTCTTAAATTCTAAGTTTTTCAGTGCAACTCACTCATATACTATGTACTACACTTTGCGTTTCTTATATTCTACGTTTTTCAGTGCAACTCACTCATATACTATGTACTACACTGTGCGTTTCTTATATTCTAAGTTTTTCAGTGCAACTCACTCATATACTATGTACTACACTGTGCGTTTCTTATATTCTAAGTTTTTCAGTGCAACTCAATCATATACTATGTACTACACTGTGCTTTTCCTGTAATGCGGGTTTTCAGTAAATTCTAAGTTTTTCAGTGCAACTCACTCATATACTATGTACTACACTGTGCGTTTCTTATATTCTAAGTTTTTCAGTGCAACTCACTCATATACTATGTACTACACTGTGCGTTTCTTATATTCTAAGTTTTTCAGTGCAACTCACTCATATACTATGTACTACACTGTGCGTTTCTTATATTCTAAGTTTTTCAGTGCAACTCACTCATATACTATGTACTACACTGTGCGTTTCTTAAATTCTAAGTTTTTCAGTGCAACTCACTCATATACTATGTACTACAATGAGCGTTCTTATATATTAAGTTTTTCAGTGCAACTCACTCATATACTATGTACTACACTGTGCGTTTCTTATATTCTAAGTTTTTCAGTGCAACTCACTCATATATTATGTACTACACTGTGCGTTTCTTATATTCTAAGTTTTTCAGTGCAACTCACTCATATACTATGTACTACACTGTGCATTTCGTGTAATGTGGGTTTTTCAGTAAATTCTAAGTTTTTCAGTGCAACTCACTCATATACTATGTACTACACTGTGCGTTTCTTATAATCTAAGTTTTTCAGTGCAACTCACTCATATACTATGTACTACACTGTGCGTTTCTTATATTCTAAGTTTTTCAGTGCAACTCACTCATATACTATGTACTACACTGTGCGTTTCTTATATTCTAAGTTTTTCAGTGCAACTCACTCATATACTATGTACTACACTGTGCATTTCGTGGAATGTGTGTTTTTCAGTAAATTCTAAGTTTTTCAGTGCAACTCACTCATATACTATGTACTACACTGTGCGTTTCTTATAATCTAAGTTTTTCAGTGCAACTCACTCATATACTATGTACTACACTGTGCGTTTCTTATATTCTAAGTTTTTCAGTGCAACTCACTCATATACTATGTACTACACTGTGCGTTTCTTATATTCTAAGTTTTTCAGTGCAACTCACTCATATACTATGTACTACACTGTGCGTTTCTTATATTCTAAGTTTTTCAGTGCAACTCACTCATATACTATGTACTACACTGTGCGTTTCTTATATTCTAAGTTTTTCAGTGCAACTCACTCATATACTATATACTTCACTGTGCGTTTCTTATATTCTAAGTTTTTCAGTGCAACTCACTCATATACTATGTACTACACTGTGCGTTTCTTATATTCTAAGTTTTTCAGTGCAACTCACTCATATACTATGTACTACACTGTGCATTTCGTGTAATGTGGGTTTTTCAGTAAATTCTAAGTTTTTCAGTGCAACTCACTCATATACTATGTACTACACTGTGCGTTTCTTATAATCTAAGTTTTTCAGTGCAACTCACTCATATACTATGTACTACACTGTGCGTTTCTTATATTCTAAGTTTTTCAGTGCAACTCACTCATATACTATGTACTACACTGTGCGTTTCTTATATTCTAAGTTTTTCAGTGCAACTCACTCATATACTATGTACTACACTGTGCATTTCGTGTAATGTGGGTTTTTCAGTAAATTCTAAGTTTTTCAGTGCAACTCACTCATATACTATGTACTACACTGTGCGTTTCTTATAATCTAAGTTTTTCAGTGCAACTCACTCATATACTATGTACTACACTGTGCGTTTCTTATATTCTAAGTTTTTCAGTGCAACTCACTCATATACTATGTACTACACTGTGCGTTTCTTATATTCTAAGTTTTTCAGTGCAACTCACTCATATACTATGTACTACACTGTGCGTTTCTTATATTCTAAGTTTTTCAGTGCAACTCACTCATATACTATGTACTACACTGTGCGTTTCTTATATTCTAAGTTTTTCAGTGCAACTCACTCATATACTATGTACTACACTGTGCGTTTCTTATATTCTAAGTTTTTCAGTGCAACTCACTCATATACTATGTACTACACTGTGCGTTTCTTAAATTCTAAGTTTTTCAGTGCAACTCACTCATATACTATGTACTACAATGAGCGTTTCTTATATACTAAGTTTTTCAGTGCAACTCACTCATATACTATGTACTACACTGTGCGTTTCTTATATTCTAAGTTTTTCAGTGCAACTCACTCATATACTATGTACTACACTGTGCGTTTCTTATATTCTAAGTTTTTCAGTGCAACTCACTCATATACTATGTACTACACTGTGCATTTCGTGTAATGTGGGTTTTTCAGTAAATTCTAAGTTTTTCAGTGCAACTCACTCATATACTATGTTCTACACTGTGCGTTTCTTATATTCTAAGTTTTTCAGTGCAACTCACTCATATACTATGTACTACACTGTGCGTTTCTTATATTCTAAGTTTTTCAGTGCAACTCACTCATATACTATGTACTACACTGTGCGTTTCTTATATTCTAAGTTTTTCAGTGCAACTCACTCATATACTATGTACTACACTGTGCGTTTCTTATATTCTAAGTTTTTCAGTGCAACTCACTCATATACTATGTACTACACCGTGCGTTTCTTATATTCTAAGTTTTTCAGTGCAACTCACTCATATACTATGTACTAAACTGTGCGTTTCTTATATTCTAAGTTTTTCAGTGCAACTCACTCATATACTATGTACTACACTGTGCGTTTCTTATATTCTAAGTTTTTCAGTGCAACTCACTCATATACTATGTACTACACTGTGCGTTTCTTATATTCTAAGTTTTTCAGTGCAACTCACTCATATACTATGTACTACACTGTGCGTTTCTTATATTCTAAGTTTTTCAGTGCAACTCACTCATATACTGTGTACTACACTGTGCGTTTCTTATATTCTAAGTTTTTCAGTGCAACTCACTCATATACTATGTACTACACTATGCGTTTCTTATATTCTAAGTTTTTCAGTGCAACTCACTCATATACTATGTACTACACTGTGCGTTTCTTATATTCTAAGTTTTTCAGTGCAACTCACTCATATACTATGTACTACACTGTGCGTTTCTTATATTCTAAGTTTTTCAGTGCAACTCAATCATATACTATGTACTACACTGTGCGTTTCTTATATTCTAAGTTTTTCAGTGCAACTCACTCATATACTATGTACTACACTGTGCATTTCGTGTAATGTGGGTTTTTCAGTAAATTCTAAGTTTTTCAGTGCAACTCACTCATATACTATGTACTACACTGTGCGTTTCTTAAATTCTAAGTTTTTCAGTGCAACTCACTCATATACTATGTACTACAATGTGTGTTTCTTATATTCTAAGTTTTTCAGTGCAACTCACTCATATACTATGTACTACACTGTGTGTTTCTTATATTCTAAGTTTTTCAGTGCAACTCACTCATATACTATGTACTACACTGTGCGTTTCTTATATTCTAAGTTTTTCAGTGCAACTCACTCATATACTATGTACTACACTGTGCGTTTCTTATATTCTAAGTTTTTCAGTGCAACTCACTCATATACTATGTACTACACTGTGCATTTCTTATATTCTAAGTTTTTCAGTGCAACTCACTCATATACTATGTACTACACTGTGCGTTTCTTATATTCTAAGTTTTTCAGTGCAACTCACTCATATACTATGTACTACACTGTGCGTTTCTTATATTCTAAGTTTTTCAGTGCAACTCACTCATATACTATGTACTACACTGTGCGTTTCTTATATTCTAAGTTTTTCAGTGCAACTCACTCATATACTATGTACTACACTGTGCGTTTCTTATATTCTAAGTTTTTCAGTGCAACTCACTCATATACTATGTACTACACTGTGCATTTCTTGTAATACGGGTTTTTCAGTAAATTCTAAGTTTTTCAGTGCAACTCACTCATATACTATGTACTACACTGTGAGTTTCTTATATTCTAAGTTTTTCAGTGCAACTCACTCATATACTATGTACTACACTGTGCGTTTCTTATATTCTAAGTTTTTCAGTGCAACTCACTCATATACTATGTACTACACTGTGCGTTTCTTATATTCTAAGTTTTTCAGTGCAACTAACTCATATACTATGTACTACACTGTGCGTTTCTTATATTCTAAGTTTTTCAGTGCAACTCACTCATATACAATGTACTACACTGTGCGTTTCTTATATTCTAAGTTTTTCAGTGCAACTCACTCATATACTATGTACTACACTGTGCATTTCGTGTAATGCGGGTTTTTCAGTAAATTCTAAGTTTTTCAGTGCAACTCACTCATATACTCTGTACTACACTGTGCGTTTCTTATATTCTAAGTTTTTCAGTGCAACTCACTCATACACTATGTACTACACTGTGCGTTTCTTATATTCTAAGTTTTTCAGTGCAACTCACTCATATACTATGTACTACACTGTGCGTTTCTTATATTCTAAGTTTTTCAGTGCAACTCACTCATATACTATGTACTACACTGTGCGTTTCTTATATTCTAAGTTTTTCAGTGCAACTCACTCATATACTATGTACTACACTGTGCGTTTCTTAAATTCTAAGTTTTTCAGTGCAACTCAATCATATACTATGTACTACACTGTGCGTTTCTTAAATTCTAAGTTTTTCAGTGCAACTCACTCATATACTATGTACTACACTTTGCGTTTCTTATATTCTACGTTTTTCAGTGCAACTCACTCATATACTATGTACTACACTGTGCGTTTCTTATATTCTAAGTTTTTCAGTGCAACTCACTCATATACTATGTACTACACTGTGCGTTTCTTATATTCTAAGTTTTTCAGTGCAACTCAATCATATACTATGTACTACACTGTGCGTTTCTTATATTCTAAGTTTTTCAGTGCAACTCACTCATATACTATGTACTACACTGTGCATTTCGTGTAATGTGGGTTTTTCAGTAAATTCTAAGTTTTTCAGTGCAACTCACTCATATACTATGTACTACACTGTGCGTTTCTTAAATTCTAAGTTTTTCAGTGCAACTCACTCATATACTATGTACTACAATGTGTGTTTCTTATATTCTAAGTTTTTCTGTGCAACTCACTCATATACTATGTACTACACTGTGTGTTTCTTATATTCTAAGTTTTTCAGTGCAACTCACTCATATACTATGTACTACACTGTGCGTTTCTTATATTCTAAGTTTTTCAGTGCAACTCACTCATATACTATGTACTACACTGTGCGTTTCTTATATTCTAAGTTTTTCAGTGCAACTCACTCATATACTATGTACTACACTGTGCATTTCTTGTAATACGGGTTTTTCAGTAAATTCTAAGTTTTTCAGTGCAACTCACTCATATACTATGTACTACACTGTGAGTTTCTTATATTCTAAGTTTTTCAGTGCAACTCACTCATATACTATGTACTACACTGTGCGTTTCTTATATTCTAAGTTTTTCAGTGCAACTCACTCATATACTATGTACTACACTGTGCGTTTCTTATATTCTAAGTTTTTCAGTGCAACTCACTCATATACTATGTACTACACTGTGCGTTTCTTATATTCTAAGTTTTTCAGTGCAACTCACTCATATACTATGTACTACACTGTGCGTTTCTTATATTCTAAGTTTTTCAGTGCAACTCACTCATATACTATGTACTACACTGTGCATTTCGTGTAATGCGGGTTTTTCAGTAAATTCTAAGTTTTTCAGTGCAACTCACTCATATACTCTGTACTACACTGTGCGTTTCTTATATTCTAAGTTTTTCAGTGCAACTCACTCATATACTATGTACTACACTGTGCGTTTCTTATATTCTAAGTTTTTCAGTGCAACTCACTCATATACTATGTACTACACTGTGCGTTTCTTATATTCTAAGTTTTTCAGTGCAACTCACTCATATACTATGTACTACACTGTGCGTTTCTTATATTCTAAGTTTTTCAGTGCAACTCACTCATATACTATGTACTACACTGTGCGTTTCTTAAATTCTAAGTTTTTCAGTGCAACTCAATCATATACTATGTACTACACTGTGCGTTTCTTAAATTCTAAGTTTTTCAGTGCAACTCACTCATATACTATGTACTACACTTTGCGTTTCTTATATTCTACGTTTTTCAGTGCAACTCACTCATATACTATGTACTACACTGTGCGTTTCTTATATTCTAAGTTTTTCAGTGCAACTCACTCATATACTATGTACTACACTGTGCTTTTCGTGTAATGCGGGTTTTCAGTAAATTCTAAGTTTTTCAGTGCAACTCACTCATATACTATGTACTACACTGTGCGTTTCTTATATTCTAAGTTTTTCAGTGCAACTCACTCATATACTATGTACTACACTGTGCGTTTCTTATATTCTAAGTTTTTCAGTGCAACTCACTCATATACTATGTACTACACTGTGCGTTTCTTATATTCTAAGTTTTTCAGTGCAACTCACTCATATACTATGTACTACACTGTGCGTTTCTTAAATTCTAAGTTTTTCAGTGCAACTCACTCATATACTATGTACTACAATGAGCGTTTCTTATATACTAAGTTTTTCAGTGCAACTCACTCATATACTATGTACTACACTGTGCGTTTCTTATATTCTAAGTTTTTCAGTGCAACTCACTCATATACTATGTACTACACTGTGCGTTTCTTATATTCTAAGTTTTCAGTGCAACTCACTCATATACTATGTACTACACTGTGCATTTCGTGTAATATGGGTTTTTCAGTAAATTCTAAGTTTTTCAGTGCAACTCACTCATATACTATGTACTACACTGTGCGTTTCTTATAATCTAAGTTTTTCAGTGCAACTCACTCATATACTATGTACTACACTGTGCGTTTCTTATATTCTAAGTTTTTCAGTGCAACTCACTCATATACTATGTACTACACTGTGCGTTTCTTATATTCTAAGTTTTTCAGTGCAACTCACTCATATACTATGTACTACACTGTGCATTTCGTGTAATGTGGGTTTTTCAGTAAATTCTAAGTTTTTCAGTGCAACTCACTCATATACTATGTACTACACTGTGCGTTTCTTATAATCTAAGTTTTTCAGTGCAACTCACTCATATACTATGTACTACACTGTGCGTTTCTTATATTCTAAGTTTTTCAGTGCAACTCACTCATATACTATGTACTACACTGTGCGTTTCTTATATTCTAAGTTTTTCAGTGCAACTCACTCATATACTATGTACTACACTGTGCGTTTCTTATATTCTAAGTTTTTCAGTGCAACTCACTCATATACTATGTACTACACTGTGCGTTTCTTATATTCTAAGTTTTTCAGTGCAACTCACTCATATACTATATACTTCACTGTGCGTTTCTTATATTCTAAGTTTTTCAGTGCAACTCACTCATATACTATGTACTACACTGTGCGTTTCTTATATTCTAAGTTTTTCAGTGCAACTCACTCATATACTATGTACTACACTGTGCATTTCGTGTAATGTGGGTTTTTCAGTAAATTCTAAGTTTTTCAGTGCAACTCACTCATATACTATGTACTACACTGTGCGTTTCTTATAATCTAAGTTTTTCAGTGCAACTCACTCATATACTATGTACTACACTGTGCGTTTCTTATATTCTAAGTTTTTCAGTGCAACTCACTCATATACTATGTACTACACTGTGCGTTTCTTATATTCTAAGTTTTTCAGTGCAACTCACTCATATACTATGTACTACACTGTGCGTTTCTTATATTCTAAGTTTTTCAGTGCAACTCACTCATATACTATGTACTACACTGTGCGTTTCTTATATTCTAAGTTTTTCAGTGCAACTCACTCATATACTATATACTTCACTGTGCGTTTCTTATATTCTAAGTTTTTCAGTGCAACTCACTCATATACTATGTACTACACTGTGCGTTTCTTATATTCTAAGTTTTTCAGTGCAACTCACTCATATACTATGTACTACACTGTGCATTTCTTGTAATACGGGTTTTTCAGTAAATTCTAAGTTTTTCAGTGCAACTCACTCATATACTATGTACTACACTGTGCGTTTCTTATATTCTAAGTTTTTCAGTGCAACTCACTCATATACTATGTACTACACTGTGCGTTTCTTATATTCTAAGTTTTTCAGTGCAACTCACTCATATACTATGTACTACACTGTGCGTTTCTTATATTCTAAGTTTTTCAGTGCAACTCACTCATATACTATGTACTACACTGTGCGTTACTTATATTCTAAGTTTTTCAGTGCAACTCACTCATATACTATGTACTACACTGTGCGTTTCTTATATTCTAAGTTTTTCAGTGCAACTCACTCATATACTATGTACTACACTGTGCGTTTCTTATATTCTAAGTTTTTCAGTGCAACTCACTCATATACTATGTACTACACTGTGCGTTTCTTAAATTCTAAGTTTTTCAGTGCAACTCACTCATATACTATGTACTACAATGAGCGTTTCTTATATACTAAGTTTTTCAGTGCAACTCACTCATATACTATGTACTACACTGTGCGTTTCTTATATTCTAAGTTTTTCAGTGCAACTCACTCATATACTATGTACTACACTGTGCGTTTCTTATATTCTAAGTTTTTCAGTGCAACTCACTCATATACTATGTACTACACTGTGCATTTCGTGTAATGTGGGTTTTTCAGTAAATTCTAAGTTTTTCAGTGCAACTCACTCATATACTATGTACTACACTGTGCGTTTCTTATAATCTAAGTTTTTCAGTGCAACTCACTCATATACTATGTACTACACTGTGCGTTTCTTATATTCTAAGTTTATCAGTGCAACTCACTCATATACTATGTCTACACTGTGCGTTTCTTAAATTCTAAGTTTTTCAGTGCAACTCACTCATATACTATGTACTACACTGTGCGTTTCTTATATTCTAAGTTTTTCAGTGCAACTCACTCATATACTATGTACTACACTGTGCGTTTCTTATATTCTGTTTTTCAGTGCAACTCACTCATATACTATGTACTACACTGTGCGTTTCTTATATTCTAAGTTTTTCAGTGCAACTCACTCATATATTATGTACTACACTGTGCGTTTCTTATATTCTAAGTTTTTCAGTGCAACTCACTCATATACTATGTACTACACTGTGCATTTCGTGTAATGCGGGTTTTCCAGTAAATTCTAAGTTTTTCAGTGCAACTCACTCATATACTATGTACTACACTGTGCGTTTCTTATATTCTAAGTTTTTCAGTGCAACTCACTCATATACTATGTACTACACTGTGCGTTTCTTATATTCTAAGTTTTTCAGTGCAACTCACTCATATACTATGTACTACACTGTGCGTTTCTTAAATTCTAAGTTTTTCAGTGCAACTCACTCATATACTATGTACTACAATGAGCGTTTCTTATATACTAAGTTTTTCAGTGCAACTCACTCATATACTATGTACTACACTGTGCGTTTCTTATATTCTAAGTTTTTCAGTGCAACTCACTCATATACTATGTACTACACTGTGCGTTTCTTATATTCTAAGTTTTTCAGTGCAACTCACTCATATACTATGTACTACACTGTGCATTTCGTGTAATGTGGGTTTTTCAGTAAATTCTAAGTTTTTCAGTGCAACTCACTCATATACTATGTACTACACTGTGCGTTTCTTATAATCTAAGTTTTTCAGTGCAACTCACTCATATACTATGTACTACACTGTGCGTTTCTTATATTCTAAGTTTATCAGTGCAACTCACTCATATACTATGTCTACACTGTGCGTTTCTTAAATTCTAAGTTTTTCAGTGCAACTCACTCATATACTATGTACTACACTGTGCGTTTCTTATATTCTAAGTTTTTCAGTGCAACTCACTCATATACTATGTACTACACTGTGCGTTTCTTATATTCTAAGTTTTTCAGTGCAACTCACTCATATACTATGTACTACACTGTGCGTTTCTTATATTCTAAGTTTTTCAGTGCAACTCACTCATATATTATGTACTACACTGTGCGTTTCTTATATTCTAAGTTTTTCAGTGCAACTCACTCATATACTATGTACTACACTGTGCATTTCGTGTAATGCGGGTTTTCCAGTAAATTCTAAGTTTTTCAGTGCAACTCACTCATATACTATGTACTACACTGTGCGTTTCTTATATTCTAAGTTTTTCAGTGCAACTCACTCATATACTATGTACTACACTGTGCGTTTCTTATATTCTAAGTTTTTCAGTGCAACTCACTCATATACTATGTACTACACTGTGCGTTTCTTATATTCTAAGTTTTTCAGTGCAACTCACTCATATACTATGTACTACACTGTGCATTTCGTGTAATGCCGGTTTTTCAGTAAATTCTAAGTTTTTCAGTGCAACTCACTCATATACTATGTACTACACCGTGCGTTTCTTATATTCTAAGTTTTTCAGTGCAACTCACTCATATACTATGTACTACACTGTGCGTTTCTTATATTCTAAGTTTTTCAGTGCAACTCACTCATATACTATGTACTACACTGTGCGTTTCTTATATTCTAAGTTTTTCAGTGCAACTCACTCATATACTATGTACTACACTGTGCGTTTCTTATATTCTAAGTTTTTCAGTGCAACTCACTCATATACTATGTACTACACTGTGCGTTTCTTATATTCTAAGTTTTTCAGTGCAACTCACTCATATACTGTGTACTACACTGTGCGTTTCTTATATTCTAAGTTTTTCAGTGCAACTCACTCATATACTATGTACTACACTATGCGTTTCTTATATTCTAAGTTTTTCAGTGCAACTCACTCATATACTATGTACTACACTGTGCGTTTCTTATATTCTAAGTTTTTCAGTGCAACTCACTCATATACTATGTACTACACTGTGCGTTTCTTATATTCTAAGTTTTTCAGTGCAACTCAATCATATACTATGTACTACACTGTGCGTTTCTTATATTCTAAGTTTTTCAGTGCAACTCACTCATATACTATGTACTACACTGTGCATTTCGTGTAATGTGGGTTTTTCAGTAAATTCTAAGTTTTTCAGTGCAACTCACTCATATACTATGTACTACACTGTGCGTTTCTTAAATTCTAAGTTTTTCAGTGCAACTCACTCATATACTATGTACTACAATGTGTGTTTCTTATATTCTAAGTTTTTCAGTGCAACTCACTCATATACTATGTACTACACTGTGTGTTTCTTATATTCTAAGTTTTTCAGTGCAACTCACTCATATACTATGTACTACACTGTGCGTTTCTTATATTCTAAGTTTTTCAGTGCAACTCACTCATATACTATGTACTACACTGTGCGTTTCTTATATTCTAAGTTTTTCAGTGCAACTCACTCATATACTATGTACTACACTGTGCATTTCTTATATTCTAAGTTTTTCAGTGCAACTCACTCATATACTATGTACTACACTGTGCGTTTCTTATATTCTAAGTTTTTCAGTGCAACTCACTCATATACTATGTACTACACTGTGCGTTTCTTATATTCTAAGTTTTTCAGTGAAACTCACTCATATACTATGTACTACACTGTGCGTTTCTTATATTCAAAGTTTTTCAGTGCAACTCACTCATATACTATGTACTACACTGTGCGTTTCTTATATTCTAAGTTTTTCAGTGCAACTCACTCATATACTATGTACTACACTGTGCATTTCTTGTAATACGGGTTTTTCAGTAAATTCTAATTTTTTCAGTGCAACTCACTCATATACTATGTACTACACTGTGAGTTTCTTATATTCTAAGTTTTTCAGTGCAACTCACTCATATACTATGTACTACACTGTGCGTTTCTTATATTCTAAGTTTTTCAGTGCAACTCACTCATATACTATGTACTACACTGTGCGTTTCTTATATTCTAAGTTTTTCAGTGCAACTCACTCATATACTATGTACTACACTGTGCGTTTCTTATATTCTAAGTTTTTCAGTGCAACTCACTCATATACTATGTACTACACTGTGCGTTTCTTATATTCTAAGTTTTTCAGTGCAACTCACTCATATACTATGTACTACACTGTGCATTTCGTGTAATGCGGGTTTTTCAGTAAATTCTAAGTTTTTCAGTGCAACTCACTCATATACTCTGTACTACACTGTGCGTTTCTTATATTCTAAGTTTTTCAGTGCAACTCACTCATATACTATGTACTACACTGTGCGTTTCTTATATTCTAAGTTTTTCAGTGCAACTCACTCATATACTATGTACTACACTGTGCGTTTCTTATATTCTAAGTTTTTCAGTGCAACTCACTCATATACTATGTACTACACTGTGCGTTTCTTATATTCTAAGTTTTTCAGTGCAACTCACTCATATACTATGTACTACACTGTGCGTTTCTTAAATTCTAAGTTTTTCAGTGCAACTCAATCATATACTATGTACTACACTGTGTGTTTCTTAAATTCTAAGTTTTTCAGTGCAACTCACTCATATACTATGTACTACACTGTGCGTTTCTTATATTCTACGTTTTTCAGTGCAACTCACTCATATACTATGTACTACACTGTGCGTTTCTTATATTCTAAGTTTTTCAGTGCAACTCACTCATATACTATGTACTACACTGTGCTTTTCGTGTAATGCGGGTTTTCAGTAAATTCTAAGTTTTTCAGTGCAACTCACTCATATACTATGTACTACACTGTGCGTTTCTTATATTCTAAGTTTTTCAGTGCAACTCACTCATATACTATGTACTACACTGTGCGTTTCTTATATTCTAAGTTTTTCAGTGCAACTCACTCATATACTATGTACTACACTGTGCATTTCGTGTAATGTGGGTTTTTCAGTAAATTCTAAGTTTTTCAGTGCAACTCACTCATATACTATGTACTACACTGTGCGTTTCTTATAATCTAAGTTTTTCAGTGCAACTCACTCATATACTATGTACTACACTGTGCGTTCCTTATATTCTAAGTTTTTCAGTGCAACTCACTCATATACTATGTCTACACTGTGCGTTTCTTAAATTCTAAGTTTTTCAGTGCAACTCACTCATATACTATGTACTACACTGTGCGTTTCTTATATTCTAAGTTTTTCAGTGCAACTCACTCATATACTATGTACTACACTGTGCGTTTCTTATATTCTAAGTTTTTCAGTGCAACTCACTCATATACTATGTACTACACTGTGCGTTTCTTATATTCTAAGTTTTTCAGTGCAACTCACTCATATACTATATACTTCACTGTGGGTTTCTTATATTCTAAGTTTTTCAGTGCAACTCACTCATATACTATGTACTACACTGTGCGTTTCTTATATTCTAAGTTTTTCAGTGCAACTCACTCATATACTATGTACTACACTGTGCATTTCTTGTAATACGGGTTTTTCAGTAAATTTTAAGTTTTTCAGTGCAACTCACTCATATACTATGTACTACACTGTGCGTTTCTTATATTCTAAGTTTTTCAGTGCAACTCACTCATATACTATGTACTACACTGTGCGTTTCTTATATTCTAAGTTTTTCAGTGCAACTCACTCATATACTATGTACTACACTGTGCGTTTCTTATATTCTAAGTTTTTCAGTGCAACTCACTCATATACTATGTACTACACTGTGCGTTTCTTATATTCTAAGTTTTTCAGTGCAACTCACTCATATACTATGTACTACACTGTGCGTTTCTTATATTCTAAGTTTTTCAGTGCAACTCACTCATATACTATGTACTACACTGTGCATTTCGTGTAATGCGGGTTTTTCAGTAAATTCTAAGTTTTTCAGTGCAACTCACTCATATACTATGTACTACACTGTGCTTTTCTTATATTCTAAGTTTTTCAGTGCAACTCACTCATATACTATGTACTACACTGTGCGTTTCTTAAATTCTAAGTTTTTCAGTGCAACTCAATCATATACTATGTACTACACTGTGCGTTTCTTAAATTCTAAGTTTTTCAGTGCAACTCACTCATATACTATGTACTACACTGTGCGTTTCTTATATTCTAAGTTTTTCAGTGCAACTCACTCATATACTATGTACTACACTGTGCGTTTCTTATATTCTAAGTTTTTCAGTGCAAATCACTCATATACTATGTACTACACTGTGCATTTCGTGTAATGCGGGTTTTTCAGTAAATTCTAAGTTTTTCAGTGCAACTCACTCATATACTATATACTACACCGTGCGTTTCTTATATTCTAAGTTTTTCAGTGCAACTCACTCATATACTATGTACTACACTGTGCGTTTCTTATATTCTAAGTTTTTCAGTGCAACTCACTCATATACTATGTACTACACTGTGCGTTTCTTATATTCTAAATTTTTCAGTGCAACTCACTCATATACTATGTACTACACTGTGCGTTTCTTATATTCTAAGTTTTTCAGTGCAACTCACTCATATAATATGTACTACACTGTGCATTTCGTGTAATGCGGGTTTTTCAGTAAATTCTAAGTTTTTCAGTGCAACTCACTCATATACTATATACTACACCGTGCGTTTCTTATATTCTAAGTTTTTCAGTGCAACTCACTCATATACTATGTACTACACTGTGCGTTTCTTATATTCTAAGTTTTTCAGTGCAACTCACTCATATACTATGTACTACACTGTGCGTTTCTTATATTCTAAATTTTTCAGTGCAACTCACTCATATACTATGTACTACACTGTGCGTTTCTTAAATTCTAAGTTTTTCAGTGCAACTCACTCATATACTATGTACTACAATGTGCGTATCTTATATACTAAGTTTTTCAGTGCAACTCACTCATATACTATGTACTACACTGTGCATTTCTTATATTCTAAGTTTTTCAGTGCAACTCACTCATATACTATGTACTACACTGTGCGTTTCTTATATTCTAAGTTTTTCAGTGCAACTCACTCATATACTATGTACTACACTGTGCATTTCGTGTAATGCGAGTTTTTCAGTAAATTCTAAGTTTTTCAGTGCAACTCACTCATATACTATGTACTACACCGTGCGTTTCTTATATTCTAAGTTTTTCAGTGCAACTCACTCATATACTATGTACTACACTGTGCGTTTCTTATATTCTAAGTTTTTCAGTGCAACTCACTCATATACTATGTACTACAATGTGCGTATCTTATATACTAAGTTTTTCAGTGCAACTCACTCATATACTATGTACTACACTGTGCATTTCTTATATTCTAAGTTTTTCAGTGCAACTCACTCATATACTATGTACTACACTGTGCGTTTCTTATATTCTAAGTTTTTCAGTGCAACTCACTCATATACTATGTACTACACTGTGCATTTCGTGTAATGCGAGTTTTTCAGTAAATTCTAAGTTTTTCAGTGCAACTCACTCATATACTATGTACTACACCGTGCGTTTCTTATATTCTAAGTTTTTCAGTGCAACTCACTCATATACTATGTACTACACTGTGCGTTTCTTATATTCTAAGTTTTTCAGTGCAACTCACTCATATACTATGTACTACACTGTGCGTTTCTTATATTCTAAATTTTTCAGTGCAACTCACTCATATACTATGTACTACACTGTGCGTTTCTTAAATTCTAAGTTTTTCAGTGCAACTCACTCATATACTATGTACTACAATGTGCGTATCTTATATACTAAGTTTTTCAGTGCAACTCACTCATATACTATGTACTACACTGTGCATTTCTTATATTCTAAGTTTTTCAGTGCAACTCACTCATATACTATGTACTACACTGTGCGTTTCTTATATTCTAAGTTTTTCAGTGCAACTCACTCATATACTATGTACTACACTGTGCATTTCGTGTAATGCGAGTTTTTCAGTAAATTCTAAGTTTTTCAGTGCAACTCACTCATATACTATGTACTACACCGTGCGTTTCTTATATTCTAAGTTTTTCAGTGCAACTCACTCATATACTATGTACTACACTGTGCGTTTCTTATATTCTAAGTTTTTCAGTGCAACTCACTCATATACTATGTACTACAATGTGCGTATCTTATATACTAAGTTTTTCAGTGCAACTCACTCATATACTATGTACTACACTGTGCATTTCTTATATTCTAAGTTTTTCAGTGCAACTCACTCATATACTATGTACTACACTGTGCGTTTCTTATATTCTAAGTTTTTCAGTGCAACTCACTCATATACTATGTACTACACTGTGCATTTCGTGTAATGCGAGTTTTTCAGTAAATTCTAAGTTTTTCAGTGCAACTCACTCATATACTATGTACTACACCGTGCGTTTCTTATATTCTAAGTTTTTCAGTGCAACTCACTCATATACTATGTACTACACTGTGCGTTTCTTATATTCTAAGTTTTTCAGTGCAACTCACTCATATACTATGTACTACACTGTGCATTTCGTGTAATGTGGGTTTTTCAGTAAATTCTAAGTTTTTCAGTGCAACTCACTCATATACTATGTACTACACTGTGCGTTTCTTATAATCTAAGTTTTTCAGTGCAACTCACTCATATACTATGTACTACACTGTGCGTTCCTTATATTCTAAGTTTTTCAGTGCAACTCACTCATATACTATGTCTACACTGTGCGTTTCTTAAATTCTAAGTTTTTCAGTGCAACTCACTCATATACTATGTACTACACTGTGCGTTTCTTATATTCTAAGTTTTTCAGTGCAACTCACTCATATACTATGTACTACACTGTGCGTTTCTTATATTCTAAGTTTTTCAGTGCAACTCACTCATATACTATGTACTACACTGTGCGTTTCTTATATTCTAAGTTTTTCAGTGCAACTCACTCATATACTATATACTTCACTGTGGGTTTCTTATATTCTAAGTTTTTCAGTGCAACTCACTCATATACTATGTACTACACTGTGCGTTTCTTATATTCTAAGTTTTTCAGTGCAACTCACTCATATACTATGTACTACACTGTGCATTTCTTGTAATACGGGTTTTTCAGTAAATTTTAAGTTTTTCAGTGCAACTCACTCATATACTATGTACTACACTGTGCGTTTCTTATATTCTAAGTTTTTCAGTGCAACTCACTCATATACTATGTACTACAATGTGCGTTTCTTATATTCTAAGTTTTTCAGTGCAACTCACTCATATACTATGTACTACACTGTGCGTTTCTTATATTCTAAGTTTTTCAGTGCAACTCACTCATATACTATGTACTACACTGTGCGTTTCTTATATTCTAAGTTTTTCAGTGCAACTCACTCATATACTATGTACTACACTGTGCGTTTCTTATATTCTAAGTTTTTCAGTGCAACTCACTCATATACTATGTACTACACTGTGCATTTCGTGTAATGCGGGTTTTTCAGTAAATTCTAAGTTTTTCAGTGCAACTCACTCATATACTATGTACTACACTGTGCTTTTCTTATATTCTAAGTTTTTCAGTGCAACTCACTCATATACTATGTACTACACTGTGCGTTTCTTAAATTCTAAGTTTTTCAGTGCAACTCAATCATATACTATGTACTACACTGTGCGTTTCTTAAATTCTAAGTTTTTCAGTGCAACTCACTCATATACTATGTACTACACTGTGCGTTTCTTATATTCTAAGTTTTTCAGTGCAACTCACTCATATACTATGTACTACACTGTGCGTTTCTTATATTCTAAGTTTTTCAGTGCAAATCACTCATATACTATGTACTACACTGTGCATTTCGTGTAATGCGGGTTTTTCAGTAAATTCTAAGTTTTTCAGTGCAACTCACTCATATACTATATACTACACCGTGCGTTTCTTATATTCTAAGTTTTTCAGTGCAACTCACTCATATACTATGTACTACACTGTGCGTTTCTTATATTCTAAGTTTTTCAGTGCAACTCACTCATATACTATGTACTACACTGTGCGTTTCTTATATTCTAAATTTTTCAGTGCAACTCACTCATATACTATGTACTACACTGTGCGTTTCTTATATTCTAAGTTTTTCAGTGCAACTCACTCATATACTATGTACTACACTGTGCATTTCGTGTAATGCGGGTTTTTCAGTAAATTCTAAGTTTTTCAGTGCAACTCACTCATATACTATATACTACACCGTGCGTTTCTTATATTCTAAGTTTTTCAGTGCAACTCACTCATATACTATGTACTACACTGTGCGTTTCTTATATTCTAAGTTTTTCAGTGCAACTCACTCATATACTATGTACTACACTGTGCGTTTCTTATATTCTAAATTTTTCAGTGCAACTCACTCATATACTATGTACTACACTGTGCGTTTCTTAAATTCTAAGTTTTTCAGTGCAACTCACTCATATACTATGTACTACAATGTGCGTATCTTATATACTAAGTTTTTCAGTGCAACTCACTCATATACTATGTACTACACTGTGCATTTCTTATATTCTAAGTTTTTCAGTGCAACTCACTCATATACTATGTACTACACTGTGCGTTTCTTATATTCTAAGTTTTTCAGTGCAACTCACTCATATACTATGTACTACACTGTGCATTTCGTGTAATGCGAGTTTTTCAGTAAATTCTAAGTTTTTCACTGCAACTCACTCATATACTATGTACTACACCGTGCGTTTCTTATATTCTAAGTTTTTCAGTGCAACTCACTCATATACTATGTACTACACTGTGTGTTTCTTATATTCTAAGTTTTTCAGTGCAACTCACTCATATACTATGTACTACAATGTGCGTATCTTATATACTAAGTTTTTCAGTGCAACTCACTCATATACTATGTACTACACTGTGCATTTCTTATATTCTAAGTTTTTCAGTGCAACTCACTCATATACTATGTACTACACTGTGCGTTTCTTATATTCTAAGTTTTTCAGTGCAACTCACTCATATACTACGTACTACACTGTGCATTTCGTGTAATGCGAGTTTTTCAGTAAATTCTAAGTTTTTCAGTGCAACTCACTCATATACTATGTACTACACCGTGCGTTTCTTATATTCTAAGTTTTTCAGTGCAACTCACTCATATACTATGTACTACACTGTGCGTTTCTTATATTCTAAGTTTTTCAGTGCAACTCACTCATATACTATGTACTACACTGTGCGTTTCTTATATTCTAAATTTTTCAGTGCAACTCACTCATATACTATGTACTACACTGTGCGTTTCTTAAATTCTAAGTTTTTCAGTGCAACTCACTCATATACTATGTACTACAATGTGCGTATCTTATATACTAAGTTTTTCAGTGCAACTCACTCATATACTATGTACTACACTGTGCATTTCTTATATTCTAAGTTTTTCAGTGCAACTCACTCATATACTATGTACTACACTGTGCGTTTCTTATATTCTAAGTTTTTCAGTGCAACTCACTCATATACTATGTACTACACTGTGCATTTCGTGTAATGTGGGTTTTTCAGTAAATTCTAAGTTTTTCAGTGCAACTCACTCATATACTATGTACTACACTGTGCGTTTCTTATAATCTAAGTTTTTCAGTGCAACTCACTCATATACTATGTACTACACTGTGCGTTCCTTATATTCTAAGTTTTTCAGTGCAACTCACTCATATACTATGTCTACACTGTGCGTTTCTTAAATTCTAAGTTTTTCAGTGCAACTCACTCATATACTATGTACTACACTGTGCGTTTCTTATATTCTAAGTTTTTCAGTGCAACTCACTCATATACTATGTACTACACTGTGCGTTTCTTATATTCTAAGTTTTTCAGTGCAACTCACTCATATACTATGTACTACACTGTGCATTTCGTGTAATGCGAGTTTTTCAGTAAATTCTAAGTTTTTCAGTGCAACTCACTCATATACTATGTACTACACCGTGCGTTTCTTATATTCTAAGTTTTTCAGTGCAACTCACTCATATACTATGTACTACACTGTGCGTTTCTTATATTCTAAGTTTTTCAGTGCAACTCACTCATATACTATGTACTACACTGTGCGTTTCTTATATTCTAAGTTTTTCAGTGCAACTCACTCATATACTATGTACTACACTGTGCGTTTCTTAAATTCTAAGTTTTTCAGTGCAACTCACTCATATACTATGTACTACACTGTGCGTATCTTATATACTAAGTTTTTCAGTGCAACTCACTCATATACTATGTACTACACTGTGCGTTTCTTATATTCTAAGTTTTTCAGTGCAACTCACTCATATACTATGTACTACACTGTGCGTTTCTTATATTCTAAGTTTTTCAGTGCACCTCACTCATAGACTATGTACTACACTGTGCGTTTCTTATATTCTAAGTTTTTCAGTGCAACTCACTCATATACTATGTACTACACTGTGCATTTCGTGTAATGTGGGTTTTTCAGTAAATTCTAAGTTTTTCAGTGCAACTCACTCATATACTATGTACTACACTGTGCGTTTCTTATAATCTAAGTTTTTCAGTGCAACTCACTCATATACTATGTACTACACTGTGCGTTTCTTATATTCTAAGTTTTTCAGTGCAACTCACTCATATACTATGTCTACACTGTGCGTTTCTTAAATTCTAAGTTTTTCAATGCAACTCACTCATATACTATGTACTACACTGTGCGTTTCTTATATTCTAAGTTTTTCAGTGCAACTCACTCATATACTATGTACTACACTGTGCGTTTCTTATATTCTAAGTTTTTCAGTGCAACTCACTCATATACTATGTACTACACTGTGCGTTTCTTATATTCTAAGTTTTTCAGTGCAACTCACTCATATACTATATACTACACTGTGCGTTTCTTATATTCTAAGTTTTTCAGTGCAACTCACTCATATACTATGTACTACACTGTGCGTTTCTTATATTCTAAGTTTTTCAGTGCAACTCACTCATATACTATGTACTACACTGTGCATTTCTTGTAATACGGGTTTTTCAGTAAATTCTAAGTTTTTCAGTGCAACTCACTCATATACTATGTACTACACTGTGCGTTTCTTATATTCTAAGTTTTTCAGTGCAACTCACTCATATACTATGTACTACACTGTGTGTTTCTTATATTCTAAGTTTTTCAGTGCAACTCACTCATATACTATGTACTACACTGTGCGTTTCTTATATTCTAAGTTTTTCAGTGCAACTCACTCATATACTATGTACTACACTGTGCGTTTCTTATATTCTAAGTTTTTCAGTGCAACTCACTCATATACTATGTACTACACTGTGCGTTTCTTATATTCTAAGTTTTTCAGTGCAACTCACTCATATACTATGTACTACACTGTGCATTTCGTGTAATGCGGGTTTTTCAGTAAATTCTAAGTTTTTCAGTGCAACTCACTCATATACTATGTACTACACTGTGCGTTTCTTATATTCTAAGTTTTTCAGTGCAACTCACTCATATACTATGTACTACACTGTGCGTTTCTTATATTCTAAGTTTTTCAGTGCAACTCACTCATATACTATGTACTACACTGTGCGTTTCTTATATTCTAAATTTTTCAGTGCAACTCACTCATATACTATGTACTACACTGTGCGTTTCTTAAATTCTAAGTTTTTCAGTGCAACTCACTCATATACTATGTACTACAATGTGCGTATCTTATATACTAAGTTTTTCAGTGCAACTCACTCATATACTATGTACTACACTGTGCATTTCTTATATTCTAAGTTTTTCAGTGCAACTCACTCATATACTATGTACTACACTGTGCGTTTCTTATATTCTAAGTTTTTCAGTGCAACTCACTCATATACTATGTACTACACTGTGCGTTTCTTATATTCTAAGTTTTTCAGTGCAACTCACTCATATACTATGTACTACACTGTGCATTTCGTGTAATGCGAGTTTTTCAGTAAATTCTAAGTTTTTCAGTGCAACTCACTCATATACTATGTACTACACCGTGCGTTTCTTATATTCTAAGTTTTTCAGTGCAACTCACTCATATACTATGTACTACACTGTGCGTTTCTTATATTCTAAGTTTTTCAGTGCAACTCACTCATATACTATGTACTACACTGTGCATTTCTTGTAATACGGGTTTTTCAGTAAATTCTAAGTTTTTCAGTGCAACTCACTCATATACTATGTACTACACTGTGAGTTTCTTATATTCTAAGTTTTTCAGTGCAACTCACTCATATACTATGTACTACACTGTGCGTTTCTTATATTCTAAGTTTTTCAGTGCAACTCACTCATATACTATGTACTACACTGTGCGTTTCTTATATTCTAAGTTTTTCAGTGCAACTCACTCATATACTATGTACTACACTGTGCGTTTCTTATATTCTAAGTTTTTCAGTGCAACTCACTCATATACTATGTACTACACTGTGCGTTTCTTATATTCTAAGTTTTTCAGTGCAACTCACTCATATACTATGTACTACACTGTGCATTTCGTGTAATGCGGGTTTTTCAGTAAATTCTAAGTTTTTCAGTGCAACTCACTCATATACTCTGTACTACACTGTGTGTTTCTTATATTCTAAGTTTTTCAGTGCAACTCACTCATATACTATGTACTACACTGTGCGTTTCTTATATTCTAAGTTTTTCAGTGCAACTTACTCATATACTATGTACTACACTGTGCGTTTCTTATATTCTAAGTTTTTCAGTGCAACTCACTCATATACTATGTACTACACTGTGCATTTCGTGTAATGCGAGTTTTTCAGTAAATTCTAAGTTTTTCAGTGCAACTCACTCATATACTATGTACTACACCGTGCGTTTCTTATATTCTAAGTTTTTCAGTGCAACTCACTCATATACTATGTACTACACTGTGCGTTTCTTATATTCTAAGTTTTTCAGTGCAACTCACTCATATACTATGTACTACACTGTGCGTTTCTTATATTCTAAGTTTTTCAGTGCAACTCACTCATATACTATGTACTACACTGTGCGTTTCTTATATTCTAAGTTTTTCAGTGCAACTCACTCATATACTATGTACTACACTGTGCGTTTCTTAAATTCTAAGTTTTTCAGTGCAACTCAATCATATACTATGTACTACACTGTGCGTTTCTTAAATTCTAAGTTTTTCAGTGCAACTCACTCATATACTATGTACTACACTGTGCATTTCTTATATTCTACGTTTTTCAGTGCAACTCACTCATATACTATGTACTACACTGTGCGTTTCTTATATTCTAAGTTTTTCAGTGCAACTCACTCATATACTATGTACTACATTGTGCGTTTCTTATATTCTAAGTTTTTCAGTGCAACTCACTCATATACTATGTACTACACTGTGCATTTCGTGTAATGTGGGTTTTTCAGTAAATTCTAAGTTTTTCAGTGCAACTCACTCATATACTATGTACTACACTGTGCGTTTCTTATAATCTAAGTTTTTCAGTGCAACTCACTCATATACTATGTACTACACTGTGCGTTTCTTATATTCTAAGTTTTTCAGTGCAACTCACTCATATACTATGTACTACACTGTGCGTTTCTTATATTCTAAGTTTTTCAGTGCAACTCACTCATATACTATGTACTACACTGTGCGTTTCTTATATTCTAAGTTTTTCAGTGCAACTCACTCATATACTATGTACTACACTGTGCGTTTCTTATATTCTAAGTTTTTCAGTGCAACTCACTCATATACTATATACTTCACTGTGCGTTTCTTATATTCTAAGTTTTTCAGTGCAACTCACTCATATACTATGTACTACACTGTGCATTTCTTATATTCTAAGTTTTTCAGTGCAACTCACTCATATACTATGTACTACACTGTGCATTTCTTGTAATACGGGTTTTTCAGTAAATTCTAAGTTTTTCAGTGCAACTCACTCATATACTATGTACTACACTGTGCGTTTCTTATATTCTAAGTTTTTCAGTGCAACTCACTCATATACTATGTACTACACTGTGCGTTTCTTATATTCTAAGTTTTTCAGTGCAACTCACTCATATACTATGTACTACACTGTGCGTTTCTTATATTCTAAGTTTTTCAGTGCAACTCACTCATATACTATGTACTACACTGTGCGTTACTTATATTCTAAATTTTTCAGTGCAACTCACTCATATACTATGTACTACACTGTGCGTTTCTTATATTCTAAGTTTTTCAGTGCAACTCACTCATATACTATGTACTACACTGTGCGTTTCTTATATTCTAAGTTTTTCAGTGCAACTCACTCATATACTATGTACTACAATGAGCGTTTCTTATATACTAAGTTTTTCAGTGCAACTCACTCATATACTATGTACTACACTGTGCGTTTCTTATATTCTAAGTTTTTCAGTGCAACTCACTCATATACTATGTACTACACTGTGCGTTTCTTATATTCTAAGTTTTTCAGTGCAACTCACTCATATACTATGTACTACACTGTGCATTTCGTGTAATGTGGGTTTTTCAGTAAATTCTAAGTTTTTCAGTGCAACTCACTCATATACTATGTACTACACTGTGCGTTTCTTATATTCTAAGTTTTTCAGTGCAACTCACTCATATACTATGTACTACACTGTGCGTTTCTTATATTCTAAGTTTATCAGTGCAACTCACTCATATACTATGTCTACACTGTGCGTTTCTTAAATTCTAAGTTTTTCAGTGCAACTCACTCATATACTATGTACTACACTGTGCGTTTCTTATATTCTAAGTTTTTCAGTGCAACTCACTCATATACTATGTACTACACTGTGCGTTTCTTATATTCTAAGTTTTTCAGTGCAACTCACTCATATACTATGTACTACACTGTGCGTTTCTTATATTCTAAGTTTTTCAGTGCAACTCACTCATATATTATGTACTACACTGTGCGTTTCTTATATTCTAAGTTTTTCAGTGCAACTCACTCATATACTATGTACTACACTGTGCATTTCCTGTAATGCGGGTTTTCCAGTAAATTCTAAGTTTTTCAGTGCAACTCACTCATATACTATGTACTACACTGTGCGTTTCTTATATTCTAAGTTTTTCAGTGCAACTCACTCATATACTATGTACTACACTGTGCGTTTCTTATATTCTAAGTTTTTCAGTGCAACTCACTCATATACTATGTACTACACTGTGCATTTCGTGTAATGCCGGTTTTTCAGTAAATTCTAAGTTTTTCAGTGCAACTCACTCATATACTATGTACTACACCGTGCGTTTCTTATATTCTAAGTTTTTCAGTGCAACTCACTCATATACTATGTACTACACTGTGCGTTTCTTATATTCTAAGTTTTTCAGTGCAACTCACTCATATACTATGTACTACACTGTGCGTTTCTTATATTCTAAGTTTTTCAGTGCAACTCACTCATATACTATGTACTACACTGTGCGTTTCTTATATTCTAAGTTTTTCAGTGCAACTCACTCATATACTATGTACTACACTGTGCGTTTCTTATATTCTAAGTTTTTCAGTGCAACTCACTCATATACTATGTACTACACTGTGCGTTTCTTATATTCTAAGTTTTTCAGTGCAACTCACTCATATACTATATACTTCACTGTGCGTTTCTTATATTCTAAGTTTTTCAGTGCAACTCACTCATATACTATGTACTACACTGTGCGTTTCTTATATTCTAAGTTTTTCAGTGCAACTCACTCATATACTATGTACTACACTGTGCATTTCTTGTAATACGGGTTTTTCAGTAAATTCTAAGTTTTTCAGTGCAACTCACTCATATACTATGTACTACACTGTGCGTTTCTTATATTCTAAGTTTTTCAGTGCAACTCACTCATATACTATGTACTACACTGTGCTTTTCTTATATTCTAAGTTTTTCAGTGCAACTCACTCATATACTATGTACTACACTGTGCGTTTCTTATATTCTAAGTTTTTCAGTGCAACTCACTCATATACTATGTACTACACTGTGCGTTACTTATATTCTAAGTTTTTCAGTGCAACTCACTCATATACTATGTACTACACTGTGCGTTTCTTATATTCTAAGTTTTTCAGTGCAACTCACTCATATACTATGTACTACACTGTGCGTTTCTTATATTCTAAGTTTTTCAGTGCAACTCACTCATATACTATGTACTACAATGAGCGTTTCTTATATACTAAGTTTTTCAGTGCAACTCACTCATATACTATGTACTACACTGTGCGTTTCTTATATTCTAAGTTTTTCAGTGCAACTCACTCATATACTATGTACTACACTGTGCATTTCGTGTAATGTGGGTTTTTCAGTAAATTCTAAGTTTTTCAGTGCAACTCACTCATATACTATGTACTACACTGTGCGTTTCTTATAATCTAAGTTTTTCAGTGCAACTCACTCATATACTATGTACTACACTGTGCGTTTCTTATATTCTAAGTTTATCAGTGCAACTCACTCATATACTATGTCTACACTGTGCGTTTCTTAAATTCTAAGTTTTTCAGTGCAACTCACTCATATACTATGTACTACACTGTGCGTTTCTTATATTCTAAGTTTTTCAGTGCAACTCACTCATATACTATGTACTACACTGTGCGTTTCTTATATTCTAAGTTTTTCAGTGCAACTCACTCATATACTATGTACTACACTGTGCGTTTCTTATATTCTAAGTTTTTCAGTGCAACTCACTCATATATTATGTACTACACTGTGCGTTTCTTATATTCTAAGTTTTTCAGTGCAACTCACTCATATACTATGTACTACACTGTGCATTTCGTGTAATGCGGGTTTTCCAGTAAATTCTAAGTTTTTCAGTGCAACTCACTCATATACTATGTACTACACTGTGCGTTTCTTATATTCTAAGTTTTTCAGTGCAACTCACTCATATACTATGTACTACACTGTGCGTTTCTTATATTCTAAGTTTTTCAGTGCAACTCACTCATATACTATGTACTACACTGTGCGTTTCTTATATTCTAAGTTTTTCAGTGCAACTCACTCATATACTATGTACTACACTGTGCTTTTCGTGTAATGCCGGTTTTTCAGTAAATTCTAAGTTTTTCAGTGCAACTCACTCATATACTATGTACTACACCGTGCGTTTCTTATATTCTAAGTTTTTCAGTGCAACTCACTCATATACTATGTACTACACTGTGCGTTTCTTATATTCTAAGTTTTTCAGTGCAACTCACTCATATACTATGTACTACACTGTGCGTTTCTTATATTCTAAGTTTTTCAGTGCAACTCACTCATATACTATGTACTACACTGTGCGTTTCTTATATTCTAAGTTTTTCAGTGCAACTCACTCATATACTATGTACTACACTGTGCGTTTCTTATATTCTAAGTTTTTCAGTGCAACTCACTCATATACTGTGTACTACACTGTGCGTTTCTTATATTCTAAGTTTTTCAGTGCAACTCACTCATATACTATGTACTACACTATGCGTTTCTTATATTCTAAGTTTTTCAGTGCAACTCACTCATATACTATGTACTACACTGTGCGTTTCTTATATTCTAAGTTTTTCAGTGCAACTCACTCATATACTATGTACTACACTGTGCGTTTCTTATATTCTAAGGTTTTCAGTGCAACTCAATCATATACTGTGTACTACACTGTGCGTTTCTTATATTCTAAGTTTTTCAGTGCAACTCACTCATATACTATGTACTACACTGTGCATTTCGTGTAATGTGGGTTTTTCAGTAAATTCTAAGTTTTTCAGTGCAACTCACTCATATACTATGTACTACACTGTGCGTTTCTTAAATTCTAAGTTTTTCAGTGCAACTCACTCATATACTATGTACTACAATGTGTGTTTCTTATATTCTAAGTTTTTCAGTGCAACTCACTCATATACTATGTACTACACTGTGCGTTTCTTATATTCTAAGTTTTTCAGTGCAACTCACTCATATACTATGTACTACACTGTGCGTTTCTTATATTCTAAGTTTTTCAGTGCAACTCACTCATATACTATGTACTACACTGTGCGTTTCTTATATTCTAAGTTTTTCAGTGCAACTCACTCATATACTATGTACTACACTGTGCGTTTCTTATATTCTAAGTTTTTCAGTGCAACTCACTCATATACTATGTACTACACTGTGCGTTTCTTATATTCTAAGTTTTTCAGTGCAACTCACTCATATACTATGTACTACACTGTGCGTTTCTTATATTCTAAGTTTTTCAGTGCAACTCACTCATATACTATGTACTACACTGTGCGTTTCTTATATTCTAAGTTTTTCAGTGCAACTCACTCATATACTATGTACTACACTGTGCGTTTCTTATATTCTAAGTTTTTCAGTGCAACTCACTCATATACTATGTACTACACTGTGCATTTCTTGTAATACGGGTTTTTCAGTAAATTCTAATTTTTTCAGTGCAACTCACTCATATACTATGTACTACACTGTGAGTTTCTTATATTCTAAGTTTTTCAGTGCAACTCACTCATATACTATGTACTACACTGTGCGTTTCTTATATTCTAAGTTTTTCAGTGCAACTCACTCATATACTATGTACTACACTGTGGGTTTCTTATATTCTAAGTTTTTCAGTGCAACTCACTCATATACTATGTACTACACTGTGCGTTTCTTATATTCTAAGTTTTTCAGTGCAACTCACTCATATACTATGTACTACACTGTGCGTTTCTTATATTCTAAGTTTTTCAGTGCAATTCACTCATATACTATGTACCACACTGTGCATTTCGTGTAATGCGGGTTTTTCAGTAAATTCTAAGTTTTTCAGTGCAACTCACTCATATACTCTGTACTACACTGTGCGTTTCTTATATTCTAAGTTTTTCAGTGCAACTCACTCATATACTATGTACTACACTGTGCGTTTCTTATATTCTAAGTTTTTCAGTGCAACTCACTCATATACTATGTACTACACTGTGCGTTTCTTATATTCTAAGTTTTTCAGTGCAACTCACTCATATACTATGTACTACACTGTGCGTTTCTTATATTCTAAGTTTTTCAGTGCAACTCACTCATATACTATGTACTACACTGTGCGTTTCTTAAATTCTAAGTTTTTCAGTGCAACTCAATCATATACTATGTACTACACTGTGCGTTTCTTAAATTCTAAGTTTTTCAGTGCAACTCACTCATATACTATGTACTACACTGTGCGTTTCTTATATTCTACGTTTTTCAGTGCAACTCACTCATATACTATGTACTACACTGTGCGTTTCTTATATTCTAAGTTTTTCAGTGCAACTCACTCATATACTATGTACTACACTGTGCTTTTCGTGTAATGCGGGTTTTCAGTAAATTCTAAGTTTTTCAGTGCAACTCACTCATATACTATGTACTACACTGTGCGTTTCTTATATTCTAAGTTTTTCAGTGCAACTCACTCATATACTATGTACTACACTGTGCGTTTCTTATATTCTAAGTTTTTCAGTGCAACTCACTCATATACTATATACTTCACTGTGCGTTTCTTATATTCTAAGTTTTTCAGTGCAACTCACTCATATACTATGTACTACACTGTGCGTTTCTTATATTCTAAGTTTTTCAGTGCAACTCACTCATATACTATGTACTACACTGTGCATTTCTTGTAATACGGGTTTTTCAGTAAATTCTAAGTTTTTCAGTGCAACTCACTCATATACTATGTACTACACTGTGCGTTTCTTATATTCTAAGTTTTTCAGTGCAACTCACTCATATACTATGTACTACACTGTGCGTTTCTTATATTCTAAGTTTTTCAGTGCAACTCACTCATATACTATGTACTACACTGTGCGTTTCTTATATTCTAAGTTTTTCAGTGCAACTCACTCATATACTATGTACTACACTGTGCGTTTCTTATATTCTACGTTTTTCAGTGCAACTCACTCATATACTATGTACTACATTGTGCATTTCTTGTAATACGGGTTTTTCAGTAAATTCTAAGTTTTTCAGTGCAACTCACTCATATACTATGTACTACACTGTGCGTTTCTTATATTCTAAGTTTTTCAGTGCAACTCACTCATATACTATGTACTACACTGTGCGTTTCTTATATTCTAAGTTTTTCAGTGCAACTCACTCATATACTATGTACTACACTGTGCGTTTCTTATATTCTAAGTTTTTCAGTGCAACTCACTCATATACTATGTACTACACTGTGCGTTACTTATATTCTAAGTTTTTCAGTGCAACTCACTCATATACTATGTACTACACTGTGCGTTTCTTATATTCTAAGTTTTTCAGTGCAACTCACTCATATACTATGTACTACACTGTGCGTTTCTTATATTCTAAGTTTTTCAGTGCAACTCACTCATATACTATGTACTACAATGAGCGTTTCTTATATACTAAGTTTTTCAGTGCAACTCACTCATATACTATGTACTACACTGTGCGTTTCTTATATTCTAAGTTTTTCAGTGCAACTCACTCATATACTATGTACTACACTGTGCGTTTCTTATATTCTAAGTTTTTCAGTGCAACTCACTCATATACTATGTACTACACTGTGCATTTCGTGTAATGTGGGTTTTTCAGTAAATTCTAAGTTTTTCAGTGCAACTCACTCATATACTATGTACTACACTGTGCGTTTCTTATATTCTAAGTTTTTCAGTGCAACTCACTCATATACTATGTACTACACTGTGCGTTTCTTATATTCTAAGTTTTTCAGTGCAACTCACTCATATACTATGTACTACACTGTGCGTTTCTTATATTCTACGTTTTTCAGTGCAACTCACTCATATACTATGTACTACATTGTGCATTTCTTGTAATACGGGTTTTTCAGTAAATTCTAAGTTTTTCAGTGCAACTCACTCATATACTATGTACTACACTGTGCGTTTCTTATATTCTAAGTTTTTCAGTGCAACTCACTCATATACTATGTACTACACTGTGCGTTTCTTATATTCTAAGTTTTTCAGTGCAACTCACTCATATACTATGTACTACACTGTGCGTTTCTTATATTCTAAGTTTTTCAGTGCAACTCACTCATATACTATGTACTACACTGTGCGTTACTTATATTCTAAGTTTTTCAGTGCAACTCACTCATATACTATGTACTACACTGTGCGTTTCTTATATTCTAAGTTTTTCAGTGCAACTCACTCATATACTATGTACTACACTGTGCGTTTCTTATATTCTAAGTTTTTCAGTGCAACTCACTCATATACTATGTACTACAATGAGCGTTTCTTATATACTAAGTTTTTCAGTGCAACTCACTCATATACTATGTACTACACTGTGCGTTTCTTATATTCTAAGTTTTTCAGTGCAACTCACTCATATACTATGTACTACACTGTGCGTTTCTTATATTCTAAGTTTTTCAGTGCAACTCACTCATATACTATGTACTACACTGTGCATTTCGTGTAATGTGGGTTTTTCAGTAAATTCTAAGTTTTTCAGTGCAACTCACTCATATACTATGTACTACACTGTGCGTTTCTTATAATCTAAGTTTTTCAGTGCAACTCACTCATATACTATGTACTACACTGTGCGTTTCTTATATTCTAAGTTTATCAGTGCAACTCACTCATATACTATGTCTACACTGTGCGTTTCTTAAATTCTAAGTTTTTCAGTGCAACTCACTCATATACTATGTACTACACTGTGCGTTTCTTATATTCTAAGTTTTTCAGTGCAACTCACTCATATACTATGTACTACACTGTGCGTTTCTTATATTCTAAGTTTTTCAGTGCAACTCACTCATATACTATGTACTACACTGTGCGTTTCTTATATTCTAAGTTTTTCAGTGCAACTCACTCATATATTATGTACTACACTGTGCGTTTCTTATATTCTAAGTTTTTCAGTGCAACTCACTCATATACTATGTACTACACTGTGCATTTCGTGTAATGCGGGTTTTCCAGTAAATTCTAAGTTTTTCAGTGCAACTCACTCATATACTATGTACTACACTGTGCGTTTCTTATATTCTAAGTTTTTCAGTGCAACTCACTCATATACTATGTACTACACTGTGCGTTTCTTATATTCTAAGTTTTTCAGTGCAACTCACTCATATACTATGTACTACACTGTGCGTTTCTTATATTCTAAGTTTTTCAGTGCAACTCACTCATATACTATGTACTACACTGTGCTTTTCGTGTAATGCCGGTTTTTCAGTAAATTCTAAGTTTTTCAGTGCAACTCACTCATATACTATGTACTACACCGTGCGTTTCTTATATTCTAAGTTTTTCAGTGCAACTCACTCATATACTATGTACTACACTGTGCGTTTCTTATATTCTAAGTTTTTCAGTGCAACTCACTCATATACTATGTACTACACTGTGCGTTTCTTATATTCTAAGTTTTTCAGTGCAACTCACTCATATACTATGTACTACACTGTGCGTTTCTTATATTCTAAGTTTTTCAGTGCAACTCACTCATATACTATGTACTACACTGTGCGTTTCTTATATTCTAAGTTTTTCAGTGCAACTCACTCATATACTGTGTACTACACTGTGCGTTTCTTATATTCTAAGTTTTTCAGTGCAACTCACTCATATACTATGTACTACACTATGCGTTTCTTATATTCTAAGTTTTTCAGTGCAACTCACTCATATACTATGTACTACACTGTGCGTTTCTTATATTCTAAGTTTTTCAGTGCAACTCACTCATATACTATGTACTACACTGTGCGTTTCTTATATTCTAAGGTTTTCAGTGCAACTCAATCATATACTGTGTACTACACTGTGCGTTTCTTATATTCTAAGTTTTTCAGTGCAACTCACTCATATACTATGTACTACACTGTGCATTTCGTGTAATGTGGGTTTTTCAGTAAATTCTAAGTTTTTCAGTGCAACTCACTCATATACTATGTACTACACTGTGCGTTTCTTAAATTCTAAGTTTTTCAGTGCAACTCACTCATATACTATGTACTACAATGTGTGTTTCTTATATTCTAAGTTTTTCAGTGCAACTCACTCATATACTATGTACTACACTGTGCGTTTCTTATATTCTAAGTTTTTCAGTGCAACTCACTCATATACTATGTACTACACTGTGCGTTTCTTATATTCTAAGTTTTTCAGTGCAACTCACTCATATACTATGTACTACACTGTGCGTTTCTTATATTCTAAGTTTTTCAGTGCAACTCACTCATATACTATGTACTACACTGTGCGTTTCTTATATTCTAAGTTTTTCAGTGCAACTCACTCATATACTATGTACTACACTGTGCGTTTCTTATATTCTAAGTTTTTCAGTGCAACTCACTCATATACTATGTACTACACTGTGCGTTTCTTATATTCTAAGTTTTTCAGTGCAACTCACTCATATACTATGTACTACACTGTGCGTTTCTTATATTCTAAGTTTTTCAGTGCAACTCACTCATATACTATGTACTACACTGTGCATTTCTTGTAATACGGGTTTTTCAGTAAATTCTAATTTTTTCAGTGCAACTCACTCATATACTATGTACTACACTGTGAGTTTCTTATATTCTAAGTTTTTCAGTGCAACTCACTCATATACTATGTACTACACTGTGCGTTTCTTATATTCTAAGTTTTTCAGTGCAACTCACTCATATACTATGTACTACACTGTGCGTTTCTTATATTCTAAGTTTTTCAGTGCAACTCACTCATATACTATGTACTACACTGTGCGTTTCTTATATTCTAAGTTTTTCAGTGCAACTCACTCATATACTATGTACTACACTGTGCGTTTCTTATATTCTAAGTTTTTCAGTGCAATTCACTCATATACTATGTACTACACTGTGCATTTCGTGTAATGCGGGTTTTTCAGTAAATTCTAAGTTTTTCAGTGCAACTCACTCATATACTCTGTATAACATTGTGCGTTTCTTATATTCTAAGTTTTTCAGTGCAACTCACTCATATACTATGTACTACACTGTGCGTTTCTTATATTCTAAGTTTTTCAGTGCAACTCACTCATATACTATGTACTACACTGTGCGTTTCTTATATTCTAAGTTTTTCAGTGCAACTCACTCATATACTATGTACTACACTGTGCGTTTCTTATATTCTAAGTTTTTCAGTGCAACTCACTCATATACTATGTACTACACTGTGCGTTTCTTAAATTCTAAGTTTTTCAGTGCAACTCAATCATATACTATGTACTACACTGTGCGTTTCTTAAATTCTAAGTTTTTCAGTGCAACTCACTCATATACTATGTACTACACTGTGCGTTTCTTATATTCTACGTTTTTCAGTGCAACTCACTCATATACTATGTACTACACTGTGCGTTTCTTATATTCTAAGTTTTTCAGTGCAACTCACTCATATACTATGTACTACACTGTGCTTTTCGTGTAATGCGGGTTTTCAGTAAATTCTAAGTTTTTCAGTGCAACTCACTCATATACTATGTACTACACTGTGCGTTTCTTATATTCTAAGTTTTTCAGTGCAACTCACTCATATACTATGTACTACACTGTGCGTTTCTTATATTCTAAGTTTTTCAGTGCAACTCACTCATATACTATGTACTACACTGTGCATTTCGTGTAATGTGGGTTTTTCAGTAAATTCTAAGTTTTTCAGTGCAACTCACTCATATACTATGTACTACACTGTGCGTTTCTTATAATCTAAGTTTTTCAGTGCAACTCACTCATATACTATGTACTACACTGTGCGTTTCTTATATTCTAAGTTTTTCAGTGCAACTCACTCATATACTATGTCTACACTGTGCGTTTCTTAAATTCTAAGTTTTTCAGTGCAACTCACTCATATACTATGTACTACACTGTGCGTTTCTTATATTCTAAGTTTTTCAGTGCAACTCACTCATATACTATGTACTACACTGTGCGTTTCTTATATTCTAAGTTTTTCAGTGCAACTCACTCATATACTATGTACTACACTGTGCGTTTCTTATATTCTAAGTTTTTCAGTGCAACTCACTCATATACTATATACTTCACTGTGCGTTTCTTATATTCTAAGTTTTTCAGTGCAACTCACTCATATACTATGTACTACACTGTGCGTTTCTTATATTCTAAGTTTTTCAGTGCAACTCACTCATATACTATGTACTACACTGTGCATTTCTTGTAATACGGGTTTTTCAGTAAATACTAAGTTTTTCAGTGCAACTCACTCATATACTATGTACTACACTGTGCGTTTCTTATATTCTAAGTTTTTCAGTGCAACTCACTCATATACTATGTACTACACTGTGCGTTTCTTATATTCTAAGTTTTTCAGTGCAACTCACTCATATACTATGTACTACACTGTGCGTTTCTTATATTCTAAGTTTTTCAGTGCAACTCACTCATATACTATGTACTACACTGTGCGTTTCTTATATTCTAAGTTTTTCAGTGCAACTCACTCATATACTATGTACTACACTGTGCGTTTCTTATATTCTAAGTTTTTCAGTGCAACTCACTCATATACTATGTACTACACTGTGCATTTCGTGTAATGCGGGTTTTTCAGTAAATTCTAAGTTTTTCAGTGCAACTCACTCATATACTATGTACTACACTGTGCTTTTCTTATATTCTAAGTTTTTCAGTGCAACTCACTCATATACTATGTACTACACTGTGCGTTTCTTAAATTCTAAGTTTTTCAGTGCAACTCAATCATATACTATGTACTACACTGTGCGTTTCTTAAATTCTAAGTTTTTCAGTGCAACTCACTCATATACTATGTACTACACTGTGCGTTTCTTATATTCTAAGTTTTTCAGTGCAACTCACTCATATACTATGTACTACACTGTGCGTTTCTTATATTCTAAGTTTTTCAGTGCAACTCACTCATATACTATGTACTACACTGTGCATTTCGTGTAATCCGGGTTTTTCAGTAAATTCTAAGTTTTTCAGTGCAACTCACTCATATACTATATACTACACCGTGCGTTTCTTATATTCTAAGTTTTTCAGTGCAACTCACTCATATACTATGTACTACACTGTGCGTTTCTTATATTCTAAGTTTTTCAGTGCAACTCACTCATATACTATGTACTACACTGTGCGTTTCTTATATTCTAAATTTTTCAGTGCAACTCACTCATATACTATGTACTACACTGTGCGTTTCTTATATTCTAAGTTTTTCAGTGCAACTCACTCATATACTATGTACTACACTGTGCATTTCGTGTAATGCGGGTTTTTCAGTAAATTCTAAGTTTTTCTGTGCAACTCACTCATATACTATATACTACACCTTGCGTTTCTTATATTCTAAGTTTTTCAGTGCAACTCACTCATATACTATGTACTACACTGTGCGTTTCTTATATTCTAAGTTTTTCAGTGCAACTCACTCATATACTATGTACTACACTGTGCGTTTCTTATATTCTAAATTTTTCAGTGCAACTCACTCATATACTATGTACTACACTGTGCGTTTCTTAAATTCTAAGTTTTTCAGTGCAACTCACTCATATACTATGTACTACAATGTGCGTATCTTATATACTAAGTTTTTCAGTGCAACTCACTCATATACTATGTACTACACTGTGCATTTCTTATATTCTAAGTTTTTCAGTGCAACTCACTCATATACTATGTACTACACTGTGCGTTTCTTATATTCTAAGTTTTTCAGTGCAACTCACTCATATACTATGTACTACACTGTGCATTTCGTGTAATGCGAGTTTTTCAGTAAATTCTAAGTTTTTCAGTGCAACTCACTCATATACTATGTACTACACCGTGCGTTTCTTATATTCTAAGTTTTTCAGTGCAACTCACTCATATACTATGTACTACACTGTGCGTTTCTTATATTCTAAGTTTTTCAGTGCAACTCACTTATATACTATGTACTACACTGTGCGTTTCTTATATTCTAAATTTTTCAGTGCAACTCACTCATATACTATGTAGTACACTGTGCGTTTCTTAAATTCTAAGTTTTTCAGTGCAACTCACTCATATACTATGTACTACAATGTGCGTATCTTATATACTAAGTTTTTCAGTGCAACTCACTCATATACTATGTACTACACTGTGCATTTCTTATATTCTAAGTTTTTCAGTGCAACTCACTCATATACTATGTACTACACTGTGCGTTTCTTATATTCTAAGTTTTTCAGTGCAACTCACTCATATACTATGTACTACACTGTGCATTTCGTGTAATGCGAGTTTTTCAGTAAATTCTATGTTTTTCAGTGCAACTCACTCATATACTATGTACTACACCGTGCGTTTCTTATATTCTAAGTTTTTCAGTGCAACTCACTCATATACTATGTACTACACTGTGCGTTTCTTATATTCTAAGTTTTTCAGTGCAACTCACTCATATAATATGTACTACAATGTGCGTATCTTATATACTAAGTTTTTCAGTGCAACTCACTCATATACTATGTACTACACTGTGCATTTCTTATATTCTAAGTTTTTCAGTGCAACTCACTCATATACTATGTACTACACTGTGCGTTTCTTATATTCTAAGTTTTTCAGTGCAACTCACTCATATACTATGTACTACACTGTGCATTTCGTGTAATGCGAGTTTTTCAGTAAATTCTATGTTTTTCAGTGCAACTCACTCATATACTATGTACTACACCGTGCGTTTCTTATATTCTAAGTTTTTCAGTGCAACTCACTCATATACTATGTACTACACTGTGCGTTTCTTATATTCTAAGTTTTTCAGTGCAACTCACTCATATACTATGTACTACACTGTGCGTTTCTTATATTCTAAATTTTTCAGTGCAACTCACTCATATACTATGTACTACACTGTGCGTTTCTTAAATTCTAAGTTTTTCAGTGCAACTCACTCATATACTATGTACTACAATGTGCGTATCTTATATACTAAGTTTTTCAGTGCAACTCACTCATATACTATGTACTACACTGTGCATTTCTTATATTCTAAGTTTTTCAGTGCAACTCACTCATATACTATGTACTACACTGTGCGTTTCTTATATTCTAAGTTTTTCAGTGCAACTCACTCATATACTATGTACTACACTGTGCATTTCGTGTAATGCGAGTTTTTCAGTAAATTCTAAGTTTTTCAGTGCAACTCACTCATATACTATGTACTACACCGTGCGTTTCTTATATTCTAAGTTTTTCAGTGCAACTCACTCATATACTATGTACTACACTGTGCGTTTCTTATATTCTAAGTTTTTCAGTGCAACTCACTTATATACTATGTACTACACTGTGCGTTTCTTATATTCTAAATTTTTCAGTGCAACTCACTCATATACTATGTAGTACACTGTGCGTTTCTTAAATTCTAAGTTTTTCAGTGCAACTCACTCATATACTATGTACTACAATGTGCGTATCTTATATACTAAGTTTTTCAGTGCAACTCACTCATATACTATGTACTACACTGTGCATTTCTTATATTCTAAGTTTTTCAGTGCAACTCACTCATATACTATGTACTACACTGTGCGTTTCTTATATTCTAAGTTTTTCAGTGCAACTCACTCATATACTATGTACTACACTGTGCATTTCGTGTAATGCGAGTTTTTCAGTAAATTCTATGTTTTTCAGTGCAACTCACTCATATACTATGTACTACACCGTGCGTTTCTTATATTCTAAGTTTTTCAGTGCAACTCACTCATATACTATGTACTACACTGTGCGTTTCTTATATTCTAAGTTTTTCAGTGCAACTCACTCATATACTATGTACTACAATGTGCGTATCTTATATACTAAGTTTTTCAGTGCAACTCACTCATATACTATGTACTACACTGTGCATTTCTTATATTCTAAGTTTTTCAGTGCAACTCACTCATATACTATGTACTACACTGTGCGTTTCTTATATTCTAAGTTTTTCAGTGCAACTCACTCATATACTATGTACTACACTGTGCATTTCGTGTAATGCGAGTTTTTCAGTAAATTCTAAGTTTTTCAGTGCAACTCACTCATATACTATGTACTACACTGTGCGTTTCTTATATTCTAAGTTTTTCAGTGCAACTCACTCATATACTATGTACTACACTGTGCGTTTCTTATATTCTAAGTTTTTCAGTGCAACTCACTCATATACTATGTACTACACTGTGCGTTTCTTAAATTCTAAGTTTTTCAGTGCAACTCAATCATATACTATGTACTACACTGTGCGTTTCTTAAATTCTAAGTTTTTCAGTGCAACTCACTCATATACTATGTACTACACTGTGCGTTTCTTATATTCTACGTTTTTCAGTGCAACTCACTCATATACTATGTACTACACTGTGCGTTTCTTATATTCTAAGTTTTTCAGTGCAACTCACTCATATACTATGTACTACACTGTGCTTTTCGTGTAATGCGGGTTTTCAGTAAATTCTAAGTTTTTCAGTGCAACTCACTCATATACTATGTACTACACTGTGCGTTTCTTATATTCTAAGTTTTTCAGTGCAACTCACTCATATACTATGTACTACACTGTGCGTTTCTTATATTCTAAGTTTTTCAGTGCAACTCACTCATATACTATGTACTACACTGTGCATTTCGTGTAATGTGGGTTTTTCAGTAAATTCTAAGTTTTTCAGTGCAACTCACTCATATACTATGTACTACACTGTGCGTTTCTTATAATCTAAGTTTTTCAGTGCAACTCACTCATATACTATGTACTACACTGTGCGTTTCTTATATTCTAAGTTTTTCAGTGCAACTCACTCATATACTATGTCTACACTGTGCGTTTCTTAAATTCTAAGTTTTTCAGTGCAACTCACTCATATACTATGTACTACACTGTGCGTTTCTTATATTCTAAGTTTTTCAGTGCAACTCACTCATATACTATGTACTACACTGTGCGTTTCTTATATTCTAAGTTTTTCAGTGCAACTCACTCATATACTATGTACTACACTGTGCGTTTCTTATATTCTAAGTTTTTCAGTGCAACTCACTCATATACTATATACTTCACTGTGCGTTTCTTATATTCTAAGTTTTTCAGTGCAACTCACTCATATACTATGTACTACACTGTGCGTTTCTTATATTCTAAGTTTTTCAGTGCAACTCACTCATATACTATGTACTACACTGTGCGTTTCTTATATTCTAAGTTTTTCAGTGCAACTCACTCATATACTATGTACTACACTGTGCGTTTCTTATATTCTAAGTTTTTCAGTGCAACTCACTCATATACTATGTACTACACTGTGCGTTTCTTATATTCTAAGTTTTTCAGTGCAACTCACTCATATACTATGTACTACACTGTGCGTTTCTTATATTCTAAGTTTTTCAGTGCAACTCACTCATATACTATGTACTACACTGTGCATTTCGTGTAATGCGGGTTTTTCAGTAAATTCTAAGTTTTTCAGTGCAACTCACTCATATACTATGTACTACACTGTGCTTTTCTTATATTCTAAGTTTTTCAGTGCAACTCACTCATATACTATGTACTACACTGTGCGTTTCTTAAATTCTAAGTTTTTCAGTGCAACTCAATCATATACTATGTACTACACTGTGCGTTTCTTAAATTCTAAGTTTTTCAGTGCAACTCACTCATATACTATGTACTACACTGTGCGTTTCTTATATTCTAAGTTTTTCAGTGCAACTCACTCATATACTATGTACTACACTGTGCGTTTCTTATATTCTAAGTTTTTCAGTGCAACTCACTCATATACTATGTACTACACTGTGCATTTCGTGTAATGCGGGTTTTTCAGTAAATTCTAAGTTTTTCAGTGCAACTCACTCATATACTATATACTACACCGTGCGTTTCTTATATTCTAAGTTTTTCAGTGCAACTCACTCATATACTATGTACTACACTGTGCGTTTCTTATATTCTAAGTTTTTCAGTGCAACTCACTCATATACTATGTACTACACTGTGCGTTTCTTATATTCTAAATTTTTCAGTGCAACTCACTCATATACTATGTACTACACTGTGCGTTTCTTATATTCTAAGTTTTTCAGTGCAACTCACTCATATACTATGTACTACACTGTGCATTTCGTGTAATGCGGGTTTTTCAGTAAATTCTAAGTTTTTCAGTGCAACTCACTCATATACTATATACTACACCGTGCGTTTCTTATATTCTAAGTTTTTCAGTGCAACTCACTCATATACTATGTACTACACTGTGCGTTTCTTATATTCTAAGTTTTTCAGTGCAACTCACTCATATACTATGTACTACACTGTGCGTTTCTTATATTCTAAATTTTTCAGTGCAACTCACTCATATACTATGTACTACACTGTGCGTTTCTTAAATTCTAAGTTTTTCAGTGCAACTCACTCATATACTATGTACTACAATGTGCGTATCTTATATACTAAGTTTTTCAGTGCAACTCACTCATATACTATGTACTACACTGTGCATTTCTTATATTCTAAGTTTTTCAGTGCAACTCACTCATATACTATGTACTACACTGTGCGTTTCTTATATTCTAAGTTTTTCAGTGCAACTCACTCATATACTATGTACTACACTGTGCATTTCGTGTAATGCGAGTTTTTCAGTAAATTCTAAGTTTTTCAGTGCAACTCACTCATATACTATGTACTACACCGTGCGTTTCTTATATTCTAAGTTTTTCAGTGCAACTCACTCATATACTATGTACTACACTGTGCGTTTCTTATATTCTAAGTTTTTCAGTGCAACTCACTCATATACTATGTACTACACTGTGCGTTTCTTATATTCTAAGTTTTTCAGTGCAACTCACTCATATACTATGTACTACACTGTGCATTTCGTGTAATGCGGGTTTTTCAGTAAATTCTAAGTTTTTCAGTGCAACTCACTCATATACTATATACTACACCGTGCGTTTCTTATATTCTAAGTTTTTCAGTGCAACTCACTCATATACTATGTACTACACTGTGCGTTTCTTATATTCTAAGTTTTTCAGTGCAACTCACTCATATACTATGTACTACACTGTGCGTTTCTTATATTCTAAATTTTTCAGTGCAACTCACTCATATACTATGTACTACACTGTGCGTTTCTTATATTCTAAGTTTTTCAGTGCAACTCACTCATATACTATGTACTACACTGTGCATTTCGTGTAATGCGGGTTTTTCAGTAAATTCTAAGTTTTTCAGTGCAACTCACTCATATACTATATACTACACCGTGCGTTTCTTATATTCTAAGTTTTTCAGTGCAACTCACTCATATACTATGTACTACACTGTGCGTTTCTTATATTCTAAGTTTTTCAGTGCAACTCACTCATATACTATGTACTACACTGTGCGTTTCTTATATTCTAAATTTTTCAGTGCAACTCACTCATATACTATGTACTACACTGTGCGTTTCTTAAATTCTAAGTTTTTCAGTGCAACTCACTCATATACTATGTACTACAATGTGCGTATCTTATATACTAAGTTTTTCAGAGCAACTCACTCATATACTATGTACTACACTGTGCATTTCTTATATTCTAAGTTTTTCAGTGCAACTCACTCATATACTATGTACTACACTGTGCGTTTCTTATATTCTAAGTTTTTCAGTGCAACTCACTCATATACTATGTACTACACTGTGCATTTCGTGTAATGCGAGTTTTTCAGTAAATTCTAAGTTTTTCAGTGCAACTCACTCATATACTATGTACTACACCGTGCGTTTCTTATATTCTAAGTTTTTCAGTGCAACTCACTCATATACTATGTACTACACTGTGCGTTTCTTATATTCTAAGTTTTTCAGTGCAACTCACTCATATACTATGTACTACACTGTGCGTTTCTTATATTCTAAATTTTTCAGTGCAACTCACTCATATACTATGTACTACACTGTGCGTTTCTTAAATTCTAAGTTTTTCAGTGCAACTCACTCATATACTATGTACTACAATGTGCGTATCTTATATACTAAGTTTTTCAGTGCAACTCACTCATATACTATGTACTACACTGTGCATTTCTTATATTCTAAGTTTTTCAGTGCAACTCACTCATATACTATGTACTACACTGTGCATTTCTTATATTCTAAGTTTTTCAGTGCAACTCACTCATATACTATGTACTACACTGTGCATTTCGTGTAATGCGAGTTTTTCAGTAAATTCTAAGTTTTTCAGTGCAACTCACTCATATACTATGTACTACACCGTGCGTTTCTTATATTCTAAGTTTTTCAGTGCAACTCACTCATATACTATGTACTACACTGTGCGTTTCTTATATTCTAAGTTTTTCAGTGCAACTCACTCATATACTATGTACTACAATGTGCGTATCTTATATACTAAGTTTTTCAGTGCAACTCACTCATATACTATGTACTACACTGTGCATTTCTTATATTCTAAGTTTTTCAGTGCAACTCACTCATATACTATGTACTACACTGTGCGTTTCTTATATTCTAAGTTTTTCAGTGCAACTCTCTCATATACTATGTACTACACTGTGCATTTCGTGTAATGCGAGTTTTTCAGTAAATTCTAAGTTTTTCAGTGCAACTCACTCATATACTATGTACTACACTGTGCGTTTCTTATATTCTAAGTTTTTCAGTGCAACTCACTCATATACTATGTACTACACTGTGCGTTTCTTATATTCTAAGTTTTTCAGTGCAACTCACTCATATACTATGTACTACACTGTGCGTTTCTTATATTCTAAGTTTTTCAGTGCAACTCACTCATATACTATGTACTACACTGTGCGTTTCTTAAATTCTAAGTTTTTCAGTGCAACTCACTCATATACTATGCACTACAATGTGCGTATCTTATATACTAAGTTTTTCAGTGCAACTCACTCATATACTATGTACTACACTGTGCGTTTCTTATATTCTAAGTTTTTCAGTGCAACTCACTCATATACTATGTACTACACTGTGCGTTTCTTATATTCTAAGTTTTTCAGTGCACCTCACTCATAGACTATGTACTACACTGTGCGTTTCTTATATTCTAAGTTTTTCAGTGCAACTCACTCATATACTATGTACTACATTGTGCATTTCATGTAATGTGGGTTTTTCAGTAAATTCTAAGTTTTTCAGTGCAACTCACTCATATACTATGTACTACACTGTGCGTTTCTTATAATCTAAGTTTTTCAGTGCAACTCACTCATATACTATGTACTACACTGTGCGTTTCTTATATTCTAAGTTTTTCAGTGCAACTCACTCATATACTATGTCTACACTGTGCGTTTCTTAAATTCTAAGTTTTTCAATGCAACTCACTCATATACTATGTACTACACTGTGCGTTTCTTATATTCTAAGTTTTTCAGTGCAACTCACTCATATACTATGTACTACACTGTGCGTTTCTTATATTCTAAGTTTTTCAGTGCAACTCACTCATATACTATGTACTACACTGTGCATTTTGTGTAATGCGAGTTTTTCAGTAAATTCTAAGTTTTTCAGTGCAACTCACTCATATACTATGTACTACACCGTGCGTTTCTTATATTCTAAGTTTTTCAGTGCAACTCACTCATATACTATGTACTACACTGTGCGTTTCTTATATTCTAAGTTTTTCAGTGCAACTCACTCATATACTATGTACTACACTGTGCGTTTCTTATATTCTAAATTTTTCAGTGCAACTCACTCATATACTATGTACTACACTGTGCGTTTCTTAAATTCTAAGTTTTTCAGTGCAACTCACTCATATACTATGTACTACAATGTGCGTATCTTATATACTAAGTTTTTCAGTGCAACTCACTCATATACTATGTACTACACTGTGCATTTCTTATATTCTAAGTTTTTCAGTGCAACTCACTCATATACTATGTACTACACTGTGCATTTCTTATATTCTAAGTTTTTCAGTGCAACTCACTCATATACTATGTACTACACTGTGCATTTCGTGTAATGCGAGTTTTTCAGTAAATTCTAAGTTTTTCAGTGCAACTCACTCATATACTATGTACTACACCGTGCGTTTCTTATATTCTAAGTTTTTCAGTGCAACTCACTCATATACTATGTACTACACTGTGCGTTTCTTATATTCTAAGTTTTTCAGTGCAACTCACTCATATACTATGTACTACAATGTGCGTATCTTATATACTAAGTTTTTCAGTGCAACTCACTCATATACTATGTACTACACTGTGCATTTCTTATATTCTAAGTTTTTCAGTGCAACTCACTCATATACTATGTACTACACTGTGCGTTTCTTATATTCTAAGTTTTTCAGTGCAACTCTCTCATATACTATGTACTACACTGTGCATTTCGTGTAATGCGAGTTTTTCAGTAAATTCTAAGTTTTTCAGTGCAACTCACTCATATACTATGTACTACACTGTGCGTTTCTTATATTCTAAGTTTTTCAGTGCAACTCACTCATATACTATGTACTACACTGTGCGTTTCTTATATTCTAAGTTTTTCAGTGCAACTCACTCATATACTATGTACTACACTGTGCGTTTCTTATATTCTAAGTTTTTCAGTGCAACTCACTCATATACTATGTACTACACTGTGCGTTTCTTAAATTCTAAGTTTTTCAGTGCAACTCACTCATATACTATGCACTACAATGTGCGTATCTTATATACTAAGTTTTTCAGTGCAACTCACTCATATACTATGTACTACACTGTGCGTTTCTTATATTCTAAGTTTTTCAGTGCAACTCACTCATATACTATGTACTACACTGTGCGTTTCTTATATTCTAAGTTTTTCAGTGCACCTCACTCATAGACTATGTACTACACTGTGCGTTTCTTATATTCTAAGTTTTTCAGTGCAACTCACTCATATACTATGTACTACATTGTGCATTTCATGTAATGTGGGTTTTTCAGTAAATTCTAAGTTTTTCAGTGCAACTCACTCATATACTATGTACTACACTGTGCGTTTCTTATAATCTAAGTTTTTCAGTGCAACTCACTCATATACTATGTACTACACTGTGCGTTTCTTATATTCTAAGTTTTTCAGTGCAACTCACTCATATACTATGTCTACACTGTGCGTTTCTTAAATTCTAAGTTTTTCAATGCAACTCACTCATATACTATGTACTACACTGTGCGTTTCTTATATTCTAAGTTTTTCAGTGCAACTCACTCATATACTATGTACTACACTGTGCGTTTCTTATATTCTAAGTTTTTCAGTGCAACTCACTCATATACTATGTACTACACTGTGCGTTTCTTATATTCTAAGTTTTTCAGTGCAACTCACTCATATACTATATACTACACTGTGCGTTTCTTATATTCTAAGTTTTTCAGTGCAACTCACTCATATACTATGTACTACACTGTGCGTTTCTTATATTCTAAGTTTTTCAGTGCAACTCACTCATATACTATGTACTACACTGTGCATTTCTTGTAATACGGGTTTTTCAGTAAATTCTAAGTTTTTCAGTGCAACTCACTCATATACTATGTACTACACTGTGCGTTTCTTATATTCTAAGTTTTTCAGTGCAACTCACTCATATACTATGTACTACACTGTGTGTTTCTTATATTCTAAGTTTTTCAGTGCAACTCACTCATATACTATGTACTACACTGTGCGTTTCTTATATTCTAAGTTTTTCAGTGCAACTCACTCATATACTATGTACTACACTGTGCGTTTCTTATATTCTAAGTTTTTCAGTGCAACTCACTCATATACTATGTACTACACTGTGCGTTTCTTATATTCTAAGTTTTTCAGTGCAACTCACTCATATACTATGTACTACACTGTGCATTTCGTGTAATGCGGGTTTTTCAGTAAATTCTAAGTTTTTCAGTGCAACTCACTCATATACTATGTACTACACTGTGCGTTTCTTATATTCTAAGTTTTTCAGTGCAACTCACTCATATACTATGTACTACACTGTGCGTTTCTTATATTCTAAGTTTTTCAGTGCAACTCACTCATATACTATGTACTACACTGTGCGTTTCTTATATTCTAAATTTTTCAGTGCAACTCACTCATATACTATGTACTACACTGTGCGTTTCTTAAATTCTAAGTTTTTCAGTGCAACTCACTCATATACTATGTACTACAATGTGCGTATCTTATATACTAAGTTTTTCAGTGCAACTCACTCATATACTATGTACTACACTGTGCATTTCTTATATTCTAAGTTTTTCAGTGCAACTCACTCATATACTATGTACTACACTGTGCGTTTCTTATATTCTAAGTTTTTCAGTGCAACTCACTCATATACTATGTACTACACTGTGCGTTTCTTATATTCTAAGTTTTTCAGTGCAACTCACTCATATACTATGTACTACACTGTGCATTTCGTGTAATGCGAGTTTTTCAGTAAATTCTAAGTTTTTCAGTGCAACTCACTCATATACTATGTACTACACCGTGCGTTTTTATATTCTAAGTTTTTCAGTGCAACTCACTCATATACTATGTACTACACTGTGCGTTTCTTATATTCTAAGTTTTTCAGTGCAACTCACTCATATACTATGTACTACACTGTGCGTTTCTTATATTCTAAGTTTTTCAGTGCAACTCACTCATATACTATGTACTACACTGTGCGTTTCTTAAATTCTAAGTTTTTCAGTGCAACTCACTCATATACTATGTACTACACTGTGCGTTTCTTATATTCTAAGTTTTTCAGTGCAACTCACTCATATACTATGTACTACACTGTGCGTTTCTTATATTCTAAGTTTTTCAGTGCACCTCACTCATAGACTATGTACTACACTGTGCGTTTCTTATATTCTAAGTTTTTCAGTGCAACTCACTCATATACTATGTACTACACTGTGCATTTCGTGTAATGTGGGTTTTTCAGTAAATTCTAAGTTTTTCAGTGCAACTCACTCATAGACTATGTACTACACTGTGCGTTTCTTATATTCTAAGTTTTTCAGTGCAACTCACTCATATACTATGTACTACACTGTGCGTTTCTTATAATCTAAGTTTTTCAGTGCAACTCACTCATATACTATGTACTACACTGTGCGTTTCTTATATTCTAAGTTTTTCAGTGCAACTCACTCATATACTATGTCTACACTGTGCGTTTCTTAAATTCTAAGTTTTTCAATGCAACTCACTCATATACTATGTACTACACTGTGCGTTTCTTATATTCTAAGTTTTTCAGTGCAACTCACTCATATACTATGTACTACACTGTGCGTTTCTTATATTCTAAGTTTTTCAGTGCAACTCACTCATATACTATGTACTACACTGTGTGTTTCTTATATTCTAAGTTTTTCAGTGCAACTCACTCATATACTATGTACTACACTGTGCGTTTCTTATATTCTAAGTTTTTCAGTGCAACTCACTCATATACTATGTACTACACTGTGCATTTCTTGTAATACGGGTTTTTCAGTAAATTCTAAGTTTTTCAGTGCAACTCACTCATATACTATGTACTACACTGTGCGTTTCTTATATTCTAAGTTTTTCAGTGCAACTCACTCATATACTATGTACTACACTGTGTGTTTCTTATATTCTAAGTTTTTCAGTGCAACTCACTCATATACTATGTACTACACTGTGCGTTTCTTATATTCTAAGTTTTTCAGTGCAACTCACTCATATACTATGTACTACACTGTGCATTTCGTGTAATGCGAGTTTTTCAGTAAATTCTAAGTTTTTCAGTGCAACTCACTCATATACTATGTACTACACCGTGCGTTTCTTATATTCTAAGTTTTTCAGTGCAACTCACTCATATACTATGTACTACACTGTGCGTTTCTTATATTCTAAGTTTTTCAGTGCAACTCACTCATATACTATGTACTACACTGTGCGTTTCTTATATTCTAAGTTTTTCAGTGCACCTCACTCATAGACTATGTACTACACTGTGCGTTTCTTATATTCTAAGTTTTTCAGTGCAACTCACTCATATACTATGTACTACACTGTGCATTTCGTGTAATGTGGGTTTTTCAGTAAATTCTAAGTTTTTCAGTGCAACTCACTCATATACTATGTACTACACTGTGCGTTTCTTATAATCTAAGTTTTTCAGTGCAACTCACTCATATACTATGTACTACACTGTGCGTTTCTTATATTCTAAGTTTTTCAGTGCAACTCACTCATATACTATGTCTACACTGTGCGTTTCTTAAATTCTAAGTTTTTCAATGCAACTCACTCATATACTATGTACTACACTGTGCGTTTCTTATATTCTAAGTTTTTCAGTGCAACTCACTCATATACTATGTACTACACTGTGCGTTTCTTATATTCTAAGTTTTTCAGTGCAACTCACTCATATACTATGTACTACACTGTGTGTTTCTTATATTCTAAGTTTTTCAGTGCAACTCACTCATATACTATGTACTACACTGTGCGTTTCTTATATTCTAAGTTTTTCAGTGCAACTCACTCATATACTATATACTACACTGTGCGTTTCTTATATTCTAAGTTTTTCAGTGCAACTCACTCATATACTATGTACTACACTGTGCGTTTCTTATATTCTAAGTTTTTCAGTGCAACTCACTCATATACTATGTACTACACTGTGCATTTCTTGTAATACGGGTTTTTCAGTAAATTCTAAGTTTTTCAGTGCAACTCACTCATATACTATGTACTACACTGTGCGTTTCTTATATTCTAAGTTTTTCAGTGCAACTCACTCATATACTATGTACTACACTGTGTGTTTCTTATATTCTAAGTTTTTCAGTGCAACTCACTCATATACTATGTACTACACTGTGCGTTTCTTATATTCTAAGTTTTTCAGTGCAACTCACTCATATACTATGTACTACACTGTGCGTTTCTTATATTCTAAGTTTTTCAGTGCAACTCACTCATATACTATGTACTACACTGTGCGTTTCTTATATTCTAAGTTTTTCAGTGCAACTCACTCATATACTATGTACTACACTGTGCATTTCGTGTAATGCGGGTTTTTCAGTAAATTCTAAGTTTTTCAGTGCAACTCACTCATATACTATGTACTACACTGTGCGTTTCTTATTTTCTAAGTTTTTCAGTGCAACTCACTCATATACTATGTACTACACTGTGCGTTTCTTATATTCTAAGTTTTTCAGTGCAACTCACTCATATACTATGTACTACACTGTGCGTTTCTTATATTCTAAATTTTTCAGTGCAACTCACTCATATACTATGTACTACACTGTGCGTTTCTTAAATTCTAAGTTTTTCAGTGCAACTCACTCATATACTATGTACTACAATGTGCGTATCTTATATACTAAGTTTTTCAGTGCAACTCACTCATATACTATGTACTACACTGTGCATTTCTTATATTCTAAGTTTTTCAGTGCAACTCACTCATATACTATGTACTACACTGTGCGTTTCTTATATTCTAAGTTTTTCAGTGCAACTCACTCATATACTATGTACTACACTGTGCGTTTCTTATATTCTAAGTTTTTCAGTGCAACTCACTCATATACTATGTACTACACTGTGCATTTCGTGTAATGCGAGTTTTTCAGTAAATTCTAAGTTTTTCAGTGCAACTCACTCATATACTATGTACTACACCGTGCGTTTCTTATATTCTAAGTTTTTCAGTGCAACTCACTCATATACTATGTACTACACTGTGCGTTTCTTATATTCTAAGTTTTTCAGTGCAACTCACTCATATACTATGTACTACACTGTGCGTTTCTTATATTCTAAGTTTTTCAGTGCAACTCACTCATATACTATGTACTACACTGTGCGTTTCTTAAATTCTAAGTTTTTCAGTGCAACTCACTCATATACTATGTACTACACTGTGCGTTTCTTATATTCTAAGTTTTTCAGTGCAACTCACTCATATACTATGTACTACACTGTGCGTTTCTTATATTCTAAGTTTTTCAGTGCACCTCACTCTTAGACTATGTACTACACTGTGCGTTTCTTATATTCTAAGTTTTTCAGTGCAACTCACTCATATACTATGTACTACACTGTGCATTTCGTGTAATGTGGGTTTTTCAGTAAATTCTAAGTTTTTCAGTGCAACTCACTCATATACTATGTACTACACTGTGCGTTTCTTATAATCTAAGTTTTTCAGTGCAACTCACTCATATACTATGTACTACACTGTGCGTTTCTTATATTCTAAGTTTTTCAGTGCAACTCACTCATATACTATGTCTACACTGTGCGTTTCTTAAATTCTAAGTTTTTCAATGCAACTCACTCATATACTATGTACTACACTGTGCGTTTCTTATATTCTAAGTTTTTCAGTGCAACTCACTCATATACTATGTACTACACTGTGCGTTTCTTATATTCTAAGTTTTTCAGTGCAACTCACTCATATACTATGTACTACACTGTGTGTTTCTTATATTCTAAGTTTTTCAGTGCAACTCACTCATATACTATGTACTACACTGTGCGTTTCTTATATTCTAAGTTTTTCAGTGCAACTCACTCATATACTATGTACTACACTGTGCATTTCTTGTAATACGGGTTTTTCAGTAAATTCTAAGTTTTTCAGTGCAACTCACTCATATACTATGTACTACACTGTGCGTTTCTTATATTCTAAGTTTTTCAGTGCAACTCACTCATATACTATGTACTACACTGTGTGTTTCTTATATTCTAAGTTTTTCAGTGCAACTCACTCATATACTATGTACTACACTGTGCGTTTCTTATATTCTAAGTTTTTCAGTGCAACTCACTCATATACTATGTACTACACTGTGCATTTCGTGTAATGCGAGTTTTTCAGTAAATTCTAAGTTTTTCAGTGCAACTCACTCATATACTATGTACTACACCGTGCGTTTCTTATATTCTAAGTTTTTCAGTGCAACTCACTCATATACTATGTACTACACTGTGCGTTTCTTATATTCTAAGTTTTTCAGTGCAACTCACTCATATACTATGTACTACACTGTGCGTTTCTTATATTCTAAGTTTTTCAGTACAACTCACTCATATACTATGTACTACACTGTGCGTTTCTTAAATTCTAAGTTTTTCAGTGCAACTCACTCATATACTATGTACTACACTGTGCGTTTCTTAGATTCTAAGTTTTTCAGTGCAACTCACTCATATACTATGTACTACACTGTGTGTTTCTTATATTCTAAGTTTTTCAGTGCAACTCACTCATATACTATGTACTACACTGTGCGTTTCTTATATTCTAAGTTTTTCAGTGCAACTCACTCATATACTATGTACTACACTGTGCATTTCGTGTAATGCGAGTTTTTCAGTAAATTCTAAGTTTTTCAGTGCAACTCACTCATATACTATGTACTACACCGTGCGTTTCTTATATTCTAAGTTTTTCAGTGCAACTCACTCATATACTATGTACTACACTGTGCGTTTCTTATATTCTAAGTTTTTCAGTGCAACTCACTCATATACTATGTACTACACTGTGCGTTTCTTATATTCTAAGTTTTTCAGTACAACTCACTCATATACTATGTACTACACTGTGCGTTTCTTAAATTCTAAGTTTTTCAGTGCAACTCACTCATATACTATGTACTACACTGTGCGTTTCTTAGATTCTAAGTTTTTCAGTGCAACTCACTCATATACTATGTACTACACTGTGCGTTTCTTATATTCTAAGTTTTTCAGTGCACCTCACTCATAGACTATGTACTACACTGTGCGTTTCTTATATTCTAAGTTTTTCAGTGCAACTCACTCATATACTATGTACTACACTGTGCATTTCGTGTAATGTGGGTTTTTCAGTAAATTCTAAGTTTTTCAGTGCAACTCACTCATATACTATGTACTACACTGTGCGTTTCTTATAATCTAAGTTTTTCAGTGCAACTCACTCATATACTATGTACTACACTGTGCGTTTCTTATATTCTAAGTTTTTCAGTGCAACTCACTCATATACTATGTCTACACTGTGCGTTTCTTAAATTCTAAGTTTTTCAATGCAACTCACTCATATACTATGTACTACACTGTGCGTTTCTTATATTCTAAGTTTTTCAGTGCAACTCACTCATATACTATGTACTACACTGTGCGTTTCTTATATTCTAAGTTTTTCAGTGCAACTCACTCATATACTATGTACTACACTGTGCGTTTCTTATATTCTAAGTTTTTCAGTGCAACTCACTCATATACTATATACTACACTGTGCGTTTCTTATATTCTAAGTTTTTCAGTGCAACTCACTCATATACTATGTACTACACTGTGCGTTTCTTATATTCTAAGTTTTTCAGTGCAACTCACTCATATACTATGTACTACACTGTGCATTTCTTGTAATACGGGTTTTTCAGTAAATTCTAAGTTTTTCAGTGCAACTCACTCATATACTATGTACTACACTGTGCATTTCTTATATTCTAATTTTTTCAGTGCAACTCACTCATATACTATGTACTACACTGTGCGTTTCTTATATTCTAAGTTTTTCAGTGCAACTCACTCATATACTATGTACTACACTGTGCGTTTCTTATATTCTAAGTTTTTCAGTGCAACTCACTCATATACTATGTACTACACTGTGCGTTTCTTATATTCTAAGTTTTTCAGTGCAACTCACTCATATACTATGTACTACACTGTGCATTGCGTGTAATGCGGGTTTTTCAGTAAATTCTAAGTTTTTCAGTGCAACTCACTCATATACTATGTACTACACTGTGCGTTTCTTATATTCTAAGTTTTTTCATTGCAACTCACTCATATACTATGTACTACACTGTGCGTTTCTTATATTCTAAGTTTTTCAGTGCAACTCACTCATATACTATGTACTACACTGTGCTTTTCGTGTAATGCGGGTTTTTCAGTAAATTCTAAGTTTTTCAGTGCAACTCACTCATATACTATGTACTACACTGTGCGTTTCTTATATTCTAAGTTTTTCAGTGCAACTCACTCATATACTATGTACTACACTGTGCGTTTCTTATATTCTAAGTTTTTCAGTGCAACTCACTCATATACTATGTACTACACTGTGCGTTTCAAATATTCTAAGTTTTTCAGTGCAACTCACTCATATACTATGTACTACACTGTGCGTTTCTTAAATTCTAAGTTTTTCAGTGCAACTCACTCATATACTATGTACTACACTGTGCGTTTCTTATATTCTAAGTTTTTCAGTGCAACTCACTCATATACTATGTACTACACTGTGCGTTTCTTATATTCTAAGTTTTTCAGTGCAACTCACTCATATACTATGTACTACACTGTGCATTTCGTGTAATGTGGGTTTTTCAGTAAATTCTAAGTTTTTCAGTGCAACTCACTCATATACTATGTACTACACTGTGCGTTTCTTATAATCTAAGTTTTTCAGTGCAACTCACTCATATACTATGTACTACACTGTGCGTTTCTTATATTCTAAGTTTTTCAGTGCAACTCACTCATATACTATGTCTACACTGTGCGTTTCTTAAATTCTAAGTTTTTCAGTGCAACTCACTCATATTCTATGTACTACACTGTGCGTTTCTTATATTCTAAGTTTTTCAGTGCAACTCACTCATATACTATGTACTACACTGTGCGTTTCTTATATTCTAAGTTTTTCAGTGCAACTCACTCATATACTATGTACTACACTGTGCGTTTCTTATATTCTAAGTTTTTCAGTGCAACTCACTCATATACTATATACTTCACTGTGCGTTTCTTATATTCTAAGTTTTTCAGTGCAACTCACTCATATACTATGTACTACACTGTGCGTTTCTTATATTCTAAGTTTTTCAGTGCAACTCACTCATATACTATGTACTACACTGTGCATTTCTTGTAATACGGGTTTTTCAGTAAATTCTAAGTTTTTCAGTGCAACTCACTCATATACTATGTACTACACTGTGCGTTTCTTATATTCTAAGTTTTTCAGTGCAACTCACTCATATACTATGTACTACACTGTGCATTTCGTGTAATGTGGGTTTTTCAGTAAATTCTAAGTTTTTCAGTGCAACTCACTCATATACTATGTACTACACTGTGCGTTTCTTATAATCTAAGTTTTTCTGTGCAACTCACTCATATACTATGTACTACACTGTGCGTTTCTTATATTCTAAGTTTTTCAGTGCAACTCACTCATATACTATGTCTACACTGTGCGTTTCTTAAATTCTAAGTTTTTCAATGCAACTCACTCATATACTATGTACTACACTGTGCGTTTCTTATATTCTAAGTTTTTCAGTGCAACTCACTCATATACTATGTACTACACTGTGCGTTTCTTATATTCTAAGTTTTTCAGTGCAACTCACTCATATACTATGTACTACACTGTGCGTTTCTTATATTCTAAGTTTTTCAGTGCAACTCACTCATATACTATATACTACACTGTGCGTTTCTTATATTCTAAGTTTTTCAGTGCAACTCACTCATATACTATGTACTACACTGTGCGTTTCTTATATTCTAAGTTTTTCAGTGCAACTCACTCATATACTATGTACTACACTGTGCATTTCTTGTAATACGGGTTTTTCAGTAAATTCTAAGTTTTTCAGTGCAACTCACTCATATACTATGTACTACACTGTGCGTTTCTTATATTCTAAGTTTTTCAGTGCAACTCACTCATATACTATGTACTACACTGTGTGTTTCTTATATTCTAAGTTTTTCAGTGCAACTCACTCATATACTATGTACTACACTGTGCGTTTCTTATATTCTAAGTTTTTCAGTGCAACTCACTCATATACTATGTACTACACTGTGCGTTTCTTATATTCTAAGTTTTTCAGTGCACCTCACTCATAGACTATGTACTACACTGTGCGTTTCTTATATTCTAAGTTTTTCAGTGCAACTCACTCATATACTATGTACTACACTGTGCATTTCGTGTAATGTGGGTTTTTCAGTAAATTCTAAGTTTTTCAGTGCAACTCACTCATATACTATGTACTACACTGTGCGTTTCTTATAATCTAAGTTTTTCAGTGCAACTCACTCATATACTATGTACTACACTGTGCGTTTCTTATATTCTAAGTTTTTCAGTGCAACTCACTCATATACTATGTCTACACTGTGCGTTTCTTAAATTCTAAGTTTTTCAATGCAACTCACTCATATACTATGTACTACACTGTGCGTTTCTTATATTCTAAGTTTTTCAGTGCAACTCACTCATATACTATGTACTACACTGTGCGTTTCTTATATTCTAAGTTTTTCAGTGCAACTCACTCATATACTATGTACTACACTGTGCGTTTCTTATATTCTAAGTTTTTCAGTGCAACTCACTCATATACTATATACTACACTGTGCGTTTCTTATATTCTAAGTTTTTCAGTGCAACTCACTCATATACTATGTACTACACTGTGCGTTTCTTATATTCTAAGTTTTTCAGTGCAACTCACTCATATACTATGTACTACACTGTGCATTTCTTGTAATACGGGTTTTTCAGTAAATTCTAAGTTTTTCAGTGCAACTCACTCATATACTATGTACTACACTGTGTGTTTCTTATATTCTAAGTTTTTCAGTGCAACTCACTCATATACTATGTACTACACTGTGCGTTTCTTATATTCTAAGTTTTTCAGTGCAACTCACTCATATACTATGTACTACACTGTGCGTTTCTTATATTCTAAGTTTTTCAGTGCAACTCACTCATATACTATGTACTACACTGTGCGTTTCTTATATTCTAAGTTTTTCAGTGCAACTCACTCATATACTATGTACTACACTGTGCATTTCGTGTAATGCGGGTTTTTCAGTAAATTCTAAGTTTTTCAGTGCAACTCACTCATATACTATGTACTACACTGTGCGTTTCTTATATTCTAAGTTTTTCAGTGCAACTCACTCATATACTATGTACTACACTGTGCGTTTCTTATATTCTAAGTTTTTCAGTGCAACTCACTCATATACTATGTACTACACTGTGCTTTTCGTGTAATGCGGGTTTTTTAGTAAATTCTAAGTTTTTCAGTGCAACTCACTCATATACTATGTACTACACTGTGCGTTTCTTATATTCTAAGTTTTTCAGTGCAACTCACTCATATACTATGTACTACACTGTGCGTTTCTTATATTCTAAGTTTTTCAGTGCAACTCACTCATATACAATGTCTACACTGTGCGTTTCTTAAATTCTAAGTTTTTCAGTGCAACTCACTCATATACTATGTACTACACTGTGCGTTTCTTATATTCTAAGTTTTTCAGTGCAACTCACTCATATACTATGTACTACACTGTGCGTTTCTTATATTCTAAGTTTTTCAGTGCAACTCACTCATATACTATGTACTACACTGTGCGTTTCTTATATTCTAAGTTTTTAGTGCAACTCACTCATATACTATATACTTCACTGTGCGTTTCTTATATTCTAAGTTTTTCAGTGCAACTCACTCATATACTATGTACTACACTGTGCGTTTCTTATATTCTAAGTTTTTCAGTGCAACTCACTCATATACTATGTACTACACTGTGCATTTCTTGTAATACGGGTTTTTCAGTAAATTCTAAGTTTTTCAGTGCAACTCACTCATATACTATGTACTACACTGTGCGTTTCTTATATTGTAAGTTTTTCAGTGCAACTCACTCATATACTATGTACTACACTGTGCATTTCGTGTAATGTGGGTTTTTCAGTAAATTCTAAGTTTTTCAGTGCAACTCACTCATATACTATGTACTACACTGTGCGTTTCTTATATTCTAAGTTTTTCAGTGCAACTCACTCATATACTATGTACTACACTGTGCGTTTCTTATATTCTAAGTTTTTCAGTGCAACTCACTCATATACTATGTCTACACTGTGCGTTTCTTAAATTCTAAGTTTTTCAATGCAACTCACTCATATACTATGTACTACACTGTGCGTTTCTTATATTCTAAGTTTTTCAGTGCAACTCACTCATATACTATGTACTACACTGTGCGTTTCTTATATTCTAAGTTTTTCAGTGCAACTCACTCATATACTATGTACTACACTGTGCGTTTCTTATATTCTAAGTTTCTCAGTGCAACTCACTCATATACTATATACTACACTGTGCGTTTCTTATATTCTAAGTTTTTCAGTGCAACTCACTCATATACTATGTACTACACTGTGCGTTTCTTATATTCTAAGTTTTTCAGTGCAACTCACTCATATACTATGTACTACACTGTGCATTTCTTGTAATACGGGTTTTTCAGTAAATTCTAAGTTTTTCAGTGCAACTCACTCATATACTATGTACTACACTGTGCGTTTCTTATATTCTAAGTTTTTCAGTGCAACTCACTCATATACTATGTACTACACTGTGTGTTTCTTATATTCTAAGTTTTTCAGTGCAACTCACTCATATACTATGTACTACACTGTGCATTTCTTATATTCTAAGTTTTTCAGTGCAACTCACTCATATACTATGTACTACACTGTGCGTTTCTTATATTCTAAGTTTTTCAGTGCAACTCACTCATATACTATGTACTACACTGTGCGTTTCTTATATTCTAAGTTTTTCAGTGCAACTCACTCATATACTATGTACTACACTGTGCATTTCGTGTAATGCGGGTTTTTCAGTAAATTCTAAGTTTTTCAGTGCAACTCACTCATATACTATGTACTACACTGTGCGTTTCTTATATTCTAAGTTTTTCAGTGCAACTCACTCATATACTATGTACTACACTGTGCGTTTCTTATATTCTAAGTTTTTCAGTGCAACTCACTCATATACTATGTACTACACTGTGCTTTTCGTGTAATGCGGGTTTTTCAGTAAATTCTAAGTTTTTCAGTGCAACTCACTCATATACTATGTACTACACTGTGCGTTTCTTATATTCTAAGTTTTTCAGTGCAACTCACTCATATACTATGTACTACACTGTGCGTTTCTTATATTCTAAGTTTTTCAGTGCAACTCACTCATATACTATGTACTACACTGTGCGTTTCTTATATTCTAAGTTTTTCAGTGCAACTCACTCATATACTATGTACTACACTGTGCGTTTCTTAAATTCTAAGTTTTTCAGTGCAACTCACTCATATACTATGTACTACACTGTGCGTTTCTTATATTCTAAGTTTTTCAGTGCAACTCACTCATATACTATGTACTACACTGTGCGTTTCTTATATTCTAAGTTTTTCAGTGCAACTCACTCATATACTATGTACTACACTGTGCATTTCGTGTAATGTGGGTTTTTCAGTAAATTCTAAGTTTTTCAGTGCAACTCACTCATATACTATGTACTACACTGTGCGTTTCTTATATTCTAAGTTTTTCAGTGCAACTCACTCATATACTATGTACTACACTGTGCGTTTCTTATATTCTAAGTTTTTCAGTGCAACTCACTCATATACAATGTCTACACTGTGCGTTTCTTAAATTCTAAGTTTTTCAGTGCAACTCACTCATATACTATGTACTACACTGTGCGTTTCTTATATTCTAAGTTTTTCAGTGCAACTCACTCATATACTATGTACTACACTGTGCGTTTCTTATATTCTAAGTTTTTCAGTGCAACTCACTCATATACTATGTACTACACTGTGCGTTTCTTATATTCTAAGTTTTTCAGTGCAACTCACTCATATACTATATACTTCACTGTGCGTTTCTTATATTCTAAGTTTTTCAGTGCAACTCACTCATATACTATGTACTACACTGTGCGTTTCTTATATTCTAAGTTTTTCAGTGCAACTCACTCATATACTATGTACTACACTGTGCATTTCTTGTAATACTTGTTTTTCAGTAAATTCTAAGTTTTTCAGTGCAACTCACTCATATACTATGTACTACACTGTGCATTTCGTGTAATGTGGGTTTTTCAGTAAATTCTAAGTTTTTCAGTGCAACTCACTCATATACTATGTACTACACTGTGCGTTTCTTATATTCTAAGTTTTTCAGTGCAACTCACTCATATACTATGTACTACACTGTGCGTTTCTTATATTCTAAGTTTTTCAGTGCAACTCACTCATATACTATGTCTACACTGTGCGTTTCTTAAATTCTAAGTTTTTCAATGCAACTCACTCATATACTATGTACTACACTGTGCGTTTCTTATATTCTAAGTTTTTCAGTGCAACTCACTCATATACTATGTACTACACTGTGCGTTTCTTATATTCTAAGTTTTTCAGTGCAACTCACTCATATACTATGTACTACACTGTGCGTTTCTTATATTCTAAGTTTTTCAGTGCAACTCACTCATATACTATATACTACACTGTGCGTTTCTTATATTCTAAGTTTTTCAGTGCAACTCACTCATATACTATGTACTACACTGTGCGTTTCTTATATTCTAAGTTTTTCAGTGCAACTCACTCATATACTATGTACTACACTGTGCATTTCTTGTAATACGGGTTTTTCAGTAAATTCTAAGTTTTTCAGTGCAACTCACTCATATACTATGTACTACACTGTGCGTTTCTTATATTCTAAGTTTTTCAGTGCAACTCACTCATATACTATGTACTACACTGTGTGTTTCTTATATTCTAAGTTTTTCAGTGCAACTCACTCATATACTATGTACTACACTGTGCATTTCTTATATTCTAAGTTTTTCAGTGCAACTCACTCATATACTATGTACTACACTGTGCGTTTCTTATATTCTAAGTTTTTCAGTGCAACTCACTCATATACTATGTACTACACTGTGCGTTTCTTATATTCTAAGTTTTTCAGTGCAACTCACTCATATACTATGTACTACACTGTGCATTTCGTGTAATGCGGGTTTTTCAGTAAATTCTAAGTTTTTCAGTGCAACTCACTCATATACTATGTACTACACTGTGCGTTTCTTATATTCTAAGTTTTTCAGTGCAACTCACTCATATACTATGTACTACACTGTGCGTTTCTTATATTCTAAGTTTTTCAGTGCAACTCACTCATATACTATGTACTACACTGTGCTTTTCGTGTAATGCGGGTTTTTCAGTAAATTCTAAGTTTTTCAGTGCAACTCACTCATATACTATGTACTACACTGTGCGTTTCTTATATTCTAAGTTTTTCAGTGCAACTCACTCATATACTATGTACTACACTGTGCGTTTCTTATATTCTAAGTTTTTCAGTGCAACTCACTCATATACTATGTACTACACTGTGCGTTTCTTATATTCTAAGTTTTTCAGTGCAACTCACTCATATACTATGTACTACACTGTGCGTTTCTTAAATTCTAAGTTTTTCAGTGCAACTCACTCATATACTATGTACTACACTGTGCGTTTCTTATATTCTAAGTTTTTCAGTGCAACTCACTCATATACTATGTACTACACTGTGCGTTTCTTATATTCTAAGTTTTTCAGTGCAACTCACTCATATACTATGTACTACACTGTGCATTTCGTGTAATGTGGGTTTTTCAGTAAATTCTAAGTTTTTCAGTGCAACTCACTCATATACTATGTACTACACTGTGCGTTTCTTATAATCTATGTTTTTCAGTGCAACTCACTCATATACTATGTACTACACTGTGCGTTTCTTATATTCTAAGTTTTTCAGTGCAACTCACTCATATACTATGTCTACACTGTGCGTTTCTTAAATTCTAAGTTTTTCAGTGCAACTCACTCATATACTATGTACTACACTGTGCGTTTCTTATATTCTAAGTTTTTCAGTGCAACTCACTCATATAATATGTACTACACTGTGCGTTTCTTATATTCTAAGTTTTTCAGTGCAACTCACTCATATACTATGTACTACACTCTGCGTTTCTTATATTCTAAGTTTTTCAGTGCAACTCACTCATATACTATATACTTCACTGTGCGTTTCTTATATTCTAAGTTTTTCAGTGCAACTCACTCATATACTATGTACTACACTGTGCGTTTCTTATATTCTAAGTTTTTCAGTGCAACTCACTCATATACTATGTACTACACTGTGCATTTCTTGTAATACGGGTTTTTCAGTAAATTCTAAGTTTTTCAGTGCAACTCACTCATATACTATGTACTACACTGTGCGTTTCTTATATTCTAAGTTTTTCAGTGCAACTCACTCATATATTATGTACTACACTGTGCGTTTCTTATATTCTAAGTTTTTCAGTGCAACTCACTCATATACTATGTACTACACTGTGCGTTTCTTATATTCTGAGTTTTTCAGTGCAACTCACTCATATACTATGTACTACACTGTGCGTTTCTTATATTCTAAGTTTTTCAGTGCAACTCACTCATATACTATGTACTACACTGTGCGTTTCTTATATTCTAAGTTTTTCAGTGCAACTCACTCATATACTATGTACTACACTGTGCGTTTCTTATATTCTAAGTTTTTCAGTGCAACTCACTCATATACTATGTACTACAATGTGCGTTTCTTATATTCTAAGTTTTTCAGTGCAACTCACTCATATACTATGTACTACACTGTAGGTTTCTTATATTCTAAGTTTTTCAGTGCAACTCACTCATATACTATGTACTACACTGTGCGTTTCTTATATTCTAAGTTTTTCAGTGCAACTCACTCATATACTATGTACTACACTGTGCGTTTCTTATATTATAAGTTTTTCAGTGCAACTCACTCATATACTATGTCTACACTGTGCGTTTCTTAAATTCTAAGTTTTTCAGTGCAACTCACTCATATACTATGTACTACACTGTGCGTTTCTTATATTCTAAGTTTTTCAGTGCAACTCACTCATATACTATGTACTACACGGTGCGTTTCTTATATTCTAAGTTTTTCAGTGCAACTCACTCATATACTATGTACTACACTGCGTTTCTTATATTCTAAGTTTTTCAGTGCAACTCACTCATATACTATGTACTACACTGTGCATTTCGTGTAATGCGGGTTTTTCAGTAAATTCTAAGTTTTTCAGTGCAACTCACTCATATACTATGTACTACACTGTGCATTTCGTGTAATGCGGGTTTTTCAGTAAATTCTAAGTTTTTCAGTGCAACTCACTCATATACTATGTACTACACTGTGCGTTTCTTATATTCTAAGTTTTTCAGTGCAACTCACTCATATACTATGTACTACACTGTGCGTTTCTTATATTCTAAGTTTTTCAGTGCAACTCACTCATATACTATGTACTACAATGTGCGTTTCTTATATTCTAAGTTTTTCAGTGCAACTCACTCATATACTATGTACTACACTTTACGTTTCTTATATTCTAAGTTTTTCAGTGCAACTCACTCATATACTATGTACTACACTGTGCGTTTCTTATATTCTAAGTTTTTCAGTGCAACTCACTCATATACTATGTACTACACTGTGCGTTTCTTATATTCTAAGTTTTTCAGTGCAACTCACTCATATACTATGTCTACACTATGCGTTTCTTAAATTCTAAGTTTTTCAGTGCAACTCACTCATATACTATGTACTACACTGTGCGTTTCTTATATTCTAACTTTTTCAGTGCAACTCACTCATATACTATGTACTACACTGTGCGTTTCTTATATTCTAAGTTTTTCAGTGCAACTCACTCATATACTATGTACTACACTGTGCGTTTCTTATATTCTAAGTTTTTCAGTGCAACTCACTCATATACTATGTACTACACTGTGCGTTTCTTATATTCTAAGTTTTTCAGTGCAACTCACTCATATACTATGTACTACACTGTGCGTTTCTTATATTCTAAGTTTTTCAGTGCAACTCACTCATATACTATGTACTACACTGTGCGTTTCTTATATGCTAATTTTTTCAGTGCAACTCACTCATATACTATGTACTACACTGTGCATTTCGTGTAATGTGGGTTTTTCAGTAAATTCTAAGTTTTTCAGTGCAACTCACTCATATACTATGTACTACACTGTGCATTTCGTGTAATGCGGGTTTTTCAGTAAATTCTAAGTTTTTCAGTGCAACTCACTCATATACTATGTACTACACTGTGCGTTTCTTATATTCTAAGTTTTTCAGTGCAACTCACTCATATACTATGTACTACACTGTGCGTTTCTTATATTCTAAGTTTTTCAGTGCAACTCACTCATATACTATGTACTACAATGTGCGTTTCTTATATTCTAAGTTTTTCAGTGCAACTCACTCATATACTATGTACTACACTTTACGTTTCTTATATTCTAAGTTTTTCAGTGCAACTCACTCATATACTATGTACTACACTGTGCGTTTCTTATATTCTAAGTTTTTCAGTGCAACTCACTCATATACTATGTACTACACTGTGCGTTTCTTATATTCTAAGTTTTTCAGTGCAACTCACTCATATACTATGTCTACACTGTGCGTTTCTTAAATTCTAAGTTTTTCAGTGCAACTCACTCATATACTATGTACTACACTGTGCGTTTCTTATATTCTAACTTTTTCAGTGCAACTCACTCATATACTATGTACTACACTGTGCGTTTCTTATATTCTAAGTTTTTCAGTGCAACTCACTCATATACTATGTACTACACTGTGCGTTTCTTATATTCTAAGTTTTTCAGTGCAACTCACTCATATACTATGTACTACACTGTGCGTTTCTTATATTCTAAGTTTTTCAGTGCAACTCACTCATATACTATGTACTACACTGTGCGTTTCTTATATTCTAAGTTTTTCAGTGCAACTCACTCATATACTATGTACTACACTGTGCGTTTCTTATATGCTAATTTTTTCAGTGCAACTCACTCATATACTATGTACTACACTGTGCATTTCGTGTAATGTGGGTTTTTCAGTAAATTCTAAGTTTTTCAGTGCAACTCACTCATATACTATGTACTACACTGTGCGTTTCTTATAATCTAAGTTTTTCAGTGCAACTCACTCATATACTATGTACTACACTGTGCGTTTCTTATATTCTAAGTTTTTCAGTGCAACTCACTCATATACTATGTCTACACTGTGCGTTTCTTAAATTCTAAATTTTTCAGTGCAACTCACTCATATACTATGTACTACACTGTGCGTTTCTTATATTCTAAGTTTTTCAGTGCAACTCACTCATATACTATGTACTACACTGTGCGCTTCTTATATTCTAAGTTTTTCAGTGCAACTCACTCATATACTATGTACTACACTGTGCGTTTCTTATATTCTAAGTTTTTCAGTGCAACTCACTCATATACTATGTACTACACTGTGCGTTTCTTATATTCTAAGTTTTTCAGTGCAACTCACTCATATACTATGTACTACACTGTGCATTTCGTGTAATGCGGGTTTTTCAGTAAATTCTAAGTTTTTCAGTGAAACTCATTCATATACTATGTACTATACTGTGCGTTGATTATATTCTAAGTTTTTCAGTGCAACTCACTCATATACTATGTACTACACTGTGCGTTTCTTATATTCTAAGTTTTTCAGTGCAACTCACTCATATACTATGTACTACACTGTGCATTTCTTGTAATACGGGTTTATCAGTAAATTCTAAGTTTTTCAGTGCAACTCACTCATATACTATGTACTACACTGTGCGTTTCTTATATTCTAAGTTTTTCAGTGCAACTCAATCATATACTATGTACTACACTGTGCGTTTCTTATATTCTAAGTTTTACAGTGCAACTCACTCATATACTATGTACTACACTGTGCGTTTCTTATATTCTAAGTTTTTTCAGTGCAACTCACTCATATACTATGTACTACACTCTGCATTTCGTGTAATGCGGGTTTTTCAGTAAATTCTAAGTTTTTCAGTGCAACTCACTCATATACTATGTACTACACTGTGCGTTTCTTATATTCTAAGTTTTTCAGTGCAACTCACTCATATACTATGTACTACTCTGTGCGTTTCTTATATTCTAAGTTTTTCAGTGCAACTCACTCATATACTATGTACTACACTGTGCGTTTCTTAAATTCTAAGTTTTTCAGTGCAACTCACTCATATACTATGTACTACACTGTGCGTTTCTTATATTCTAAGTTTTTCAGTGCAACTCACTCATATACTATGTACTACACTGTGCGTTTCTTATATTCTAAGTTTTTCAGTGCAACTCACTCATATACTATGTACTACACTGTGCGTTTCTTATATTCTAAGTTTTTCAGTGCAACTCACTCATATACTCTGTACTACACTGTGCGTTTCTTATATTCTAAGTTTTTCAGTGCAACTCACTCATATACTATGTACTACACTGTGCGTTTCTTATATTCTAAGTTTTTCAGTGCAACTCACTCATATACTCTGTACTACACTGTGCGTTTCTTATATTCTAAGTTTTTCAGTGCAACTCACTCATATACTATGTCTACACTGTGCGTTTCTTATATTCTAATTTTTTGAGTGCAACTCACTCATATACTATGTACTACACTGTGCGTTTCTTATATTCTAAGTTTTTCAGTGCAACTCACTCATATACTATGTACTACACTGTGCGATTCTTATATTCTAAGTTTTTCAGTGCAACTCACTCATATACTATGTACTACACTGTGCGTTTCTTATATTCTAAGTTTTTCAGTGCAACTCACTCATATACTATGTACTACACTGTGCGTTTCTTATATTCTAAGTTTTTCAGTGCAACTCACTCATATACTATGTACTACACTGTGCATTTCGTGTAATGCGGGTTTTTCAGTAAATTCTAAGTTTTTCAGTGCAACTCACTCATATACTATGTACTACACTGTGCGTTTCTTATATTCTAAGTTTTTCAGTGCAACTCACTCATATACTATGTACTACACTGTGCGTTTCTTATATTCTAAGTTTTTAGGTGCAACTCACTCATATACTATGTACTACACTGTGCGTTTCTTATATTCTAAGTTTTTCAGTGCAACTCACTCATATACTATGTACTACACTGAGCGTTTCTTAAATACTAAGTTTTTCAGTGCAACTCACTCATATACTATGTACTACAATGTGCGTTTCTTATATTCTAAGTTTTTCAGTGCAACTCACTCATATACTATGTACTACACTGTGCGTTTCTTATATTCTAAGTTTTTCAGTGCAACTCACTCATATACTATGTACTACACTGTGCGTTTCTTATATTCTAAGTTTTTCAGTGCAACTCAATCATATACTATGTACTACACTGTGCGTTTCTTAAATTCTAAGTTTTTCAGTGCAACTCACTCATATACTATGTACTACACTGTGCGTTTCTTATATTCTAAGTTTTTCAGTGCAACTCACTCATATACTATGTACTACACTGTGCGTTTCTAATATTCTTAGTTTTTCAGTGCAACTCACTCATATACTATGTACTACACTGTGCATTTCGTGTAATGCGGGTTTTTCAGTAAATTCTAAGTTTTTCAGTGCAACTCACTCATATACTATGTACTACACTGTGCGTTTCTTATATTCTAAGTTTTTCAGTGCAACTCACTCATATACTATGTACTACACTGTGCGTTTCTTATATTCTAAGTTTTTCAGTGCAACTCACTCATATACTATGTACTACACTGTGCGTTTCTTAAATTCTAAGTTTTTCAGTGCAACTCACTCATATACTATGTACTACACTGTGCGTTTCTTATATTCTAAGTTTTTCAGTGCAACTCACTCATATACTATGTACTACACTGTGCGTTTCTTATATTCTAAGTTTTTCAGTGCAACTCACTCATATACTATGTACTACACTGTGCGTTTCTTATATTCTAAGTTTTTCAGTGCAACTCACTCATATACTATGTACTACACTGTGCATTTCTTATATTCTAAGTTTTTCAGTGCAACTCACTCATATACTATGTACTACACTGTGCGTTTCTTATATGCTAATTTTTTCAGTGCAACTCACTCATATACTATGTACTACACTGTGCATTTCGTGTAATGTGGGTTTTTCAGTAAATTCTAAGTTTTTCAGTGCAACTCACTCATATACTATGTACTACACTGTGCGTTTCTTATAATCTAAGTTTTTCAGTGCAACTCACTCATATACTATGTACTACACTGTGCGTTTCTTATATTCTAAGTTTTTCAGTGCAACTCACTCATATACTATGTCTACACTGTGCGTTTCTTAAATTCTAAATTTTTCACTGCAACTCACTCATATACTATGTACTACACTGTGCGTTTCTTATATTCTAAGTTTTTCAGTGCAACTCACTCATATACTATGTACTACACTGTGCGCTTCTTATATTCTAAGTTTTTCAGTGCAACTCACTCATATACTATGTACTACACTGTGCGTTTCTTATATTCTAAGTTTTTCAGTGCAACTCACTCATATACTATGTACTACACTGTGCGTTTCTTATATTCTAAGTTTTTCAGTGCAACTCACTCATATACTATGTACTACACTGTGCATTTCGTGTAATGCGGGTTTTTCAGTAAATTCTAAGTTTTTCAGTGAAACTCATTCATATACTATGTACTATACTGTGCGTTGATTATATTCTAAGTTTTTCAGTGCAACTCACTCATATACTATGTACTACACTGTGCGTTTCTTATATTCTAAGTTTTTCAGTGCAACTCACTCATATACTATGTACTACACTGTGCATTTCTTGTAATACGGGTTTATCAGTAAATTCTAAGTTTTTCAGTGCAACTCACTCATATACTATGTACTACACTGTGCGTTTCTTATATTCTAAGTTTTTCAGTGCAACTCAATCATATACTATGTACTACACTGTGCGTTTCTTATATTCTAAGTTTTACAGTGCAACTCACTCATATACTATGTACTACACTGTGCGTTTCTTATATTCTAAGTTTTTTCAGTGCAACTCACTCATATACTATGTACTACACTCTGCATTTCGTGTAATGCAGGTTTTTCAGTAAATTCTAAGTTTTTCAGTGCAACTCACTCATATACTATGTACTACACTGTGCGTTTCTTATATTCTAAGTTTTTCAGTGCAACTCACTCATATACTATGTACTACACTGTGCGTTTCTTATATTCTAAGTTTTTCAGTGCAACTCACTCATATACTATGTACTACACTGTGCGTTTCTTAAATTCTAAGTTTTTCAGTGCAACTCACTCATATACTATGTACTACAATGTGCGTTTCTTATATTCTAAGTTTTTCAGTGCAACTCACTCATATACTATGTACTACACTGTGCGTTTCTTATATTCTAAGTTTTTCAGTGCAACTCACTCATATACTATGTACTACACTGTGCGTTTCTTATATTCTAAGTTTTTCAGTGCAACTCACTCATATACTATGTACTACACTGTGCGTTTCTTATATTCTAAGTTTTTCAGTGCAACTCACTCATATACTATGTACTACACTGTGCGTTTCTTATATTCTAAGTTTTTCAGTGCAACTCACTCATATACTCTGTACTACACTGTGCGTTTCTTATATTCTAAGTTTTTCAGTGCAACTCACTCATATACTATGTCTACACGTTGCGTTTCTTATATTCTAATTTTTTGAGTGCAACTCACTCATATACTATGTACTACACTGTGCGTTTCTTATATTCTAAGTTTTTCAGTGCAACTCACTCATATACTATGTACTACACTGTGCGATTCTTATATTCTAAGTTTTTCAGTGCAACTCACTCATATACTATGTACTACACTGTGCGTTTCTTATATTCTAAGTTTTTCAGTGCAACTCACTCATATACTATGTACTACACTGTGCGTTTCTTATATTCTAAGTTTTTCAGTGCAACTCTCTCATATACTATGTACTACACTGTGCATTTCGTGTAATGCGGGTTTTTCAGTAAATTCTAAGTTTTTCAGTGCAACTCACTCATATACTATGTACTACACTGTGCGTTTCTTATATTCTAAGTTTTTCAGTGCAACTCACTCATATACTATGTACTACACTGTGCGTTTCTTATATTCTAAGTTTTTCAGTGCAACTCACTCATATACTATGTACTACACTGAGCGTTTCTTAAATACTAAGTTTTTCAGTGCAACTCACTCATATACTATGTACTACAATGTGCGTTTCTTATATTCTAAGTTTTTCAGTGCAACTCACTCATATACTATGTACTACACTGTGCGTTTCTTATATTCTAAGTTTTTCAGTGCAACTCACTCATATACTATGTACTACACTGTGCGTTTCTTATATTCTAAGTTTTTCAGTGCAACTCAATCATATACTATGTACTACACTGTGCGTTTCTTAAATTCTAAGTTTTTCAGTGCAACTCACTCATATACTATGTACTACACTGTGCGTTTCTTATATTCTAGGTTTTTCAGTGCAACTCACTCATATACTATGTACTACACTGTGCGTTTCTAATATTCTTAGTTTTTCAGTGCAACTCACTCATATACTATGTACTACACTGTGCATTTCGTGTAATGCGGGTTTTTCAGTAAATTCTAAGTTTTTCAGTGCAACTCACTCATATACTATGTACTACACTGTGCGTTTCTTATATTCTAAGTTTTTCAGTGCAACTCACTCATATACTATGTACTACACTGTGCGTTTCTTATATTCTAAGTTTTTCAGTGCAACTCACTCATATACTATGTACTACACTGTGCGTTTCTTAAATTCTAAGTTTTTCAGTGCAACTCACTCATATACTATGTACTACACTGTGCGTTTCTTATATTCTAAGTTTTTCAGTGCAACTCACTCATATACTATGTACTACACTGTGCGTTTCTTATATTCTAAGTTTTTCAGTGCAACTCACTCATATACTATGTACTACACTGTGCGTTTCTTATATTCTAAGTTTTTCAGTGCAACTCACTCATATACTATGTACTACACTGTGCATTTCTTATATTCTAAGTTTTTCAGTGCAACTCACTCATATACTATGTACTACACTGTGCGTTTCTTATATGCTAATTTTTTCAGTGCAACTCACTCATATACTATGTACTACACTGTGCATTTCGTGTAATGTGGGTTTTTCAGTAAATTCTAAGTTTTTCAGTGCAACTCACTCATATACTATGTACTACACTGTGCGTTTCTTATAATCTAAGTTTTTCAGTGCAACTCACTCATATACTATGTACTACACTGTGCGTTTCTTATATTCTAAGTTTTTCAGTGCAACTCACTCATATACTATGTCTACACTGTGCGTTTCTTAAATTCTAAATTTTTCACTGCAACTCACTCATATACTATGTACTACACTGTGCGTTTCTTATATTCTAAGTTTTTCAGTGCAACTCACTCATATACTATGTACTACACTGTGCGCTTCTTATATTCTAAGTTTTTCAGTGCAACTCACTCATATACTATGTACTACACTGTGCGTTTCTTATATTCTAAGTTTTTCAGTGCAACTCACTCATATACTATGTACTACACTGTGCGTTTCTTATATTCTAAGTTTTTCAGTGCAACTCACTCATATACTATGTACTACACTGTGCATTTCGTGTAATGCGGGTTTTTCAGTAAATTCTAAGTTTTTCAGTGAAACTCATTCATATACTATGTACTATACTGTGCGTTGATTATATTCTAAGTTTTTCAGTGCAACTCACTCATATACTATGTACTACACTGTGCGTTTCTTATATTCTAAGTTTTTCAGTGCAACTCACTCATATACTATGTACTACACTGTGCATTTCTTGTAATACGGGTTTATCAGTAAATTCTAAGTTTTTCAGTGCAACTCACTCATATACTATGTACTACACTGTGCGTTTCTTATATTCTAAGTTTTTCAGTGCAACTCAATCATATACTATGTACTACACTGTGCGTTTCTTATATTCTAAGTTTTACAGTGCAACTCACTCATATACTATGTACTACACTGTGCGTTTCTTATATTCTAAGTTTTTTCAGTGCAACTCACTCATATACTATGTACTACACTCTGCATTTCGTGTAATGCAGGTTTTTCAGTAAATTCTAAGTTTTTCAGTGCAACTCACTCATATACTATGTACTACACTGTGCGTTTCTTATATTCTAAGTTTTTCAGTGCAACTCACTCATATACTATGTACTACACTGTGCGTTTCTTATATTCTAAGTTTTTCAGTGCAACTCACTCATATACTATGTACTACACTGTGCGTTTCTTAAATTCTAAGTTTTTCAGTGCAACTCACTCATATACTATGTACTACAATGTGCGTTTCTTATATTCTAAGTTTTTCAGTGCAACTCACTCATATACTATGTACTACACTGTGCGTTTCTTATATTCTAAGTTTTTCAGTGCAACTCACTCATATACTATGTACTACACTGTGCGTTTCTTATATTCTAAGTTTTTCAGTGCAACTCACTCATATACTCTGTACTACACTGTGCGTTTCTTATATTCTAAGTTTTTCAGTGCAACTCACTCATATACTATGTCTACACGTTGCGTTTCTTATATTCTAATTTTTTGAGTGCAACTCACTCATATACTATGTACTACACTGTGCGTTTCTTATATTCTAAGTTTTTCAGTGCAACTCACTCATATACTATGTACTACACTGTGCGATTCTTATATTCTAAGTTTTTCAGTGCAACTCACTCATATACTATGTACTACACTGTGCGTTTCTTATATTCTAAGTTTTTCAGTGCAACTCACTCATATACTATGTACTACACTGTGCGTTTCTTATATTCTAAGTTTTTCAGTGCAACTCTCTCATATACTATGTACTACACTGTGCATTTCGTGTAATGCGGGTTTTTCAGTAAATTCTAAGTTTTTCAGTGCAACTCACTCATATACTATGTACTACACTGTGCGTTTCTTATATTCTAAGTTTTTCAGTGCAACTCACTCATATACTATGTACTACACTGTGCGTTTCTTATATTCTAAGTTTTTCAGTGCAACTCACTCATATACTATGTACTACACTGAGCGTTTCTTAAATACTAAGTTTTTCAGTGCAACTCACTCATATACTATGTACTACAATGTGCGTTTCTTATATTCTAAGTTTTTCAGTGCAACTCACTCATATACTATGTACTACACTGTGCGTTTCTTATATTCTAAGTTTTTCAGTGCAACTCACTCATATACTATGTACTACACTGTGCGTTTCTTATATTCTAAGTTTTTCAGTGCAACTCAATCATATACTATGTACTACACTGTGCGTTTCTTAAATTCTAAGTTTTTCAGTGCAACTCACTCATATACTATGTACTACACTGTGCGTTTCTTATATTCTAGGTTTTTCAGTGCAACTCACTCATATACTATGTACTACACTGTGCGTTTCTAATATTCTTAGTTTTTCAGTGCAACTCACTCATATACTATGTACTACACTGTGCATTTCGTGTAATGCGGGTTTTTCAGTAAATTCTAAGTTTTTCAGTGCAACTCACTCATATACTATGTACTACACTGTGCGTTTCTTATATTCTAAGTTTTTCAGTGCAACTCACTCATATACTATGTACTACACTGTGCGTTTCTTATATTCTAAGTTTTTCAGTGCAACTCACTCATATACTATGTACTACACTGTGCGTTTCTTAAATTCTAAGTTTTTCAGTGCAACTCACTCATATACTATGTACTACACTGTGCGTTTCTTATATTCTAAGTTTTTCAGTGCAACTCACTCATATACTATGTACTACACTGTGCGTTTCTTATATTCTAAGTTTTTCAGTGCAACTCACTCATATACTATGTACTACACTGTGCGTTTCTTATATTCTAAGTTTTTCAGTGCAACTCACTCATATACTATGTACTACACTGTGCATTTCTTATATTCTAAGTTTTTCAGTGCAACTCACTCATATACTATGTACTACACTGTGCGTTTCTTATATGCTAATTTTTTCAGTGCAACTCACTCATATACTATGTACTACACTGTGCATTTCGTGTAATGTGGGTTTTTCAGTAAATTCTAAGTTTTTCAGTGCAACTCACTCATATACTATGTACTACACTGTGCGTTTCTTATAATCTAAGTTTTTCAGTGCAACTCACTCATATACTATGTACTACACTGTGCGTTTCTTATATTCTAAGTTTTTCAGTGCAACTCACTCATATACTATGTCTACACTGTGCGTTTCTTAAATTCTAAATTTTTCACTGCAACTCACTCATATACTATGTACTACACTGTGCGTTTCTTATATTCTAAGTTTTTCAGTGCAACTCACTCATATACTATGTACTACACTGTGCGCTTCTTATATTCTAAGTTTTTCAGTGCAACTCACTCATATACTATGTACTACACTGTGCGTTTCTTATATTCTAAGTTTTTCAGTGCAACTCACTCATATACTATGTACTACACTGTGCGTTTCTTATATTCTAAGTTTTTCAGTGCAACTCACTCATATACTATGTACTACACTGTGCATTTCGTGTAATGCGGGTTTTTCAGTAAATTCTAAGTTTTTCAGTGAAACTCATTCATATACTATGTACTATACTGTGCGTTGATTATATTCTAAGTTTTTCAGTGCAACTCACTCATATACTATGTACTACACTGTGCGTTTCTTATATTCTAAGTTTTTCAGTGCAACTCACTCATATACTATGTACTACACTGTGCATTTCTTGTAATACGGGTTTATCAGTAAATTCTAAGTTTTTCAGTGCAACTCACTCATATACTATGTACTACACTGTGCGTTTCTTATATTCTAAGTTTTTCAGTGCAACTCAATCATATACTATGTACTACACTGTGCGTTTCTTATATTCTAAGTTTTACAGTGCAACTCACTCATATACTATGTACTACACTGTGCGTTTCTTATATTCTAAGTTTTTTCAGTGCAACTCACTCATATACTATGTACTACACTCTGCATTTCGTGTAATGCAGGTTTTTCAGTAAATTCTAAGTTTTTCAGTGCAACTCACTCATATACTATGTACTACACTGTGCGTTTCTTATATTCTAAGTTTTTCAGTGCAACTCACTCATATACTATGTACTACACTGTGCGTTTCTTATATTCTAAGTTTTTCAGTGCAACTCACTCATATACTATGTACTACACTGTGCGTTTCTTAAATTCTAAGTTTTTCAGTGCAACTCACTCATATACTATGTACTACAATGTGCGTTTCTTATATTCTAAGTTTTTCAGTGCAACTCACTCATATACTATGTACTACACTGTGCGTTTCTTATATTCTAAGTTTTTCAGTGCAACTCACTCATATACTATGTACTACACTGTGCGTTTCTTATATTCTAAGTTTTTCAGTGCAACTCACTCATATACTATGTACTACACTGTGCGTTTCTTATATTCTAAGTTTTTCAGTGCAACTCACTCATATACTATGTACTACACTGTGCGTTTCTTATATTCTAAGTTTTTCAGTGCAACTCACTCATATACTCTGTACTACACTGTGCGTTTCTTATATTCTAAGTTTTTCAGTGCAACTCACTCATATACTATGTCTACACTGTGCGTTTCTTATATTCTAATTTTTTGAGTGCAACTCACTCATATACTATGTACTACACTGTGTGTTTCTTATATTCTAAGTTTTTCAGTGCAACTCACTCATATACTATGTACTACACTGTGCGATTCTTATATTCTAAGTTTTTCAGTGCAACTCACTCATATACTATGTACTACACTGTGCGTTTCTTATATTCTAAGTTTTTCAGTGCAACTCACTCATATACTATGTACTACACTGTGCGTTTCTTATATTCTAAGTTTTTCAGTGCAACTCTCTCATATACTATGTACTACACTGTGCATTTCGTGTAATGCGGGTTTTTCAGTAAATTCTAAGTTTTTCAGTGCAACTCACTCATATACTATGTACTACACTGTGCGTTTCTTATATTCTAAGTTATTCAGTGCAACTCACTCATATACTATGTACTACACTGTGCGTTTCTTATATTCTAAGTTTTTCAGTGCAACTCACTCATATACTATGTACTACACTGTGCGTTTCTTATATTCTAAGTTTTTCAGTGCAACTCACTCATATACTATGTACTACACTGAGCGTTTCTTAAATACTAAGTTTTTCAGTGCAACTCACTCATATACTATGTACTACAATGTGCGTTTCTTATATTCTAAGTTTTTCAGTGCAACTCACTCATATACTATGTACTACACTGTGCGTTTCTTATATTCTAAGTTTTTCAGTGCAACTCACTCATATACTATGTACTACACTGTGCGTTTCTTATATTCTAAGTTTTTCAGTGCAACTCAATCATATACTATGTACTACACTGTGCGTTTCTTAAATTCTAAGTTTTTCAGTGCAACTCACTCATATACTATGTACTACACTGTGCGTTTCTTATATTCTAAGTTTTTCAGTGCAACTCACTCATATACTATGTACTACACTGTGCGTTTCTAATATTCTTAGTTTTTCAGTGCAACTCACTCATATACTATGTACTACACTGTGCATTTCGTGTAATGCGGGTTTTTCAGTAAATTCTAAGTTTTTCAGTGCAACTCACTCATATACTATGTACTACACTGTGCGTTTCTTATATTCTAAGTTTTTCAGTGCAACTCACTCATATACTATGTACTACACTGTGCGTTTCTTATATTCTAAGTTTTTCAGTGCAACTCACTCATATACTCTGTACTACACTGTGCGTTTCTTATATTCTAAGTTTTTCAGTGCAACTCACTCATATACTATGTCTACACTGTGCGTTTCTTATATTCTAATTTTTTGAGTGCAACTCACTCATATATTATGTACTACACTGTGCGTTTCTTATATTCTAAGTTTTTCAGTGCAACTCACTCATATACTATGTACTACACTGTGCGATTCTTATATTCTAAGTTTTTCAGTGCAACTCACTCATATACTATGTACTACACTGTGCGTTTCTTATATTCTAAGTTTTTCAGTGCAACTCACTCATATACTATGTACTACACTGTGCGTTTCTTATATTCTAAGTTTTTCAGTGCAACTCACTCATATACTATGTACTACACTGTGCATTTCGTGTAATGCGGGTTTTTCAGTAAATTCTAAGTTTTTCAGTGCAACTCACTCATATACTATGTACTACACTGTGCGTTTCTTATATTCTAAGTTTTTCAGTGCAACTCACTCATATACTATGTACTACACTGAGCGTTTCTTAAATACTAAGTTTTTCAGTGCAACTCACTCATATACTATGTACTACAATGTGCGTTTCTTATATTCTAAGTTTTTCAGTGCAACTCACTCATATACTATGTACTACACTGTGCGTTTCTTATATTCTAAGTTTTTCAGTGCAACTCACTCATATACTATGTACTACACTGTGCGTTTCTTATATTCTAAGTTTTTCAGTGCAACTCACTCATATACTATGTACTACACTGTGCATTTCGTGTAATGCGGGTTTTTCAGTAAATTCTAAGTTTTTCAGTGCAACTCACTCATATACTATGTACTACACTGTGCGTTTCTTATATTCTAAGTTTTTCAGTGCAACTCACTCATATACTATGTACTACACTGAGCGTTTCTTAAATACTAAGTTTTTCAGTGCAACTCACTCATATACTATGTACTACAATGTGCGTTTCTTATATTCTAAGTTTTTCAGTGCAACTCACTCATATACTATGTACTACACTGTGCGTTTCTTATATTCTAAGTTTTTCAGTGCAACTCACTCATATACTATGTACTACACTGTGCGTTTCTTATATTCTAAGTTTTTCAGTGCAACTCAATCATATACTATGTACTACACTGTGCGTTTCTTAAATTCTAAGTTTTTCAGTGCAACTCACTCATATACTATGTACTACACTGTGCGTTTCTTATATTCTAAGTTTTTCAGTGCAACTCACTCATATACTATGTACTACACTGTGCGTTTCTAATATTCTTAGTTTTTCAGTGCAACTCACTCATATACTATGTACTACACTGTGCATTTCGTGTAATGCGGGTTTTTCAGTAAATTCTAAGTTTTTCAGTGCAACTCACTCATATACTATGTACTACACTGTGCGTTTCTTATATTCTAAGTTTTTCAGTGCAACTCACTCATATACTATGTACTACACTGTGCGTTTCTTATATTCTAAGTTTTTCAGTGCAACTCACTCATATACTATGTACTACACTGTGCGTTTCTTAAATTCTAAGTTTTTCAGTGCAACTCACTCATATACTATGTCTACACTGTGCGTTTCTTATATTCTAAGTTTTTCAGTGCAACTCACTCATATACTATGTCTACACTGTGCGTTTCTTATATTCTAATTTTTTGAGTGCAACTCACTCATATACTATGTACTACACTGTGCGTTTCTTATATTCTAAGTTTTTCAGTGCAACTCACTCATATACTATGTACTACACTGTGCGATTCTTATATTCTAAGTTTTTCAGTGCAACTCACTCATATACTATGTACTACACTGTGCGTTTCTTATATTCTAAGTTTTTCAGTGCAACTCACTCATATACTCTGTACTACACTGTGCGTTTCTTATATTCTAAGTTTTTCAGTGCAACTCACTCATATACTATGTCTACACTGTGCGTTTCTTATATTCTAATTTTTTGAGTGCAACTCACTCATATATTATGTACTACACTGTGCGTTTCTTATATTCTAAGTTTTTCAGTGCAACTCACTCATATACTATGTACTACACTGTGCGATTCTTATATTCTAAGTTTTTCAGTGCAACTCACTCATATACTATGTACTACACTGTGCGTTTCTTATATTCTAAGTTTTTCAGTGCAACTCACTCATATACTATGTACTACACTGTGCGTTTCTTATATTCTAAGTTTTTCAGTGCAACTCACTCATATACTATGTACTACACTGTGCATTTCGTGTAATGCGGGTTTTTCAGTAAATTCTAAGTTTTTGAGTGCAACTCACTCATATACTATGTACTACACTGTGCGTTTCTTATATTCTAAGTTTTTCAGTGCAACTCACTCATATACTATGTACTACACTGAGCGTTTCTTAAATACTAAGTTTTTCAGTGCAACTCACTCATATACTATGTACTACAATGTGCGTTTCTTATATTCTAAGTTTTTCAGTGCAACTCACTCATATACTATGTACTACACTGTGCGTTTCTTATATTCTATGTTTTTCAGTGCAACTCACTCATATACTATGTACTACACTGTGCGTTTCTTATATTCTAAGTTTTTCAGTGCAACTCACTCATATACTATGTACTACACTGTGCATTTCGTGTAATGCGGGTTTTTCAGTAAATTCTAAGTTTTTCAGTGCAACTCACTCATATACTATGTACTACACTGTGCGTTTCTTATATTCTAAGTTTTTCAGTGCAACTCACTCATATACTATGTACTACACTGAGCGTTTCTTAAATACTAAGTTTTTCAGTGCAACTCACTCATATACTATGTACTACAATGTGCGTTTCTTATATTCTAAGTTTTTCAGTGCAACTCACTCATATACTATGTACTACACTGTGCGTTTCTTATATTCTAAGTTTTTCAGTGCTACACTGTGCGTTTCTTATATTCTAAGTTTTTCAGTGCAACTCACTCATATACTATGTACTACACTGTGCGTTTCTAATATTCTTAGTTTTTCAGTGCAACTCACTCATATACTATGTACTACACTGTGCATTTCGTGTAATGCGGGTTTTTCAGTAAATTCTAAGTTTTTCAGTGCAACTCACTCATATACTATGTACTACACTGTGCGTTTCTTATATTCTAAGTTTTTCAGTGCAACTCACTCATATACTATGTACTACACTGTGCGTTTCTTATATTCTAAGTTTTTCAGTGCAACTCACTCATATACTATGTACTACACTGTGCGTTTCTTAAATTCTAAGTTTTTCAGTGCAACTCACTCATATACTATGTCTACACTGTGCGTTTCTTATATTCTAAGTTTTTCAGTGCAACTCACTCATATACTATGTCTACACTGTGCGTTTCTTATATTCTAATTTTTTGAGTGCAACTCACTCATATACTATGTACTACACTGTGCGTTTCTTATATTCTAAGTTTTTCAGTGCAACTCACTCATATACTATGTACTACACTGTGCGATTCTTATATTCTAAGTTTTTCTGTGCAACTCACTCATATACTATGTACTACACTGTGCGTTTCTTATATTCTAAGTTTTTCAGTGCAACTCACTCATATACTATGTACTACACTGTGCATTTCGTGTAATGCGGGTTTTTCAGTAAATTCTAAGTTTTTCAGTGCAACTCACTCATATACTATGTACTACACTGTGCGTTTCTTATATTCTAAGTTTTTCAGTGCAACTCACTCATATACTATGTACTACACTGTGCGTTTCTTATATTCTAAGTTTTTCAGTGCAACTCACTCTTATACTATGTACTACACTGTGCATTTCGTGTAATGCGGGTTTTTCAGTAAATTCTAAGTTTTTCGGTGCAACTCACTCATATACTATGTACTACACTGTGCGTTTCTTATATTCTAAGTTTTTCAGTGCAACTCACTCATATACTATGTACTACACTGTGCGATTCTTATATTCTAAGTTTTTCAGTGCAACTCACTCATATACTATGTACTACACTGTGCGTTTCTTATATTCTAAGTTTTTCAGTGCAACTCACTCATATACTATGTACTACACTGTGCGTTTCTTATATTCTAAGTTTTTCAGTGCAACTCACTCATATACTATGTACTACACTGTGCATTTCGTGTAATGCGGGTTTTTCAGTAAATTCTAAGTTTTTCAGTGCAACTCACTCATATACTATGTACTACACTGTGCGTTTCTTATATTCTAAGTTTTTCAGTGCAACTCACTCATATACTATGTACTACACTGAGCGTTTCTTAAATACTAAGTTTTTCAGTGCAACTCACTCATATACTATGTACTACAATGTGCGTTTCTTATATTCTAAGTTTTTCAGTGCAACTCACTCATATACTATGTACTACACTGTGCGTTTCTTATATTCTAAGTTTTTCAGTGCAACTCACTCATATACTATGTACTACACTGTGCGTTTCTTATATTCTAAGTTTTTCAGTGCAACTCAATCATATACTATGTACTACACTGTGCGTTTCTTAAATTCTAAGTTTTTCAGTGCAACTCACTCATATACTATGTACTACACTGTGCGTTTCTTATATTCTAAGTTTTTCAGTGCAACTCACTCATATACTATGTACTACACTGTGCGTTTCTAATATTCTTAGTTTTTCAGTGCAACTCACTCATATACTATGTACTACACTGTGCATTTCGTGTAATGCGGGTTTTTCAGTAAATTCTAAGTTTTTCAGTGCAACTCACTCATATACTATGTACTACACTGTGCGTTTCTTATATTCTAAGTTTTTCAGTGCAACTCACTCATATACTATGTACTACACTGTGCGTTTCTTATATTCTAAGTTTTTCAGTGCAACTCACTCATATACTATGTACTACACTGTGCGTTTCTTAAATTCTAAGTTTTTCAGTGCAACTCACTCATATACTATGTACTACACTGTGCGTTTCTTATATTCTAAGTTTTTCAGTGCAACTCACTCATATACTATGTCTACACTGTGCGTTTCTTATATTCTAATTTTTTGAGTGCAACTCACTCATATACTATGTACTACACTGTGCGTTTCTTATATTCTAAGTTTTTCAGTGCAACTCACTCATATACTATGTACTACACTGTGCGATTCTTATATTCTAAGTTTTTCAGTGCAACTCACTCATATACTATGTACTACACTGTGCGTTTCTTATATTCTAAGTTTTTCAGTGCAACTCACTCATATACTATGTACTACACTGTGCGTTTCTTATATTCTAAGTTTTTCAGTGCAACTCACTCATATACTATGTACTACACTGTGCATTTCGTGTAATGCGGGTTTTTCAGTAAATTCTAAGTTTTTCAGTGCAACTCACTCATATACTATGTACTACACTGTGCGTTTCTTATATTCTAAGTCTTTCAGTGCAACTCACTCATATACTATGTACTACACTGTGCGTTTCTTATATTCTAAGTTTTTCAGTGCAACTCACTCATATACTATGTACTACACTGTGCGTTTCTTATATTCTAAGTTTTTCAGTGCAACTCACTCATATACTATGTACTACACTGAGCGTTTCTTAAATACTAAGTTTTTCAGTGCAACTCACTCATATACTATGTACTACAATGTGCGTTTCTTATATTCTAAGTTTTTCAGTGCAACTCACTCATATACTATGTACTACACTGTGCGTTTCTTATATTCTAAGTTTTTCAGTGCAACTCACTCATATACTATGTACTACACTGTGCGTTTCTTATATTCTAAGTTTTTCAGTGCAACTCAATCATATACTATGTACTACACTGTGCGTTTCTTAAATTCTAAGTTTTTCAGTGCAACTCACTCATATACTATGTACTACACTGTGCATTTCTTATATTCTAAGTTTTTCAGTGCAACTCACTCATATACTATGTACTACACTGTGCGTTTCTAATATTCTTAGTTTTTCAGTGCAACTCACTCATATACTATGTACTACACTGTGCATTTCGTGTAATGCGGGTTTTTCAGTAAATTCTAAGTTTTTCAGTGCAACTCACTCATATACTATGTACTACACTGTGCGTTTCTTATATTCTAAGTTTTTCAGTGCAACTCACTCATATACTATGTACTACACTGTGCGTTTCTTATATTCTAAGTTTTTCAGTGCAACTCACTCATATACTATGTACTACACTGTGCGTTTCTTAAATTCTAAGTTTTTCAGTGCAACTCACTCATATACTATGTACTACACTGTGCGTTTCTTATATTCTAAGTTTTTCAGTGCAACTCACTCATATACTATGTACTACACTGTGCGTTTCTTATATTCTAAGTTTTTCAGTGCAACTCACTCATATACTATGTACTACACTGTGCGTTTCTTATATTCTAAGTTTTTCAGTGCAACTCACTCATATACTATGTACTACACTGTGCGTTTCTTATATTCTAAGTTTTTCAGTGCAACTCACTCATATACTATGTCTACACTGTGCGTTTCTTAAATTCTAAGTTTTTCAGTGCAACTCACTCATATACTATGTACTACACTGTGCGTTTCTTATATTCTAAGTTTTTCAGTGCAACTCACTCATATACTATGTACTACACGGTGCGTTTCTTATATTCTAAGTTTTTCAGTGCAACTCACTCATATACTATGTACTACACTGCGTTTTTTATATTCTAAGTTTTTCAGTGCAACTCACTCATATACTATGTACTACACTGTGCATTTCGTGTAATGCGGGTTTTTCAGTAAATTCTAAGTTTTTCAGTGCAACTCACTCATATACTATGTACTACACTGTGCATTTCGTGTAATGCGGGTTTTTCAGTAAATTCTAAGTTTTTCAGTGCAACTCACTCATATACTATGTACTACACTGTGCGTTTCTTAAATTCTAAGTTTTTCAGTGCAACTCACTCATATACTATGTACTACACTGTGCGTTTCTTATATTCTAAGTTTTTCAGTGCAACTCACTCATATACTATGTCTACACTGTGCGTTTCTTATATTCTAATTTTTTGAGTGCAACTCACTCATATACTATGTACTACACTGTGCGTTTCTTATATTCTAAGTTTTTCAATGCAACTCACTCATATACTATGTACTACACTGTGCGATTCTTATATTCTAAGTTTTTCAGTGCAACTCACTCATATACTATGTACTACACTGTGCGTTTCTTATATTCTAAGTTTTTCAGTGCAACTCACTCATATACTATGTACTACACTGTGCGTTTCTTATATTCTAAGTTTTTCAGTGCAACTCACTCATATACTATGTACTACACTGTGCATTTCGTGTAATGCGGGTTTTTCAGTAAATTCTAAGTTTTTCAGTGCAACTCACTCATATACTATGTACTACACTGTGCGTTTCTTATATTCTAAGTCTTTCAGTGCAACTCACTCATATACTATGTACTACACTGTGCGTTTCTTATATTCTAAGTTTTTCAGTGCAACTCACTCATATACTATGTACTACACTGTGCGTTTCTTATATTCTAAGTTTTTCAGTGCAACTCACTCATATACTATGTACTACACTGAGCGTTTCTTAAATACTAAGTTTTTCAGTGCAACTCACTCATATACTATGTACTACAATGTGCGTTTCTTATATTCTAAGTTTTTCAGTGCAACTCACTCATATACTATGTACTACACTGTGCGTTTCTTATATTCTAAGTTTTTCAGTGCAACTCACTCATATACTATGTACTACACTGTGCGTTTCTTATATTCTAAGTTTTTCAGTGCAACTCAATCATATACTATGTACTACACTGTGCGTTTCTTAAATTCTAAGTTTTTCAGTGCAACTCACTCATATACTATGTACTACACTGTGCGTTTCTTATATTCTAAGTTTTTCAGTGCAACTCACTCATATACTATGTACTACACTGTGCGTTTCTAATATTCTTAGTTTTTCAGTGCAACTCACTCATATACTATGTACTACACTGTGCATTTCGTGTAATGCGGGTTTTTCAGTAAATTCTAAGTTTTTCAGTGCAACTCACTCATATACTATGTACTACACTGTGCGTTTCTTATATTCTAAGTTTTTCAGTGCAACTCACTCATATACTATGTACTACACTGTGCGTTTCTTATATTCTAAGTTTTTCAGTGCAACTCACTCATATACTATGTACTACACTGTGCGTTTCTTAAATTCTAAGTTTTTCAGTGCAACTCACTCATATACTATGTACTACACTGTGCGTTTCTTATATTCTAAGTTTTTCAGTGCAACTCACTCATATACTATGTACTACACTGTGCGTTTCTTATATTCTAAGTTTTTCAGTGCAACTCACTCATATACTATGTACTACACTGTGCGTTTCTTATATTCTAAGTTTTTCAGTGCAACTCACTCATATACTATGTCTACACTGTGCGTTTCTTAAATTCTAAGTTTTTCAGTGCAACTCACTCATATACTATGTACTACACTGTGCGTTTCTTATATTCTAAGTTTTTCAGTGCAACTCACTCATATACTATGTACTACACGGTGCGTTTCTTATATTCTAAGTTTTTCAGTGCAACTCACTCATATACTATGTACTACACTGCGTTTCTTATATTCTAAGTTTTTCAGTGCAACTCACTCATATACTATGTACTACACTGTGCATTTCGTGTAATGCGGGTTTTTCAGTAAATTCTAAGTTTTTCAGTGCAACTCACTCATATACTATGTACTACACTGTGCATTTCGTGTAATGCGGGTTTTTCAGTAAATTCTAAGTTTTTCAGTGCAACTCACTCATATACTATGTACTACACTTTGCGTTTCTTATATTCTAAGTTTTTCAGTGCAACTCACTCATATACTATGTACTACACTGTGCGTTTCTTATATTCTAAGTTTTTCAGTGCAACTCACTCATATACTATGTACTACAATGTGCGTTTCTTATATTCTAAGTTTTTCAGTGCAACTCACTCATATACTATGTACTACACTGTACGTTTCTTATATTCTAAGTTTTTCAGTGCAACTCACTCATATACTATGTACTACACTGTGCGTTTCTTATATTCTAAGTTTTTCAGTGCAACTCACTCATATACTATGTACTACAATGTGCGTTTCTTATATTCTAAGTTTTTCAGTGCAACTCACTCATATACTATGTACTACACTGTACGTTTCTTATATTCTAAGTTTTTCAGTGCAACTCACTCATATACTATGTACTACACTGTGCGTTTCTTATATTCTAAGTTTTTCAGTGCAACTCACTCATATACTATGTACTACACTGTGCGTTTCTTATATTCTAAGTTTTTCAGTGCAACTCACTCATATACTATGTACTACACTGTGCGTTTCTTATATTGTAAGTTTTTCAGTGCAACTCACTCATATACTATGTACTACACTGTGCGTTTCTTATATTCTAAGTTTTTCAGTGCAACTCACTCATATACTATGTACTACACTGTGCGTTTCTTATATTCTAAGTTTTTCAGTGCAACTCACTCATATACTATGTACTACACTGTACCTTTCTTATATTCTAAGTTTTTCAGTGCAACTCACTCATATACTATGTACTACACTGTGCGTTTCTTATATTCTAAGTTTTTCAGTGCAACTCACTCATATACTATGTACTACACTGTGCGTTTCTTATATTCTAAGTTTTTTAGTGCAACTCACTCATATACTATGTACTACACTGTGCGTTTCTTATATTCTAAGTTTTTCAGTGCAACTCACTCATATACTATGTACTACACTGTGCATTTCGTGTAATGCGGGTTTTTCAGTAAATTCGAAGTTTTTCAGTGCAACTCACTCATATACTATGTACTACACTGTGCGTTTCTTATATTCTAAGTTTTTCAGTGCAACTCACTCATATACTATGTACTACACTGTGCGTTTCTTATATTCTAAGTTTTTCAGTGCAACTCACTCATATACTATGTACTACACTGTGCGTTTCTTATATTCTAAGTTTTTCAGTGCAACTCACTCATATACTATGTTCTACACTGTGCGTTTCTTATATTCTAAGTTTTTCAGTGCAACTCACTCATATACTATGTACTACACTGTGAGTTTCTTATATTCTAAGTTTTTCAGTGCAACTCACTCATATACTATGTACTACACTGAGCGTTTCTTAAATTCTAAGTTTTTCAGTGCAACTCACTCATATACTATGTACTACAATGTGCGTTTCTTATATTCTACGTTTTTCAGTGCAACTCACTCATATACTATGTACTACACTGTGCGTTTCTTATATTCTAAGTTTTTCAGTGCAACTCACTCATATACTATGTACTACACTGTGCGTTTCTTATATTCTAAGTTTTTCAGTGCAACTCAATCATATACTATGTACTACACTGTGCGTTTCTTAAATTCTAAGTTTTTCAGTGCAACTCACTCATATAATATGTACTACACTGTGCGTTTCTTATATTCTAAGTTTTTTAGTGCAACTCACTCATATACTATGTACTACACTGTGCGTTTCTTATATTCTAAGTCTTTCAGTGCAACTCACTCATATACTATGTACTACACTGTGCATTTCGTGTAATGCGGGTTTTTCAGTAAATTCTAAGTTTTTCAGTGCAACTCACTCATATACTATGTACTACACTGTGCGTTTCTTATATTCTAAGTTTTTCAGTGCAACTCACTCATATACTATGTACTACACTGTGCGTTTCTTATATTCTAAGTTTTTCAGTGCAACTCACTCATATACTATGTACTACACTGTGCGTTTCTTAAATTCTAAGTTTTTCAGTGCAACTCACTCATATACTATGTACTACAATGTGCGTTTCTTATATTCTAAGTTTTTCAGTGCAACTCACTCATATACTATGTACTACACTGTGCGTTTCTTATATTCTAAGTTTTTCAGTGCAACTCACTCATATACTATGTACTACACTGTGCGTTTCTTATATTCTAAATTTTTCAGTGCAACTCACTCATATACTATGTACTACACTGTGCGTTTCTTATATTCTAAGTTTTTCAGTGCAACTCACTCATATACTATGTACTACACTGTGCGTTTCTTATATTCTAAGTTTTTCAGTGCAACTCACTCATATACTATGTACTACACTGTGCGTTTCTTATATTCTAAGTTTTTCAGTGCAACTCACTCATATACTATGTCTACACTGTGCGTTTCTTATATTCTAATTTGTTGAGTGCAACTCACTCATATACTATGTACTACACTGTGCGTTTCTTATATTCTAAGTTTTTCAGTGCAACTCACTCATATACTATGTAGTACACTGTGCGATTCTTATATTCTAAGTTTTTCAGTGCAACTCACTCATATACTATGTACTACACTGTGCGTTTCTTATATTCTAAGTTTTTCAGTGCAACTCACTCATATACTATGTACTACACTGTGCGTTTCTTATATTCTAAGTTTTTCAGTGCAACTCACTCATATACTATGTACTACACTGAGCGTTTCTTAAATACTAAGTTTTTCAGTGCAACTCACTCATATACTATGTACTACAATGTGCGTTTCTTATATTCTAAGTTTTTCAGTGCAACTCACTCATATACTATGTACTACACTGTGCGTTTCTTGTATTCTAAGTTTTTCAGTGCAACTCACTCATATACTATGTACTACACTGTGCGTTTCTTATATTCTAAGTTTTTCAGTGCAACTCAATCATATACTATGTACTACACTGTGCGTTTCTTAAATTCTAAGTTTTTCAGTGCAACTCACTCATATACTATGTACTACACTGTGCGTTTCTTATATTCTAAATTTTTCAGTGCAACTCACTCATATACTATGTACTACACTGTGCGTTTCTTATATTCTTAGTTTTTCAGTGCAACTCACTCATATACTATGTACTACACTGTGCATTTCGTGTAATGCGGGTTTTTCAGTAAATTCTAAGTTTTTCAGTGCAACTCACTCATATACTATGTACTACACTGTGCGTTTCTTATATTCTAAGTTTTTCAGTGCAACTCACTCATATACTATGTACTACACTGTGCGTTTCTTATATTCTAAGTTTTTCAGTGCAACTCACTCATATACTATGTACTACACTGTGCGTTTCTTATATTCTAAGTTTTTCAGTGCAACTCACTCATATACTATGTACTACAATGTGCGTTTCTTATATTCTAAGTTTTTCAGTGCAACTCACTCATATACTATGTACTACACTGTACGTTTCTTATATTCTAAGTTTTTCAGTGCAACTCACTCATATACTATGTACTACACTGTGCGTTTCTTATATTCTAAGTTTTTCAGTGCAACTCACTCATATACTATGTACTACACTGTGCGTTTCTTATATTCTAAGTTTTTCAGTGCAACTCACTCATATACTATGTCTACACTGTGCGTTTCTTAAATTCTAAGTTTTTCAGTGCAACTCACTCATATACTATGTACTACACTGTGCGTTTCTTATATTCTAAGTTTTTCAGTGCAACTCACTCATATACTATGTACTACACGGTGCGTTTCTTATATTCTAAGTTTTTCAGTGCAACTCACTCATATACTATGTACTACACTGCGTTTCTTATATTCTAAGTTTTTCAGTGCAACTCACTCATATACTATGTACTACACTCTGCATTTCGTGTAATGCGGGTTTTTCAGTAAATTCTAAGTTTTTCAGTGCAACTCACTCATATACTATGTACTACACTGTGCATTTCGTGTAATGCGGGTTTTTCAGTAAATTCTAAGTTTTTCAGTGCAACTCACTCATATACTATGTACTACACTGTGCGTTTCTTATATTCTAAGTTTTTCAGTGCAACTCACTCATATACTATGTACTACACTGTGCGTTTCTTATATTCTAAGTTTTTCAGTGCAACTCACTCATATACTATGTACTACAATGTGCGTTTCTTATATTCTAAGTTTTTCAGTGCAACTCACTCATATACTATGTACTACACTGTACGTTTCTTATATTCTAAGTTTTTCAGTGTAACTCACTCATATACTATGTACTACACTGTGCGTTTCTTATATTCTAAGTTTTTCAGTGCAACTCACTCATATACTATGTACTACACTGTGCGTTTCTTATATTCTAAGTTTTTCAGTGCAACTCACTCATATACTATGTCTACACTGTGCGTTTCTTAAATTCTAAGTTTTTCAGTGCAACTCACTCATATACTATGTACTACACTGTGCGTTTCTTATATTCTAAGTTTTTCAGTGCAACTCACTCATATACTATGTACTACACGGTGCGTTTCTTATATTCTAAGTTTTTCAGTGCAACTCACTCATATACTATGTACTACACTGCGTTTCTTATATTCTAAGTTTTTCAGTGCAACTCACTCATATACTATGTACTACACTGTGCATTTCGTGTAATGCGGGTTTTTCAGTAAATTCTAAGTTTTTCAGTGCAACTCACTCATATACTATGTACTACACTGTGCATTTCGTGTAATGCGGGTTTTTCAGTAAATTCGAAGTTTTTCAGTGCAACTCACTCATATACTATGTACTACACTGTGCGTTTCTTATATTCTAAGTTTTTCAGTGCAACTCACTCATATACTATGTACTACACTGTGCGTTTCTTATATTCTAAGTTTTTCAGTGCAACTCACTCATATACTATGTACTACACTGTGCGTTTCTTATATTCTAAGTTTTTCAGTGCAACTCACTCATATACTATGTACTACACTGTGCGTTTCTTATATTCTAAGTTTTTCAGTGCAACTCACTCATATACTATGTACTACACTGTGCGTTGCTTATATTCTAAGTTTTTCAGTGCAACTCACTCATATACTATGTACTACACTGTGCGTTTCTTAAATTCTAAGTTTTTCAGTGCAACTCACTCATATACTATGTACTACACTGTGCGTTTCTTATATTCTAAGTTTTTCAGTGCAACTCACTCATATACTATGTACTACACTGTGCGTTTCTTATATTGTAAGTTTTTCAGTGCAACTCACTCATATACTATGTACTACACTGTGCGTTTCTTATATTCTAAGTTTTTCAGTGCAACTCACTCATATACTATGTACTACACTGTGCGTTTCTTATATTGTAAGTTTTTCAGTGCAACTCACTCATATACTATGTACTACACTGTGCGTTTCTTATATTCTAAGTTTTTCAGTGCAACTCACTCATATACTATGTACTACAATGTGCGTTTCTTATATTCTAAGTTTTTCAGTGCAACTCACTCATATACTATGTACTACACTGTGCGTTTCTTATATTCTAAGTTTTTCAGTGCAACTCACTCATATACTATGTCTACACTGTGCGTTTCTTAAATTCTAAGTTTTTCAGTGCAACTCACTCATATACTATGTACTACACTGTGCGTTTCTTATATTGTAAGTTTTTCAGTGCAACTCACTCATATACTATGTACTACACTGTGCGTTTCTTATATTCTAAGTTTTTCAGTGCAACTCACTCATATACTATGTACTACACTGTGCGTTTCTTATATTCTAAGTTTTTCAGTGCAACTCACTCATATACTATGTACTACACTGTGCGTTTCTTATATTCTAAGTTTTTCAGTGCAACTCACTCATATACTATGTCTACACTGTGCGTTTCTTAAATTCTAAGTTTTTCAGTGCAACTCACTCATATACTATGTACTACACTGTGCGTTTCTTATATTCTAAGTTTTTCAGTGCAACTCACTCATATACTATGTACTACACGGTGCGTTTCTTATATTCTAAGTTTTTCAGTGCAACTCACTCATATACTATGTACTACACTGTGCATTTCGTGTAATGCGGGTTTTTCAGTAAATTCTAAGTTTTTCAGTGCAACTCACTCATATACTATGTACTACACTGTGCATTTCGTGTAATGCGGGTTTTTCAGTAAATTCTAAGTTTTTCAGTGCAACTCACTCATATACTATGTACTACACTTTGCGTTTCTTATATTCTAAGTTTTTCAGTGCAACTCACTCATATACTATGTACTACACTGTGCGTTTCTTATATTCTAAGTTTTTCAGTGCAACTCACTCATATACTATGTACTACACTGTGCATTTCGTGTAATGCGGGTTTTTCAGTAAATTCTAAGTTTTTCAGTGCAACTCACTCATATACTATGTACTACACTGTGCGTTTCTTATATTCTAAGTTTTTCAGTGCAACTCACTCATATACTATGTACTACACTGTGCGTTTCTTATATTCTAAGTTTTTCAGTGCAACTCACTCATATACTATGTACTACAATGTGCGTTTCTTATATTCTAAGTTTTTCAGTGCAACTCACTCATATACTATGTACTACACTGTACGTTTCTTATATTCTAAGTTTTTCAGTGTAACTCACTCATATACTATGTACTACACTGTGCGTTTCTTATATTCTAAGTTTTTCAGTGCAACTCACTCATATACTATGTACTACACTGTGCGTTTCTTATATTCTAAGTTTTTCAGTGCAACTCACTCATATACTATGTCTACACTGTGCGTTTCTTAAATTCTAAGTTTTTCAGTGCAACTCACTCATATACTATGTACTACACTGTGCGTTTCTTATATTCTAAGTTTTTCAGTGCAACTCACTCATATACTATGTACTACACGGTGCGTTTCTTATATTCTAAGTTTTTCAGTGCAACTCACTCATATACTATGTACTACACTGCGTTTCTTATATTCTAAGTTTTTCAGTGCAACTCACTCATATACTATGTACTACACTGTGCATTTCGTGTAATGCGGGTTTTTCAGTAAATTCTAAGTTTTTCAGTGCAACTCACTCATATACTATGTACTACACTGTGCATTTCGTGTAATGCGGGTTTTTCAGTAAATTCGAAGTTTTTCAGTGCAACTCACTCATATACTATGTACTACACTGTGCGTTTCTTATATTCTAAGTTTTTCAGTGCAACTCACTCATATACTATGTACTACACTGTGCGTTTCTTATATTCTAAGTTTTTCAGTGCAACTCACTCATATACTATGTACTACACTGTGCGTTTCTTATATTCTAATTTTTTCAGTGCAACTCACTCATATACTATGTACTACACTGTGCGTTTCTTATATTCTAAGTTTTTCAGTGCAACTCACTCATATACTATGTACTACACTGTGCGTTGCTTATATTCTAAGTTTTTCAGTGCAACTCACTCATATACTATGTACTACACTGTGCGTTTCTTAAATTCTAAGTTTTTCAGTGCAACTCACTCATATACTATGTACTACACTGTGCGTTTCTTATATTCTAAGTTTTTCAGTGCAACTCACTCATATACTATGTACTACACTGTGCGTTTCTTATATTGTAAGTTTTTCAGTGCAACTCACTCATATACTATGTACTACACTGTGCGTTTCTTATATTCTAAGTTTTTCAGTGCAACTCACTCATATACTATGTACTACACTGTGCGTTTCTTATATTCTAAGTTTTTCAGTGCAACTCACTCATATACTATGTCTACACTGTGCGTTTCTTAAATTCTAAGTTTTTCAGTGCAACTCACTCATATACTATGTACTACACTGTGCGTTTCTTATATTCTAAGTTTTTCAGTGCAACTCACTCATATACTATGTACTACACTGTGCGTTTCTTATATTGTAAGTTTTTCAGTGCAACTCACTCATATACTATGTACTACACTGTGCGTTTCTTATATTCTAAGTTTTTCAGTGCAACTCACTCATATACTATGTACTACACTGTGCGTTTCTTATATTCTAAGTTTTTCAGTGCAACTCACTCATATACTATGTACTACACTGTGCGTTTCTTATATTCTAAGTTTTTCAGTGCAACTCACTCATATACTATGTACTACACTGTGCGTTTCTTATATTCTAAGTTTTTCAGTGCAACTCACTCATATACTATGTACTACAATGTGCGTTTCTTATATTCTAAGTTTTTCAGTGCAACTCACTCATATACTATGTACTACACTGTACGTTACTTATATTCTAAGTTTTTCAGTGCAACTCACTCATATACTATGTACTACACTGTGCGTTTCTTATATTCTAAGTTTTTCAGTGCAACTCACTCATATACTATGTACTACACTGTGCGTTTCTTATATTCTAAGTTTTTCAGTGCAACTCACTCATATACTATGTCTACACTGTGCGTTTCTTAAATTCTAAGTTTTTCAGTGCAACTCACTCATATACTATGTACTACACTGTGCGTTTCTTATATTCTAAGTTTTTCAGTGCAACTCACTCATATACTATGTACTACACGGTGCGTTTCTTATATTCTAAGTTTTTCAGTGCAACTCACTCATATACTATGTACTACACTGCGTTTCTTATATTCTAAGTTTTTCAGTGCAACTCACTCATATACTATGTACTACACTGTGCATTTCGTGTAATGCGGGTTTTTCAGTAAATTCTAAGTTTTTCAGTGCAACTCACTCATATACTATGTACTACACTGTGCATTTCGTGTAATGCGGGTTTTTCAGTAAATTCTAAGTTTTTCAGTGCAACTCACTCATATACTATGTACTACACTTTGCGTTTCTTATATTCTAAGTTTTTCAGTGCAACTCACTCATATACTATGTACTACACTGTGCGTTTCTTATATTCTAAGTTTTTCAGTGCAACTCACTCATATACTATGTACTACAATGTGCGTTTCTTATATTCTAAGTTTTTCAGTGCAACTCACTCATATACTATGTACTACACTGTACGTTTCTTATATTCTAAGTTTTTCAGTGCAACTCACTCATATACTATGTACTACACTGTGCGTTTCTTATATTCTAAGTTTTTCAGTGCAACTCACTCATATACTATGTACTACACTGTGCGTTTCTTATATTCTAAGTTTTTCAGTGCAACTCACTCATATACTATGTCTACACTGTGCGTTTCTTAAATTCTAAGTTTTTCAGTGCAACTCACTCATATACTATGTACTACACTGTGCGTTTCTTATATTCTAAGTTTTTCAGTGCAACTCACTCATATACTATGTACTACACGGTGCGTTTCTTATATTCTAAGTTTTTCAGTGCAACTCACTCATATACTATGTACTACACTGCGTTTCTTATATTCTAAGTTTTTCAGTGCAACTCACTCATATACTATGTACTACACTGTGCATTTCGTGTAATGCGGGTTTTTCAGTAAATTCTAAGTTTTTCAGTGCAACTCACTCATATACTATGTACTACACTGTGCATTTCGTGTAATGCGGGTTTTTCAGTAAATTCTAAGTTTTTCAGTGCAACTCACTCATATACTATGTACTACACTTTGCGTTTCTTATATTCTAAGTTTTTCAGTGCAACTCACTCATATACTATGTACTACACTGTGCGTTTCTTATATTCTAAGTTTTTCAGTGCAACTCACTCATATACTATGTACTACAATGTGCGTTTCTTATATTCTAAGTTTTTCAGTGCAACTCACTCATATACTATGTACTACACTGTACGTTTCTTATATTCTAAGTTTTTCAGTGCAACTCACTCATATACTATGTACTACACTGTGCGTTTCTTATATTCTAAGTTTTTCAGTGCAACTCACTCATATACTATGTACTACACTGTGCGTTTCTTATATTCTAAGTTTTTCAGTGCAACTCACTCATATACTATGTCTACACTGTGCGTTTCTTAAATTCTAAGTTTTTCAGTGCAACTCACTCATATACTATGTACTACACTGTGCGTTTCTTATATTCTAAGTTTTTCAGTGCAACTCACTCATATACTATGTACTACACTGTGCGTTTCTTATATTCTAAGTTTTTCAGTGCAACTCACTCATATACTATGTACTACACTGTGCGTTTCTTATATTCTAAGTTTTTCAGTGCAACTCACTCATATACTATGTACTACACTGTGCGTTTCTTATATTCTAAGTTTTTCAGTGCAACTCATTCATATACTATGTACTACACTGTGCGTTTCTTATATTCTAAGTTTTTCAGTGCAACTCACTCATATACTATGTACTACACTGTGCGTTTCTTATATTCTAAGTTTTTCAGTGCAACTCACTCATATACTATGTCTACACTGTGCGTTTCTTATATTCTAATTTTTTGAGTGCAACTCACTCATATACTATGTACTACACTGTGCGTTTCTTATATTCTAAGTTTTTCAGTGCAACTCACTCATATACTATGTACTACACTGTGCGATTCTTATATTCTAAGTTTTTCAGTGCAACTCACTCATATACTATGTACTACACTGTGCGTTTCTTATATTCTAAGTTTTTCAGTGCAACTCACTCATATACTATGTACTACACTGTGCGTTTCTTATATTCTAAGTTTTTCAGTGCAACTCACTCATATACTATGTACTACATTGTGCATTTCGTGTAATGCGGGTTTTTCAGTAAATTCTAAGTTTTTCAGTGCAACTCACTCATATACTATGTACTACACTGTGCGTTTCTTATATTCTAAGTTTTTCAGTGCAACTCACTCATATACTATGTACTACACTGTGCGTTTCTTATATTCTAAGTTTTTCAGTGCAACTCACTCATATACTATGTACTACACTGTGCGTTTCTTATATTCTAAGTTTTTCAGTGCAACTCACTCATATACTATGTAGTACACTGAGCGTTTCTTAAATTCTAAGTTTTTCAGTGCAACTCACTCATATACTATGTACTAAAATGTGCGTTTCTTATATTCTAAGTTTTTCAGTGCAACTCACTCATATACTATGTACTACACTGTGCGTTTCTTATATTCTAAGTTTTTCAGTGCAACTCACTCATATACTATGTACTACACTGTGCGTTTCTTATATTCTAAGTTTTTCAGTGCAACTCAATCATATACTATGTACTACACTGTGCGTTTCTTAAATTCTAAGTTTTTCAGTGCAACTCACTCATATACTATGTACTACACTGTGCGTTTCTTATATTCTAAGTTTTTCAGTGCAACTCACTCATATACTATGTACTACACTGTGCGTTTCTTATATTCTTAGTTTTTCAGTGCAACTCACTCATATACTATGTACTACACTGTGCATTTCGTGTAATGCGGGTTTTTCAGTAAATTCTAAGTTTTTCAGTGCAACTCACTCATATACTATGTACTACACTGTGCGTTTCTTATATTCTAAGTTTTTCAGTGCAACTCACTCATATACTATGTACTACACTGTGCGTTTCTTATATTCTAAGTTTTTCAGTGCAACTCACTCATATACTATGTACTACACTGTGCGTTTCTTAAATTCTAAGTTTTTCAGTGCAACTCACTCATATACTATGTACTACACTGTGCGTTTCTTATATTCTAAGTTTTTCAGTGCAACTCACTCATATACTATGTACTACACTGTGCGTTTCTTATATTCTAAGTTTTTCAGTGCAACTCACTCATATACTATGTACTACACTGTGCGTTTCTTATATTCTAAGTTTTTCAGTGCAACTCACTCATATACTATATACTACACTGTGCGTTTCTTATATTCTAAGTTTTTCAGTGCAACTCACTCATATACTATGTACTACACTGTGCGTTTCTTATATTCTAAGTTTTTCAGTGCAACTCACTCATATACTATGTACTACACTGTGCGTTTCTTATATTGTAAGTTTTTCAGTGTAACTCACTCATATACTATGTACTACACTGTGCGTTTCTTATATTCTAAGTTTTTCAGTGCAACTCACTCATATACTATGTACTACACTGTGCGTTTCTTATATTCTAAGTTTTTCAGTGCAACTCACTCATATACTATGTACTACACTGTGCGTTTCTTATATTCTAAGTTTTTTCAGTGCAACTCACTCATATACTATGTACTACACTCTGCATTTCGTGTAATGCGGGTTTTTCAGTAAATTCTAAGTTTTTCAGTGCAACTCACTCATATACTATGTACTACACTGTGCGTTTCTTATATTCTAAGTTTTTCAGTGCAACTCACTCATATTCTATGTACTACACTGTGCGTTTCTTATATTCTAAGTTTTTCAGTGCAACTCACTCATATACTATGTACTACACTGTGCGTTTCTTATATTCTAAGTTTTTCAGTGCAACTCACTCATATACTATGTACTACACTGTGCGTTTCTTATATTCTAAGTTTTTCAGTGCAACTCACTCATATACTATGTCTACACTGTGCGTTTCTTATATTCTAATTTTTTGAGTGCAACTCACTCATATACTATGTACTACACTGTGCGTTTCTTATATTCTAAGTTTTTCAGTGCAACTCACTCATATACTATGTACTACACTGTGCGATTCTTATATTCTAAGTTTTTCAGTGCAACTCACTCATATACTATGTACTACACTGTGCGTTTCTTATATTCTAAGTTTTTCAGTGCAACTCACTCATATACTATGTACTACACTGTGCGTTTCTTATATTCTAAGTTTTTCAGTGCAACTCACTCATATACTATGTACTACATTGTGCATTTCGTGTAATGCGGGTTTTTCAGTAAATTCTAAGTTTTTCAGTGCAACTCACTCATATACTATGTACTACACTGTGCGTTTCTTATATTCTAAGTTTTTCAGTGCAACTCACTCATATACTATGTACTACACTGTGCGTTTCTTATATTCTAAGTTTTTCAGTGCAACTCACTCATATACTATGTACTACACTGTGCGTTTCTTATATTCTAAGTTTTTCAGTGCAACTCACTCATATACTATGTAGTACACTGAGCGTTTCTTAAATTCTAAGTTTTTCAGTGCAACTCACTCATATACTATGTACTAAAATGTGCGTTTCTTATATTCTAAGTTTTTCAGTGCAACTCACTCATATACTATGTACTACACTGTGCGTTTCTTATATTCTAAGTTTTTCAGTGCAACTCACTCATATACTATGTACTACACTGTGCGTTTCTTATATTCTAAGTTTTTCAGTGCAACTCAATCATATACTATGTACTACACTGTGCGTTTCTTATATTGTAAGTTTTTCAGTGCAACTCACTCATATACTATGTACTACACTGTGCGTTTCTTATATTCTAAGTTTTTCAGTGCAACTCACTCATATACTATGTCTACACTGTGCGTTTCTTAAATTCTAAGTTTTTCAGTGCAACTCACTCATATACTATGTACTACACTGTGCGTTTCTTATATTCTAAGTTTTTCAGTGCAACTCACTCATATACTATGTACTACACTGTGCGTTTCTTATATTGTAAGTTTTTCAGTGCAACTCACTCATATACTATGTACTACACTGTGCGTTTCTTATATTCTAAGTTTTTCAGTGCAACTCACTCATATACTATGTACTACACTGTGCGTTTCTTATATTCTAAGTTTTTCAGTGCAACTCACTCATATACTATGTACTACACTGTGCGTTTCTTATATTCTAAGTTTTTCAGTGCAACTCACTCATATACTATGTACTACACTGTGCGTTTCTTATATTCTAAGTTTTTCAGTGCAACTCACTCATATACTATGTACTACAATGTGCGTTTCTTATATTCTAAGTTTTTCAGTGCAACTCACTCATATACTATGTACTACACTCTGCATTTCGTGTAATGCGGGTTTTTCAGTAAATTCTAAGTTTTTCAGTGCAACTCACTCATATACTATGTACTACACTGTGCGTTTCTTATATTCTAAGTTTTTCAGTGCAACTCACTCATATTCTATGTACTACACTGTGCGTTTCTTATATTCTAAGTTTTTCAGTGCAACTCACTCATATACTATGTACTACACTGTGCGTTTCTTATATTCTAAGTTTTTCAGTGCAACTCACTCATATACTATGTACTACACTGTGCGTTTCTTATATTCTAAGTTTTTCAGTGCAACTCACTCATATACTATGTCTACACTGTGCGTTTCTTATATTCTAATTTTTTGAGTGCAACTCACTCATATACTATGTACTACACTGTGCGTTTCTTATATTCTAAGTTTTTCAGTGCAACTCACTCATATACTATGTACTACACTGTGCGATTCTTATATTCTAAGTTTTTCAGTGCAACTCACTCATATACTATGTACTACACTGTGCGTTTCTTATATTCTAAGTTTTTCAGTGCAACTCACTCATATACTATGTACTACACTGTGCGTTTCTTATATTCTAAGTTTTTCAGTGCAACTCACTCATATACTATGTACTACATTGTGCATTTCGTGTAATGCGGGTTTTTCAGTAAATTCTAAGTTTTTCAGTGCAACTCACTCATATACTATGTACTACACTGTGCGTTTCTTATATTCTAAGTTTTTCAGTGCAACTCACTCATATACTATGTACTACACTGTGCGTTTCTTATATTCTAAGTTTTTCAGTGCAACTCACTCATATACTATGTACTACACTGTGCGTTTCTTATATTCTAAGTTTTTCAGTGCAACTCACTCATATACTATGTAGTACACTGAGCGTTTCTTAAATTCTAAGTTTTTCAGTGCAACTCACTCATATACTATGTACTAAAATGTGCGTTTCTTATATTCTAAGTTTTTCAGTGCAACTCACTCATATACTATGTACTACACTGTGCGTTTCTTATATTCTAAGTTTTTCAGTGCAACTCACTCATATACTATGTACTACACTGTGCGTTTCTTATATTCTAAGTTTTTCAGTGCAACTCAATCATATACTATGTACTACACTGTGCGTTTCTTATATTGTAAGTTTTTCAGTGCAACTCACTCATATACTATGTACTACACTGTGCGTTTCTTATATTCTAAGTTTTTCAGTGCAACTCACTCATATACTATGTCTACACTGTGCGTTTCTTAAATTCTAAGTTTTTCAGTGCAACTCACTCATATACTATGTACTACACTGTGCGTTTCTTATATTCTAAGTTTTTCAGTGCAACTCACTCATATACTATGTACTACACTGTGCGTTTCTTATATTGTAAGTTTTTCAGTGCAACTCACTCATATACTATGTACTACACTGTGCGTTTCTTATATTCTAAGTTTTTCAGTGCAACTCACTCATATACTATGTACTACACTGTGCGTTTCTTATATTCTAAGTTTTTCAGTGCAACTCACTCATATACTATGTACTACACTGTGCGTTTCTTATATTCTAAGTTTTTCAGTGCAACTCACTCATATACTATGTACTACACTGTGCGTTTCTTATATTCTAAGTTTTTCAGTGCAACTCACTCATATACTATGTACTACAATGTGCGTTTCTTATATTCTAAGTTTTTCAGTGCAACTCACTCATATACTATGTACTACACTGTACGTTACTTATATTCTAAGTTTTTCAGTGCAACTCACTCATATACTATGTACTACACTGTGCGTTTCTTATATTCTAAGTTTTTCAGTGCAACTCACTCATATACTATGTACTACACTGTGCGTTTCTTATATTCTAAGTTTTTCAGTGCAACTCACTCATATACTATGTCTACACTGTGCGTTTCTTAAATTCTAAGTTTTTCAGTGCAACTCACTCATATACTATGTACTACACTGTGCGTTTCTTATATTCTAAGTTTTTCAGTGCAACTCACTCATATACTATGTACTACACGGTGCGTTTCTTATATTCTAAGTTTTTCAGTGCAACTCACTCATATACTATGTACTACACTGCGTTTCTTATATTCTAAGTTTTTCAGTGCAACTCACTCATATACTATGTACTACACTGTGCATTTCGTGTAATGCGGGTTTTTCAGTAAATTCTAAGTTTTTCAGTGCAACTCACTCATATACTATGTACTACACTGTGCATTTCGTGTAATGCGGGTTTTTCAGTAAATTCTAAGTTTTTCAGTGCAACTCACTCATATACTATGTACTACACTTTGCGTTTCTTATATTCTAAGTTTTTCAGTGCAACTCACTCATATACTATGTACTACACTGTGCGTTTCTTATATTCTAAGTTTTTCAGTGCAACTCACTCATATACTATGTACTACAATGTGCGTTTCTTATATTCTAAGTTTTTCAGTGCAACTCACTCATATACTATGTACTACACTGTACGTTTCTTATATTCTAAGTTTTTCAGTGCAACTCACTCATATACTATGTACTACACTGTGCGTTTCTTATATTCTAAGTTTTTCAGTGCAACTCACTCATATACTATGTACTACACTGTGCGTTTCTTATATTCTAAGTTTTTCAGTGCAACTCACTCATATACTATGTCTACACTGTGCGTTTCTTAAATTCTAAGTTTTTCAGTGCAACTCACTCATATACTATGTACTACACTGTGCGTTTCTTATATTCTAAGTTTTTCAGTGCAACTCACTCATATACTATGTACTACACGGTGCGTTTCTTATATTCTAAGTTTTTCAGTGCAACTCACTCATATACTATGTACTACACTGTGCATTTCGTGTAATGCGGGTTTTTCAGTAAATTCTAAGTTTTTCAGTGCAACTCACTCATATACTATGTACTACACTGTGCATTTCGTGTAATGCGGGTTTTTCAGTAAATTCTAAGTTTTTCAGTGCAACTCACTCATATACTATGTACTACACTTTGCGTTTCTTATATTCTAAGTTTTTCAGTGCAACTCACTCATATACTATGTACTACACTGTGCGTTTCTTATATTCTAAGTTTTTCAGTGCAACTCACTCATATACTATGTACTACAATGTGCGTTTCTTATATTCTAAGTTTTTCAGTGCAACTCACTCATATACTATGTACTACACTGTACGTTTCTTATATTCTACGTTTTTCAGTGCAACTCACTCATATACTATGTACTACACTGTGCGTTTCTTATATTCTAAGTTTTTCAGTGCAACTCACTCATATACTATGTACTACACTGTGCGTTTCTTATATTCTAAGTTTTTCAGTGCAACTCACTCATATACTATGTCTACACTGTGCGTTTCTTAAATTCTAAGTTTTTCAGTGCAACTCACTCATATACTATGTACTACACTGTGCGTTTCTTATATTCTAAGTTTTTCAGTGCAACTCACTCATATACTATGTACTACACTGTGCGTTTCTTATATTGTAAGTTTTTCAGTGCAACTCACTCATATACTATGTACTACACTGTGCGTTTCTTATATTCTAAGTTTTTCAGTGCAACTCACTCATATACTATGTACTACACTGTGCGTTTCTTATATTCTAAGTTTTTCAGTGCAACTCACTCATATACTATGTACTACACTGTGCGTTTCTTATATTCTAAGTTTTTCAGTGCAACTCACTCATATACTATGTACTACACTGTGCGTTTCTTATATTCTAAGTTTTTCAGTGCAACTCACTCATATACTATGTACTACAATGTGCGTTTCTTATATTCTAAGTTTTTCAGTGCAACTCACTCATATACTATGTACTACACTGTACGTTACTTATATTCTAAGTTTTTCAGTGCAACTCACTCATATACTATGTACTACACTGTGCGTTTCTTATATTCTAAGTTTTTCAGTGCAACTCACTCATATACTATGTACTACACTGTGCGTTTCTTATATTCTAAGTTTTTCAGTGCAACTCACTCATATACTATGTCTACACTGTGCGTTTCTTAAATTCTAAGTTTTTCAGTGCAACTCACTCATATACTATGTACTACACTGTGCGTTTCTTATATTCTAAGTTTTTCAGTGCAACTCACTCATATACTATGTACTACACGGTGCGTTTCTTATATTCTAAGTTTTTCAGTGCAACTCACTCATATACTATGTACTACACTGCGTTTCTTATATTCTAAGTTTTTCAGTTCAACTCACTCATATACTATGTTACACTGTGCATTTCGTGTAATGCGGGTTTTTCAGTAAATTCTAAGTTTTTCAGTGCAACTCACTCATATACTATGTACTACACTGTGCATTTCGTGTAATGCGGGTTTTTCAGTAAATTCTAAGTTTTTCAGTGCAACTCACTCATATACTATGTACTACACTTTGCGTTTCTTATATTCTAAGTTTTTCAGTGCAACTCACTCATATACTATGTACTACACTGTGCGTTTCTTATATTCTAAGTTTTTCAGTGCAACTCACTCATATACTATGTACTACAATGTGCGTTTCTTATATTCTAAGTTTTTCAGTGCAACTCACTCATATACTATGTACTACACTGTACGTTTCTTATATTCTAAGTTTTTCAGTGCAACTCACTCATATACTATGTACTACACTGTGCGTTTCTTATATTCTAAGTTTTTCAGTGCAACTCACTCATATACTATGTACTACACTGTGCGTTTCTTATATTCTAAGTTTTTCAGTGCAACTCACTCATATACTATGTCTACACTGTGCGTTTCTTAAATTCTAAGTTTTTCAGTGCAACTCACTCATATACTATGTACTACACTGTGCGTTTCTTATATTCTAAGTTTTTCAGTGCAACTCACTCATATACTATGTACTACACGGTGCGTTTCTTATATTCTAAGTTTTTCAGTGCAACTCACTCATATACTATGTACTACACTGTGCATTTCGTGTAATGCGGGTTTTTCAGTAAATTCTAAGTTTTTCAGTGCAACTCACTCATATACTATGTACTACACTGTGCATTTCGTGTAATGCGGGTTTTTCAGTAAATTCTAAGTTTTTCAGTGCAACTCACTCATATACTATGTACTACACTTTGCGTTTCTTATATTCTAAGTTTTTCAGTGCAACTCACTCATATACTATGTACTACACTGTGCGTTTCTTATATTCTAAGTTTTTCAGTGCAACTCACTCATATACTATGTACTACAATGTGCGTTTCTTATATTCTAAGTTTTTCAGTGCAACTCACTCATATACTATGTACTACACTGTACGTTTCTTATATTCTAAGTTTTTCAGTGCAACTCACTCATATACTATGTACTACACTGTGCGTTTCTTATATTCTAAGTTTTTCAGTGCAACTCACTCATATACTATGTACTACACTGTGCGTTTCTTATATTCTAAGTTTTTCAGTGCAACTCACTCATATACTATGTCTACACTGTGCGTTTCTTAAATTCTAAGTTTTTCAGTGCAACTCACTCATATACTATGTACTACACTGTGCGTTTCTTATATTCTAAGTTTTTCAGTGCAACTCACTCATATACTATGTACTACACTGTGCGTTTCTTATATTCTAAGTTTTTCAGTGCAACTCACTCATATACTATGTACTACACTGTGCGTTTCTTATATTCTAAGTTTTTCAGTGCAACTCACTCATATACTATGTACTACACTGTGCGTTTCTTATATTCTAAGTTTTTCAGTGCAACTCATTCATATACTATGTACTACACTGTGCGTTTCTTATATTCTAAGTTTTTCAGTGCAACTCACTCATATACTATGTACTACACTGTGCGTTTCTTATATTCTAAGTTTTTCAGTGCAACTCACTCATATACTATGTCTACACTGTGCGTTTCTTATATTCTAATTTTTTGAGTGCAACTCACTCATATACTATGTACTACACTGTGCGTTTCTTATATTCTAAGTTTTTCAGTGCAACTCACTCATATACTATGTACTACACTGTGCGATTCTTATATTCTAAGTTTTTCAGTGCAACTCACTCATATACTATGTACTACACTGTGCGTTTCTTATATTCTAAGTTTTTCAGTGCAACTCACTCATATACTATGTACTACACTGTGCGTTTCTTATATTCTAAGTTTTTCAGTGCAACTCACTCATATACTATGTACTACATTGTGCATTTCGTGTAATGCGGGTTTTTCAGTAAATTCTAAGTTTTTCAGTGCAACTCACTCATATACTATGTACTACACTGTGCGTTTCTTATATTCTAAGTTTTTCAGTGCAACTCACTCATATACTATGTACTACACTGTGCGTTTCTTATATTCTAAGTTTTTCAGTGCAACTCACTCATATACTATGTACTACACTGTGCGTTTCTTATATTCTAAGTTTTTCAGTGCAACTCACTCATATACTATGTAGTACACTGAGCGTTTCTTAAATTCTAAGTTTTTCAGTGCAACTCACTCATATACTATGTACTAAAATGTGCGTTTCTTATATTCTAAGTTTTTCAGTGCAACTCACTCATATACTATGTACTACACTGTGCGTTTCTTATATTCTAAGTTTTTCAGTGCAACTCACTCATATACTATGTACTACACTGTGCGTTTCTTATATTCTAAGTTTTTCAGTGCAACTCAATCATATACTATGTACTACACTGTGCGTTTCTTAAATTCTAAGTTTTTCAGTGCAACTCACTCATATACTATGTACTACACTGTGCGTTTCTTATATTCTAAGTTTTTCAGTGCAACTCACTCATATACTATGTACTACACTGTGCGTTTCTTATATTCTTAGTTTTTCAGTGCAACTCACTCATATACTATGTACTACACTGTGCATTTCGTGTAATGCGGGTTTTTCAGTAAATTCTAAGTTTTTCAGTGCAACTCACTCATATACTATGTACTACACTGTGCGTTTCTTATATTCTAAGTTTTTCAGTGCAACTCACTCATATACTATGTACTACACTGTGCGTTTCTTATATTCTAAGTTTTTCAGTGCAACTCACTCATATACTATGTACTACACTGTGCGTTTCTTAAATTCTAAGTTTTTCAGTGCAACTCACTCATATACTATGTACTACACTGTGCGTTTCTTATATTCTAAGTTTTTCAGTGCAACTCACTCATATACTATGTACTACACTGTGCGTTTCTTATATTCTAAGTTTTTCAGTGCAACTCACTCATATACTATGTACTACACTGTGCGTTTCTTATATTCTAAGTTTTTCAGTGCAACTCACTCATATACTATATACTACACTGTGCGTTTCTTATATTCTAAGTTTTTCAGTGCAACTCACTCATATACTATGTACTACACTGTGCGTTTCTTATATTCTAAGTTTTTCAGTGCAACTCACTCATATACTATGTACTACACTGTGCGTTTCTTATATTGTAAGTTTTTCAGTGTAACTCACTCATATACTATGTACTACACTGTGCGTTTCTTATATTCTAAGTTTTTCAGTGCAACTCACTCATATACTATGTACTACACTGTGCGTTTCTTATATTCTAAGTTTTTCAGTGCAACTCACTCATATACTATGTACTACACTGTGCGTTTCTTATATTCTAAGTTTTTTCAGTGCAACTCACTCATATACTATGTACTACACTCTGCATTTCGTGTAATGCGGGTTTTTCAGTAAATTCTAAGTTTTTCAGTGCAACTCACTCATATACTATGTACTACACTGTGCGTTTCTTATATTCTAAGTTTTTCAGTGCAACTCACTCATATTCTATGTACTACACTGTGCGTTTCTTATATTCTAAGTTTTTCAGTGCAACTCACTCATATACTATGTACTACACTGTGCGTTTCTTATATTCTAAGTTTTTCAGTGCAACTCACTCATATACTATGTACTACACTGTGCGTTTCTTATATTCTAAGTTTTTCAGTGCAACTCACTCATATACTATGTCTACACTGTGCGTTTCTTATATTCTAATTTTTTGAGTGCAACTCACTCATATACTATGTACTACACTGTGCGTTTCTTATATTCTAAGTTTTTCAGTGCAACTCACTCATATACTATGTACTACACTGTGCGATTCTTATATTCTAAGTTTTTCAGTGCAACTCACTCATATACTATGTACTACACTGTGCGTTTCTTATATTCTAAGTTTTTCAGTGCAACTCACTCATATACTATGTACTACACTGTGCGTTTCTTATATTCTAAGTTTTTCAGTGCAACTCACTCATATACTATGTACTACATTGTGCATTTCGTGTAATGCGGGTTTTTCAGTAAATTCTAAGTTTTTCAGTGCAACTCACTCATATACTATGTACTACACTGTGCGTTTCTTATATTCTAAGTTTTTCAGTGCAACTCACTCATATACTATGTACTACACTGTGCGTTTCTTATATTCTAAGTTTTTCAGTGCAACTCACTCATATACTATGTACTACACTGTGCGTTTCTTATATTCTAAGTTTTTCAGTGCAACTCACTCATATACTATGTAGTACACTGAGCGTTTCTTAAATTCTAAGTTTTTCAGTGCAACTCACTCATATACTATGTACTAAAATGTGCGTTTCTTATATTCTAAGTTTTTCAGTGCAACTCACTCATATACTATGTACTACACTGTGCGTTTCTTATATTCTAAGTTTTTCAGTGCAACTCACTCATATACTATGTACTACACTGTGCGTTTCTTATATTCTAAGTTTTTCAGTCCAACTCAATCATATACTATGTACTACACTGTGCGTTTCTTAAATTCTAAGTTTTTCAGTGCAACTCACTCATATACTATGTACTACACTGTGCGTTTCTTATATTCTAAGTTTTTCAGTGCAACTCACTCATATACTATGTACTACACTGTGCGTTTCTTATATTCTTAGTTTTTCAGTGCAACTCACTCATATACTATGTACTACACTGTGCATTTCGTGTAATGCGGGTTTTTCAGTAAATTCTAAGTTTTTCAGTGCAACTCACTCATATACTATGTACTACACTGTGCGTTTCTTATATTCTAAGTTTTTCAGTGCAACTCACTCATATACTATGTACTACACTGTGCGTTTCTTATATTCTAAGTTTTTCAGTGCAACTCACTCATATACTATGTACTACACTGTGCGTTTCTTAAATTCTAAGTTTTTCAGTGCAACTCACTCATATACTATGTACTACACTGTGCGTTTCTTATATTCTAAGTTTTTCAGTGCAACTCACTCATATACTATGTACTACACTGTGCGTTTCTTATATTCTAAGTTTTTCAGTGCAACTCACTCATATACTATGTACTACACTGTGCGTTTCTTATATTCTAAGTTTTTCAGTGCAACTCACTCATATACTATGTACTACACTGTGCGTTTCTTATATTCTAAGTTTTTCAGTGCAACTCACTCATATACTATGTACTACACTGTGCGTTTCTTATATTCTAAGTTTTTCAGTGCAACTCACTCATATACTATGTACTACACTGTGCATTTCGTGTAATGCGGGTTTTTCAGTAAATTCTAAGTTTTTCAGTGCAACTCACTCATATACTATGTACTACACTGTGCGTTTCTTATATTCTAAGTTTTTCAGTGCAACTCACTCATATACTATGTACTACACTGTGCGTTTCTTATATTCTAAGTTTTTCAGTGCAACTCACTCATATACTATGTACTACACTGTGCGTTTATTATATTCTAAGTTTTTCAGTGCAACTCACTCATATACTATGTACTACACTGAGCGTTTCTTAAATTCTAAGTTTTTCAGTGCAACTCACTCATATACTATGTACTACAATGTGCGTTTCTTATATTCTAAGTTTTTCAGTGCAACTCACTCATATACTATGTACTACACTGTGCGTTTCTTATATTCTAAGTTTTTCAGTGCAACTCACTCATATACTATGTACTACACTGTGCGTTTCTTATATTCTAAGTTTTTCAGTGCAACTCAATCATATACTATGTACTACACTGTGCGTTTCTTATATTCTAAGTTTTTCAGTGCAACTCACTCATATACTATGTACTACACTGTGCGTTTCTTATATTCTAAGTTTTTCAGTGCAACTCACTCATATACTATGTACTACACTGTGCGTTTCTTATATTCTAAGTTTTTCAGTGCAACTCACTCATATACTATGTACTACACTGTGCGTTTCTTATATTCTAAGTTTTTCAGTGCAACTCACTCATATACTATGTACTACACTGTGCGTTTCTTATATTCTAAGTTTTTCAGTGCAACTCACTCATATACTATGTACTACACTGTGCGTTTCTTATATTCTAAGTTTTTCAGTGCAACTCACTCATATACTATGTCTACACTGTGCGTTTCTTATATTCTAATTTTTTGAGTGCAACTCACTCATATACTATGTACTACACTGTGCGTTTCTTATATTCTAAGTTTTTCAGTGCAACTCACTCATATACTATGTACTACACTGTGCGATTCTTATATTCTAAGTTTTTCAGTGCAACTCACTCATATACTATGTACTACACTGTGCGTTTCTTATATTCTAAGTTTTTCAGTGCAACTCACTCATATACTATGTACTACACTGTGCGTTTCTTATATTCTAAGTTTTTTCAGTGCAACTCACTCATATACTATGTACTACACTCTGCATTTCGTGTAATGCGGGTTTTTCAGTAAATTCTAAGTTTTTCAGTGCAACTCACTCATATACTATGTACTACACTGTGCGTTTCTTATATTCTAAGTTTTTCAGTGCAACTCACTCATATTCTATGTACTACACTGTGCGTTTCTTATATTCTAAGTTTTTCAGTGCAACTCACTCATATACTATGTACTACACTGTGCGTTTCTTATATTCTAAGTTTTTCAGTGCAACTCACTCATATACTATGTACTACACTGTGCGTTTCTTATATTCTAAGTTTTTCAGTGCAACTCACTCATATACTATGTCTACACTGTGCGTTTCTTATATTCTAATTTTTTGAGTGCAACTCACTCATATACTATGTACTACACTGTGCGTTTCTTATATTCTAAGTTTTTCAGTGCAACTCACTCATATACTATGTACTACACTGTGCGATTCTTATATTCTAAGTTTTTCAGTGCAACTCACTCATATACTATGTACTACACTGTGCGTTTCTTATATTCTAAGTTTTTCAGTGCAACTCACTCATATACTATGTACTACACTGTGCGTTTCTTATATTCTAAGTTTTTCAGTGCAACTCACTCATATACTATGTACTACATTGTGCATTTCGTGTAATGCGGGTTTTTCAGTAAATTCTAAGTTTTTCAGTGCAACTCACTCATATACTATGTACTACACTGTGCGTTTCTTATATTCTAAGTTTTTCAGTGCAACTCACTCATATACTATGTACTACACTGTGCGTTTCTTATATTCTAAGTTTTTCAGTGCAACTCACTCATATACTATGTACTACACTGTGCGTTTCTTATATTCTAAGTTTTTCAGTGCAACTCACTCATATACTATGTAGTACACTGAGCGTTTCTTAAATTCTAAGTTTTTCAGTGCAACTCACTCATATACTATGTACTAAAATGTGCGTTTCTTATATTCTAAGTTTTTCAGTGCAACTCACTCATATACTATGTACTACACTGTGCGTTTCTTATATTCTAAGTTTTTCAGTGCAACTCACTCATATACTATGTACTACACTGTGCGTTTCTTATATTCTAAGTTTTTCAGTCCAACTCAATCATATACTATGTACTACACTGTGCGTTTCTTAAATTCTAAGTTTTTCAGTGCAACTCACTCATATACTATGTACTACACTGTGCGTTTCTTATATTCTAAGTTTTTCAGTGCAACTCACTCATATACTATGTACTACACTGTGCGTTTCTTATATTCTTAGTTTTTCAGTGCAACTCACTCATATACTATGTACTACACTGTGCATTTCGTGTAATGCGGGTTTTTCAGTAAATTCTAAGTTTTTCAGTGCAACTCACTCATATACTATGTACTACACTGTGCGTTTCTTATATTCTAAGTTTTTCAGTGCAACTCACTCATATACTATGTACTACACTGTGCGTTTCTTATATTCTAAGTTTTTCAGTGCAACTCACTCATATACTATGTACTACACTGTGCGTTTCTTAAATTCTAAGTTTTTCAGTGCAACTCACTCATATACTATGTACTACACTGTGCGTTTCTTATATTCTAAGTTTTTCAGTGCAACTCACTCATATACTATGTACTACACTGTGCGTTTCTTATATTCTAAGTTTTTCAGTGCAACTCACTCATATACTATGTACTACACTGTGCGTTTCTTATATTCTAAGTTTTTCAGTGCAACTCACTCATATACTATGTACTACACTGTGCGTTTCTTATATTCTAAGTTTTTCAGTGCAACTCACTCATATACTATGTACTACACTGTGCGTTTCTTATATTCTAAGTTTTTCAGTGCAACTCACTCATATACTATGTACTACACTGTGCATTTCGTGTAATGCGGGTTTTTCAGTAAATTCTAAGTTTTTCAGTGCAACTCACTCATATACTATGTACTACACTGTGCGTTTCTTATATTCTAAGTTTTTCAGTGCAACTCACTCATATACTATGTACTACACTGTGCGTTTCTTATATTCTAAGTTTTTCAGTGCAACTCACTCATATACTATGTACTACACTGTGCGTTTATTATATTCTAAGTTTTTCAGTGCAACTCACTCATATACTATGTACTACACTGAGCGTTTCTTAAATTCTAAGTTTTTCAGTGCAACTCACTCATATACTATGTACTACAATGTGCGTTTCTTATATTCTAAGTTTTTCAGTGCAACTCACTCATATACTATGTACTACACTGTGCGTTTCTTATATTCTAAGTTTTTCAGTGCAACTCACTCATATACTATGTACTACACTGTGCGTTTCTTATATTCTAAGTTTTTCAGTGCAACTCAATCATATACTATGTACTACACTGTGCGTTTCTTATATTCTAAGTTTTTCAGTGCAACTCACTCATATACTATGTACTACACTGTGCGTTTCTTATATTCTAAGTTTTTCAGTGCAACTCACTCATATACTATGTACTACACTGTGCGTTTCTTATATTCTAAGTTTTTCAGTGCAACTCACTCATATACTATGTACTACACTGTGCGTTTCTTATATTCTAAGTTTTTCAGTGCAACTCACTCATATACTATGTACTACACTGTGCGTTTCTTATATTCTAAGTTTTTCAGTGCAACTCACTCATATACTATGTACTACACTGTGCGTTTCTTATATTCTAAGTTTTTCAGTGCAACTCACTCATATACTATGTCTACACTGTGCGTTTCTTATATTCTAATTTTTTGAGTGCAACTCACTCATATACTATGTACTACACTGTGCGTTTCTTATATTCTAAGTTTTTCAGTGCAACTCACTCATATACTATGTACTACACTGTGCGATTCTTATATTCTAAGTTTTTCAGTGCAACTCACTCATATACTATGTACTACACTGTGCGTTTCTTATATTCTAAGTTTTTCAGTGCAACTCACTCATATACTATGTACTACACTGTGCGTTTCTTATATTCTAAGTTTTTCAGTGCAACTCACTCATATACTATGTACTACACTGTGCGTTTCTTATATTCTAAGTTTTTCAGTGCAACTCACTCATATACTATGTAGTACACTGAGCGTTTCTTAAATTCTAAGTTTTTCAGTGCAACTCACTCATATACTATGTACTAAAATGTGCGTTTCTTATATTCTAAGTTTTTCAGTGCAACTCACTCATATACTATGTACTACACTGTGCGTTTCTTATATTCTAAGTTTTTCAGTGCAACTCACTCATATACTATGTACTACACTGTGCGTTTCTTATATTCTAAGTTTTTCAGTGCAACTCAATCATATACTATGTACTACACTGTGCGTTTCTTAAATTCTAAGTTTTTCAGTGCAACTCACTCATATACTATGTACTACACTGTGTGTTTCTTATATTCTAAGTTTTTCAGTGCAACTCACTCATATACTATGTACTACACTGTGCGTTTCTTATATTCTTAGTTTTTCAGTGCAACTCACTCATATACTATGTACTACACTGTGCATTTCGTGTAATGCGGGTTTTTCAGTAAATTCTAAGTTTTTCAGTGCAACTCACTCATATACTATGTACTACACTGTGCGTTTCTTATATTCTAAGTTTTTCAGTGCAACTCACTCATATACTATGTACTACACTGTGCGTTTCTTATATTCTAAGTTTTTCAGTGCAACTCACTCATATACTATGTACTACACTGTGCGTTTCTTAAATTCTAAGTTTTTCAGTGCAACTCACTCATATACTATGTACTACACTGTGCGTTTCTTATATTCTAAGTTTTTCAGTGCAACTTACTCATATACTATGTACTACACTGTGCGTTTCTTATATTCTAAGTTTTTCAGTGCAACTCACTCATATACTATGTACTACACTGTGCGTTTCTTATATTCTAAGTTTTTCAGTGCAACTCACTCATATACTATATACTACACTGTGCGTTTCTTATATTCTAAGTTTTTCAGTGCAACTCACTCATATACTATGTACTACACTGTGCGTTTCTTATATTCTAAGTTTTTTCAGTGCAACTCACTCATATACTATGTACTACACTCTGCATTTCGTGTAATGCGGGTTTTTCAGTAAATTCTAAGTTTTTCAGTGCAACTCACTCATATACTATGTACTACACTGTGCGTTTCTTATATTCTAAGTTTTTCAGTGCAACTCACTCATATACTATGTACTACACTGTGCGTTTCTTATATTCTAAGTTTTTCAGTGCAACTCACTCATATACTATGTACTACACTGTGCGTTTCTTATATTCTAAGTTTTTCAGTGCAACTCACTCATATACTATGTACTACACTGTGCGTTTCTTATATTCTAAGTTTTTCAGTGCAACTCACTCATATACTATGTCTACACTGTGCGTTTCTTATATTCTAATTTTTTGAGTGCAACTCACTCATATACTATGTACTACACTGTGCGTTTCTTATATTCTAAGTTTTTCAGTGCAACTCACTCATATACTATGTACTACACTGTGCGATTCTTATATTCTAAGTTTTTCAGTGCAACTCACTCATATACTATGTACTACACTGTGCGTTTCTTATATTCTAAGTTTTTCAGTGCAACTCACTCATATACTATGTACTACACTGTGCGTTTCTTATATTCTAAGTTTTTCAGTGCAACTCACTCATATACTATGTACTACACTGTGCATTTCGTGTAATGCGGGTTTTTCAGTAAATTCTAAGTTTTTCAGTGCAACTCACTCATATACTATGTACTACACTGTGCGTTTCTTATATTCTAAGTTTTTCAGTGCAACTCACTCATATACTATGTACTACACTGTGCGTTTCTTATATTCTAAGTTTTTCAGTGCAACTCACTCATATACTATGTACTACACTGTGCGTTTCTTATATTCTAAGTTTTTCAGTGCAACTCACTCATATACTATGTAGTACACTGAGCGTTTCTTAAATTCTAAGTTTTTCAGTGCAACTCACTCATATACTATGTACTACAATGTGCGTTTCTTATATTCTAAGTTTTTCAGTGCAACTCACTCATATACTATGTACTACACTGTGCGTTTCTTATATTCTAAGTTTTTCAGTGCAACTCACTCATATACTATGTACTACACTGTGCGTTTCTTATATTCTAAGTTTTTCAGTGCAACTCAATCATATACTATGTACTACACTGTGCGTTTCTTAAATTCTAAGTTTTTCAGTGCAACTCACTCATATACTATGTACTACACTGTGCGTTTCTTATATTCTAAGTTTTTCAGTGCAACTCACTCATATACTATGTACTACACTGTGCGTTTCTTATATTCTTAGTTTTTCAGTGCAACTCACTCATATACTATGTACTACACTGTGCATTTCGTGTAATGCGGGTTTTTCAGTAAATTCTAAGTTTTTCAGTGCAACTCACTCATATACTATGTACTACACTGTGCGTTTCTTATATTCTAAGTTTTTCAGTGCAACTCACTCATATACTCTGTACTACACTGTGCGTTTCTTATATTCTAAGTTTTTCAGTGCAACTCACTCATATACTATGTACTACACTGTGCGTTTCTTAAATTCTAAGTTTTTCAGTGCAACTCACTCATATACTATGTACTACACTGTGCGTTTCTTATATTCTAAGTTTTTCAGTGCAACTCACTCATATACTATGTACTACACTGTGCGTTTCTTATATTCTAAGTTTTTCAGTGCAACTCACTCATATACTATGTACTACACTGTGCGTTTCTTATATTCTAAGTTTTTCAGTGCAACTCACTCATATACTATGTACTACACTGTGCGTTTCTTATATTCTAAGTTTTTCAGTGCAACTCACTCATATACTATGTACTACACTGTGCGTTTCTTATATTCTAAGTTTTTCAGTGCAACTCACTCATATACTATGTACTACACTGTGCGTTTCTTATATTCTAAGTTTTTCAGTGTAACTCACTCATATACTATGTACTACACTGTGCGTTTCTTATATTCTAAGTTTTTCAGTGCAACTCACTCATATACTATGTACTACACTGTGCGTTTCTTATATTCTAAGTTTTTCAGTGCAACTCACTCATATACTATGTACTACACTGTGCGTTTCTTATATTCTAAGTTTTTCAGTGCAACTCACTCATATACTATGTACTACACTGTGCGTTTCTTATATTCTAAGTTTTTCAGTGCAACTCACTCATATACTATGTACTACACTGTGCGTTTCTTATATTGTAAGTTTTTCAGTGTAACTCACTCATATACTATGTACTACACTGTGCGTTTCTTATATTCTAAGTTTTTCAGTGCAACTCACTCATATACTATGTACTACACTGTGCGTTTCTTATATTCTAAGTTTTTCAGTGCAACTCACTCATATACTATGTACTACACTGTGCGTTTCTTATATTCTAAGTTTTTTCAGTGCAACTCACTCATATACTATGTACTACACTCTGCATTTCGTGTAATGCGGGTTTTTCAGTAAATTCTAAGTTTTTCAGTGCAACTCACTCATATACTATGTACTACACTGTGCGTTTCTTATATTCTAAGTTTTTCAGTGCAACTCACTCATATTCTATGTACTACACTGTGCGTTTCTTATATTCTAAGTTTTTCAGTGCAACTCACTCATATACTATGTACTACACTGTGCGTTTCTTATATTCTAAGTTTTTCAGTGCAACTCAATCATATACTATGTACTACACTGTGCGTTTCTTATATTCTAAGTTTTTCAGTGCAACTCACTCATATACTATGTCTACACTGTGCGTTTCTTATATTCTAATTTTTTGAGTGCAACTCACTCATATACTATGTACTACACTGTGCGTTTCTTATATTCTAAGTTTTTCAGTGCAACTCACTCATATACTATGTACTACACTGTGCGATTCTTATATTCTAAGTTTTTCAGTGCAACTCACTCATATACTATGTACTACACTGTGCGTTTCTTATATTCTAAGTTTTTCAGTGCAACTCACTCATATACTATGTACTACACTGTGCGTTTCTTATATTCTAAGTTTTTCAGTGCAACTCACTCATATACTATGTACTACATTGTGCATTTCGTGTAATGCGGGTTTTTCAGTAAATTCTAAGTTTTTCAGTGCAACTCACTCATATACTATGTACTACACTGTGCGTTTCTTATATTCTAAGTTTTTCAGTGCAACTCACTCATATACTATGTACTACACTGTGCGTTTCTTATATTCTAAGTTTTTCAGTGCAACTCACTCATATACTATGTACTACACTGTGCGTTTCTTATATTCTAAGTTTTTCAGTGCAACTCACTCATATACTATGTAGTACACTGAGCGTTTCTTAAATTCTAAGTTTTTCAGTGCAACTCACTCATATACTATGTACTAAAATGTGCGTTTCTTATATTCTAAGTTTTTCAGTGCAACTCACTCATATACTATGTACTACACTGTGCGTTTCTTATATTCTAAGTTTTTCAGTGCAACTCACTCATATACTATGTACTACACTGTGCGTTTCTTATATTCTAAGTTTTTCAGTCCAACTCAATCATATACTATGTACTACACTGTGCGTTTCTTAAATTCTAAGTTTTTCAGTGCAACTCACTCATATACTATGTACTACACTGTGCGTTTCTTATATTCTAAGTTTTTCAGTGCAACTCACTCATATACTATGTACTACACTGTGCGTTTCTTATATTCTTAGTTTTTCAGTGCAACTCACTCATATACTATGTACTACACTGTGCATTTCGTGTAATGCGGGTTTTTCAGTAAATTCTAAGTTTTTCAGTGCAACTCACTCATATACTATGTACTACACTGTGCGTTTCTTATATTCTAAGTTTTTCAGTGCAACTCACTCATATACTATGTACTACACTGTGCGTTTCTTATATTCTAAGTTTTTCAGTGCAACTCACTCATATACTATGTACTACACTGTGCGTTTCTTAAATTCTAAGTTTTTCAGTGCAACTCACTCATATACTATGTACTACACTGTGCGTTTCTTATATTCTAAGTTTTTCAGTGCAACTCACTCATATACTATGTACTACACTGTGCGTTTCTTATATTCTAAGTTTTTCAGTGCAACTCACTCATATACTATGTACTACACTGTGCGTTTCTTATATTCTAAGTTTTTCAGTGCAACTCACTCATATACTATGTACTACACTGTGCGTTTCTTATATTCTAAGTTTTTCAGTGCAACTCACTCATATACTATGTACTACACTGTGCGTTTCTTATATTCTAAGTTTTTCAGTGCAACTCACTCATATACTATGTACTACACTGTGCATTTCGTGTAATGCGGGTTTTTCAGTAAATTCTAAGTTTTTCAGTGCAACTCACTCATATACTATGTACTACACTGTGCGTTTCTTATATTCTAAGTTTTTCAGTGCAACTCACTCATATACTATGTACTACAATGTGCGTTTCTTATATTCTAAGTTTTTCAGTGCAACTCACTCATATACTATGTACTACACTGTGCGTTTCTTATATTCTAAGTTTTTCAGTGCAACTCACTCATATACTATGTACTACACTGTGCGTTTCTTATATTCTAAGTTTTTCAGTGCAACTCAATCATATACTATGTACTACACTGTGCGTTTCTTATATTCTAAGTTTTTCAGTGCAACTCACTCATATACTATGTACTACACTGTGCGTTTCTTATATTCTAAGTTTTTCAGTGCAACTCACTCATATACTATGTACTACACTGTGCGTTTCTTATATTCTAAGTTTTTCAGTGCAACTCACTCATATACTATGTACTACACTGTGCGTTTCTTATATTCTAAGTTTTTCAGTGCAACTCACTCATATACTATGTACTACACTGTGCGTTTCTTATATTCTAAGTTTTTCAGTGCAACTCACTCATATACTATGTACTACACTGTGCGTTTCTTATATTCTAAGTTTTTCAGTGCAACTCACTCATATACTATGTCTACACTGTGCGTTTCTTATATTCTAATTTTTTGAGTGCAACTCACTCATATACTATGTACTACACTGTGCGTTTCTTATATTCTAAGTTTTTCAGTGCAACTCACTCATATACTATGTACTACACTGTGCGATTCTTATATTCTAAGTTTTTCAGTGCAACTCACTCATATACTATGTACTACACTGTGCGTTTCTTATATTCTAAGTTTTTCAGTGCAACTCACTCATATACTATGTACTACACTGTGCGTTTCTTATATTCTAAGTTTTTCAGTGCAACTCACTCATATACTATGTACTACACTGTGCGTTTCTTATATTCTAAGTTTTTCAGTGCAACTCACTCATATACTATGTAGTACACTGAGCGTTTCTTAAATTCTAAGTTTTTCAGTGCAACTCACTCATATACTATGTACTAAAATGTGCGTTTCTTATATTCTAAGTTTTTCAGTGCAACTCACTCATATACTATGTACTACACTGTGCGTTTCTTATATTCTAAGTTTTTCAGTGCAACTCACTCATATACTATGTACTACACTGTGCGTTTCTTATATTCTAAGTTTTTCAGTGCAACTCAATCATATACTATGTACTACACTGTGCGTTTCTTAAATTCTAAGTTTTTCAGTGCAACTCACTCATATACTATGTACTACACTGTGTGTTTCTTATATTCTAAGTTTTTCAGTGCAACTCACTCATATACTATGTACTACACTGTGCGTTTCTTATATTCTTAGTTTTTCAGTGCAACTCACTCATATACTATGTACTACACTGTGCATTTCGTGTAATGCGGGTTTTTCAGTAAATTCTAAGTTTTTCAGTGCAACTCACTCATATACTATGTACTACACTGTGCGTTTCTTATATTCTAAGTTTTTCAGTGCAACTCACTCATATACTATGTACTACACTGTGCGTTTCTTATATTCTAAGTTTTTCAGTGCAACTCACTCATATACTATGTACTACACTGTGCGTTTCTTAAATTCTAAGTTTTTCAGTGCAACTCACTCATATACTATGTACTACACTGTGCGTTTCTTATATTCTAAGTTTTTCAGTGCAACTTACTCATATACTATGTACTACACTGTGCGTTTCTTATATTCTAAGTTTTTCAGTGCAACTCACTCATATACTATGTACTACACTGTGCGTTTCTTATATTCTAAGTTTTTCAGTGCAACTCACTCATATACTATATACTACACTGTGCGTTTCTTATATTCTAAGTTTTTCAGTGCAACTCACTCATATACTATGTACTACACTGTGCGTTTCTTATATTCTAAGTTTTTTCAGTGCAACTCACTCATATACTATGTACTACACTCTGCATTTCGTGTAATGCGGGTTTTTCAGTAAATTCTAAGTTTTTCAGTGCAACTCACTCATATACTATGTACTACACTGTGCGTTTCTTATATTCTAAGTTTTTCAGTGCAACTCACTCATATACTATGTACTACACTGTGCGTTTCTTATATTCTAAGTTTTTCAGTGCAACTCACTCATATACTATGTACTACACTGTGCGTTTCTTATATTCTAAGTTTTTCAGTGCAACTCACTCATATACTATGTACTACACTGTGCGTTTCTTATATTCTAAGTTTTTCAGTGCAACTCACTCATATACTATGTCTACACTGTGCGTTTCTTATATTCTAATTTTTTGAGTGCAACTCACTCATATACTATGTACTACACTGTGCGTTTCTTATATTCTAAGTTTTTCAGTGCAACTCACTCATATACTATGTACTACACTGTGCGATTCTTATATTCTAAGTTTTTCAGTGCAACTCACTCATATACTATGTACTACACTGTGCGTTTCTTATATTCTAAGTTTTTCAGTGCAACTCACTCATATACTATGTACTACACTGTGCGTTTCTTATATTCTAAGTTTTTCAGTGCAACTCACTCATATACTATGTACTACACTGTGCATTTCGTGTAATGCGGGTTTTTCAGTAAATTCTAAGTTTTTCAGTGCAACTCACTCATATACTATGTACTACACTGTGCGTTTCTTATATTCTAAGTTTTTCAGTGCAACTCACTCATATACTATGTACTACACTGTGCGTTTCTTATATTCTAAGTTTTTCAGTGCAACTCACTCATATACTATGTACTACACTGTGCGTTTCTTATATTCTAAGTTTTTCAGTGCAACTCACTCATATACTATGTAGTACACTGAGCGTTTCTTAAATTCTAAGTTTTTCAGTGCAACTCACTCATATACTATGTACTACAATGTGCGTTTCTTATATTCTAAGTTTTTCAGTGCAACTCACTCATATACTATGTACTACACTGTGCGTTTCTTATATTCTAAGTTTTTCAGTGCAACTCACTCATATACTATGTACTACACTGTGCGTTTCTTATATTCTAAGTTTTTCAGTGCAACTCAATCATATACTATGTACTACACTGTGCGTTTCTTAAATTCTAAGTTTTTCAGTGCAACTCACTCATATACTATGTACTACACTGTGCGTTTCTTATATTCTAAGTTTTTCAGTGCAACTCACTCATATACTATGTACTACACTGTGCGTTTCTTATATTCTTAGTTTTTCAGTGCAACTCACTCATATACTATGTACTACACTGTGCATTTCGTGTAATGCGGGTTTTTCAGTAAATTCTAAGTTTTTCAGTGCAACTCACTCATATACTATGTACTACACTGTGCGTTTCTTATATTCTAAGTTTTTCAGTGCAACTCACTCATATACTCTGTACTACACTGTGCGTTTCTTATATTCTAAGTTTTTCAGTGCAACTCACTCATATACTATGTACTACACTGTGCGTTTCTTAAATTCTAAGTTTTTCAGTGCAACTCACTCATATACTATGTACTACACTGTGCGTTTCTTATATTCTAAGTTTTTCAGTGCAACTCACTCATATACTATGTACTACACTGTGCGTTTCTTATATTCTAAGTTTTTCAGTGCAACTCACTCATATACTATGTACTACACTGTGCGTTTCTTATATTCTAAGTTTTTCAGTGCAACTCACTCATATACTATGTACTACACTGTGCGTTTCTTATATTCTAAGTTTTTCAGTGCAACTCACTCATATACTATGTACTACACTGTGCGTTTCTTATATTCTAAGTTTTTCAGTGCAACTCACTCATATACTATGTACTACACTGTGCGTTTCTTATATTCTAAGTTTTCAGTGTAACTCACTCATATACTATGTACTACACTGTGCGTTTCTTATATTCTAAGTTTTTCAGTGCAACTCACTCATATACTATGTACTACACTGTGCGTTTCTTATATTCTAAGTTTTTCAGTGCAACTCACTCATATACTATGTACTACACTGTGCGTTTCTTATATTCTAAGTTTTTCAGTGCAACTCACTCATATACTATGTACTACACTGTGCGTTTCTTATATTCTAAGTTTTTCAGTGCAACTCACTCATATACTATGTACTACACTGTGCGTTTCTTATGTTCTAAGTTTTTCAGTGCAACTCACTCATATACTATGTACTACACTGTGCGTTTCTTATATTCTAAGTTTTTCAGTGCAACTCACTCATATACTATGTACTACACTGTGTGTTTCTTATATTCTAAGTTTTTCAGTGCAACTCACTCATATACTATGTACTACAATGTGCGTTTCTTATATTCTAAGTTTTTCAGTGCAACTCACTCATATACTATGTACTACACTGTACGTTTCTTATATTCTAAGTTTTTCAGTGCAACTCACTCATATACTATGTACTACACTGTGCGTTTCTTATATTCTAAGTTTTTCAGTGCAACTCACTCATATACTATGTACTACACTGTGCGTTTCTTATATTCTAAGTTTTTCAGTGCAACTCACTCATATACTATGTCTACACTGTGCGTTTCTTAAATTCTAAGTTTTTCAGTGCAACTCACTCATATACTATGTACTACACTGTGCGTTTCTTATATTCTAAGTTTTTCAGTGCAACTCACTCATATACTATGTACTACACGGTGCGTTTCTTATATTCTAAGTTTTTCAGTGCAACTCACTCATATACTATGTACTACACTGTGCGTTTCTTATATTCTAAGTTTTTCAGTGCAACTAACTCATATACTATGTCTACACTGTGCGTTTCTTAAATTCTAAGTTTTTCAGTGCAACTCACTCATATACTATGTACTACACTGTGCGTTTCTTATATTCTAAGTTTTTCAGTGCAACTCACTCATATACTATGTACTACACTGTGCGTTTCTTATATTCTAAGTTTTTCAGTGCAACTCACTCATATACTATGTACTACACTGCGTTTCTTATATTCTAAGTTTTTCAGTGCAACTCACTCATATACTATGTACTACACTGTGCATTTCGTGTAATGCGGGTTTTTCAGTAAATTCTAAGTTTTTCAGTGCAACTCACTCATATACTATGTACTACACTGTGCGTTTCTTATATTCTAAGTTTTTCAGTGCAACTCACTCATATACTATGTACTACAATGTGCGTTTCTTATATTCTAAGTTTTTCAGTGCAACTCACTCATATACTATGTACTACACTGTACGTTTCTTATATTCTAAGTTTTTCAGTGCAACTCACTCATATACTATGTACTACACTGTGCGTTTCTTATATTCTAAGTTTTTCAGTGCAACTCACTCATATACTATGTACTACACTGTGCGTTTCTTATATTCTAAGTTTTTCAGTGCAACTCACTCATATACTATGTCTACACTGTGCGTTTCTTAAATTCTAAGTTTTTCAGTGCAACTCACTCATATACTATGTACTACACTGTGCGTTTCTTATATTCTAAGTTTTTCAGTGCAACTCACTCATATACTATGTACTACACGGTGCGTTTCTTATATTCTAAGTTTTTCAGTGCAACTCACTCATATACTATGTACTACACTGCGTTTCTTATATTCTAAGTTTTTCAGTGCAACTCACTCATATACTATGTACTACACTGTGCATTTCGTGTAATGCGGGTTTTGTAGTAAATTCTAAGTTTTTCAGTGCAACTCACTCATATACTATGTACTACACTGTGCATTTCGTGTAATGCGGGTTTTTCAGTAAATTCTAAGTTTTTCAGTGCAACTCACTCATATACTATGTACTACACTGTGCGTTTCTTATATTCTAAGTTTTTCAGTGCAACTCACTCATATACTATGTACTACACTGTGCGTTTCTTATATTCTAAGTTTTTCAGTGCAACTCACTCATATACTATGTACTACACTGTGCGTTTCTTATATTCTAAGTTTTTCAGTGCAACTCACTCATATACTATGTACTACACTGTGCGTTTCTTAAATTCTAAGTTTTTCAGTGCAACTCACTCATATAATATGTACTACAATGTGCGTTTCTTATATTCTAAGTTTTTCAGTGCAACTCACTCATATACTATGTACTACACTGTGCGTTTCTTATATTCTAAGTTTTTCAGTGCAACTCACTCATATACTATGTACTACACTGTGCATTTCGTGTAATGCGGGTTTTTCAGTAAATTCTAAGTTTTTCAGTGCAACTCACTCATATACTATGTACTACACTGTGCGTTTCTTATATTGTAAGTTTTTCAGTGCAACTCACTCATATACTATGTACTACACTGTGCGTTTCTTATATTGTAAGTTTTTCAGTGCAACTCACTCATATACTATGTACTACACTGTGCGTTTCTTATATTCTAAGTTTTTCAGTGCAACTCACTCATATACTATGTAGTACACTGAGCGTTCTTAAATTCTAAGTTTTTCAGTGCAACTCACTCATATACTATGTACTACAATGTGCGTTTCTTATATTCTAAGTTTTTCAGTGCAACTCACTCATATACTATGTACTACACTGTGCGTTTCTTATATTCTAATTTTTTCAGTGCAACTCACTCATATACTATGTACTACACTGTGCGTTTCTTATATTCTAAGTTTTTCAGTGCAACTCACTCATATACTATGTACTACACTGTGCATTTCGTGTAATGCGGGTTTTTCAGTAAATTCTAAGTTTTTCAGTGCAACTCACTCATATACTATGTACTACACTGTGCGTTTCTTATATTCTAAGTTTTTCAGTGCAACTCACTCATATACTATGTACTACACGGTGCGTTTCTTATATTCTAAGTTTTTCAGTGCAACTCACTCATATACTATGTACTACACTGCGTTTCTTATATTCTAAGTTTTTCAGTGCAAATCACTCATATACTATGTCTACACTGTGCGTTTCTTAAATTCTAAGTTTTTCAGTGCAACTCACTCATATACTATGTACTACACTGTGCGTTTCTTATATTCTAAGTTTTTCAGTGCAACTCACTCATATACTATGTACTACACGGTGCGTTTCTTATATTCTAAGTTTTTCAGTGCAACTCACTCATATACTATGTACTACACTGCGTTTCTTATATTCTAAGTTTTTCAGTGCAACTCACTCATATACTATGTACTACACTGTGCATTTCGTGTAATGCGGGTTTTTCAGTAAATTCTAAGTTTTTCAGTGCAACTCACTCATATACTATGTACTACACTGTGCGTTTCTTATATTCTAAGTTTTTCAGTGCAACTCACTCATATACTATGTACTACAATGTGCGTTTCTTATATTCTAAGTTTTTCAGTGCAACTCACTCATATACTATGTACTACACTGTACGTTTCTTATATTCTAAGTTTTGCAGTGCAACTCACTCATATACTATGTACTACACTGTGCGTTTCTTATATTCTAAGTTTTTCAGTGCAACTCACTCATATACTATGTACTACACTGTGCGTTTCTTATATTCTAAGTTTTTCAGTGCAACTCACTCATATACTATGTCTACACTGTGCGTTTCTTAAATTCTAAGTTTTTCAGTGCAACTCACTCATATACTATGTACTACACTGTGCGTTTCTTATATTCTAAGTTTTTCAGTGCAACTCACTCATATACTATGTACTACACGGTGCGTTTCTTATATTCTAAGTTTTTCAGTGCAACTCACTCATATACTATGTACTACACTGCGTTTCTTATATTCTAAGTTTTTCAGTGCAACTCACTCATATACTATGTACTACACTGTGCATTTCGTGTAATGCGGGTTTTGTAGTAAATTCTAAGTTTTTCAGTGCAACTCACTCATATACTATGTACTACACTGTGCATTTCGTGTAATGCGGGTTTTTCAGTAAATTCTAAGTTTTTCAGTGCAACTCACTCATATACTATGTACTACACTGTGCGTTTCTTATATTCTAAGTTTTTCAGTGCAACTCACTCATATACTATGTACTACACTGTGCGTTTCTTATATTCTAAGTTTTTCAGTGCAACTCACTCATATACTATGTACTACACTGTGCGTTTCTTATATTCTAAGTTTTTCAGTGCAACTCACTCATATACTATGTACTACACTGTGCGTTTCTTAAATTCTAAGTTTTTCAGTGCCAACTCACTCATATAATATGTACTACAATGTGCGTTTCTTATATTCTAAGTTTTTCAGTGCAACTCACTCATATACTATGTACTACACTGTGCGTTTCTTATATTCTAAGTTTTTCAGTGCAACTCACTCATATACTATGTACTACACTGTGCATTTCGTGTAATGCGGGTTTTTCAGTAAATTCTAAGTTTTTCAGTGCAACTCACTCATATACTATATGTACTACACTGTGCGTTTCTTATATTGTAAGTTTTTCAGTGCAACTCACTCATATACTATGTACTACACTGTGCGTTTCTTATATTGTAAGTTTTTCAGTGCAACTCACTCATATACTATGTACTACACTGTGCGTTTCTTATATTCTAAGTTTTTCAGTGCAACTCACTCATATACTATGTAGTACACTGAGCGTTTCTTAAATTCTAAGTTTTTCAGTGCAACTCACTCATATACTATGTACTACAATGTGCGTTTCTTATATTCTAAGTTTTTCAGTGCAACTCACTCATATACTATGTACTACACTGTGCGTTTCTTATATTCTAATTTTTTCAGTGCAACTCACTCATATACTATGTACTACACTGTGCGTTTCTTATATTCTAAGTTTTTCAGTGCAACTCAATCATATACTATGTACTACACTGTGCGTTTCTTATATTCTAAGTTTTTCAGTGCAACTCACTCATATACTATGTACTACACTGTGCGTTTCTTATATTGTAAGTTTTTCAGTGCAACTCACTCATATACTATGTACTACACTGTGCGTTTCTTATATTGTAAGTTTTTCAGTGCAACTCACTCATATACTATGTACTACACTGTGCGTTTCTTATATTCTAAGTTTTTCAGTGCAACTCACTCATATACTATGTAGTACACTGAGCGTTTCTTAAATTCTAAGTTTTTCAGTGCAACTCACTCATATACTATGTACTACAATGTGCGTTTCTTATATTCTAAGTTTTTCAGTGCAACTCACTCATATACTATGTACTACACTGTGCGTTTCTTATATTCTAATTTTTTCAGTGCAACTCACTCATATACTATGTACTACACTGTGCGTTTCTTATATTCTAAGTTTTTCAGTGCAACTCAATCATATACTATGTACTACACTGTGCGTTTCTTATATTCTAAGTTTTTCAGTGCAACTCACTCATATACTATGTACTACACTGTGCATTTCGTGTAATGCGGGTTTTTCAGTAAATTCTAAGTTTTTCAGTGCAACTCACTCATATACTATGTACTACACAGTGCGTTTCTTATATTCTAAGTTTTTCAGTGCAACTCACTCATATACTATGTACTACACGGTGCGTTTCTTATATTCTAAGTTTTTCAGTGCAACTCACTCATATACTATGTACTACACTGCGTTTCTTATATTCTAAGTTTTTCAGTGCAACTCACTCATATACTATGTCTACACTGTGCGTTTCTTAAATTCTAAGTTTTTCAGTGCAACTCACTCATATACTATGTACTACACTGTGCGTTTCTTATATTCTAAGTTTTTCAGTGCAACTCACTCATATACTATGTACTACACGGTGCGTTTCTTATATTCTAAGTTTTTCAGTGCAACTCACTCATATACTATGTACTACACTGCGTTTCTTATATTCTAAGTTTTTCAGTGCAACTCACTCATATACTATGTACTACACTGTGCATTTCGTGTAATGCGGGTTTTTCAGTAAATTCTAAGTTTTTCAGTGCAACTCACTCATATACTATGTACTACACTGTGCGTTTCTTATATTCTAAGTTTTTTCAGTGCAACTCACTCATATACTATGTACTACAATGTGCGTTTCTTATATTCTAAGTTTTTCAGTGCAACTCACTCATATACTATGTACTACACTGTACGTTTCTTATATTCTAAGTTTTTCAGTGCAACTCACTCATATACTATGTACTACACTGTGCGTTTCTTATATTCTAAGTTTTTCAGTGCAACTCACTCATATACTATGTACTACACTGTGCGTTTCTTATATTCTAAGTTTTTCAGTGCAACTCACTCATATACTATGTCTACACTGTGCGTTTCTTAAATTCTAAGTTTTTCAGTGCAACTCACTCATATACTATGTACTACACTGTGCGTTTCTTATATTCTAAGTTTTTCAGTGCAACTCACTCATATACTATGTACTACACGGTGCGTTTCTTATATTCTAAGTTTTTCAGTGCAACTCACTCATATACTATGTACTACACTGCGTTTCTTATATTCTAAGTTTTTCAGTGCAACTCACTCATATACTATGTACTACACTGTGCATTTCGTGTAATGCGGGTTTTGTAGTAAATTCTAAGTTTTCAGTGCAACTCACTCATATACTATGTACTACACTGTGCATTTCGTGTAATGCGGGTTTTTCAGTAAATTCTAAGTTTTTCAGTGCAACTCACTCATATACTATGTACTACACTGTGCGTTTCTTATATTCTAAGTTTTTCAGTGCAACTCACTCATATACTATGTACTACACTGTGCGTTTCTTATATTCTAAGTTTTTCAGTGCAACTCACTCATATACTATGTACTACACTGTGCGTTTCTTATATTCTAAGTTTTTTCAGTGCAACTCACTCATATACTATGTACTACACTGTGCGTTTCTTAAATTCTAAGTTTTTCAGTGCAACTCACTCATATAATATGTACTACAATGTGCGTTTCTTATATTCTAAGTTTTTCAGTGCAACTCACTCATATACTATGTACTACACTGTGCGTTTCTTATATTCTAAGTTTTTCAGTGCAACTCACTCATATACTATGTACTACACTGTGCATTTCGTGTAATGCGGGTTTTTCAGTAAATTCTAAGTTTTTCAGTGCAACTCACTCATATACTATGTACTACACTGTGCGTTTCTTATATTGTAAGTTTTTCAGTGCAACTCACTCATATACTATGTACTACACTGTGCGTTTCTTATATTGTAAGTATTTCAGTGCAACTCACTCATATACTATGTACTACACTGTGCGTTTCTTATATTCTAAGTTTTTCAGTGCAACTCACTCATATACTATGTAGTACACTGAGCGTTTCTTAAATTCTAAGTTTTTCAGTGCAACTCACTCATATACTATGTACTACAATGTGCGTTTCTTATATTCTAAGTTTTTCAGTGCAACTCACTCATATACTATGTACTACACTGTGCGTTTCTTATATTCTAATTTTTTCAGTGCAACTCACTCATATACTATGTACTACACTGTGCGTTTCTTATATTCTAAGTTTTTCAGTGCAACTCAATCATATACTATGTACTACACTGTGCGTTTCTTATATTCTAAGTTTTTCAGTGCAACTCACTCATATACTATGTACTACACTGTGCGTTTCTTATATTCTAAGTTTTTCAGTGCAACTCACTCATATACTATGTACTACACTGTGCGTTTCTTATATTCTTAGTTTTTCAGTGCAACTCACTCATATACTATGTACTACACTGTGCATTTCGTGTAATGCGGGTTTTTTCAGTAAATTCTAAGTTTTTCAGTGCAACTCACTCATATACTATGTACTACACTGTGCGTTTCTTATATTCTAAGTTTTTCAGTGCAACTCACTCATATACTATGTACTACACTGTGCGTTTCTTATATTCTAAGTTTTTCAGTGCAACTCACTCATATACTATGTACTACACTGTGCGTTTCTTATATTCTAAGTTTTTCAGTGCAACTCAATCATATACTATGTACTACACTGTGCGTTTCTTATATTCTAAGTTTTTCAGTGCAACTCACTCATATACTATGTACTACACTGTGCGTTTCTTATATTCTAAGTTTTTCAGTGCAACTCACTCATATACTATGTACTACACTGTGCGTTTCTTATATTCTAAGTTTTTCAGTGCAACTCACTCATATACTATGTACTACACTGTGCGTTTCTTATATTCTAAGTTTTTCAGTGCAACTCACTCATATACTATGTACTACACTGTGCGTTTCTTATATTCTAAGTTTTTCAGTGCAACTCACTCATATACTATGTACTACAATGTGCGTTTCTTATATTCTAAGTTTTTCAGTGCAACTCACTCATATACTATGTACTACACTGTACGTTTCTTATATTCTAAGTTTTTCAGTGCAACTCACTCATATACTATGTACTACACTGTGCGTTTCTTATATTCTAAGTTTTTCAGTGCAACTCACTCATATACTATGTACTACACTGTGCGTTTCTTATATTCTAAGTTTTTCAGTGCAACTCACTCATATACTATGTCTACACTGTGCGTTTCTTAAATTCTAAGTTTTTCAGTGCAACTCACTCATATACTATGTACTACACTGTGCGTTTCTTATATTCTAAGTTTTTCAGTGCAACTCACTCATATACTATGTACTACACGGTGCGTTTCTTATATTCTAAGTTTTTCAGTGCAACTCACTCATATACTATGTACTACACTGCGTTTCTTATATTCTAAGTTTTTCAGTGCAACTCACTCATATACTATGTACTACACTGTGCATTTCGTGTAATGCGGGTTTTTCAGTAAATTCTAAGTTTTTCAGTGCAACTCACTCATATACTATGTACTACACTGTGCGTTTCTTATATTCTAAGTTTTTCAGTGCAACTCACTCATATACTATGTACTACAATGTGCGTTTCTTATATTCTAAGTTTTTCAGTGCAACTCACTCATATACTATGTACTACACTGTACGTTTCTTATATTCTAAGTTTTTCAGTGCAACTCACTCATATACTATGTACTACACTGTGCGTTTCTTATATTCTAAGTTTTTCAGTGCAACTCACTCATATACTATGTACTACACTGTGCGTTTCTTATATTCTAAGTTTTTCAGTGCAACTCACTCATATACTATGTACTACACTGTGCGTTTCTTATATTCTAAGTTTTTCAGTGCAACTCACTCATATACTATGTACTACACTGTGCGTTTCTTAAATTCTAAGTTTTTCAGTGCAACTCACTCATATAATATGTACTACAATGTGCGTTTCTTATATTCTAAGTTTTTCAGTGCAACTCACTCATATACTATGTACTACACTGTGCGTTTCTTATATTCTAAGTTTTTCAGTGCAACTCACTCATATACTATGTACTACACTGTGCATTTCGTGTAATGCGGGTTTTTCAGTAAATTCTAAGTTTTTCAGTGCAACTCACTCATATACTATGTACTACACTGTGCGTTTCTTATATTCTAAGTTTTTCAGTGCAACTCACTCATATACTATGTACTACACTGTGCGTTTCTTATATTCTAAGTTTTTCAGTGCAACTCACTCATATACTATGTACTACACTGTGCGTTTCTTATATTCTAAGTTTTTCAGTGCAACTCATTCATATACTATGTAGTACACTGAGCGTTTCTTAAATTCTAAGTTTTTCAGTGCAACTCACTCATATACTATGTACTACAATGTGCGTTTCTTATATTCTAAGTTTTTCAGTGCAACTCACTCATATACTATGTACTACACTGTGCGTTTCTTATATTCTAAGTTTTTCAGTGCAACTCACTCATATACTATGTACTACACTGTGCGTTTCTTATATTCTAAGTTTTTCAGTGCAACTCAATCATATACTATGTACTACACTGTGCGTTTCTTAAATTCTAAGTTTTTCAGTGCAACTCACTCATATACTATGTACTACACTGTGCGTTTCTTATATTCTAAGTTTTTCAGTGCAACTCACTCATATACTATGTACTACACTGTGCGTTTCTTATATTCTTAGTTTTTCAGTGCAACTCACTCATATACTATGTACTACACTGTGCATTTCGTGTAATGCGGGTTTTTCAGTAAATTCTAAGTTTTTCAGTGCAACTCACTCATATACTATGTACTACACTGTGCGTTTCTTAAATTCTAAGTTTTTCAGTGCAACTCACTCATATACTATGTACTACACTGTGCGTTTCTTATATTCTAAGTTTTTCAGTGCAACTCACTCATATACTATGTACTACACTGTGCGTTTCTTAAATTCTAAGTTTTTCAGTGCAACTCACTCATATACTATGTACTACACTGTGCGTTTCTTATATTCTAAGTTTTTCAGTGCAACTCACTCATATACTATGTACTACACTGTGCGTTTCTTATATTCTAAGTTTTTCAGTGCAACTCACTCATATACTATGTACTACACTGTGCGTTTCTTATATTCTAAGTTTTTCAGTGCAACTCACTCATATACTATGTACTACACTGTGCGTTTCTTATATTCTAAGTTTTTCAGTGCAACTCACTCATATACTATGTACTACACTGTGCGTTTCTTATATTCTAAGTTTTTCAGTGCAACTCACTCATATACTATGTACTACACTGTGCGTTTCTTATATTGTAAGTTTTTCAGTGTAACTCACTCATATACTATGTACTACACTGTGCGTTTCTTATATTCTAAGTTTTTCAGTGCAACTCACTCATATACTATGTACTACACTGTGCGTTTCTTATATTCTAAGTTTTTCAGTGCAACTCACTCATATACTATGTACTACACTGTGCGTTTCTTATATTCTAAGTTTTTCAGTGCAACTCACTCATATACTATGTACTACACTGTGCGTTTCTTATATTCTAAGTTTTTCAGTGCAACTCACTCATATACTATGTACTACACTGTGCGTTTCTTATATTCTAAGTTTTTCAGTGCAACTCACTCATATACTATGTACTACACTGTGCGTTTCTTATATTCTAAGTTTTTCAGTGCAACTCACTCATATACTATGTACTACACTGTGCGTTTCTTATATTCTAAGTTTTTCAGTGCAACTCACTCATATACTATGTACTACAATGTGCGTTTCTTATATTCTAAGTTTTTCAGTGCAACTCACTCATATACTATGTACTACACTGTACGTTTCTTATATTCTAAGTTTTTCAGTGCAACTCACTCATATACTATGTACTACACTGTGCATTTCTTATATTCTAAGTTTTTCAGTGCAACTCACTCATATACTATGTACTACACTGTGCGTTTCTTATATTCTAAGTTTTTCAGTGCAACTCACTCATATACTATGTCTACACTGTGCGTTTCTTAAATTCTAAGTTTTTCAGTGCAACTCACTCATATACTATGTACTACACTGTGCGTTTCTTATATTCTAAGTTTTTCAGTGCAACTCACTCATATACTATGTACTACACGGTGCGTTTCTTATATTCTAAGTTTTTCAGTGCAACTCACTCATATACTATGTACTACACTGCGTTTCTTATATTCTAAGTTTTTCAGTGCAACTCACTCATATACTATGTACTACACTGTGCATTTCGTGTAATGCGGGTTTTTCAGTAAATTCTAAGTTTTTCAGTGCAACTCACTCATATACTATGTACTACACTGTGCGTTTCTTATATTCCAAGTTTTTCAGTGCAACTCACTCATATACTATGTACTACAATGTGCGTTTCTTATATTCTAAGTTTTTCAGTGCAACTCACTCATATACTATGTACTACACTGTACGTTTCTTATATTCTAAGTTTTTCAGTGCAACTCACTCATATACTATGTACTACACTGTGCGTTTCTTATATTCTAAGTTTTTCAGTGCAACTCACTCATATACTATGTACTACACTGTGCGTTTCTTATATTCTAAGTTTTTCAGTGCAACTCACTCATATACTATGTCTACACTGTGCGTTTCTTAAATTCTAAGTTTTTCAGTGCAACTCACTCATATACTATGTACTACACTGTGCGTTTCTTATATTCTAAGTTTTTCAGTGCAACTCACTCATATACTATGTACTACACTGTGCGTTTCTTATATTCTAAGTTTTTCAGTGCAACTCACTCATATACTATGTCTACACTGTGCGTTTCTTAAATTCTAAGTTTTTCAGTGCAACTCACTCATATACTATGTACTACACTGTGCGTTTCTTATATTCTAAGTTTTTCAGTGCAACTCACTCATATACTATGTACTACACGGTGCGTTTCTTATATTCTAAGTTTTTCAGTGCAACTCACTCATATACTATGTACTACACTGCGTTTCTTATATTCTAAGTTTTTCAGTGCAACTCACTCATATACTATGTACTACACTGTGCATTTCGTGTAATGCGGGTTTTTCAGTAAATTCTAAGTTTTTCAGTGCAACTCACTCATATACTATGTACTACACTGTGCGTTTCTTATATTCTAAGTTTTTCAGTGCAACTCACTCATATACTATGTACTACAATGTGCGTTTCTTATATTCTAAGTTTTTCAGTGCAACTCACTCATATACTATGTACTACACTGTACGTTTCTTATATTCTAAGTTTTTCAGTGCAACTCACTCATATACTATGTACTACACTGTGCGTTTCTTATATTCTAAGTTTTTCAGTGCAACTCACTCATATACTATGTACTACACTGTGCGTTTCTTATATTCTAAGTTTTTCAGTGCAACTCACTCATATTCTATGTCTACACTGTGCGTTTCTTAAATTCTAAGTTTTTCAGTGCAACTCACTCATATACTATGTACTACACTGTGCGTTTCTTATATTCTAAGTTTTTCAGTGCAACTCACTCATATACTATGTACTACACTGTGCGTTTCTTATATTCTAAGTTTTTCAGTGCAACTCACTCATATACTATGTACTACACTGTGCGTTTCTTATATTCTAAGTTTTTCAGTGCAACTCACTCATATACTATGTACTACACTGTGCGTTTCTTATATTCTAAGTTTTTCAGTGCAACTCACTCATATACTATGTACTACAATGTGCGTTTCTTATATTCTAAGTTTTTCAGTGCAACTCACTCATATACTATGTACTACACTGTACGTTTCTTATATTCTAAGTTTTTCAGTGCAACTCACTCATATACTATGTACTACACTGTGCGTTTCTTATATTCTAAGTTTTTCAGTGCAACTCACTCATATACTATGTACTACACTGTGCGTTTCTTATATTCTAAGTTTTTCAGTGCAACACACTCATATACTATGTCTACACTGTGCGTTTCTTAAATTCTAAGTTTTTCAGTGCAACTCACTCATATACTATGTACTACACTGTGCGTTTCTTATATTCTAAGTTTTTCAGTGCAACTCACTCATATACTATGTACTACACTGTGCGTTTCTTATATTCTAAGTTTTTCAGTGCAACTCACTCATATACTATGTACTACACTGCGTTTCTTATATTCTAAGTTTTTCAGTGCAACTCACTCATATACTATGTACTACACTGTGCATTTCGTGTAATGCGGGTTTTTCAGTAAATTCTAAGTTTTTCAGTGCAACTCACTCATATACTATGTACTACACTGTGCGTTTCTTATATTCTAAGTTTTTCAGTGCAACTCACTCATATACTATGTACTACACTGTGCGTTTCTTATATTCTAAGTTTTTCAGTGCAACTCAATCATATACTATGTACTACACTGTGCGTTTCTTAAATTCTAAGTTTTTCAGTGCAACTCACTCATATACTATGTACTACACTGTGCGTTTCTTATATTCTAAGTTTTTCAGTGCAACTCACTCATATACTATGTACTACACTGTGCGTTTCTTATATTCTTAGTTTTTCAGTGCAACTCACTCATATACTATGTACTACACTGTGCATTTCGTGTAATGCGGGTTTTTCAGTAAATTCTAAGTTTTCAGTGCAACTCACTCATATACTATGTACTACACTGTGCGTTTCTTATATTCTAAGTTTTTCAGTGCAACTCACTCATATACTATGTACTACACTGTGCGTTTCTTATATTCTAAGTTTTTCAGTGCAACTCACTCATATACTATGTACTACACTGTGCGTTTCTTAAATTCTAAGTTTTTCAGTGCAACTCACTCATATACTATGTACTACACTGTGCGTTTCTTATATTCTAAGTTTTTCAGTGCAACTCACTCATATACTATGTACTACACTGTGCGTTTCTTATATTCTAAGTTTTTCAGTGCAACTCACTCATATACTATGTACTACACTGTGCGTTTCTTATATTCTAAGTTTTTCAGTGCAACTCACTCATATACTATGTACTACACTGTGCGTTTCTTATATTCTAAGTTTTTCAGTGCAACTCACTCATATACTATGTACTACACTGTGCGTTTCTTATATTGTAAGTTTTTCAGTGTAACTCACTCATATACTATGTACTACACTGTACGTTTCTTATATTCTAAGTTTTTCAGTGCAACTCACTCATATACTATGTACTACACTGTGCGTTTCTTATATTCTAAGTTTTTCAGTGCAACTCACTCATATACTATGTACTACACTGTGCGTTTCTTATATTCTAAGTTTTTCAGTGCAACTCACTCATATACTATGTACTACACTGTGCGTTTCTTATATTCTAAGTTTTTCAGTGCAACTCTCTCATATACTATGTACTACACTGTGCGTTTCTTATATTCTAAGTTTTTCAGTGCAACTCACTCATATACTATGTACTACACTGTGCGTTTCTTATATTCTAAGTTTTTCAGTGCAACTCACTCATATACTATGTTCTACACTGTGCGTTTCTTATATTCTAAGTTTTTCAGTGCAACTCACTCATATACTATGTACTACAATGTGCGTTTCTTATATTCTAAGTTTTTCAGTGCAACTCACTCATATACTATGTACTACACTGTACGTTTCTTATATTCTAAGTTTTTCAGTGCAACTCACTCATATACTATGTACTACACTGTGCATTTCTTATATTCTAAGTTTTTCAGTGCAACTCACTCATATACTATGTACTACACTGTGCGTTTCTTATATTCTAAGTTTTTCAGTGCAACTCACTCATATACTATGTCTACACTGTGCGTTTCTTAAATTCTAAGTTTTTCAGTGCAACTCACTCATATACTATGTACTACACTGTGCGTTTCTTATATTCTAAGTTTTTCAGTGCAACTCACTCATATACTATGTACTACACTGTGCGTTTCTTATATTCTAAGTTTTTCAGTGCAACTCACTCATATACTATGTACTACACTGTGCGTTTCTTAAATTCTAAGTTTTTCAGTGCAACTCACTCATATACTATGTACTACACTGTGCGTTTCTTATATTCTAAGTTTTTCAGTGCAACTCACTCATATACTATGTACTACACTGTGCGTTTCTTATATTCTTAGTTTTTCAGTGCAACTCACTCATATACTATGTACTACACTGTGCATTTCGTGTAATGCGGGTTTTTCAGTAAATTCTAAGTTTTCAGTGCAACTCACTCATATACTATGTACTACACTGTGCGTTTCTTATATTCTAAGTTTTTCAGTGCAACTCACTCATATACTATGTACTACACTGTGCGTTTCTTATATTCTAAGTTTTTCAGTGCAACTCACTCATATACTATGTACTACACTGTGCGTTTCTTAAATTCTAAGTTTTTCAGTGCAACTCACTCATATACTATGTACTACACTGTGCGTTTCTTATATTCTAAGTTTTTCAGTGCAACTCACTCATATACTATGTACTACACTGTGCGTTTCTTATATTCTAAGTTTTTCAGTGCAACTCACTCATATACTATGTACTACACTGTGCGTTTCTTATATTCTAAGTTTTTCAGTGCAACTCACTCATATACTATGTACTACACTGTGCGTTTCTTATATTCTAAGTTTTTCAGTGCAACTCACTCATATACTATGTACTACACTGTGCGTTTCTTATATTGTAAGTTTTTCAGTGTAACTCACTCATATACTATGTACTACACTGTGCGTTTCTTATATTCTAAGTTTTTCAGTGCAACTCACTCATATACTATGTACTACACTGTGCGTTTCTTATATTCTAAGTTTTTCAGTGCAACTCACTCATATACTATGTACTACACTGTGCGTTTCTTATATTCTAAGTTTTTCAGTGCAACTCACTCATATACTATGTACTACACTGTGCGTTTCTTATATTCTAAGTTTTTCAGTGCAACTCTCTCATATACTATGTACTACACTGTGCGTTTCTTATATTCTAAGTTTTTCAGTGCAACTCACTCATATACTATGTACTACACTGTGCGTTTCTTATATTCTAAGTTTTTCAGTGCAACTCACTCATATACTATGTTCTACACTGTGCGTTTCTTATATTCTAAGTTTTTCAGTGCAACTCACTCATATACTATGTACTACAATGTGCGTTTCTTATATTCTAAGTTTTTCAGTGCAACTCACTCATATACTATGTACTACACTGTACGTTTCTTATATTCTAAGTTTTTCAGTGCAACTCACTCATATACTATGTACTACACTGTGCATTTCTTATATTCTAAGTTTTTCAGTGCAACTCACTCATATACTATGTACTACACTGTGCGTTTCTTATATTCTAAGTTTTTCAGTGCAACTCACTCATATACTATGTCTACACTGTGCGTTTCTTAAATTCTAAGTTTTTCAGTGCAACTCACTCATATACTATGTACTACACTGTGCGTTTCTTATATTCTAAGTTTTTCAGTGCAACTCACTCATATACTATGTACTACACGGTGCGTTTCTTATATTCTAAGTTTTTCAGTGCAACTCACTCATATACTATGTACTACACTGCGTTTCTTATATTCTAAGTTTTTCAGTGCAACTCACTCATATACTATGTACTACACTGTGCATTTCGTGTAATGCGGGTTTTTCAGTAAATTCTAAGTTTTTCAGTGCAACTCACTCATATACTATGTACTACACTGTGCGTTTCTTATATTCTAAGTTTTTCAGTGCAACTCACTCATATAATATGTACTACAATGTGCGTTTCTTATATTCTAAGTTTTTCAGTGCAACTCACTCATATACTATGTACTACACTGTACGTTTCTTATATTCTAAGTTTTTCAGTGCAACTCACTCATATACTATGTACTACACTGTGCGTTTCTTATATTCTAAGTTTTTCAGTGCAACTCACTCATATACTATGTACTACACTGTGCGTTTCTTATATTCTAAGTTTTTCAGTGCAACTCACTCATATACTATGTACTACACTGTGCGTTTCTTATATTCTAAGTTTTTCAGTGCAACTCACTCATATACTATGTACTACACTGTGCGTTTCTTATATTCTAAGTTTTTCAGTGCAACTCACTCATATACTATGTACTACACTGTGCGTTTCTTATATTCTAAGTTTTTCAGTGCAACTCACTCATATACTATGTACTACACGGTGCGTTTCTTATATTCTAAGTTTTTCAGTGCAACTCACTCATATACTATGTACTACACTGCGTTTCTTATATTCTAAGTTTTTCAGTGCAACTCACTCATATACTATGTACTACACTGTGCATTTCGTGTAATGCGGGTTTTGTAGTAAATTCTAAGTTTTTCAGTGCAACTCACTCATATACTATGTACTACACTGTGCATTTCGTGTAATGCGGGTTTTTCAGTAAATTCTAAGTTTTTCAGTGCAACTCACTCATATACTATGTACTACACTGTGCATTTCTTATATTCTAAGTTTTTCAGTGCAACTCACTCATATACTATGTACTACACTGTGCGTTTCTTATATTCTAAGTTTTTCAGTGCAACTCACTCATATACTATGTACTACACTGTGCGTTTCTTATATTCTAAGTTTTTCAGTGCAACTCACTCATATAATATGTACTACAATGTGCGTTTCTTATATTCTAAGTTTTTCAGTGCAACTCACTCATATACTATGTACTACACTGTGCGTTTCTTATATTCTAAGTTTTTCAGTGCAACTCTCTCATATACTATGTACTACACTGTGCGTTTCTTATATTCTAAGTTTTTCAGTGCAACTCACTCATATACTATGTACTACACTGTGCGTTTCTTATATTCTAAGTTTTTCAGTGCAACTCACTCATATACTATGTACTACACTGTGCGTTTCTTATATTCTAAGTTTTTCAGTGCAACTCACTCATATACTATGTACTACAATGTGCGTTTCTTATATTCTAAGTTTTTCAGTGCAACTCACTCATATACTATGTACTACACTGTGCATTTCGTGTAATGCGGGTTTTTCAGTAAATTCTAAGTTTTTCAGTGCAACTCACTCATATACTATGTACTACACTGTGCGTTTCTTATATTCTAAGTTTTTCAGTGCAACTCACTCATATACTATGTACTACACTGTGCGTTTCTTATATTCTAAGTTTTTCAGTGCAACTCACTCATATACTATGTACTACACTGTGCGTTTCTTATATTCTAAGTTTTTCAGTGCAACTCACTCATATACTATGTAGTACACTGAGCGTTTCTTAAATTCTAAGTTTTTCAGTGCAACTCACTCATATACTATGTACTACAATGTGCGTTTCTTATATTCTAAGTTTTTCAGTGCAACTCACTCATATACTATGTACTACACTGTGCGTTTCTTATATTCTAAGTTTTTCAGTGCAACTCACTCATATACTATGTACTACACTGTGCGTTTCTTATATTCTAAGTTTTTCAGTGCAACTCAATCATATACTATGTACTACACTGTGCGTTTCTTAAATTCTAAGTTTTTCAGTGCAACTCACTCATATACTATGTACTACACTGTGCGTTTCTTATATTCTAAGTTTTTCAGTGCAACTCACTCATATACTATGTACTACACTGTGCGTTTCTTATATTCTTAGTTTTTCAGTGCAACTCACTCATATACTATGTACTACACTGTGCATTTCGTGTAATGCGGGTTTTTCAGTAAATTCTAAGTTTTCAGTGCAACTCACTCATATACTATGTACTACACTGTGCGTTTCTTATATTCTAAGTTTTTCAGTGCAACTCACTCATATACTATGTACTACACTGTGCGTTTCTTATATTCTAAGTTTTTCAGTGCAACTCACTCATATACTATGTACTACACTGTGCGTTTCTTAAATTCTAAGTTTTTCAGTGCAACTCACTCATATACTATGTACTACACTGTGCGTTTCTTATATTCTAAGTTTTTCAGTGCAACTCACTCATATACTATGTACTACACTGTGCGTTTCTTATATTCTAAGTTTTTCAGTGCAACTCACTCATATACTATGTACTACACTGTGCGTTTCTTATATTCTAAGTTTTTCAGTGCAACTCACTCATATACTATGTACTACACTGTGCGTTTCTTATATTCTAAGTTTTTCAGTGCAACTCACTCATATACTATGTACTACACTGTGCGTTTCTTATATTGTAAGTTTTTCAGTGTAACTCACTCATATACTATGTACTACACTGTGCGTTTCTTATATTCTAAGTTTTTCAGTGCAACTCACTCATATACTATGTACTACACTGTGCGTTTCTTATATTCTAAGTTTTTCAGTGCAACTCACTCATATACTATGTACTACACTGTGCGTTTCTTATATTCTAAGTTTTTCAGTGCAACTCACTCATATACTATGTACTACACTGTGCGTTTCTTATATTCTAAGTTTTTCAGTGCAACTCTCTCATATACTATGTACTACACTGTGCGTTTCTTATATTCTAAGTTTTTCAGTGCAACTCACTCATATACTATGTACTACACTGTGCGTTTCTTATATTCTAAGTTTTTCAGTGCAACTCACTCATATACTATGTACTACACTGTGCGTTTCTTATATTCTAAGTTTTTCAGTGCAACTCACTCATATACTATGTACTACAATGTGCGTTTCTTATATTCTAAGTTTTTCAGTGCAACTCACTCATATACTATGTACTACACTGTACGTTTCTTATATTCTAAGTTTTTCAGTGCAACTCACTCATATACTATGTACTACACTGTGCATTTCTTATATTCTAAGTTTTTCAGTGCAACTCACTCATATACTATGTACTACACTGTGCGTTTCTTATATTCTAAGTTTTTCAGTGCAACTCACTCATATACTATGTCTACACTGTGCGTTTCTTAAATTCTAAGTTTTTCAGTGCAACTCACTCATATACTATGTACTACACTGTGCGTTTCTTATATTCTAAGTTTTTCAGTGCAACTCACTCATATACTATGTACTACACGGTGCGTTTCTTATATTCTAAGTTTTTCAGTGCAACTCACTCATATACTATGTACTACACTGCGTTTCTTATATTCTAAGTTTTTCAGTGCAACTCACTCATATACTATGTACTACACTGTGCATTTCGTGTAATGCGGGTTTTTCAGTAAATTCTAAGTTTTTCAGTGCAACTCACTCATATACTATGTACTACACTGTGCGTTTCTTATATTCTAAGTTTTTCAGTGCAACTCACTCATATACTATGTACTACAATGTGCGTTTCTTATATTCTAAGTTTTTCAGTGCAACTCACTCATATACTATGTACTACACTGTGCGTTTCTTATATTCTAAGTTTTTCAGTGCAACTCACTCATATACTATGTACTACACTGTGCGTTTCTTATATTCTAAGTTTTTCAGTGCAACTCACTCATATACTATGTACTACACTGTGCGTTTCTTATATTCTAAGTTTTTCAGTGCAACTCACTCATATACTATGTACTACACGGTGCGTTTCTTATATTCTAAGTTTTTCAGTGCAACTCACTCATATACTATGTACTACACTGCGTTTCTTATATTCTAAGTTTTTCAGTGCAACTCACTCATATACTATGTACTACACTGTGCATTTCGTGTAATGCGGGTTTTGTAGTAAATTCTAAGTTTTTCAGTGCAACTCACTCATATACTATGTACTACACTGTGCATTTCGTGTAATGCGGGTTTTTCAGTAAATTCTAAGTTTTTCAGTGCAACTCACTCATATACTATGTACTACACTGTGCATTTCTTATATTCTAAGTTTTTCAGTGCAACTCACTCATATACTATGTACTACACTGTGCGTTTCTTATATTCTAAGTTTTTCAGTGCAACTCACTCATATACTATGTACTACACTGTGCGTTTCTTATATTCTAAGTTTTTCAGTGCAACTCACTCATATAATATGTACTACAATGTGCGTTTCTTATATTCTAAGTTTTTCAGTGCAACTCACTCATATACTATGTACTACACTGTGCGTTTCTTATATTCTAAGTTTTTCAGTGCAACTCTCTCATATACTATGTACTACACTGTGCGTTTCTTATATTCTAAGTTTTTCAGTGCAACTCACTCATATACTATGTACTACACTGTGCGTTTCTTATATTCTAAGTTTTTCAGTGCAACTCACTCATATACTATGTACTACACTGTGCGTTTCTTATATTCTAAGTTTTTCAGTGCAACTCACTCATATACTATGTACTACAATGTGCGTTTCTTATATTCTAAGTTTTTCAGTGCAACTCACTCATATACTATGTACTACACTGTACGTTTCTTATATTCTAAGTTTTTCAGTGCAACTCACTCATATACTATGTACTACACTGTGCATTTCTTATATTCTAAGTTTTTCAGTGCAACTCACTCATATACTATGTACTACACTGTGCGTTTCTTATATTCTAAGTTTTTCAGTGCAACTCACTCATATACTATGTCTACACTGTGCGTTTCTTAAATTCTAAGTTTTTCAGTGCAACTCACTCATATACTATGTACTACACTGTGCGTTTCTTATATTCTAAGTTTTTCAGTGCAACTCACTCATATACTATGTACTACACGGTGCGTTTCTTATATTCTAAGTTTTTCAGTGCAACTCACTCATATACTATGTACTACACTGCGTTTCTTATATTCTAAGTTTTTCAGTGCAACTCACTCATATACTATGTACTACACTGTGCATTTCGTGTAATGCGGGTTTTTCAGTAAATTCTAAGTTTTTCAGTGCAACTCACTCATATACTATGTACTACACTGTGCGTTTCTTATATTCTAAGTTTTTCAGTGCAACTCACTCATATACTATGTACTACAATGTGCGTTTCTTATATTCTAAGTTTTTCAGTGCAACTCACTCATATACTATGTACTACACTGTACGTTTCTTATATTCTAAGTTTTTCAGTGCAACTCACTCATATACTATGTACTACACTGTGCGTTTCTTATATTCTAAGTTTTTCAGTGCAACTCACTCATATACTATGTACTACACTGTGCGTTTCTTATATTCTAAGTTTTTCAGTGCAACTCACTCATATACTATGTCTACACTGTGCGTTTCTTAAATTCTAAGTTTTTCAGTGCAACTCACTCATATACTATGTACTACACTGTGCGTTTCTTATATTCTAAGTTTTTCAGTGCAACTCACTCATATACTATGTACTACACGGTGCGTTTCTTATATTCTAAGTTTTTCAGTGCAACTCACTCATATACTATGTACTACACTGCGTTTCTTATATTCTAAGTTTTTCAGTGCAACTCACTCATATACTATGTACTACACTGTGCATTTCGTGTAATGCGGGTTTTGTAGTAAATTCTAAGTTTTTCAGTGCAACTCACTCATATACTATGTACTACACTGTGCATTTCGTGTAATGCGGGTTTTTCAGTAAATTCTAAGTTTTTCAGTGCAACTCACTCATATACTATGTACTACACTGTGCGTTTCTTATATTCTAAGTTTTTCAGTGCAACTCACTCATATACTATGTACTACACTGTGCGTTTCTTATATTCTAAGTTTTTCAGTGCAACTCACTCATATACTATGTACTACACTGTGCGTTTCTTATATTCTAAGTTTTTCAGTGCAACTCACTCATATAATATGTACTACAATGTGCGTTTCTTATATTCTAAGTTTTTCAGTGCAACTCACTCATATACTATGTACTACGCTGTGCGTTTCTTATATTCTAAGTTTTTCAGTGCAACTCACTCATATATTATGTACTACACTGTGCGTTTCTTATATTCTAAGTTTTTCAGTGCAACTCACTCATATACTATGTACTACACTGTGCGTTTCTTATATTCTAAGTTTTTCAGTGCAACTCACTCATATACTATGTACTACACTGTGCGTTTCTTATATTCTAAGTTTTTCAGTGCAACTCACTCATATACTATGTACTACACTGTGCGTTTCTTATATTCTAAGTTTTTCAGTGCAACTCACTCATATACTATGTACTACACTGTGCGTTTCTTATATTCTAAGTTTTTCAGTGCAACTCACTCATATACTATGTCTACACTGTTCGTTTCTTAAATTCTAAGTTTTTCAGTGCAACTCACTCATATACTATGTACTACACTGTGCGTTTCTTATATTCTAAGTTTTTCAGTGCAACTCACTCATATACTATGTACTACACTGTGCGTTTCTTATATTCTAAGTTTTTCAGTGCAACTCACTCATATACTATGTACTACACTGTGCGTTTCTTATATTCTAAGTTTTTCAGTGCAACTCACTCATATACTATGTACTACACTGTGCGTTTCTTATATTCTAAGTTTTTCAGTGCAACTCACTCATATACTATGTACTACACTGTGCGTTTCTTATATTCTAAGTTTTTCAGTGCAACTCACTCATATACTATGTACTACACTGTGCGTTTCTTATATTCTATGTTTTTCAGTGCAACTCACTCATATACTATGTACTACACTGTGCGTTTCTTATATTCTAAGTTTTTCAGTGCAACTCACTCATATACTATGTACTACACTGTGCGTTTCTTATATTCTAAGTTTTTCAGTGCAACTCACTCATATACTATGTACTACACTGTGCGTTTCTTATATTGTAAGTTTTTCAGTGTAACTCACTCATATACTATGTACTACACTGTGCGTTTCTTATATTCTAAGTTTTTCAGTGCAACTCACTCATATACTATGTACTACACTGTGCGTTTCTTATATTCTAAGTTTTTCAGTGCAACTCACTCATATACTATGTACTACACTGTGCGTTTCTTATATTCTAAGTTTTTCAGTGCAACTCACTCATATACTATGTACTACACTGTGCGTTTCTTATATTCTAAGTTTTTCAGTGCAACTCACTCATATACTATGTACTACACTGTGCGTTTCTTATATTCTAAGTTTTTCAGTGCAACTCACTCATATACTATGTACTACACTGTGCGTTTCTTATATTCTAAGTTTTTCAGTGCAACTCACTCATATACTATGAACTACAATGTGCGTTTCTTATATTCTAAGTTTTTCAGTGCAACTCACTCATATACTATGTACTACACTGTACGTTTCTTATATTCTAAGTTTTTCAGTGCAACTCACTCATATACTATGTACTACACTGTGCGTTTCTTATATTCTAAGTTTTTCAGTGCAACTCACTCATATACTACGTACTACACTGTGCGTTTCTTATATTCTAAGTTTTTCAGTGCAACTCACTCATATACTATGTCTACACTGTGCGTTTCTTAAATTCTAAGTTTTTCAGTGCAACTCACTCATATACTATGTACTGCACTGTGCGTTTCTTATATTCTAAGTTTTTCAGTGCAACTCACTCATATACTATGTACTACACGGTGCGTTTCTTATATTCTAAGTTTTTCAGTGCAACTCACTCATATACTATGTACTACACTGCGTTTCTTATATTCTAAGTTTTTCAGTGCAACTCACTCATATACTATGTACTACACTGTGCATTTCGTGTAATGCGGGTTTTTCAGTAAATTCAAAGTTTTTCAGTGCAACTCACTCATATACTATGTACTACACTGTGCGTTTCTTATATTCTAAGTTTTTCAGTGCAACTCACTCATATACTATGTACTACAATGTGCGTTTCTTATATTCTAAGTTTTTCAGTGCAACTCACTCATATACTATGTACTACACTGTGCGTTTCTTAAATTCTAAGTTTTTCAGTGCAACTCACTCATATAATATGTACTACAATGTGCGTTTCTTATATTCTAAGTTTTTCAGTGCAACTCACTCATATACTATGTACTACACTGTGCATTTCTTATATTCTAAGTTTTTCAGTGCAACTCACTCATATACCATGTACTACACTGTGCGTTTCTTATATTCTAAGTTTTTCAGTGCAACTCACTCATATACTATGTACTACACTGTGCGTTTCTTATATTCTAAGTTTTTCAGTGCAACTCACTCATATACTATGTACTACACTGTGCGTTTCTTATATTCTAAGTTTTTCAGTGCAACTCACTCATATACTATGTACTACACTGTGCGTTTCTTATATTCTAAGTTTTTCAGTGCAACTCACTCATATACTATGTACTACACTGTGCGTTTCTTATATTCTAAGTTTTTCAGTGCAACTCACTCATATACTATGTCTACACTGTGCGTTTCTTAAATTCTAAGTTTTTCAGTGCAACTCACTCATATACTATGTACTACACTGTGCGTTTCTTATATTCTAAGTTTTTCAGTGCAACTCACTCATATACTATGTACTACACTGTGCGTTTCTTATATTCTAAGTTTTTCAGTGCAACTCACTCATATACTATGTACTACACTGTGCGTTTCTTATATTCTAAGTTTTTCAGTGCAACTCACTCATATACTATGTACTACACTGTGCGTTTCTTATATTCTAAGTTTTTCAGTGCAACTCACTCATATACTATGTACTACACTGTGCGTTTCTTATATTCTAAGTTTTTCAGTGCAACTCAGTCATATACTATGTACTACACTGTGCGTTTCTTATATTCTAAGTTTTTCAGTGCAACTCACTCATATACTATGTACTACACTGTGCGTTTCTTATATTCTAAGTTTTTCAGTGCAACTCACTCATATACTATGTCTACACTGTGCGTTTCTTATATTCTAATTTTTTGAGTGCAACTCACTCATATACTATGTACTACACTGTGCGTTTCTTATATTCTAAGTTTTTCAGTGCAACTCACTCATATACTATGTACTACACTGTGCGATTCTTATATTCTAAGTTTTTCAGTGCAACTCACTCATATACTATGTACTACACTGTGCGATTCTTATATTCTAAGTATTTCAGTGCAACTCACTCATATACTATGTACTACACTGTGCGTTTCTTATATTCTAAGTTTTTCAGTGCAACTCACTCATATACTATGTACTACACTGTGCATTTCGTGTAATGCGGATTTTTCTGTAAATTCTAAGTTTTTCAGTGCAACTCACTCATATACTATGTACTACACTGTGCGTTTCTTATATTCTAAGTTTTTCAGTGCAACTCACTCATATACTATGTACTACACTGTGCGTTTCTTATATTCTAAGTTTTTCAGTGCAACTCACTCATATACTATGTACTACACTGAGCGTTTCTTAAATTCTAAGTTTTTCAGTGCAACTCACTCATATACTATGTACTACAATGTGCGTTTCTTATATTCTAAGTTTTTCAGTGCAACTCACTCATATACTATGTACTACACTGTGCGTTTCTTATATTCTAAGTTTTTCAGTGCAACTCACTCATATACTATGTACTACACTGTGCGTTTCTTATATTCTAAGTTTTTCAGTACAACTCAATCATATACTATGTACTACACTGTGCGTTTCTTAAATTCTAAGTTTTCCAGTGCAACTCACTCATATACTATGTACTACACTGTGCGTTTCTTATATTCTAAGTTTTTCAGTGCAACTCACTCATATACTATGTACTACACTGTGCGTTTCTTATATTCTTAGTTTTTCAGTGCAACTCACTCATATACTATGTACTACACTGTGCATTTCGTGTAATGCGGGTTTTTCAGTAAATTCTAAGTTTTTCAGTGCAACTCACTCATATACTATGTACTACACTGTGCGTTTCTTATATTCTAAGTTTTTCAGTGCAACTCACTCATATACTATGTACTACACTGTGCGTTTCTTATATTCTAAGTTTTTCAGTGCAACTCACTCATATACTATGTACTACACTGTGCGTTTCTTAAATTCTAAGTTTTTCAGTGCAACTCACTCATATACTATGTACTACACTGTGCGTTTCTTATATTCTAAGTTTTTCAGTGCAACTCACTCATATACTATGTACTACACTGTGCGTTTCTTATATTCTAAGTTTTTCAGTGCAACTCACTCATATACTATGTACTACACTGTGCGTTTCTTATATTCTAAGTTTTTCAGTGCAACTCACTCATATACTATGTACTACACTGTGCGTTTCTTATATTCTAAGTTTTTCAGTGCAACTCACTCATATACTATGTACTACACTGTGCGTTTCTTATATTCTAAGTTTTTCAGTGCAACTCACTCATATACTATGTACTACACTGTGCGTTTCTTATATTCTAAGTTTTTCAGTGCAACTCACTCATATACTATGTACTACACTGTGCGTTTCTTATATTCTAAGTTTTTCAGTGCAACTCACTCATATACTATGTACTACACTGTGCGTTTCTTATATTCTAAGTTTTTCAGTGCAACTCACTCATATACTATGTACTACACTGTGCGTTTCTTATATTCTAAGTTTTTCAGTGCAACTCACTCATATACTATGTACTACACTGTGCGTTTCTTATATTCTAAGTTTTTCAGTGCAACTCACTCATATACTATGTACTACACTGTGCGTTTCTTATATTCTAAGTTTTTCAGTACAACTCAATCATATACTATGTACTACACTGTGCGTTTCTTAAATTCTAAGTTTTCCAGTGCAACTCACTCATATACTATGTACTACACTGTGCGTTTCTTATATTCTAAGTTTTTCAGTGCAACTCACTCATATACTATGTACTACACTGTGCGTTTCTTATATTCTTAGTTTTTCAGTGCAACTCACTCATATACTATGTACTACACTGTGCATTTCGTGTAATGCGGGTTTTTCAGTAAATTCTAAGTTTTTCAGTGCAACTCACTCATATACTATGTACTACACTGTGCGTTTCTTATATTCTAAGTTTTTCAGTGCAACTCACTCATATACTATGTACTACACTGTGCGTTTCTTATATTCTAAGTTTTTCAGTGCAACTCACTCATATACTATGTACTACACTGTGCGTTTCTTAAATTCTAAGTTTTTCAGTGCAACTCACTCATATACTATGTACTACACTGTGCGTTTCTTATATTCTAAGTTTTTCAGTGCAACTCACTCATATACTATGTACTACACTGTGCGTTTCTTATATTCTAAGTTTTTCAGTGCAACTCACTCATATACTATGTACTACACTGTGCGTTTCTTATATTCTAAGTTTTTCAGTGCAACTCACTCATATACTATGTACTACACTGTGCGTTTCTTATATTCTAAGTTTTTCAGTGCAACTCACTCATATACTATGTACTACACTGTGCGTTTCTTATATTCTAAGTTTTTCAGTGCAACTCACTCATATACTATGTACTACACTGTGCGTTTCTTATATTCTAAGTTTTTCAGTGCAACTCACTCATATACTATGTACTACACTGTGCGTTTCTTATATTCTAAGTTTTTCAGTGCAACTCACTCATATACTATGTACTACACTGTGCGTTTCTTATATTCTAAGTTTTTCAGTGCAACTCACTCATATACTATGTACTACACTGTGCGTTTCTTATATTCTAAGTTTTTCAGTGCAACTCACTCATATACTATGTACTACACTGTGCGTTTCTTATATTCTAAGTTTTTCAGTGCAACTCACTCATATACTATGTACTACACTGTGCGTTTCTTATATTCTAAGTTTTTCAGTGCAACTCACTCATATACTATGTACTACACTGTGCGTTTCTTATATTCTAAGTTTTTCAGTGCAACTCACTCATATACTATGTACTACACTGTGCGTTTCTTATATTCTAAGTTTTTCAGTGCAACTCACTCATATACTATGTACTACAATGTGCGTTTCTTATATTCTAAGTTTTTCAGTGCAACTCACTCATATACTATGTACTACAATGTGCGTTTCTTATATTCTAAGTTTTTCAGTGCAACTCACTCATATACTATGTACTACACTGTACGTTTCTTATATTCTAAGTTTTTCAGTGCAACTCACTCATATACTATGTACTACACTGTGCGTTTCTTATATTCTAAGTTTTTCAGTGCAACTCACTCATATACTATGTACTACACTGTGCGTTTCTTATATTCTAAGTTTTTCAGTGCAACTCACTCATATACTATGTCTACACTGTGCGTTTCTTAAATTCTAAGTTTTTCCGTGCAACTCACTCATATACTATGTACTACACTGTGCGTTTCTTATATTCTAAGTTTTTCAGTGCAACTCACTCATATACTATGTACTACACGGTGCGTTTCTTATATTCTAAGTTTTTCAGTGCAACTCACTCATATACTATGTACTACACTGCGTTTCTTATATTCTAAGTTTTTCAGTGCAACTCACTCATATACTATGTACTACACTGTGCATTTCGTGTAATGCGGGTTTTGTAGTAAATTCTAAGTTTTTCAGTGCAACTCACTCATATACTATGTACTACACTGTGCGTTTCTTATATTCTAAGTTTTTCAGTGCAACTCACTCATATACTATGTACTACACTGTGCGTTTCTTATATTCTAAGTTTTTCAGTGCAACTCACTCATATACTATGTACTACAATGTGCGTTTCTTATATTCTAAGTTTTTCAGTGCAACTCACTCATATACTATGTACTACACTGTACGTTTCTTATATTCTAAGTTTTTCAGTGCAACTCACTCATATACTATGTACTACACTGTGCGTTTCTTATATTGTAAGTTTTTCAGTGCAACTCACTCATATACTATGTACTACACTGTGCGTTTCTTATATTCTAAGTTTTTCAGTGCAACTCACTCATATACTATGTCTACACTGTGCGTTTCTTAAATTCTAAGTTTTTCAGTGCAACTCACTCATATACTATGTACTACACTGTGCGTTTCTTATATTCTAAGTTTTTCAGTGCAACTCACTCATATACTATGTACTACACGGTGCGTTTCTTATATTCTAAGTTTTTCAGTGCAACTCACTCATATACTATGTACTACACTGCGTTTCTTATATTCTAAGTTTTTCAGTGCAACTCACTCATATACTATGTACTACACTGTGCATTTCGTGTAATGCGGGTTTTGTAGTAAATTCTAAGTTTTTCAGTGCAACTCACTCATATACTATGTACTACACTGTGCATTTCGTGTAATGCGGGTTTTTCAGTAAATTCTAAGTTTTTCAGTGCAACTCACTCATATACTATGTACTACACTGTGCGTTTCTTATATTCTAAGTTTTTCAGTGCAACTCACTCATATACTATGTACTACACTGTGCGTTTCTTATATTCTAAGTTTTTCAGTGCAACTCACTCATATACTATGTACTACACTGTGCGTTTCTTATATTCTAAGTTTTTCAGTGCAACTCACTCATATACTATATACTACACTGTGCGTTTCTTAAATTCTAATTTTTTCAGTGCAACTCACTCATATAATATGTACTACACTGTGCGTTTCTTATATTCTAAGTTTTTCAGTGCAACTCACTCATATACTATGTACTACACTGTGCGTTTCTTATATTCTAAGTTTTTCAGTGCAACTCACTCATATACTATGTACTACACTGTGCGTTTCTTATATTCTAAGTTTTTCAGTGCAACTCACTCATATACTATGTACTACACTGTGCGTTTCTTATATTCTAAGTTTTTCAGTGCAACTCACTCATATACTATGTACTACACTGTGCGTTTCTTATATTCTAAGTTTTTCAGTGCAACTCACTCATATACTATGTACTACACTGTGCGTTTCTTATATTCTAAGTTTTTCAGTGCAACTCACTCATATACTATGTACTACACTGTGCGTTTCTTATATTCTAAGTTTTTCAGTGCAACTCACTCATATACTATGTCTACACTGTGCGTTTCTTAAATTCTAAGTTTTTCAGTGCAACTCACTCATATACTATGTACTACACTGTGCGTTTCTTATATTCTAAGTTTTTCAGTGCAACTCACTCATATACTATGTACTACACTGTGCGTTTCTTATATTCTAAGTTTTTCAGTGCAACTCACTCATATACTATGTACTACACTGTGCGTTTCTTATATTCTAAGTTTTTCAGTGCAACTCACTCATATACTATGTACTACACTGTGCGTTTCTTATATTCTAAGTTTTTCAGTGCAACTCACTCATATACTATGTACTACACTGTGCGTTGCTTATATTCTAAGTTTTTCAGTGCAACTCACTCATATACTATGTACTACACTGTGCGTTTCTTAAATTCTAAGTTTTTCAGTGCAACTCACTCATATACTATGTACTACACTGTGCGTTTCTTATATTCTAAGTTTTTCAGTGCAACTCACTCATATACTATGTACTACACTGTGCGTTTCTTATATTGTAAGTTTTTCAGTGCAACTCACTCATATACTATGTACTACACTGTGCGTTTCTTATATTCTAAGTTTTTCAGTGCAACTCACTCATATACTATGTACTACACTGTGCGTTTCTTATATTCTAAGTTTTTCAGTGCAACTCACTCATATACTATGTACTACACTGTGCGTTTCTTATATTCAAAATTTTTCAGTGCAACTCACTCATATACTATGTACTACACTGTACGTTTCTTATATTCTAAGTTTTTCAGTGCAACTCACTCATATACTATGTACTACACTGTGCGTTTCTTATATTCTAAGTTATTCAGTGCAACTCACTCATATACTATGTACTACACTGTGCGTTTCTTATATTCTAAGTTTTTCAGTGCAACTCACTCATATACTATGTACTACACTGTGCGTTTCTTATATTCTAAGTTTTTCAGTGCAACTCACTCATATACTATGTACTACACTGTGCGTTTCTTATATTCTAAGTTTTTCAGTGCAACTCACTCATATACTATGTACTACACTGTGCGTTTCTTATATTCTAAGTTTTTCAGTGCAACTCACTCATATACTATGTACTACACTGTGCGTTTCTTATATTCTAAGTTTTTTAGTGCAACTAACTCATATACTATGTACTACACTGTGCGTTTCTTATATTCTAAGTTTTTCAGTGCAACTCACTCATATACTATGTACTACACTGTGCGTTTCTTATATTCCAAGTTTTTCAGTGCAACTCACTCATATACTATGTACTACACTGTGCGTTTCTTATATTCTAAGTTTTTCTGTGCAACTCACTCATATACTATGTACTACACTGTGCGTTTCTTATATTCTAAGTTTTTCATTGCAACTCACTCATATACTATATACTACACTGTGCGTTTCTTATATTCTAAGTTTTTCAGTGCAACTCACTCATATACTATGTACTACACTGTGCGTTTCTTATATTCTAAGTTTTTCAGTGCAACTCACTCATATACTATGTACTACACTGTGCGTTTCTTATATTCTAAGTTTTTCAGTGCAACTCACTCATATACTATGTACTACAATGTGCGTTTCTTATATTCTAAGTTTTTCAGTGCAACTCACTCATATACTATGTACTACACTGTATGTTTCTTATATTCTAATTTTTTCAGTGCAACTCACTCATATACTATGTACTACACTGTGCGTTTCTTATATTCTAAGTTTTTCAGGGCAACTCACTCATATACTATGTCTACACTGTGCGTTTCTTAAATTCTAAGTTTTTCAGTGCAACTCACTCATATACTATGTACTACACTGTACGTTTCTTATATTCTAAGTTTTTCAGTGCAACTCACTCATATACTATGTACTACACTGTGCGTTTCTTATATTCAAAGTTTTTCAGTGCAACTCACTCATATACTATGTCTACACTGTGCGTTTCTTAAATTCTAAGTTTTTCAGTGCAACTCACTCATATACTATGTACTACACTGTGCGTTTCTTATATTCTAAGTTTTTCAGTGCAACTCACTCATATACTATGTACTACACGGTGCGTTTCTTATATTCTAAGTTTTTCAGTGCAACTCACTCATATACTATGTACTACACTGCGTTTCTTATATTCTAAGTTTTTCAGTGCAACTCACTCATATACTATGTACTACACTGTGCATTTCGTGTAATGCGGGTTTTGTAGTAAATTCTAAGTTTTTCAGTGCAACTCACTCATATACTATGTACTACACTGTGCATTTCGTGTAATGCGGGTTTTTCAGTAAATTCTAAGTTTTTCAGTGCAACTCACTCATATACTATGTACTACACTGTGCGTTTCTTATATTCTAAGTTTTTCAGTGCAACTCACTCATATACTATGTACTACACTGTGCGTTTCTTATATTCTAAGTTTTTCAGTGCAACTCACTCATATACTATGTACTACACTGTGCGTTTCTTATATTCTAAGTTTTTCAGTGCAACTCACTCATATACTATGTACTACACTGTGCGTTTCTTAAATTCTAAGTTTTTCAGTGCAACTCACTCATATAATATGTACTACAATGTGCGTTTCTTATATTCTAAGTTTTTCAGTGCAACTCACTCATATACTATGTACTACACTGTGCGTTTCTTATATTCTAAGTTTTTCAGTCCAACTCACTCATATACTATGTACTACACTGTGCGTTTCTTATATTCTAAGTTTTTCAGTGCAACTCACTCATATACTATGTACTACACTGTGCATTTCTTATATTCTAATTTTTTCAGTGCAACTCACTCATATACTATGTACTACACTGTGCGTTTCTTATATTCTAAGTTTTTCAGTGCAACTCACTCATATACTATGTACTACACTGTGCGTTTCTTATATTCTAAGTTTTTCAGTGCAACTCACTCATATACTATGTACTACACTGTGCGTTTCTTATATTCTAAGTTTTTCAGTGCAACTCACTCATATACTATGTCTACACTGTGCGTTTCTTATATTCTAAGTTTTTCAGTGCAACTCACTCATATACTATGTACTACACTGTGCGTTTCTTATATTCAAAGTTTTTCAGTGCAACCCACTCATATACTATGTACTACACTGTGCGTTTCTTATATTCTAAGTTTTTCAGTGCAACTCACTCATATACTATGTACTACACTGTGCGTTTCTTATATTCTAAGTTTTTCAGTGCAACTCACTCATATACTATGTACTACACTGTGCGTTTCTTATATTCTAAGTTTTTCAGTGCAACTCACTCATATACTATGTACTACACTGTGCGTTTCTTATATTCTAAGTTTTTCAGTGCAACTCACTCATATACTATGTACTACACTGTGCGTTTCTTATATTCTAAGTTTTTCAGTGCAACTCACTCATATACTATGTACTACACTGTGCGTTTCTTATATTCTAAGTTTTTCAGTGCAACTCACTCATATACTATGTACTACACTGTGCGTTGCTTATATTCTAAGTTTTTCAGTGCAACTCACTCATATACTATGTACTACACTGTGCGTTTCTTAAATTCTAAGTTTTTCAGTGCAACTCACTCATATACTATGTACTACACTGTGCGTTTCTTATATTCTAAGTTTTTCAGTGCAACTCACTCATATACTATGTACTACACTGTGCGTTTCTTATATTGTAAGTTTTTCAGTGCAACTCACTCATATACTATGTACTACACTGTGCGTTTCTTATATTCTAAGTTTTTCAGTGCAACTCACTCATATACTATGTACTACACTGTACGTTTCTTATATTCTAAGTTTTTCAGTGCAACTCACTCATATACTATGTACTACACTGTGCGTTTCTTATATTCTAAGTTTTTCAGTGCAACTCACTCATATACTATGTACTACACTGTGCGTTTCTTATATTCTAAGTTTTTCAGTGCAACTCACTCATATACTATGTACTACACTGTGCGTTTCTTATATTCTAAGTTTTTCAGTGCAACTCACTCATATACTATGTACTACACTGTGCGTTTCTTATATTCTAAGTTTTTCAGTGCAACTCACTCATATACTATGTACTACACTGTGCGTTTCTTATATTCTAAGTTTTTCAGTGCAACTCACTCATATACTATGTACTACACTGTGCGTTTCTTATATTCTAAGTTTTTCAGTGCAACTCACTCATATACTATGTACTACACTGTGCGTTTCTTATATTCTAAGTTTTTCAGTGCAACTCACTCATATACTATGTACTACACTGTGCGTTTCTTATATTCTAAGTTTTTCAGTGCAACTCACTCATATACTATGTACTACACTGTGCGTTTCTTATATTCTAAGTTTTTCAGTGCAACTCACTCATATACTATGTACTACACTGTGCGTTTCTTATATTCTAAGTTTTTCAGTGCAACTCACTCATATACTATGTACTACAATGTGCGTTTCTTATATTCTAAGTTTTTCAGTGCAACTCACTCATATACTATGTACTACACTGTATGTTTCTTATATTCTAAGTTTTTCAGTGCAACTCACTCATATACTATGTACTACACTGTGCGTTTCTTATATTCTAAGTTTTTCAGGGCAACTCACTCATATACTATGTCTACACTGTGCGTTTCTTAAATTCTAAGTTTTTCAGTGCAACTCACTCATATACTATGTACTACACTGTACGTTTCTTATATTCTAAGTTTTTCAGTGCAACTCACTCATATACTATGTACTACACTGTGCGTTTCTTATATTCAAAGTTTTTCAGTGCAACTCACTCATATACTATGTCTACACTGTGCGTTTCTTAAATTCTAAGTTTTTCAGTGCAACTCACTCATATACTATGTACTACACTGTGCGTTTCTTATATTCTAAGTTTTTCAGTGCAACTCACTCATATACTATGTACTACACGGTGCGTTTCTTATATTCTAAGTTTTTCAGTGCAACTCACTCATATACTATGTACTACACTGCGTTTCTTATATTCTAAGTTTTTCAGTGCAACTCACTCATATACTATGTACTACACTGTGCATTTCGTGTAATGCGGGTTTTGTAGTAAATTCTAAGTTTTTCAGTGCAACTCACTCATATACTATGTACTATACTGTGCATTTCGTGTAATGCGGGTTTTTCAGTAAATTCTAAGTTTTTCAGTGCAACTCACTCATATACTATGTACTACACTGTGCGTTTCTTATATTCTAAGTTTTTCAGTGCAACTCACTCATATACTATGTACTACACTGTGCGTTTCTTATATTCTAAGTTTTTCAGTGCAACTCACTCATATACTATGTACTACACTGTGCGTTTCTTATATTCTAAGTTTTTCAGTGCAACTCACTCATATACTATGTACTACACTGTGCGTTTCTTAAATTCTAAGTTTTTCAGTGCAACTCACTCATATAATATGTACTACAATGTGCGTTTCTTATATTCTAAGTTTTTCAGTGCAACTCACTCATATACTATGTACTACACTGTGCGTTTCTTATATTCTAAGAGTTTCAGTCCAACTCACTCATATACTATGTACTACACTGTGCGTTTCTTATATTCTAAGTTTTTCAGTGCAACTCACTCATATACTATGTACTACACTGTGCATTTCTTATATTCTAAGTTTTTCAGTGCAACTCACTCATATACTATGTACTACACTGTGCGTTTCTTATATTCTAAGTTTTTCAGTGCAACTCACTCATATACTATGTACTACACTGTGCGTTTCTTATATTCTAAGTTTTTCAGTGCAACTCACTCATATACTATGTACTACACTGTGCGTTTCTTATATTCTAAGTTTTTCAGTGCAACTCACTCATATACTATGTCTACACTGTGCGTTTCTTAAATTCTAAGTTTTTCAGTGCAACTCACTCATATACTATGTACTACACTGTGCGTTTCTTATATTCAAAGTTTTTCAGTGCAACTCACTCATATACTATGTACTACACTGTGCGTTTCTTATATTCTAAGTTTTTCAGTGCAACTCACTCATATACTATGTACTACACTGTGCGTTTCTTATATTCTAAGTTTTTCAGTGCAACTCACTCATATACTATGTACTACACTGTGCGTTTCTTATATTCTAAGTTTTTCAGTGCAACTCACTCATATACTATGTACTACACTGTGCGTTGCTTATATTCTAAGTTTTTCAGTGCAACTCACTCATATACTATGTACTACACTGTGCGTTTCTTAAATTCTAAGTTTTTCAGTGCAACTCACTCATATACTATGTACTACACTGTGCGTTTCTTATATTCTAAGTTTTTCAGTGCAACTCACTCATATACTATGTACTACACTGTGCGTTTCTTATATTGTAAGTTTTTCAGTGCAACTCACTCATATACTATGTACTACACTGTGCGTTTCTTATATTCTAAGTTTTTCAGTGCAACTCACTCATATACTATGTACTACACTGTGCGTTTCTTATATTCTAAGTTTTTCAGTGCAACTCACTCATATACTATGTACTACACTGTGCGTTTCTTATATTCAAAGTTTTTCAGTGCAACTCACTCATATACTATGTACTACACTGTACGTTTCTTATATTCTAAGTTTTTCAGTGCAACTCACTCATATACTATGTACTACACTGTGCGTTTCTTATATTCTAAGTTTTTCAGTGCAACTCACTCATATACTATGTACTACACTGTGCGTTTCTTATATTCTAAGTTTTTCAGTGCAACTCACTCATATACTATGTACTACACTGTGCGTTTCTTATATTCTAAGTTTTTCAGTGCAACTCACTCATATACTATGTACTACACTGTGCGTTTCTTATATTCTAAGTTTTTCAGTGCAACTCACTCATATACTATGTACTACACTGTGCGTTTCTTATATTCTAAGTTTTTCAGTGCAACTCAATCATATACTATGTACTACACTGTGCGTTTCTTATATTCTAAGTTTTTTAGTGCAACTAACTCATATACTATGTACTACACTGTGCGTTTCTTATATTCTAAGTTTTTCAGTGCAACTCACTCATATACTATGTACTACACTGTGCGTTTCTTATATTCTAAGTTTTTCAGTGCAACTCACTCATATACTATGTACTACACTGTGCGTTTCTTATATTCTAAGTTTTTCAGTGCAACTCACTCATATACTATGTACTACACTGTGCGTTTCTTATATTCTAAGTTTTTCAGTGCAACTCACTCATATACTATGTACTACACTGTGCGTTTCTTATATTCTAAGTTTTTCAGTGCAACTCACTCATATACTATGTACTACACTGTGCGTTTCTTATATTCTAAGTTTTTCAGTGCAACTCACTCATATACTATGTACTACACTGTGCGTTTCTTATATTCTAAGTTTTTCAGTGCAACTCACTCATATACTATGTACTACAATGTGCGTTTCTTATATTCTAAGTTTTTCAGTGCAACTCACTCATATACTATGTACTACACTGTACGTTTCTTATATTCTAAGTTTTTCAGTGCAACTCACTCATATACTATGTACTACACTGTGCGTTTCTTATATTCTAAGTTTTTCAGGGCAACTCACTCATATACTATGTCTACACTGTGCGTTTCTTAAATTCTAAGTTTTTCAGTGCAACTCACTCATATACTATGTACTACACTGTGCGTTTCTTATATTCTAAGTTTTTCAGTGCAACTCACTCATATACTATGTACTACACTGTGCGTTTCTTATATTCTAAGTTTTTCAGTGCAACTCACTCATATACTATGTACTACACTGCGTTTCTTATATTCTAAGTTTTTCAGTGAGACTCACTCATATACTATGTACTACACTGTGCATTTCGTGTAATGCGGGTTTTTCAGTAAATTTAAGTTTTTCAGTGCAACTCACTCATATACTATGTACTACACTGTGCATTTCGTGTAATTCGGGTTTTTCAGTAAATTCTAAGTTTTTCAGTGCAACTCACTCATATACTATGTACTACACTGTGCGTTTCTCATATTCTAAGTTTTTCAGTGCAACTCACTCATATACTATGTACTACACTGTGCGTTTCTTATATTCTAAGTTTTTCAGTGCAACTCACTCATATACTATGTACTACACTGTGCGTTTCTTATATTCTAAGTTTTTCAGTGCAACTCACTCATATACTATGTACTACACTGTGCGTTTCTTATATTCTAAGTTTTTCAGTGCAACTCACTCATATACTATGTACTACACTGTGCGTTTCTTATATTATAAGTTTTTCAGTGCAACTCACTCATATACTATGTACTACACTGAGCCTTTACTTAAATTCTAAGTTTTTCAGTGCAACTCACTCATATACTATGTACTACAATGTGCGTTTCTTATATTCTAAGAGTTTCAGTGCAACTCACTCATATACTATGTACTACACTGTGCGTTTCTTATATTCTAAGTTTTTCAGTGCAACTCACTCATATACTATGTACTACACTGTGCATTTCTTATATTCTAAGTTTTTCAGTGCAACTCACTCATATACTATGTACTACACTGTGCGTTTCTTATATTCTAAGTTTTTCAGTGCAACTCACTCATATACTATGTACTACACTGTGCGTTTCTTATATTCTAAGTTTTTCAGTGCAACTCACTCATATACTATGTACTACACTGTGCGTTTCTTATATTCTAAGTTTTTCAGTGCAACTCACTCATATACTATGTCTACACTGTGCGTTTCTTAAATTCTAAGTTTTTCAGTGCAACTCACTCATATACTATGTACTACACTGTGCGTTTCTTATATTCAAAGTTTTTCAGTGCAACTCACTCATATACTATGTACTACACTGTGCGTTTCTTATATTCTAAGTTTTTCAGTGCAACTCACTCATATACTATGTACTACACTGTGCGTTTCTTATATTCTAAGTTTTTCAGTGCAACTCACTCATATACTATGTACTACACTGTGCGTTTCTTATATTCTAAGTTTTTCAGTGCAACTCACTCATATACTATGTACTACACTGTGCGTTGCTTATATTCTAAGTTTTTCAGTGCAACTCACTCATATACTATGTACTACACTGTGCGTTTCTTAAATTCTAAGTTTTTCAGTGCAACTCACTCATATACTATGTACTACACTGTGCGTTTCTTATATTCTAAGTTTTTCAGTGCAACTCACTCATATACTATGTACTACACTGTGCGTTTCTTATATTGTAAGTTTTTCAGTGCAACTCACTCATATACTATGTACTACACTGTGCGTTTCTTATATTCTAAGTTTTTCAGTGCAACTCACTCATATACTATGTACTACACTGTGCGTTTCTTATATTCAAAGTTTTTCAGTGCAACTCACTCATATACTATGTACTACACTGTACGTTTCTTATATTCTAAGTTTTTCAGTGCAACTCACTCATATACTATGTACTACACTGTGCGTTTCTTATATTCTAAGTTTTTCAGTGCAACTCACTCATATACTATGTACTACACTGTGCGTTTCTTATATTCTAAGTTTTTCAGTGCAACTCACTCATATACTATGTACTACACTGTGCGTTTCTTATATTCTAAGTTTTTCAGTGCAACTCACTCATATACTATGTACTACACTGTGCGTTTCTTATATTCTAAGTTTTTCAGTGCAACTCACTCATATACTATGTACTACACTGTGCGTTTCTTATATTCTAAGTTTTTCAGTGCAACTCAATCATATACTATGTACTACACTGTGCGTTTCTTATATTCTAAGTTTTTTAGTGCAACTAACTCATATACTATGTACTACACTGTGCGTTTCTTATATTCTAAGTTTTTCAGTGCAACTCACTCATATACTATGTACTACACTGTGCGTTTCTTATATTCTAAGTTTTTCAGTGCAACTCACTCATATACTATGTACTACACTGTGCGTTTCTTATATTCTAAGTTTTTCAGTGCAACTCACTCATATACTATGTACTACACTGTGCGTTTCTTATATTCTAAGTTTTTCAGTGCAACTCACTCATATACTATGTACTACACTGTGCGTTTCTTATATTCTAAGTTTTTCAGTGCAACTCACTCATATACTATGTACTACACTGTGCGTTTCTTATATTCTAAGTTTTTCAGTGCAACTCACTCATATACTATGTACTACACTGTGCGTTTCTTATATTCTAAGTTTTTCAGTGCAACTCACTCATATACTATGTACTACAATGTGCGTTTCTTATATTCTAAGTTTTTCAGTGCAACTCACTCATATACTATGTACTACACTGTACGTTTCTTATATTCTAAGTTTTTCAGTGCAACTCACTCATATACTATGTACTACACTGTGCGTTTCTTATATTCTAAGTTTTTCAGGGCAACTCACTCATATACTATGTCTACACTGTGCGTTTCTTAAATTCTAAGTTTTTCAGTGCAACTCACTCATATACTATGTACTACACTGTGCGTTTCTTATATTCTAAGTTTTTCAGTGCAACTCACTCATATACTATGTACTACACTGTGCGTTTCTTATATTCTAAGTTTTTCAGTGCAACTCACTCATATACTATGTACTACACTGCGTTTCTTATATTCTAAGTTTTTCAGTGAGACTCACTCATATACTATGTACTACACTGTGCATTTCGTGTAATGTGGGTTTTTCAGTAAATTTAAGTTTTTCAGTGCAACTCACTCATATACTATGTACTACACTGTGCATTTCGTGTAATTCGGGTTTTTCAGTAAATTCTAAGTTTTTCAGTGCAACTCACTCATATACTATGTACTACACTGTGCGTTTCTCATATTCTAAGTTTTTCAGTGCAACTCACTCATATACTATGTACTACACTGTGCGTTTCTTATATTCTAAGTTTTTCAGTGCAACTCACTCATATACTATGTACTACACTGTGCGTTTCTTATATTCTAAGTTTTTCAGTGCAACTCACTCATATACTATGTACTACACTGTGCGTTTCTTATATTCTAAGTTTTTCAGTGCAACTCACTCATATACTATGTACTACACTGTGCGTTTCTTATATTATAAGTTTTTCAGTGCAACTCACTCATATACTATGTACTACACTGAGCCTTTACTTAAATTCTAAGTTTTTCAGTGCAACTCACTCATATACTATGTACTACAATGTGCGTTTCTTATATTCTAAGAGTTTCAGTGCAACTCACTCATATACTATGTACTACACTGTGCGTTTCTTATATTCTAAGTTTTTCAGTGCAACTCACTCATATACTATGTACTACACTGTGCGTTTCTTATATTCTAAGTTTTTCAGTGCATCCCAATCATATACTATGTACTACACTGTGCGTTTCTTAAATTCTAAGTTTTTCAGTGCAACTCACTCATATACTATGTACTACACTGTGCGTTTCTTGTATTCTAAGTTTTTCAGTGCAACTCACTCATATACTATGTACTACACTGTGCGTTTCTTATATTCTAAGTTTTTCAGTGCAACTCACTCATATACTATGTACTACACTGTGCGTTTCTTATATTCTAAGTTTTTCAGTGCAACTCACTCATATACTATGTACTACACTGTGCGTTTCTTATATTCTAAGTTTTTCAGTGCAACTCACTCATATACTATGTACTACACTGTGCGTTTCTTATATTCTAAGATTTTCAGTGCAACTCACTCATATACTATGTACTACACTGTGCGTTTCTTATATTCTAAGTTTTTCAGTGCAACTCACTCATATACTATGTACTACACTGTGCGTTTCTTATATTCTAAGTTTTTCAGTGCAACTCACTCATATACTATGTACTACAATGTGCGTTTCTTATATTCTAAGTTTTTCAGTGCAACTCACTCATATACTATGTACTACACTGTGCGTTTCTTATATTCTAAGTTTTTTAGTGCAACTAACTCATATACTATGTACTACACTGTGCGTTTCTTATATTCTAAGTTTTTCAGTGCAACTCACTCATATACTATGTACTACACTGTGCGTTTCTTATATTCTAAGTTTTTCAGTGCAACTCACTCATATACTATGTACTACACTGTGCGTTTCTTATATTCTAAGTTTTTCAGTGCAACTCACTCATATACTATGTACTACACTGTGCGTTTCTTATATTCTAAGTTTTTCAGTGCAACTCACTCATATACTATGTACTACACTGTGCGTTTCTTATATTCTAAGTTTTTCAGTGCAACTCACTCATATACTATGTACTACACTGTGCGTTTCTTATATTCTAAGTTTTTCAGTGCAACTCACTCATATACTATGTACTACACTGTGCGTTTCTTATATTCTAAGTTTTTCAGTGCAACTCACTCATATACTATGTACTACAATGTGCGTTTCTTATATTCTAAGTTTTTCAGTGCAACTCACTCATATACTATGTACTACACTGTACGTTTCTTATATTCTAAGTTTTTCAGTGCAACTCACTCATATACTATGTACTACACTGTGCGTTTCTTATATTCTAAGTTTTTCAGGGCAACTCACTCATATACTATGTCTACACTGTGCGTTTCTTAAATTCTAAGTTTTTCAGTGCAACTCACTCATATACTATGTACTACACTGTGCGTTTCTTATATTCTAAGTTTTTCAGTGCAACTCACTCATATACTATGTACTACACTGTGCGTTTCTTATATTCTAAGTTTTTCAGTGCAACTCACTCATATACTATGTACTACACTGCGTTTCTTATATTCTAAGTTTTTCAGTGAGACTCACTCATATACTATGTACTACACTGTGCATTTCGTGTAATGCGGGTTTTTCAGTAAATTTAAGTTTTTCAGTGCAACTCACTCATATACTATGTACTACACTGTGCATTTCGTGTAATTCGGGTTTTTCAGTAAATTCTAAGTTTTTCAGTGCAACTCACTCATATACTATGTACTACACTGTGCGTTTCTCATATTCTAAGTTTTTCAGTGCAACTCACTCATATACTATGTACTACACTGTGCGTTTCTTATATTCTAAGTTTTTCAGTGCAACTCACTCATATACTATGTACTACACTGTGCGTTTCTTATATTCTAAGTTTTTCAGTGCAACTCACTCATATACTATGTACTACACTGTGCGTTTCTTATATTCTAAGTTTTTCAGTGCAACTCACTCATATACTATGTACTACACTGTGCGTTTCTTATATTCTAAGTTTTTCAGTGCAACTCACTCATATACTATGTACTACACTGAGCCTTTACTTAAATTCTAAGTTTTTCAGTGCAACTCACTCATATACTATGTACTACAATGTGTGTTTCTTATATTCAAAGAGTTTCAGTGCAACTCACTCATATACTATGTACTACACTGTGCGTTTCTTATATTCTAAGTTTTTCAGTGCAACTCACTCATATACTATGTACTACACTGAGCCTTTACTTAAATTCTAAGTTTTTCAGTGCAACTCACTCATATACTATGTACTACAATGTGCGTTTCTTATATTCTAAGAGTTTCAGTGCAACTCACTCATATACTATGTACTACACTGTGCGTTTCTTATATTCTAAGTTTTTCAGTGCAACTCACTCATATACTATGTACTACACTGTGCGTTTCTTATATTCTAAGTTTTTCAGTGCATCCCAATCATATACTATGTACTACACTGTGCGTTTCTTAAATTCTAAGTTTTTCAGTGCAACTCACTCATATACTATGTACTACACTGTGCGTTTCTTGTATTCTAAGTTTTTTAGTGCAACTCACTCATATACTATGTACTACACTGTGCGTTTCTTATATTCTAAGTTTTTCAGTGCAACTCACTCATATACTATGTACTACACTGTGCATTTCGTGTAATGCGGGTTTTTCAGTAAATTCTAAGTTTTTCAGTGCAACTCACTCATATACTATGTACTACACTGTGCGTTTCTTATATTCTAAGTTTTTCAGTGCAACTCACTCATATACTATGTACTACACTGTGCGTTTCTTATATTCTAAGTTTTTCAGTGCAACTCACTCATATACTATGTACTACACTGTGCGTTTCTTATATTCTAAGTTTTTCAGTGCAACTCACTCATATACTATGTACTACACTGTGCGTTTCTTATATTCTAAGATTTTCAGTGCAACTCACTCATATACTATGTACTACACTGTGCGTTTCTTATATTCTAAGTTTTTCAGTGCAACTCACTCATATACTATGTACTACACTGTGCGTTTCTTATATTCTAAGTTTTTCAGTGCAACTCACTCATATACTATGTACTACAATGTGCGTTTCTTATATTCTAAGTTTTTCAGTGCAACTCACTCATATACTATGTACTACACTGTGCGTTTCTTATATTCTAAGTTTTTTAGTGCAACTAACTCATATACTATGTACTACACTGTGCGTTTCTTATATTCTAAGTTTTTCAGTGCAACTCACTCATATACTATGTACTACACTGTGCGTTTCTTATATTCTAAGTTTTTCAGTGCAACTCACTCATATACTATGTACTACACTGTGCGTTTCTTATATTCTAAGTTTTTCAGTGCAACTCACTCATATACTATGTACTACACTGTGCGTTTCTTATATTCTAAGTTTTTCAGTGCAACTCACTCATATACTATGTACTACACTGTGCGTTTCTTATATTCTAAGTTTTTCAGTGCAACTCACTCATATACTATGTACTACACTGTGCGTTTCTTATATTCTAAGTTTTTCAGTGCAACTCACTCATATACTATGTACTACACTGTGCGTTTCTTATATTCTAAGTTTTTCAGTGCAACTCACTCATATACTATGTACTACAATGTGCGTTTCTTATATTCTAAGTTTTTCAGTGCAACTCACTCATATACTATGTACTACACTGTACGTTTCTTATATTCTAAGTTTTTCAGTGCAACTCACTCATATACTATGTACTACACTGTGCGTTTCTTATATTCTAAGTTTTTCAGGGCAACTCACTCATATACTATGTCTACACTGTGCGTTTCTTAAATTCTAAGTTTTTCAGTGCAACTCACTCATATACTATGTACTACACTGTGCGTTTCTTATATTCTAAGTTTTTCAGTGCAACTCACTCATATACTATGTACTACACTGTGCGTTTCTTATATTCTAAGTTTTTCAGTGCAACTCACTCATATACTATGTACTACACTGCGTTTCTTATATTCTAAGTTTTTCAGTGAGACTCACTCATATACTATGTACTACACTGTGCATTTCGTGTAATGCGGGTTTTTCAGTAAATTTAAGTTTTTCAGTGCAACTCACTCATATACTATGTACTACACTGTGCATTTCGTGTAATTCGGGTTTTTCAGTAAATTCTAAGTTTTTCAGTGCAACTCACTCATATACTATGTACTACACTGTGCGTTTCTCATATTCTAAGTTTTTCAGTGCAACTCACTCATATACTATGTACTACACTGTGCGTTTCTTATATTCTAAGTTTTTCAGTGCAACTCACTCATATACTATGTACTACACTGTGCGTTTCTTATATTCTAAGTTTTTCAGTGCAACTCACTCATATACTATGTACTACACTGTGCGTTTCTTATATTCTAAGTTTTTCAGTGCAACTCACTCATATACTATGTACTACACTGTGCGTTTCTTATATTCTAAGTTTTTCAGTGCAACTCACTCATATACTATGTACTACACTGAGCCTTTACTTAAATTCTAAGTTTTTCAGTGCAACTCACTCATATACTATGTACTACAATGTGTGTTTCTTATATTCAAAGAGTTTCAGTGCAACTCACTCATATACTATGTACTACACTGTGCGTTTCTTATATTCTAAGTTTTTCAGTGCAACTCACTCATATACTATGTACTACACTGTGCGTTTCTTATATTCTAAGTTTTTCAGTGCATCTCAATCATATACTATGTACTACACTGTGCGTTTCTTATATTCTAAGTTTTTTAGTGCAACTCACTCATATACTATGTACTACACTCTGCGTTTCTTATATTCTAAGTTTTTCAGTGCAACTCACTCATATACTATGTACTACACTGTGCATTTCGTGTAATGCGGGTTTTTCAGTAAATTCTAAGTTTTTCAGTGCAACTCACTCATATACTATGTACTACACTGTGCGTTTCTTATATTCTAAGTTTTTCAGTGCAACTCACTCATATACTATGTACTACACTGTGCGTTTCTTATATTCTAAGTTTTTCAGTGCAACTCACTCATATACTATGTACTACACTGTGCGTGTCTTATATTCTAAGTTTTTCAGTGCAACTCACTCATATACTATGTACTACACTGTGCGTTTCTTATATTCTAAGATTTTCAGTGCAACTCACTCATATACTATGTACTACACTGTGCGTTTCTTATATTCTAAGTTTTTCAGTGCAACTCACTCATATACTATGTACTACACTGTGCGTTTCTTATATTCTAAGTTTTTCAGTGCAACTCACTCATATACTATGTACTACAATGTGCGTTTCTTATATTCTAAGTTTTTCAGTGCAACTCACTCATATACTATGTACTACACTGTACGTTTCTTATATTCTAAGTTTTTCAGTGCAACTCACTCATATACTATGTACTACACTGTGCGTTTCTTATATTCTAAGTTTTTTAGTGCAACTCACTCATATACTATGTCTACACTGTGCGTTTCTTAAATTCTAAGTTTTTCAGTGCAACTCACTCATATACTATGTACTACACTGTGCGTTTCTTATATTCTAAGTTTTTCAGTGCAACTCACTCATATACTATGTACTACACTGTGCGTTTCTTATATTCTAAGTGTTTCAGTGCAACTCACTCATATACTATGTACTACACTGTGCGTTTCTTAAATTCTAAGTTTTTCACTGCAACTCACTCATATACTATGTACTACACTGTGCGTTTCTTATATTCTAAGTTTTTCAGTGCAACTCACTCATATACTATGTACTACACTGTGCGTTTCTTATATTCTAAGTTTTTCAGTGCAACTCACTCATATACTATGTACTACACTGTGCATTTCGTGTAATGCGGGTTTTTCAGTAAATTCTAAGTTTTTCACTGCAACTCATTCATATACTATGTACTATACTGTGCGTTTCTTATATTCTAAGTTTTTCAGTGCAACTCACTCATATACTATGTACTACACTGTGCGTTTCTTATATTCTAAGTTTTTCAGTGCAACTCACTCATATACTATGTACTACACTGTGCGTTGCTTATATTCTAAGTTTTTCAGTGCAACTCACTCATATACTATGTACTACACTGTGCGTTTCTTAAATTCTAAGTTTTTCAGTGCAACTCACTCATATACTATGTACTACACTGTGCGTTTCTTATATTCTAAGTTTTTCAGTGCAACTCACTCATATACTATGTACTACACTGTGCGTTTCTTATATTGTAAGTTTTTCAGTGCAACTCACTCATATACTATGTACTACACTGTGCGTTTCTTATATTCTAAGTTTTTCAGTGCAACTCACTCATATACTATGTACTACACTGTGCGTTTCTTATATTCTAAGTTTTTCAGTGCAACTCACTCATATACTATGTACTACACTGTGCGTTTCTTATATTCAAAGTTTTTCAGTGCAACTCACTCATATACTATGTACTACACTGTACGTTTCTTATATTCTAAGTTTTTCAGTGCAACTCACTCATATACTATGTACTACACTGTGCGTTTCTTATATTCTAAGTTTTTCAGTGCAACTCACTCATATACTATGTACTACACTGTGCGTTTCTTATATTCTAAGTTTTTCAGTGCAACTCACTCATATACTATGTACTACACTGTGCGTTTCTTATATTCTAAGTTTTTCAGTGCAACTCACTCATATACTATGTACTACACTGTGCGTTTCTTATATTCTAAGTTTTTCAGTGCAACTCACTCATATACTATGTACTACACTGTGCGTTTCTTATATTCTAAGTTTTTCAGTGCAACTCAATCATATACTATGTACTACACTGTGCGTTTCTTATATTCTAAGTTTTTTAGTGCAACTAACTCATATACTATGTACTACACTGTGCGTTTCTTATATTCTAAGTTTTTCAGTGCAACTCACTCATATACTATGTACTACACTGTGCGTTTCTTATATTCTAAGTTTTTCAGTGCAACTCACTCATATACTATGTACTACACTGTGCGTTTCTTATATTCTAAGTTTTTCAGTGCAACTCACTCATATACTATGTACTACACTGTGCGTTTCTTATATTCTAAGTTTTTCAGTGCAACTCACTCATATACTATGTACTACACTGTGCGTTTCTTATATTCTAAGTTTTTCAGTGCAACTCACTCATATACTATGTACTACACTGTGCGTTTCTTATATTCTAAGTTTTTCAGTGCAACTCACTCATATACTATGTACTACACTGTGCGTTTCTTATATTCTAAGTTTTTCAGTGCAACTCACTCATATACTATGTACTACAATGTGCGTTTCTTATATTCTAAGTTTTTCAGTGCAACTCACTCATATACTATGTACTACACTGTACGTTTCTTATATTCTAAGTTTTTCAGTGCAACTCACTCATATACTATGTACTACACTGTGCGTTTCTTATATTCTAAGTTTTTCAGGGCAACTCACTCATATACTATGTCTACACTGTGCGTTTCTTAAATTCTAAGTTTTTCAGTGCAACTCACTCATATACTATGTACTACACTGTGCGTTTCTTATATTCTAAGTTTTTCAGTGCAACTCACTCATATACTATGTACTACACTGTGCGTTTCTTATATTCTAAGTTTTTCAGTGCAACTCACTCATATACTATGTACTACACTGCGTTTCTTATATTCTAAGTTTTTCAGTGAGACTCACTCATATACTATGTACTACACTGTGCATTTCGTGTAATGCGGGTTTTTCAGTAAATTTAAGTTTTTCAGTGCAACTCACTCATATACTATGTACTACACTGTGCATTTCGTGTAATTCGGGTTTTTCAGTAAATTCTAAGTTTTTCAGTGCAACTCACTCATATACTATGTACTACACTGTGCGTTTCTCATATTCTAAGTTTTTCAGTGCAACTCACTCATATACTATGTACTACACTGTGCGTTTCTTATATTCTAAGTTTTTCAGTGCAACTCACTCATATACTATGTACTACACTGTGCGTTTCTTATATTCTAAGTTTTTCAGTGCAACTCACTCATATACTATGTACTACACTGAGCGTTTCTTATATTCTAAGTTTTTCAGTGCAACTCACTCATATACTATGTACTACACTGTGCGTTTCTTATATTCTAAGTTTTTCAGTGCAACTCACTCATATACTATGTACTACACTGAGCCTTTACTTAAATTCTAAGTTTTTCAGTGCAACTCACTCATATACTATGTACTACAATGTGCGTTTCTTATATTCTAAGAGTTTCAGTGCAACTCACTCATATACTATGTACTACACTGTGCGTTTCTTATATTCTAAGTTTTTCAGTGCAACTCACTCATATACTATGTACTACACTGTGCGTTTCTTATATTCTAAGTTTTTCAGTGCATCCCAATCATATACTATGTACTACACTGTGCGTTTCTTAAATTCTAAGTTTTTCAGTGCAACTCACTCATATACTATGTACTACACTGTGCGTTTCTTATATTCTAAGTTTTTTAGTGCAACTCACTCATATACTATGTACTACACTGTGCGTTTCTTATATTCTAAGTTTTTCAGTGCAACTCACTCATATACTATGTACTACACTGTGCATTTCGTGTAATGCGGGTTTTTCAGTAAATTCTAAGTTTTTCAGTGCAACTCACTCATATACTATGTACTACACTGTGCGTTTCTTATATTCTAAGTTTTTCAGTGCAACTCACTCATATACTATGTACTACACTGTGCGTTTCTTATATTCTAAGTTTTTCAGTGCAACTCACTCATATACTATGTACTACACTGTGCGTTTCTTATATTCTAAGTTTTTCAGTGCAACTCACTCATATACTATGTACTACACTGTGCGTTTCTTATATTCTAAGATTTTCAGTGCAACTCACTCATATACTATGTACTACACTGTGCGTTTCTTATATTCTAAGTTTTTCAGTGCAACTCACTCATATACTATGTACTACACTGTGCGTTTCTTATATTCTAAGTTTTTCAGTGCAACTCACTCATATACTATGTACTACACTGTGCGTTTCTTATATCCTAAGTTTTTCAGTGCAACTCACTCATATACTATGTACTACACTGTGCGTTTCTTATATTCTAAGTTTTTCAGTGCAACTCACTCATATACTATGTACTACACTGTGCGTTTCTTATATTCTAAGTTTTTCAGTGCAACTCACTCATATACTATGTACTACAATGTGCGTTTCTTATATTCTAAGTTTTTCAGTGCAACTCACTCATATACTATGTACTACACTGTACGTTTCTTATATTCTAAGTTTTTCAGTGCAACTCACTCATATACTATGTACTACACTGTGCGTTTCTTATATTCTAAGTTTTTCAGGGCAACTCACTCATATACTATGTCTACACTGTGCGTTTCTTAAATTCTAAGTTTTTCAGTGCAACTCACTCATATACTATGTACTACACTGCGCGTTTCTTATATTCTAAGTTTTTCAGTGCAACTCACTCATATACTATGTACTACACTGTGCGTTTCTTATATTCTAAGTTTTTCAGTGCAACTCACTCATATACTATGTACTACACTGCGTTTCTTATATTCTAAGTTTTTCAGTGAGACTCACTCATATACTATGTACTACACTGTGCATTTCGTGTAATGCGGGTTTTTCAGTAAATTTAAGTTTTTCAGTGCAACTCACTCATATACTATGTACTACACTGTGCATTTCGTGTAATTCGGGTTTTTCAGTAAATTCTAAGTTTTTCAGTGCAACTCACTCATATACTATGTACTACACTGTGCGTTTCTCATATTCTAAGTTTTTCAGTGCAACTCACTCATATACTATGTACTACACTGTGCGTTTCTTATATTCTAAGTTTTTCAGTGCAACTCACTCATATACTATGTACTACACTGTGCGTTTCTTATATTCTAAGTTTTTCAGTGCAACTCACTCATATACTATGTACTACACTGTGCGTTTCTTATATTCTAAGTTTTTCAGTGCAACTCACTCATATACTATGTACTACACTGTGCGTTTCTTATATTCTAAGTTTTTCAGTGCAACTCACTCATATACTATGTACTACACTGAGCCTTTACTTAAATTCTAAGTTTTTCAGTGCAACTCACTCATATACTATGTACTACAATGTGCGTTTCTTATATTCAAAGAGTTTCAGTGCAACTCACTCATATACTATGTACTACACTGTGCGTTTCTTATATTCTAAGTTTTTCAGTGCAACTCACTCATATACTATGTACTACACTGTGCGTTTCTTACATTCTAAGTTTTTCAGTGCATCTCAATCATATACTATGTACTACACTGTGCGTTTCTTAAATTCTAAGTTTTTCAGTGCAACTCACTCATATACTATGTACTACACTGTGCGTTTCTTATATTCTAAGTTTTTTAGTGCAACTCACTCATATACTATGTACTACACTGTGCGATTCTTATATTCTAAGTTTTTCAGTGCAACTCACTCATATACTATGTACTACACTGTGCATTTCGTGTAATGCGGGTTTTTCAGTAAATTCTAAGTTTTTCAGTGCAACTCACTCATATACTATGTACTACACTGTGCGTTTCTTATATTCTAAGTTTTTCAGTGCAACTCACTCATATACTATGTACTACACTGTGCGTTTCTTATATTCTAAGTTTTTCAGTGCAACTCACTCATATACTATGTACTACACTGTGCGTTTCTTATATTCTAAGTTTTTCAGTGCAACTCACTCATATACTATGTACTACACTGTGCGTTTCTTATATTCTAAGATTTTCAGTGCAACTCACTCATATACTATGTACTACACTGTGCGTTTCTTATATTCTAAGTTTTTCAGTGCAACTCACTCATATACTATGTCTACACTGTGCGTTTCTTAAATTCTAAGTTTTTCAGTGCAACTCACTCATATACTATGTACTACACTGTGCGTTTCTTATATTCTAAGTTTTTCAGTGCAACTCACTCATATACTATGTACTACACTGTGCGTTTCTTATATTCTAAGTGTTTCAGTGCAACTCACTCATATACTATGTACTACACTGTGCGTTTCTTAAATTCTAAGTTTTTCACTGCAACTCACTCATATACTATGTACTACACTGTGCGTTTCTTATATTCTAAGTTTTTCAGTGCAACTCACTCATATACTATGTACTACACTGTGCGTTTCTTATATTCTAAGTTTTTCAGTGCAACTCACTCATATACTATGTACTACACTGTGCATTTCGTGTAATGCGGGTTTTTCAGTAAATTCTAAGTTTTTCACTGCAACTCATTCATATACTATGTACTATACTGTGCGTTTCTTATATTCTAAGTTTTTCAGTGCAACTCACTCATATACTATGTACTACACTGTGCGTTTCTTATATTCTAAGTTTTTCAGTGCAACTCACTCATATACTATGTACTACACTGTGCGTTTCTTATATTCTAAGTTTTTCAGTGCAACTCACTCATATACTATGTACTACACTGTGCGTTTCTTATATTCTAAGATTTTCAGTGCAACTCACTCATATACTATGTACTACACTGTGCGTTTCTTATATTCTAAGTTTTTCAGTGCAACTCACTCATATACTATGTACTACACTGTGCGTTTCTTATATTCTAAGTTTTTCAGTGCAACTCACTCATATACTATGTACTACAATGTGCGTTTCTTATATTCTAAGTTTTTCAGTGCAACTCACTCATATACTATGTACTACACTGTACGTTTCTTATATTCTAAGTTTTTCAGTGCGACTCACTCATATACTATGTACTACACTGTGCGTTTCTTATATTCTAAGTTTTTCAGTGCAACTCACTCATATACTATGTCTACACTGTGCGTTTCTTAAATTCTAAGTTTTTCAGTGCAACTCACTCATATACTATGTACTACACTGTGCGTTTCTTATATTCTAAGTTTTTCAGTGCAACTCACTCATATACTATGTACTACACTGTGCGTTTCTTATATTCTAAGTTTTTCAGTGCAACTCACTCATATACTATGTACTACACTGTGCGTTTCTTAAATTCTAAGTTTTTCACTGCAACTCACTCATATACTATGTACTACACTGTGCGTTTCTTATATTCTAAGTTTTTCAGTGCAACTCACTCATATACTATGTACTACACTGTGCGTTTCTTATATTCTAAGTTTTTCAGTGCAACTCACTCATATACTATGTACTACACTGTGCATTTCGTGTAATGCGGGTTTTTCAGTAAATTCTAAGTTTTTCACTGCAACTCATTCATATACTATGTACTATACTGTGCGTTTCTTATATTCTAAGTTTTTCAGTGCAACTCACTCATATACTATGTACTACACTGTGCGTTTCTTATATTCTAAGTTTTTCAGTGAGACTCACTCATATACTATGTACTACACTGTGCGTTTCTCATATTCTAAGTTTTTCAGTGCAACTCACTCATATGCTATGTACTACACTGTGCGTTTCTCATATTCTAAGTTTTTCAGTGCAACTCACTCATATGCTATGTACTACACTGTGCGTTTCTTATATTCTAAGTTTTTCAGTGCAACTCACTCATATACTATGTACTACACTGTGCGTTTCTTATATTCTAAATTTTTCAGTGCAACTCACTCATATACTATGTACTACACTGTGCATTTCGTGTAATGCGGGTTTTTCAGTAAATTCTAAGTTTTTCAGTGCAACTCACTCATATACTATGTACTTCACTGTGCGTTTCTTATATTCTAAGTTTTTCAGTGCAACTCACTCATATACTATGTACTACACTGTGCATTTCTTATATTCTAAGTTTTTCAGTGCAACTCACTCATATACTATGTACTACACTGTGCGTTTCTTATATTCTAAGTTTTTCAGTGCAACTCACTCATATACTATGTACTACACTGAGCGTTTCTTAAATTCTAAGTTTTTCAGTGCAACTCACTCATATACTATGTACTACAATGTGCTTTTCTTATATTCTAAGTTTTCAGTGCAACTCACTCATATACTATGTACTACACTGTGCGTTTCTTATATTCTAAGTTTTTCAGTGCAACTCACTCATATACTATGTACTACACTGTGCGTTTCTTATATTCTAAGTTTTTCAGTGCAACTCACTCATATACTATGTACTACACTGTGCGTTTCTTATATTCTAAGTTTTTCAATGCAACTCACTCATATACTATGTACTACACTGTGCATTTCGTGTAATGCGGGTTTTTCAGTAAATTCTAAGTTTTTCAGTGCAACTCACTCATATACTATGTACTACACTGTGCGTTTCTTATATTCTAAGTTTTTCAGTGCAACTCACTCATATACTATGTACTACACTGTGCGTTTCTTATATTCTAAGTTTTTCAGTGCAACTCACTCATATACTATGTACTACACTGAGCGTTTCTTAAATTCTAAGTTTTTCAGTGCAACTCACTCATATACTATGTACTACAATGTGCGTTTCTTATATTCTAAGAGTTTCAGTGCAACTCACTCATATACTATGTACTACACTGTGCGTTTCTTATATTCTAAGTTTTTCAGTGCAACTCACTCATATACTATGTACTACACTGTGCGTTTCTTATATTCTAAGTTTTTCAGTGCAACTCAATCATATACTATGTACTACACTGTGCGTTTCTTAAATTCTAAGTTTTTCAGTGCAACTCACTCATATACTATGTACTACACTGTGCGTTTCTTATATTCTAAGTTTTTTAGTGCAACTCACTCATATACTATGTACTACACTGTGCGTTTCTTATATTCTAAGTTTTTCAGTGCAACTCACTCATATACTATGTACTACACTTAGCGTTTCTTAAATTCTAAGTTTTTCAGTGCAACTCACTCATATACTATGTACTACAATGTGCGTTTCTTATATTCTAAGAGTTTCAGTGCAACTCACTCATATACTATGTACTACACTGTGCGTTTCTTATATTCTAAGTTTTTCAGTGCAACTCAATCATATACTATGTACTACACTGTGCGTTTCTTAAATTCTAAGTTTTTCACTGCAACTCACTCATATACTATGTACTACACTGTGCGTTTCTTATATTCTAAGTTTTTCAGTGCAACTCACTCATATACTATGTACTACACTGTGCGTTTCTTATATTCTAAGTTTTTCAGTGCAACTCACTCATATACTATGTACTACACTGTGCATTTCGTGTAATGCGGGTTTTTCAGTAAATTCTAAGTTTTTCACTGCAACTCATTCATATACTATGTACTATACTGTGCGTTTCTTATATTCTAAGTTTTTCAGTGCAACTCACTCATATACTATGTACTACACTGTGCGTTTCTTATATTCTAAGTTTTTCAGTGCAACTCACTCATATACTATGTACTACACTGTGCGTTTCTTATATTCTAAGTTTTTCAGTGCAACTCACTCATATACTATGTACTACACTGTGCGTTTCTTATATTCTAAGATTTTCAGTGCAACTCACTCATATACTATGTACTACACTGTGCGTTTCTTATATTCTAAGTTTTTCAGTGCAACTCACTCATATACTATGTACTACACTGTGCGTTTCTTATATTCTAAGTTTTTCAGTGCAACTCACTCATATACTATGTACTACAATGTGCGTTTCTTATATTCTAAGTTTTTCAGAGCAACTCACTCATATACTATGTACTACACTGTACGTTTCTTATATTCTAAGTTTTTCAGTGCAACTCACTCATATACTATGTACTACACTGTGCGTTTCTTATATTCTAAGTTTTTCAGTGCAACTCACTCATATACTATGTCTACACTGTGCGTTTCTTAAATTCTAAGTTTTTCAGTGCAACTCACTCATATACTATGTACTACACTGTGCGTTTCTTATATTCTAAGTTTTTCAGTGCAACTCACTCATATACTATGTACTACACTGTGCGTTTCTTATATTCTAAGTTTTTCAGTGCAACTCACTCATATACTATGTACTACACTGTGCGTTTCTTAAATTCTAAGTTTTTCACTGCAACTCACTCATATACTATGTACTACACTGTGCGTTTCTTATATTCTAAGTTTTTCAGTGCAACTCACTCATATACTATGTACTACACTGTGCGTTTCTTATATTCTAAGTTTTTCAGTGCAACTCACTCATATACTATGTACTACACTGTGCATTTCGTGTAATGCGGGTTTTTCAGTAAATTCTAAGTTTTTCACTGCAACTCATTCATATACTATGTACTATACTGTGCGTTTCTTATATTCTAAGTTTTTCAGTGCAACTCACTCATATACTATGTACTACACTGTGCGTTTCTTATATTCTAAGTTTTTCAGTGAGACTCACTCATATACTATGTACTACACTGTGCGTTTCTCATATTCTAAGTTTTTCAGTGCAACTCACTCATATGCTATGTACTACACTGTGCGTTTCTCATATTCTAAGTTTTTCAGTGCAACTCACTCATATGCTATGTACTACACTGTGCGTTTCTTATATTCTAAGTTTTTCAGTGCAACTCACTCATATACTATGTACTACACTGTGCGTTTCTTATATTCTAAATTTTTCAGTGCAACTCACTCATATACTATGTACTACACTGTGCATTTCGTGTAATGCGGGTTTTTCAGTAAATTCTAAGTTTTTCAGTGCAACTCACTCATATACTATGTACTTCACTGTGCGTTTCTTATATTCTAAGTTTTTCAGTGCAACTCACTCATATACTATGTACTACACTGTGCATTTCTTATATTCTAAGTTTTTCAGTGCAACTCACTCATATACTATGTACTACACTGTGCGTTTCTTATATTCTAAGTTTTTCAGTGCAACTCACTCATATACTATGTACTACACTGAGCGTTTCTTAAATTCTAAGTTTTTCAGTGCAACTCACTCATATACTATGTACTACAATGTGCTTTTCTTATATTCTAAGTTTTTCAGTGCAACTCACTCATATACTATGTACTACACTGTGCGTTTCTTATATTCTAAGTTTTTCAGTGCAACTCACTCATATACTATGTACTACACTGTGCGTTTCTTATATTCTAAGTTTTTCAGTGCAACTCACTCATATACTATGTACTACACTGTGCGTTTCTTATATTCTAAGTTTTTCAATGCAACTCACTCATATACTATGTACTACACTGTGCATTTCGTGTAATGCGGGTTTTTCAGTAAATTCTAAGTTTTTCAGTGCAACTCACTCATATACTATGTACTACACTGTGCGTTTCTTATATTCTAAGTTTTTCAGTGCAACTCACTCATATACTATGTACTACACTGTGCGTTTCTTATATTCTAAGTTTTTCAGTGCAACTCACTCATATACTATGTACTACACTGAGCGTTTCTTAAATTCTAAGTTTTTCAGTGCAACTCACTCATATACTATGTACTACAATGTGCGTTTCTTATATTCTAAGAGTTTCAGTGCAACTCACTCATATACTATGTACTACACTGTGCGTTTCTTGTATTCTAAGTTTTTCAGTGCAACTCACTCATATACTATGTACTACACTGTGCGTTTCTTATATTCTAAGTTTTTCAGTGCAACTCAATCATATACTATGTACTACACTGTGCGTTTCTTAAATTCTAAGTTTTTCAGTGCAACTCACTCATATACTATGTACTACACTGTGCATTTCTTATATTCTAAGTTTTTTAGTGCAACTCACTCATATACTATGTACTACACTGTGCGTTTCTTATATTCTAAGTTTTTCAGTGCAACTCACTCATATATTATGTACTACACTGAGCGTTTCTTAAATTCTAAGTTTTTCACTGCAACTCACTCATATACTATGTACTACAATGTGCGTTTCTTATATTCTAAGAGTTTCAGTGCAACTCACTCATATACTATGTACTACACTGTGCGTTTCTTATATTCTAAGTTTTTCAGTGCAACTCAATCATATACTATGTACTACACTGTGCGTTTCTTAAATTCTAAGTTTTTCACTGCAACTCACTCATATACTATGTACTACACTGTGCGTTTCTTATATTCTAAGTTTTTCAGTGCAACTCACTCATATACTATGTACTACACTGTGCGTTTCTTATATTCTAAGTTTTTCAGTGCAACTCACTCATATACTATGTACTACACTGTGCGTTTCTTATATTCTAAGTTTTTCAGTGCAACTCACTCATATACTATGTACTACAATGTGCGTTTCTTATATTCTAAGTTTTTCAGTGCAACTCACTCATATACTATGTACTACACTGTACGTTTCTTATATTCTAAGTTTTTCAGTGCAACTCACTCATATACTATGTACTACACTGTGCGTTTCTTATATTCTAAGTTTTTCAGTGCAACTCACTCATATACTATGTCTACACTGTGCGTTTCTTAAATTCTAAGTTTTTCAGTGCAACTCACTCATATACTATGTACTACACTGTGCGTTTCTTATATTCTAAGTTTTTCAGTGCAACTCACTCATATACTATGTACTACACTGTGCGTTTCTTATATTCTAAGTTTTTCAGTGCAACTCACTCATATACTATGTACTACACTGTGCGTTTCTTAAATTCTAAGTTTTTCACTGCAACTCACTCATATACTATGTACTACACTGTGCGTTTCTTATATTCTAAGTTTTTCAGTGCAACTCACTCATATACTATGTACTACACTGTGCGTTTCTTATATTCTAAGTTTTTCAGTGCAACTCACTCATATACTATGTACTACACTGTGCATTTCGTGTAATGCGGGTTTTTCAGTAAATTCTAAGTTTTTCACTGCAACTCATTCATATACTATGTACTATACTGTGCGTTTCTTATATTCTAAGTTTTTCAGTGCAACTCACTCATATACTATGTACTACACTGTGCGTTTCTTATATTCTAAGTTTTTCAGTGAGACTCACTCATATACTATGTACTACACTGTGCGTTTCTCATATTCTAAGTTTTTCAGTGCAACTCACTCATATGCTATGTACTACACTGTGCGTTTCTCATATTCTAAGTTTTTCAGTGCAACTCACTCATATGCTATGTACTACACTGTGCGTTTCTTATATTCTAAGTTTTTCAGTGCAACTCACTCATATACTATGTACTACACTGTGCGTTTCTTATATTCTAAATTTTTCAGTGCAACTCACTCATATACTATGTACTACACTGTGCATTTCGTGTAATGCGGGTTTTTCAGTAAATTCTAAGTTTTTCAGTGCAACTCCCTCATATACTATGTACTTCACTGTGCGTTTCTTATATTCTAAGTTTTTCAGTGCAACTCACTCATATACTATGTACTACACTGTGCATTTCTTATATTCTAAGTTTTTCAGTGCAACTCACTCATATACTATGTACTACACTGTGCGTTTCTTATATTCTAAGTTTTTCAGTGCAACTCACTCATATACTATGTACTACACTGAGCGTTTCTTAAATTCTAAGTTTTTCAGTGCAACTCACTCATATACTATGTACTACAATGTGCTTTTCTTATATTCTAAGTTTTTCAGTGCAACTCACTCATATACTATGTACTACACTGTGCGTTTCTTATATTCTAAGTTTTTCAGTGCAACTCACTCATATACTATGTACTACACTGTGCGTTTCTTATATTCTAAGTTTTTCAGTGCAACTCACTCATATACTATGTACTACACTGTGCGTTTCTTATATTCTAAGTTTTTCAATGCAACTCACTCATATACTATGTACTACACTGTGCATTTCGTGTAATGCGGGTTTTTCAGTAAATTCTAAGTTTTTCAGTGCAACTCACTCATATACTATGTACTACACTGTGCGTTTCTTATATTCTAAGTTTTTCAGTGCAACTCACTCATATACTATGTACTACACTGTGCGTTTCTTATATTCTAAGTTTTTCAGTGCAACTCACTCATATACTATGTACTACACTGAGCGTTTCTTAAATTCTAAGTTTTTCAGTGCAACTCACTCATATACTATGTACTACAATGTGCGTTTCTTATATTCTAAGAGTTTCAGTGCAACTCACTCATATACTATGTACTACACTGTACGTTTCTTATATTCTAAGTTTTTCAGTGCAACTCACTCATATACTATGTACTACACTGTGCGTTTCTTATATTCTAAGTTTTTCAGGGCAACTCACTCATATACTATGTCTACACTGTGCGTTTCTTAAATTCTAAGTTTTTCAGTGCAACTCACTCATATACTATGTACTACACTGTGCGTTTCTTAGATTCTAAGTTTTTCAGTGCAACTCACTCATATACTATGTACTACACTGTGCGTTTCTTATATTCTAAGTTTTTCAGTGCAACTCACTCATATACTATGTACTACACTGCGTTTCTTATATTCTAAGTTTTTCAGTGAGACTCACTCATATACTATGTACTACACTGTGCATTTCGTGTAATGCGGGTTTTTCAGTAAATTTAAGTTTTTCAGTGCAACTCACTCATATACTATGTACTACACTGTGCATTTCGTGTAATTCGGGTTTTTCAGTAAATTCTAAGTTTTTCAGTGCAACTCACTCATATACTATGTACTACACTGTGCGTTTCTCATATTCTAAGTTTTTCAGTGCAACTCACTCATATACTATGTACTACACTGTGCGTTTCTTATATTCTAAGTTTTTCAGTGCAACTCACTCATATACTATGTACTACACTGTGCGTTTCTTATATTCTAAGTTTTTCAGTGCAACTCACTCATATACTATGTACTACACTGAGCCTTTACTTAAATTCTATGTTTTTCAGTGCAACTCACTCATATACTATGTACTACAATGTGCGTTTCTTATATTCAAAGAGTTTCAGTGCAACTCACTCATATACTATGTACTACACTGTGCGTTTCTTATATTCTAAGTTTTTCAGTGCAACTCACTCATATACTATGTACTACACTGTGCGTTTCTTATATTCTAAGTTTTTCAGTGCATCTCACTCATATACTATGTACTACACTGTGCGTTTCTTAAATTCTAAGTTTTTCAGTGCAACTCACTCATATACTATGTACTACACTGTGCGTTTCTTATATTCTAAGTTTTTTAGTGCAACTCACTCATATACTATGTACTACACTGTGCGTTTCTTATATTCTAAGTTTTTCAGTGCAACTCACTCATATACTATGTACTACACTGTGCATTTCGTGTAATTCGGGTTTTTCAGTAAATTCTAAGTTTTTCAGTGCAACTCACTCATATACTATGTACTACACTGTGCGTTTCTCATATTCTAAGTTTTTCAGTGCAACTCACTCATATACTATGTACTACACTGTGCGTTTCTTATATTCTAAGTTTTTCAGTGCAACTCACTCATATACTATGTACTACACTGTGCGTTTCTTATATTGTAAGTTTTTCAGTGCAACTCACTCATATACTATGTACTACACTGTGCGTTTCTTATATTCTAAGTTTTTCAGTGCAACTCACTCATATACTATGTACTACACTGTGCGTTTCTTATATTCTAAGTTTTTCAGTGCAACTCACTCATATACTATGTACTACACTGAGCCTTTACTTAAATTCTAAGTTTTTCAGTGCAACTCACTCATATATTATGTACTACAATGTGCGTTTCTTATATTCAAAGAGTTTCAGTGCAACTCACTCATATACTATGTACTACACTGTGCGTTTCTTATATTCTAAGTTTTTCAGTGCAACTCACTCATATACTATGTACTACACTGTGCGTTTCTTATATTCTAAGTTTTTCAGTGCATCTCAATCATATACTATGTACTACACTGTGCGTTTCTTAAATTCTAAGTTTTTCAGTGCAACTCACTCATATACTATGTACTACACTGTGCGTTTCTTATATTCTAAGTTTTTTAGTGCAACTCACTCATATACTATGTACTACACTGTGCGTTTCTTATATTCTAAGTTTTTCAGTGCAACTCACTCATATACTATGTACTACACTGTGCATTTCGTGTAATGCGGGTTTTTCAGTAAATTCTAAGTTTTTCAGTGCAACTCACTCATATACTATGTACTACACTGTGCGTTTCTTATATTCTAAGTTTTTCAGTGCAACTCACTCATATACTATGTACTACACTGTGCGTTTCTTATATTCTAAGTTTTTCAGTGCAACTCACTCATATACTATGTACTACACTGTGCGTTTCTTATATTCTAAGTTTTTCAGTGCAACTCACTCATATACTATGTACTACACTGTGCGTTTCTTATATTCTAAGATTTTCAGTGCAACTCACTCATATACTATGTACTACACTGTGCGTTTCTTATATTCTAAGTTTTTCAGTGCAACTCACTCATATACTATGTACTACACTGTGCGTTTCTTATATTCTAAGTTTTTCAGTGCAACTCACTCATATACTATGTACTACAATGTGCGTTTCTTATATTCTAAGTTTTTCAGTGCAACTCACTCATATACTATGTACTACACTGTACGTTTCTTATATTCTAAGTTTTTCAGTGCAACTCACTCATATACTATGTACTACACTGTGCGTTTCTTATATTCTAAGTTTTTCAGTGCAACTCACTCATATACTATGTACTACACTGTGCATTTCGTGTAATGCGGGTTTTTCAGTAAATTCTAAGTTTTTCAGTGCAACTCCCTCATATACTATGTACTTCACTGTGCGTTTCTTATATTCTAAGTTTTTCAGTGCAACTCACTCATATACTATGTACTACACTGTGCGTTTCTTATATTCTAAGTTTTTCAGTGCAACTCACTCATATACTATGTACTACACTGTGCGTTTCTTATATTCTAAGTTTTTCAGTGCAACTCACTCATATACTATGTACTACACTGAGCGTTTCTTAAATTCTAAGTTTTTCAGTGCAACTCACTCATATACTATGTACTACAATGTGCGTTTCTTATATTCTAAGAGTTTCAGTGCAACTCACTCATATACTATGTACTACACTGTACGTTTCTTATATTCTAAGTTTTTCAGTGCAACTCACTCATATACTATGTACTACACTGTGCGTTTCTTATATTCTAAGTTTTTCAGGGCAACTCACTCATATACTATGTCTACACTGTGCGTTTCTTAAATTCTAAGTTTTTCAGTGCAACTCACTCATATACTATGTACTACACTGTGCGTTTCTTATATTCTAAGTTTTTCAGTGCAACTCACTCATATACTATGTACTACACTGTGCGTTTCTTATATTCTAAGTTTTTCAGTGCAACTCACTCATATACTATGTACTACACTGCGTTTCTTATATTCTAAGTTTTTCAGTGAGACTCACTCATATACTATGTACTACACTGTGCATTTCGTGTAATGCGGGTTTTTCAGTAAATTTAAGTTTTTCAGTGCAACTCACTCATATACTATGTACTACACTGTGCATTTCGTGTAATTCGGGTTTTTCAGTAAATTCTAAGTTTTTCAGTGCAACTCACTCATATACTATGTACTACACTGTGCGTTTCTCATATTCTAAGTTTTTCAGTGCAACTCACTCATATACTATGTACTACACTGTGCGTTTCTTATATTCTAAGTTTTTCAGTGCAACTCACTCATATACTATGTACTACACTGTGCGTTTCTTATATTCTAAGTTTTTCAGTGCAACTCACTCATATACTATGTACTACACTGAGCCTTTACTTAAATTCTATGTTTTTCAGTGCAACTCACTCATATACTATGTACTACAATGTGCGTTTCTTATATTCAAAGAGTTTCAGTGCAACTCACTCATATACTATGTACTACACTGTGCGTTTCTTATATTCTAAGTTTTTCAGTGCAACTCACTCATATACTATGTACTACACTGTGCGTTTCTTATATTCTAAGTTTTTCAGTGCATCTCAATCATATACTATGTACTACACTGTGCGTTTCTTAAATTCTAAGTTTTTCAGTGCAACTCACTCATATACTATGTACTACACTGTGCGTTTCTTATATTCTAAGTTTTTTAGTGCAACTCACTCATATACTATGTACTACACTGTGCGTTTCTTATATTCTAAGTTTTTCAGTGCAACTCACTCATATACTATGTACTACACTGTGCATTTCGTGTAATTCGGGTTTTTCAGTAAATTCTAAGTTTTTCAGTGCAACTCACTCATATACTATGTACTACACTGTGCGTTTCTCATATTCTAAGTTTTTCAGTGCAACTCACTCATATACTATGTACTACACTGTGCGTTTCTTATATTCTAAGTTTTTCAGTGCAACTCACTCATATACTATGTACTACACTGTGCGTTTCTTATATTGTAAGTTTTTCAGTGCAACTCACTCATATACTATGTACTACACTGTGCGTTTCTTATATTCTAAGTTTTTCAGTGCAACTCACTCATATACTATGTACTACACTGTGCGTTTCTTATATTCTAAGTTTTTCAGTGCAACTCACTCATATACTATGTACTACACTGAGCCTTTACTTAAATTCTAAGTTTTTCAGTGCAACTCACTCATATACTATGTACTACAATGTGCGTTTCTTATATTCAAAGAGTTTCAGTGCAACTCACTCATATACTATGTACTACACTGTGCGTTTCTTATATTCTAAGTTTTTCAGTGCAACTCACTCATATACTATGTACTACACTGTGCGTTTCTTATATTCTAAGTTTTTCAGTGCATCTCAATCATATACTATGTACTACACTGTGCGTTTCTTAAATTCTAAGTTTTTCAGTGCAACTCACTCATATACTATGTACTACACTGTGCGTTTCTTATATTCTAAGTTTTTCAGTGCAACTCACTCATATACTATGTACTACACTGTGCGTTTCTTATATTCTAAGATTTTCAGTGCAACTCACTCATATACTATGTACTACACTGTGCGTTTCTTATATTCTAAGTTTTTCAGTGCAACTCACTCATATACTATGTACTACACTGTGCGTTTCTTATATTCTAAGTTTTTCAGTGCAACTCACTCATATACTATGTACTACAATGTGCGTTTCTTATATTCTAAGTTTTTCAGTGCAACTCACTCATATACTATGTACTACACTGTACGTTTCTTATATTCTAAGTTTTTCAGTGCAACTCACTCATATACTATGTACTACACTGTGCGTTTCTTATATTCTAAGTTTTTCAGTGCAACTCACTCATATACTATGTACTACACTGTGCATTTCGTGTAATGCGGGTTTTTCAGTAAATTCTAAGTTTTTCAGTGCAACTCCCTCATATACTATGTACTTCACTGTGCGTTTCTTATATTCTAAGTTTTTCAGTGCAACTCACTCATATACTATGTACTACACTGTGCGTTTCTTATATTCTAAGTTTTTCAGTGCAACTCACTCATATACTATGTACTACACTGTGCGTTTCTTATATTCTAAGTTTTTCAGTGCAACTCACTCATATACTATGTACTACACTGAGCGTTTCTTAAATTCTAAGTTTTTCAGTGCAACTCACTCATATACTATGTACTACAATGTGCGTTTCTTATATTCTAAGAGTTTCAGTGCAACTCACTCATATACTATGTACTACACTGTACGTTTCTTATATTCTAAGTTTTTCAGTGCAACTCACTCATATACTATGTACTACACTGTGCGTTTCTTATATTCTAAGTTTTTCAGGGCAACTCACTCATATACTATGTCTACACTGTGCGTTTCTTAAATTCTAAGTTTTTCAGTGCAACTCACTCATATACTATGTACTACACTGTGCGTTTCTTATATTCTAAGTTTTTCAGTGCAACTCACTCATATACTATGTACTACACTGTGCGTTTCTTATATTCTAAGTTTTTCAGTGCAACTCACTCATATACTATGTACTACACTGCGTTTCTTATATTCTAAGTTTTTCAGTGAGACTCACTCATATACTATGTACTACACTGTGCGTTTCGTGTAATGCGGGTTTTTCAGTAAATTTAAGTTTTTCAGTGCAACTCACTCATATACTATGTACTACACTGTGCATTTCGTGTAATTCGGGTTTTTCAGTAAATTCTAAGTTTTTCAGTGCAACTCACTCATATACTATGTACTACACTGTGCGTTTCTCATATTCTAAGTTTTTCAGTGCAACTCACTCATATACTATGTACTACACTGTGCGTTTCTTATATTCTAAGTTTTTCAGTGCAACTCACTCATATACTATGTACTACACTGTGCGTTTCTTATAATCTAAGTTTTTCAGTGCAACTCACTCATATACTATGTACTACACTGAGCCTTTACTTAAATTCTATGTTTTTCAGTGCAACTCACTCATATACTATGTACTACAATGTGCGTTTCTTATATTCAAAGAGTTTCAGTGCAACTCACTCATATACTATGTACTACACTGTGCGTTTCTTATATTCTAAGTTTTTCAGTGCAACTCACTCATATACTATGTACTACACTGTGCGTTTCTTATATTCTAAGTTTTTCAGTGCATCTCAATCATATACTATGTACTACACTGTGCGTTTCTTAAATTCTAAGTTTTTCAGTGCAACTCACTCATATACTATGTACTACACTGTGCGTTTCTTATATTCTAAGTTTTTTAGTGCAACTCACTCATATACTATGTACTACACTGTGCGTTTCTTATATTCTAAGTTTTTCAGTGCAACTCACTCATATACTATGTACTACACTGTGCATTTCGTGTAATTCGGGTTTTTCAGTAAATTCTAAGTTTTTCAGTGCAACTCACTCATATACTATGTACTACACTGTGCGTTTCTCATATTCTAAGTTTTTCAGTGCAACTCACTCATATACTATGTACTACACTGTGCGTTTCTTATATTCTAAGTTTTTCAGTGCAACTCACTCATATACTATGTACTACACTGTGCGTTTCTTATATTGTAAGTTTTTCAGTGCAACTCACTCATATACTATGTACTACACTGTGCGTTTCTTATATTCTAAGTTTTTCAGTGCAACTCACTCATATACTATGTACTACACTGTGCGTTTCTTATATTCTAAGTTTTTCAGTGCAACTCACTCATATACTATGTACTACACTGAGCCTTTACTTAAATTCTAAGTTTTTCAGTGCAACTCACTCATATACTATGTACTACAATGTGCGTTTCTTATATTCAAAGAGTTTCAGTGCAACTCACTCATATACTATGTACTACACTGTGCGTTTCTTATATTCTAAGTTTTTCAGTGCAACTCACTCATATACTATGTACTACACTGTGCGTTTCTTATATTCTAAGTTTTTCAGTGCATCTCAATCATATACTATGTACTACACTGTGCGTTTCTTAAATTCTAAGTTTTTCAGTGCAACTCACTCATATACTATGTACTACACTGTGCGTTTCTTATATTCTAAGTTTTTCAGTGCAACTCACTCATATACTATGTACTACACTGTGCGTTTCTTATATTCTAAGATTTTCAGTGCAACTCACTCATATACTATGTACTACACTGTGCGTTTCTTATATTCTAAGTTTTTCAGTGCAACTCACTCATATACTATGTACTACACTGTGCGTTTCTTATATTCTAAGTTTTTCAGTGCAACTCACTCATATACTATGTACTACAATGTGCGTTTCTTATATTCTAAGTTTTTCAGTGCAACTCACTCATATACTATGTACTACACTGTACGTTTCTTATATTCTAAGTTTTTCAGTGCAACTCACTCATATACTATGTACTACACTGTGCGTTTCTTATATTCTAAGTTTTTCAGTGCAACTCACTCATATACTATGTACTACACTGTGCATTTCGTGTAATGCGGGTTTTTCAGTAAATTCTAAGTTTTTCAGTGCAACTCCCTCATATACTATGTACTTCACTGTGCGTTTCTTATATTCTAAGTTTTTCAGTGCAACTCACTCATATACTATGTACTACACTGTGCGTTTCTTATATTCTAAGTTTTTCAGTGCAACTCACTCATATACTATGTACTACACTGTGCGTTTCTTATATTCTAAGTTTTTCAGTGCAACTCACTCATATACTATGTACTACACTGAGCGTTTCTTAAATTCTAAGTTTTTCAGTGCAACTCACTCATATACTATGTACTACAATGTGCGTTTCTTATATTCTAAGAGTTTCAGTGCAACTCACTCATATACTATGTACTACACTGTACGTTTCTTATATTCTAAGTTTTTCAGTGCAACTCACTCATATACTATGTACTACACTGTGCGTTTCTTATATTCTAAGTTTTTCAGGGCAACTCACTCATATACTATGTCTACACTGTGCGTTTCTTAAATTCTAAGTTTTTCAGTGCAACTCACTCATATACTATGTACTACACTGTGCGTTTCTTATATTCTAAGTTTTTCAGTGCAACTCACTCATATACTATGTACTACACTGTGCGTTTCTTATATTCTAAGTTTTTCAGTGCAACTCACTCATATACTATGTACTACACTGCGTTTCTTATATTCTAAGTTTTTCAGTGAGACTCACTCATATACTATGTACTACACTGTGCGTTTCGTGTAATGCGGGTTTTTCAGTAAATTTAAGTTTTTCAGTGCAACTCACTCATATACTATGTACTACACTGTGCATTTCGTGTAATTCGGGTTTTTCAGTAAATTCTAAGTTTTTCAGTGCAACTCACTCATATACTATGTACTACACTGTGCGTTTCTCATATTCTAAGTTTTTCAGTGCAACTCACTCATATACTATGTACTACACTGTGCGTTTCTTATATTCTAAGTTTTTCAGTGCAACTCACTCATATACTATGTACTACACTGTGCGTTTCTTATATTCTAAGTTTTTCAGTGCAACTCACTCATATACTATGTACTACACTGAGCCTTTACTTAAATTCTATGTTTTTCAGTGCAACTCACTCATATACTATGTACTACAATGTGCGTTTCTTATATTCAAAGAGTTTCAGTGCAACTCACTCATATACTATGTACTACACTGTGCGTTTCTTATATTCTAAGTTTTTCAGTGCAACTCACTCATATACTATGTACTACACTGTGCGTTTCTTATATTCTAAGTTTTTCAGTGCATCTCAATCATATACTATGTACTACACTGTGCGTTTCTTAAATTCTAAGTTTTTCAGTGCAACTCACTCATATACTATGTACTACACTGTGCGTTTCTTATATTCTAAGTTTTTTAGTGCAACTCACTCATATACTATGTACTACACTGTGCGTTTCTTATATTCTAAGTTTTTCAGTGCAACTCACTCATATACTATGTACTACACTGTGCATTTCGTGTAATTCGGGTTTTTCAGTAAATTCTAAGTTTTTCAGTGCAACTCACTCATATACTATGTACTACACTGTGCGTTTCTCATATTCTAAGTTTTTCAGTGCAACTCACTCATATACTATGTACTACACTGTGCGTTTCTTATATTCTAAGTTTTTCAGTGCAACTCACTCATATACTATGTACTACACTGTGCGTTTCTTATATTGTAAGTTTTTCAGTGCAACTCACTCATATACTATGTACTACACTGTGCGTTTCTTATATTCTAAGTTTTTCAGTGCAACTCACTCATATACTATGTACTACACTGTGCGTTTCTTATATTCTAAGTTTTTCAGTGCAACTCACTCATATACTATGTACTACACTGAGCCTTTACTTAAATTCTAAGTTTTTCAGTGCAACTCACTCATATACTATGTACTACAATGTGCGTTTCTTATATTCAAAGAGTTTCAGTGCAACTCACTCATATACTATGTACTACACTGTGCGTTTCTTATATTCTAAGTTTTTCAGTGCAACTCACTCATATACTATGTACTACACTGTGCGTTTCTTATATTCTAAGTTTTTCAGTGCATCTCAATCATATACTATGTACTACACTGTGCGTTTCTTAAATTCTAAGTTTTTCAGTGCAACTCACTCATATACTATGTACTACACTGTGCGTTTCTTATATTCTAAGTTTTTTAGTGCAACTCACTCATATACTATGTACTACACTGTGCGTTTCTTATATTCTAAGTTTTTCAGTGCAACTCACTCATATACTATGTACTACACTGTGCATTTCGTGTAATGCGGGTTTTTCAGTAAATTCTAAGTTTTTCAGTGCAACTCACTCATATACTATGTACTACACTGTGCGTTTCTTATATTCTAAGTTTTTCAGTGCAACTCACTCATATACTATGTACTACACTGTGCGTTTCTTATATTCTAAGTTTTTCAGTGCAACTCACTCATATACTATGTACTACACTGTGCGTTTCTTATATTCTAAGTTTTTCAGTGCAACTCACTCATATACTATGTACTACACTGTGCGTTTCTTATATTCTAAGATTTTCAGTGCAACTCACTCATATACTATGTACTACACTGTGCGTTTCTTATATTCTAAGTTTTTCAGTGCAACTCACTCATATACTATGTACTACACTGTGCGTTTCTTATATTCTAAGTTTTTCAGTGCAACTCACTCATATACTATGTACTACAATGTGCGTTTCTTATATTCTAAGTTTTTCAGTGCAACTCACTCATATACTATGTACTACACTGTACGTTTCTTATATTCTAAGTTTTTCAGTGCAACTCACTCATATACTATGTACTACACTGTGCGTTTCTTATATTCTAAGTTTTTTAGTGCAACTCACTCATATACTATGTCTACACTGTGCGTTTCTTAAATTCTAAGTTTTTCAGTGCAACTCACTCATATACTATGTACTACACTGTGCATTTCGTGTAATGCGGGTTTTTCAGTAAATTCTAAGTTTTTCAGTGCAACTCACTCATATACTATGTACTTCACTGTGCGTTTCTTATATTCTAAGTTTTTCAGTGCAACTCACTCATATACTATGTACTACACTGTGCATTTCTTATATTCTAAGTTTTTCAGTGCAACTCACTCATATACTATGTACTACACTGTGCGTTTCTTATATTCTAAGTTTTTCAGTGCAACTCACTCATATACTATGTACTACACTGTGCGTTTCTTATATTCTAAGTGTTTCAGTGCAACTCACTCATATACTATGTACTACACTGTGCGTTTCTTAAATTCTAAGTTTTTCACTGCAACTCACTCATATACTATGTACTACACTGTGTGTTTCTTATATTCTAAGTTTTTCAGTGCAACTCACTCATATACTATGTACTACACTGTGCGTTTCTTATATTCTAAGTTTTTCAGTGCAACTCACTCATATACTATGTACTACACTGTGCATTTCGTGTAATGCGGGTTTTTCAGTAAATTCTAAGTTTTTCACTGCAACTCATTCATATACTATGTACTATACTGTGCGTTTCTTATATTCTAAGTTTTTCAGTGCAACTCACTCATATACTATGTACTACACTGTGCGTTTCTTATATTCTAAGTTTTTCAGTGCAACTCACTCATATACTATGTACTACACTGTGCGTTTCTTATATTCTAAGTTTTTCAGTGCAACTCACTCATATACTATGTACTACACTGTGCGTTTCTTATATTCTAAGATTTTCAGTGCAACTCACTCATATACTATGTACTACACTGTGCGTTTCTTATATTCTAAGTTTTTCAGTGCAACTCACTCATATACTATGTACTACACTGTGCGTTTCTTATATTCTAAGTTTTTCAGTGCAACTCACTCATATACTATGTACTACAATGTGCGTTTCTTATATTCTAAGTTTTTCAGTGCAACTCACTCATATACTATGTACTACACTGTACGTTTCTTATATTCTAAGTTTTTCAGTGCAACTCACTCATATACTATGTACTACACTGTGCGTTTCTTATATTCTAAGTTTTTCAGTGCAACTCACTCATATACTATGTCTACACTGTGCGTTTCTTAAATTCTAAGTTTTTCAGTGCAACTCACTCATATACTATGTACTACACTGTGCGTTTCTTATATTCTAAGTTTTTCAGTGCAACTCACTCATATACTATGTACTACACTGTGCGTTTCTTATATTCTAAGTTTTTCAGTGCAACTCACTCATATACTATGTACTACACTGTGCGTTTCTTAAATTCTAAGTTTTTCACTGCAACTCACTCATATACTATGTACTACACTGTGCGTTTCTTATATTCTAAGTTTTTCAGTGCAACTCACTCATATACCATGTACTACACTGTGCGTTTCTTATATTCTAAGTTTTTCAGTGCAACTCACTCATATACTATGTACTACACTGTGCATTTCGTGTAATGCGGGTTTTTCAGTAAATTCTAAGTTTTTCACTGCAACTCATTCATATACTATGTACTATACTGTGCGTTTCTTATATTCTAAGTTTTTCAGTGCAACTCACTCATATACTATGTACTACACTGTGCGTTTCTTATATTCTAAGTTTTTCAGTGAGACTCACTCATATACTATGTACTACACTGTGCGTTTCTCATATTCTAAGTTTTTCAGTGCAACTCACTCATATGCTATGTACTACACTGTGCGTTTCTCATATTCTAAGTTTTTCAGTGCAACTCACTCATATGCTATGTACTACACTGTGCGTTTCTTATATTCTAAGTTTTTCAGTGCAACTCACTCATATACTATGTACTACACTGTGCGTTTCTTATATTCTAAATTTTTCAGTGCAACTCACTCATATACTATGTACTACACTGTGCATTTCGTGTAATGCGGGTTTTTCAGTAAATTCTAAGTTTTTCAGTGCAACTCACTCATATACTATGTACTTCACTGTGCGTTTCTTATATTCTAAGTTTTTCAGTGCAACTCACTCATATACTATGTACTACACTGTGCATTTCTTATATTCTAAGTTTTTCAGTGCAACTCACTCATATACTATGTACTACACTGTGCGTTTCTTATATTCTAAGTTTTTCAGTGCAACTCACTCATATACTATGTACTACACTGAGCGTTTCTTAAATTCTAAGTTTTTCAGTGCAACTCACTCATATACTATGTACTACAATGTGCTTTTCTTATATTCTAAGTTTTTCAGTGCAACTCACTCATATACTATGTACTACACTGTGCGTTTCTTATATTCTAAGTTTTTCAGTGCAACTCACTCATATACTATGTACTACACTGTGCGTTTCTTATATTCTAAGTTTTTCAGTGCAACTCACTCATATACTATGTACTACACTGTGCGTTTCTTATATTCTAAGTTTTTCAATGCAACTCACTCATATACTATGTACTACACTGTGCATTTCGTGTAATGCGGGTTTTTCAGTAAATTCTAAGTTTTTCAGTGCAACTCACTCATATACTATGTACTACACTGTGCGTTTCTTATATTCTAAGTTTTTCAGTGCAACTCACTCATATACTATGTACTACACTGTGCGTTTCTTATATTCTAAGTTTTTCAGTGCAACTCACTCATATACTATGTACTACACTGAGCGTTTCTTAAATTCTAAGTTTTTCAGTGCAACTCACTCATATACTATGTACTACAATGTGCGTTTCTTATATTCTAAGAGTTTCAGTGCAACTCACTCATATACTATGTACTACACTGTGCGTTTCTTATATTCTAAGTTTTTCAGTGCAACTCACTCATATACTATGTACTACACTGTGCGTTTCTTATATTCTAAGTTTTTCAGTGCAACTCAATCATATACTATGTACTACACTGTGCGTTTCTTAAATTCTAAGTTTTTCAGTGCAACTCACTCATATACTATGTACTACACTGTGCGTTTCTTATATTCTAAGTTTTTTAGTGCAACTCACTCATATACTATGTACTACACTGTGCGTTTCTTATATTCTAAGTTTTTCAGTGCAACTCACTCATATACTATGTACTACACTGAGCGTTTCTTAAATTCTAAGTTTTTCAGTGCAACTCACTCATATACTATGTACTACAATGTGCGTTTCTTATATTCTAAGAGTTTCAGTGCAACTCACTCATATACTATGTACTACACTGTGCGTTTCTTATATTCTAAGTTTTTCAGTGCAACTCAATCATATACTATGTACTACACTGTGCGTTTCTTAAATTCTAAGTTTTTCACTGCAACTCACTCATATACTATGTACTACACTGTGCGTTTCTTATATTCTAAGTTTTTCAGTGCAACTCACTCATATACTATGTACTACACTGTGCGTTTCTTATATTCTAAGATTTTCAGTGCAACTCACTCATATACTATGTACTACACTGTGCATTTCGTGTAATGCGGGTTTTTCAGTAAATTCTAAGTTTTTCACTGCAACTCATTCATATACTATGTACTATACTGTGCGTTTCTTATATTCTAAGTTTTTCAGTGCAACTCACTCATATACTATGTACTACACTGTGCGTTTCTTATATTCTAAGTTTTTCAGTGCAACTCACTCATATACTATGTACTACACTGTGCGTTTCTTATATTCTAAGTTTTTCAGTGCAACTCACTCATATACTATGTACTACACTGTGCGTTTCTTATATTCTAAGATTTTCAGTGCAACTCACTCATATACTATGTACTACACTGTGCGTTTCTTATATTCTAAGTTTTTCAGTGCAACTCACTCATATACTATGTACTACACTGTGCGTTTCTTATATTCTAAGTTTTTCAGTGCAACTCACTCATATACTATGTACTACAATGTGCGTTTCTTATATTCTAAGTTTTTCAGAGCAACTCACTCATATACTATGTACTACACTGTACGTTTCTTATATTCTAAGTTTTTCAGTGCAACTCACTCATATACTATGTACTACACTGTGCGTTTCTTATATTCTAAGTTTTTCAGTGCAACTCACTCATATACTATGTCTACACTGTGCGTTTCTTAAATTCTAAGTTTTTCAGTGCAACTCACTCATATACTATGTACTACACTGTGCGTTTCTTATATTCTAAGTTTTTCAGTGCAACTCACTCATATACTATGTACTACACTGTGCGTTTCTTATATTCTAAGTTTTTCAGTGCAACTCACTCATATACTATGTACTACACTGAGCGTTTCTTAAATTCTAAGTTTTTCAGTGCAACTCACTCATATACTATGTACTACAATGTGCGTTTCTTATATTCTAAGAGTTTCAGTGCAACTCACTCATATACTATGTACTACACTGTGCGTTTCTTATATTCTAAGTTTTTCAGTGCAACTCACTCATATACTATGTACTACACTGTGCGTTTCTTATATTCTAAGTTTTTCAGTGCAACTCAATCATATACTATGTACTACACTGTGCGTTTCTTAAATTCTAAGTTTTTCAGTGCAACTCACTCATATACTATGTACTACACTGTGCGTTTCTTATATTCTAAGTTTTTTAGTGCAACTCACTCATATACTATGTACTACACTGTGCGTTTCTTATATTCTAAGTTTTTCAGTGCAACTCACTCATATACTATGTACTACACTGAGCGTTTCTTAAATTCTAAGTTTTTCAGTGCAACTCACTCATATACTATGTACTACAATGTGCGTTTCTTATATTCTAAGAGTTTCAGTGCAACTCACTCATATACTATGTACTACACTGTGCGTTTCTTATATTCTAAGTTTTTCAGTGCAACTCAATCATATACTATGTACTACACTGTGCGTTTCTTAAATTCTAAGTTTTTCACTGCAACTCACTCATATACTATGTACTACACTGTGCGTTTCTTATATTCTAAGTTTTTCAGTGCAACTCACTCATATACTATGTACTACACTGTGCGTTTCTTATATTCTAAGATTTTCAGTGCAACTCACTCATATACTATGTACTACACTGTGCATTTCGTGTAATGCGGGTTTTTCAGTAAATTCTAAGTTTTTCACTGCAACTCATTCATATACTATGTACTATACTGTGCGTTTCTTATATTCTAAGTTTTTCAGTGCAACTCACTCATATACTATGTACTACACTGTGCGTTTCTTATATTCTAAGTTTTTCAGTGCAACTCACTCATATACTATGTACTACACTGTGCGTTTCTTATATTCTAAGTTTTTCAGTGCAACTCACTCATATACTATGTACTACACTGTGCGTTTCTTATATTCTAAGATTTTCAGTGCAACTCACTCATATACTATGTACTACACTGTGCGTTTCTTATATTCTAAGTTTTTCAGTGCAACTCACTCATATACTATGTACTACACTGTGCGTTTCTTATATTCTAAGTTTTTCAGTGCAACTCACTCATATACTATGTACTACAATGTGCGTTTCTTATATTCTAAGTTTTTCAGAGCAACTCACTCATATACTATGTACTACACTGTACGTTTCTTATATTCTAAGTTTTTCAGTGCAACTCACTCATATACTATGTACTACACTGTGCGTTTCTTATATTCTAAGTTTTTCAGTGCAACTCACTCATATACTATGTCTACACTGTGCGTTTCTTAAATTCTAAGTTTTTCAGTGCAACTCACTCATATACTATGTACTACACTGTGCGTTTCTTATATTCTAAGTTTTTCAGTGCAACTCACTCATATACTATGTACTACACTGTGCGTTTCTTATATTCTAAGTTTTTCAGTGCAACTCACTCATATACTATGTACTACACTGTGCGTTTCTTAAATTCTAAGTTTTTCACTGCAACTCACTCATATACTATGTACTACACTGTGCGTTTCTTATATTCTAAGTTTTTCAGTGCAACTCACTCATATACTATGTACTACACTGTGCGTTTCTTATATTCTAAGTTTTTCAGTGCAACTCACTCATATACTATGTACTACACTGTACGTTTCTTATATTCTAAGTTTTTCAGTGAGACTCACTCATATACTATGTACTACACTGTGCGTTTCTCATATTCTAAGTTTTTCAGTGCAACTCACTCATATGCTATGTACTACACTGTGCGTTTCTCATATTCTAAGTTTTTCAGTGCAACTCACTCATATGCTATGTACTACACTGTGCGTTTCTTATATTCTAAGTTTTTCAGTGCAACTCACTCATATACTATGTACTACACTGTGCGTTTCTTATATTCTAAATTTTTCAGTGCAACTCACTCATATACTATGTACTACACTGTGCATTTCGTGTAATGCGGGTTTTTCAGTAAATTCTAAGTTTTTCAGTGCAACTCACTCATATACTATGTACTTCACTGTGCGTTTCTTATATTCTAAGTTTTTCAGTGCAACTCACTCATATACTATGTACTACACTGTGCATTTCTTATATTCTAAGTTTTTCAGTGCAACTCACTCATATACTATGTACTACACTGTGCGTTTCTTATATTCTAAGTTTTTCAGTGCAACTCACTCATATACTATGTACTACACTGAGCGTTTCTTAAATTCTAAGTTTTTCAGTGCAACTCACTCATATACTATGTACTACAATGTGCTTTTCTTATATTCTAAGTTTTTCAGTGCAACTCACTCATATACTATGTACTACACTGTGCGTTTCTTATATTCTAAGTTTTTCAGTGCAACTCACTCATATACTATGTACTACACTGTGCGTTTCTTATATTCTAAGTTTTTCAGTGCAACTCACTCATATACTATGTACTACACTGTGCGTTTCTTATATTCTAAGTTTTTCAATGCAACTCACTCATATACTATGTACTACACTGTGCATTTCGTGTAATGCGGGTTTTTCAGTAAATTCTAAGTTTTTCAGTGCAACTCACTCATATACTATGTACTACACTGTGCGTTTCTTATATTCTAAGTTTTTCAGTGCAACTCACTCATATACTATGTACTACACTGTGCGTTTCTTATATTCTAAGATTTTCAGTGCAACTCACTCATATACTATGTACTACACTGTGCGTTTCTTATATTCTAAGTTTTTCAGTGCAACTCACTCATATACTATGTACTACACTGTGCGTTTCTTATATTCTAAGTTTTTCAGTGCAACTCACTCATATACTATGTACTACAATGTGCGTTTCTTATATTCTAAGTTTTTCAGAGCAACTCACTCATATACTATGTACTACACTGTACGTTTCTTATATTCTAAGTTTTTCAGTGCAACTCACTCATATACTATGTACTACACTGTGCGTTTCTTATATTCTAAGTTTTTCAGTGCAACTCACTCATATACTATGTCTACACTGTGCGTTTCTTAAATTCTAAGTTTTTCAGTGCAACTCACTCATATACTATGTACTACACTGTGCGTTTCTTATATTCTAAGTGTTTCAGTGCAACTCACTCATATACTATGTACTACACTGTGCGTTTCTTATATTCTAAGTTTTTCAGTGCAACTCACTCATATACTATGTACTACACTGTGCCTTTCTTATATTCTAAGTTTTTCAGTGCAACTCACTCATATACTATGTACTACACTGTGCGTTTCTTATATTCTAAGTTTTTCAGTGCAACTCACTCATATACTATGTACTACACTGAGCCTTTACTTAAATTCTAAGTTTTTCAGTGCAACTCACTCATATACTATGTACTACAATGTGCGTTTCTTATATTCTAAGAGTTTCAGTGCAACTCACTCATATACTATGTACTACACTGTGCGTTTCTTATATTCTAAGTTTTTCAGTGCAACTCACTCATATACTATGTACTACACTGTGCGTTTCTTATATTCTAAATTTTTCAGTGCATCTCAATCATATACTATGTACTACACTGTGCGTTTCTTAAATTCTAAGTTTTTCAGTGCAACTCACTCATATACTATGTACTACACTGTGCGTTTCTTATATTCTAAGTTTTTTAGTGCAACTCACTCATATACTATGTACTACACTGTGCGTTTCTTATATTCTAAGTTTTTCAGTGCAACTCACTCATATACTATGTACTACACTGTGCATTTCGTGTAATGCGGGTTTTTCAGTAAATTCTAAGTTTTTCAGTGCAACTCACTCATATACTATGTACTACACTGTGCGTTTCTTATATTCTAAGTTTTTCAGTGCAACTCACTCATATACTATGTACTACACTGTGCGTTTCTTATATTCTAAGTTTTTCAGTGCAACTCACTCATATACTATGTACTACACTGTGCGTTTCTTATATTCTAAGTTTTTCAGTGCAACTCACTCATATACTATGTACTACACTGTGCGTTTCTTATATTCTAAGATTTTCAGTGCAACTCACTCATATACTATGTACTACACTGTGCGTTTCTTATATTCTAAGTTTTTCAGTGCAACTCACTCATATACTATGTACTACACTGTGCGTTTCTTATATTCTAAGTTTTTCAGTGCAACTCACTCATATACTATGTACTACAATGTGCGTTTCTTATATTCTAAGTTTTTCAGTGCAACTCACTCATATACTATGTACTACACTGTACGTTTCTTATATTCTAAGTTTTTCAGTGCAACTCACTCATATACTATGTACTACACTGTGCGTTTCTTATATTCTAAGTTTTTCAGTGCAACTCACTCATATACTATGTACTACACTGTGCGTTTCTTATATTCTAAGTTTTTCAATGCAACTCACTCATATACTATGTACTACACTGTGCATTTCGTGTAATGCGGGTTTTTCAGTAAATTCTAAGTTTTTCAGTGCAACTCACTCATATACTATGTACTACACTGTGCGTTTCTTATATTCTAAGTTTTTCAGTGCAACTCACTCATATACTATGTACTACACTGTGCGTTTCTTATATTCTAAGATTTTCAGTGCAACTCACTCATATACTATGTACTACACTGTGCGTTTCTTATATTCTAAGTTTTTCAGTGCAACTCACTCATATACTATGTACTACACTGTGCGTTTCTTATATTCTAAGTTTTTCAGTGCAACTCACTCATATACTATGTACTACAATGTGCGTTTCTTATATTCTAAGTTTTTCAGAGCAACTCACTCATATACTATGTACTACACTGTACGTTTCTTATATTCTAAGTTTTTCAGTGCAACTCACTCATATACTATGTACTACACTGTGCGTTTCTTATATTCTAAGTTTTTCAGTGCAACTCACTCATATACTATGTCTACACTGTGCGTTTCTTAAATTCTAAGTTTTTCAGTGCAACTCACTCATATACTATGTACTACACTGTGCGTTTCTTATATTCTAAGTGTTTCAGTGCAACTCACTCATATACTATGTACTACACTGTGCGTTTCTTATATTCTAAGTTTTTCAGTGCAACTCACTCATATACTATGTACTACACTGTGCCTTTCTTATATTCTAAGTTTTTCAGTGCAACTCACTCATATACTATGTACTACACTGTGCGTTTCTTATATTCTAAGTTTTTCAGTGCAACTCACTCATATACTATGTACTACACTGAGCCTTTACTTAAATTCTAAGTTTTTCAGTGCAACTCACTCATATACTATGTACTACAATGTGCGTTTCTTATATTCTAAGAGTTTCAGTGCAACTCACTCATATACTATGTACTACACTGTGCGTTTCTTATATTCTAAGTTTTTCAGTGCAACTCACTCATATACTATGTACTACACTGTGCGTTTCTTATATTCTAAATTTTTCAGTGCATCTCAATCATATACTATGTACTACACTGTGCGTTTCTTAAATTCTAAGTTTTTCAGTGCAACTCACTCATATACTATGTACTACACTGTGCGTTTCTTATATTCTAAGTTTTTTAGTGCAACTCACTCATATACTATGTACTACACTGTGCGTTTCTTATATTCTAAGTTTTTCAGTGCAACTCACTCATATACTATGTACTACACTGTGCATTTCGTGTAATGCGGGTTTTTCAGTAAATTCTAAGTTTTTCAGTGCAACTCACTCATATACTATGTACTACACTGTGCGTTTCTTATATTCTAAGTTTTTCAGTGCAACTCACTCATATACTATGTACTACACTGTGCGTTTCTTATATTCTAAGTTTTTCAGTGCAACTCACTCATATACTATGTACTACACTGTGCGTTTCTTATATTCTAAGTTTTTCAGTGCAACTCACTCATATACTATGTACTACACTGTGCGTTTCTTATATTCTAAGATTTTCAGTGCAACTCACTCATATACTATGTACTACACTGTGCGTTTCTTATATTCTAAGTTTTTCAGTGCAACTCACTCATATACTATGTACTACACTGTGCGTTTCTTATATTCTAAGTTTTTCAGTGCAACTCACTCATATACTATGTACTACAATGTGCGTTTCTTATATTCTAAGTTTTTCAGTGCAACTCACTCATATACTATGTACTACACTGTACGTTTCTTATATTCTAAGTTTTTCAGTGCAACTCACTCATATACTATGTACTACACTGTGCGTTTCTTATATTCTAAGTTTTTCAGTGCAACTCACTCATATACTATGTCTACACTGTGCGTTTCTTAAATTCTAAGTTTTTCAGTGCAACTCACTCATATACTATGTACTACACTGTGCGTTTCTTATATTCTAAGTTTTTCAGTGCAACTCACTCATATACTATGTACTACACTGTGCGTTTCTTATATTCTAAGTTTTTCAGTGCAACTCACTCATATACTATGTACTACACTGTGCGTTTCTTAAATTCTAAGTTTTTCACTGCAACTCACTCATATACTATGTACTACACTGTGCGTTTCTTATATTCTAAGTTTTTCAGTGCAACTCACTCATATACTATGTACTACACTGTGCGTTTCTTATATTCTAAGTTTTTCAGTGCAACTCACTCATATACTATGTACTACACTGTGCATTTCGTGTAATGCGGGTTTTTCAGTAAATTCTAAGTTTTTCACTGCAACTCATTCATATACTATGTACTATACTGTGCGTTTCTTATATTCTAAGTTTTTCAGTGCAACTCACTCATATACTATGTACTACACTGTGCGTTTCTTATATTCTAAGTTTTTCAGTGCAACTCACTCATATACTATGTACTACACTGTGCGTTTCTTATATTCTAAGTTTTTCAGTGCAACTCACTCATATACTATGTACTACACTGTGCGTTTCTTATATTCTAAGATTTTCAGTGCAACTCACTCATATACTATGTACTACACTGTGCGTTTCTTATATTCTAAGTTTTTCAGTGCAACTCACTCATATACTATGTACTACACTGTGCGTTTCTTATATTCTAAGTTTTTCAGTGCAACTCACTCATATACTATGTACTACAATGTGCGTTTCTTATATTCTAAGTTTTTCAGTGCAACTCACTCATATACTATGTACTACACTGTGCGTTTCTTATATTCTAAGATTTTCAGTGCAACTCACTCATATACTATGTACTACACTGTGCGTTTCTTATATTCTAAGTTTTTCAGTGCAACTCACTCATATACTATGTACTACACTGTGCGTTTCTTATATTCTAAGTTTTTCAGTGCAACTCACTCATATACTATGTACTACAATGTGCGTTTCTTATATTCTAAGTTTTTCAGTGCAACTCACTCATATACTATGTACTACACTGTACGTTTCTTATATTCTAAGTTTTTCAGTGCAACTCACTCATATACTATGTACTACACTGTGCGTTTCTTATATTCTAAGTTTTTCAGTGCAACTCACTCATATACTATGTCTACACTGTGCGTTTCTTAAATTCTAAGTTTTTCAGTGCAACTCACTCATATACTATGTACTACACTGTGCGTTTCTTATATTCTAAGTTTTTCAGTGCAACTCACTCATATACTATGTACTACACTGTGCGTTTCTTATATTCTAAGTTTTTCAGTGCAACTCACTCATATACTATGTACTACACTGTGCGTTTCTTAAATTCTAAGTTTTTCACTGCAACTCACTCATATACTATGTACTACACTGTGCGTTTCTTATATTCTAAGTTTTTCAGTGCAACTCACTCATATACTATGTACTACACTGTGCGTTTCTTATATTCTAAGTTTTTCAGTGCAACTCACTCATATACTATGTACTACACTGTGCATTTCGTGTAATGCGGGTTTTTCAGTAAATTCTAAGTTTTTCACTGCAACTCATTCATATACTATGTACTATACTGTGCGTTTCTTATATTCTAAGTTTTTCAGTGCAACTCACTCATATACTATGTACTACACTGTGCGTTTCTTATATTCTAAGTTTTTCAGTGAGACTCACTCATATACTATGTACTACACTGTGCGTTTCTCATATTCTAAGTTTTTCAGTGCAACTCACTCATATGCTATGTACTACACTGTGCGTTTCTCATATTCTAAGTTTTTCAGTGCAACTCACTCATATGCTATGTACTACACTGTGCGTTTCTTATATTCTAAGTTTTTCAGTGCAACTCACTCATATACTATGTACTACACTGTGCGTTTCTTATATTCTAAATTTTTCAGTGCAACTCACTCATATACTATGTACTACACTGTGCATTTCGTGTAATGCGGGTTTTTCAGTAAATTCTAAGTTTTTCAGTGCAACTCACTCATATACTATGTACTTCACTGTGCGTTTCTTATATTCTAAGTTTTTCAGTGCAACTCACTCATATACTATGTACTACACTGTGCATTTCTTATATTCTAAGTTTTTCAGTGCAACTCACTCATATACTATGTACTACACTGTGCGTTTCTTATATTCTAAGTTTTTCAGTGCAACTCACTCATATACTATGTACTACACTGAGCGTTTCTTAAATTCTAAGTTTTTCAGTGCAACTCACTCATATACTATGTACTACAATGTGCTTTTCTTATATTCTAAGTTTTTCAGTGCAACTCACTCATATACTATGTACTACACTGTGCGTTTCTTATATTCTAAGTTTTTCAGTGCAACTCACTCATATACTATGTACTACACTGTGCGTTTCTTATATTCTAAGTTTTTCAGTGCAACTCACTCATATACTATGTACTACACTGTGCGTTTCTTATATTCTAAGTTTTTCAATGCAACTCACTCATATACTATGTCTACACTGTGCGTTTCTTAAATTCTAAGTTTTTCAGTGCAACTCACTCATATACTATGTACTACACTGTGCGTTTCTTATATTCTAAGTTTTTCAGTGCAACTCACTCATATACTATGTACTACACTGTGCGTTTCTTATATTCTAAGTTTTTCAGTGCAACTCACTCATATACTATGTACTACACTGCGTTTCTTATATTCTAAGTTTTTCAGTGAGACTCACTCATATACTATGTACTACACTGTGCATTTCTTGTAATGCGGGTTTTTCAGTAAATTTAAGTTTTTCAGTGCAACTCACTCATATACTATGTACTACACTGTGCGTTTCTTATATTCTAAGTTTTTCAGTGCAACTCACTCATATACTATGTACTACACTGTGCGTTTCTTATATTCTAAGTTTTTCAGTGCAACTCACTCATATACTATGTACTACACTGTGCGTTTCTTATATTCTAAGTTTTTCAGTGCAACTCACTCATATACTATGTACTACACTGTGCGTTTCTTAAATTCTAAGTTTTTCAGTGCAACTCACTCATATACTATGTACTACACTGTGCGTTTCTTATATTCTAAGTTTTTTAGTGCAACTCACTCATATACTATGTACTACACTGTGCGTTTCTTATATTCTAAGTTTTTCAGTGCAACTCACTCATATACTATGTACTACACTGTGCATTTCGTGTAATGCGGGTTTTTCAGTAAATTCTAAGTTTTTCAGTGCAACTCACTCATATACTATGTACTACACTGTGCGTTTCTTATATTCTAAGTTTTTCAGTGCAACTCACTCATATACTATGTACTACACTGTGCGTTTCTTATATTCTAAGTTTTTCAGTGCAACTCACTCATATACTATGTACTACACTGTGCGTTTCTTATATTCTAAGTTTTTCAGTGCAACTCACTCATATACTATGTACTACACTGTGCGTTTCTTATATTCTAAGATTTTCAGTGCAACTCACTCATATACTATGTACTACACTGTGCGTTTCTTATATTCTAAGTTTTTCAGTGCAACTCACTCATATACTATGTACTACACTGTGCGTTTCTTATATTCTAAGTTTTTCAGTGCAACTCACTCATATACTATGTACTACAATGTGCGTTTCTTATATTCTAAGTTTTTCAGTGCAACTCACTCATATACTATGTACTACACTGTACGTTTCTTATATTCTAAGTTTTTCAGTGCAACTCACTCATATACTATGTACTACACTGTGCGTTTCTTATATTCTAAGTTTTTCAGTGCAACTCACTCATATACTATGTCTACACTGTGCGTTTCTTAAATTCTAAGTTTTTCAGTGCAACTCACTCATATACTATGTACTACACTGTGCGTTTCTTATATTCTAAGTTTTTCAGTGCAACTCACTCATATACTATGTACTACACTGTGCGTTTCTTATATTCTAAGTTTTTCAGTGCAACTCACTCATATACTATGTACTACACTGTGCGTTTCTTAAATTCTAAGTTTTTCACTGCAACTCACTCATATACTATGTACTACACTGTGCGTTTCTTATATTCTAAGTTTTTCAGTGCAACTCACTCATATACTATGTACTACACTGTGCGTTTCTTATATTCTAAGTTTTTCAGTGCAACTCACTCATATACTATGTACTACACTGTGCATTTCGTGTAATGCGGGTTTTTCAGTAAATTCTAAGTTTTTCACTGCAACTCATTCATATACTATGTACTATACTGTGCGTTTCTTATATTCTAAGTTTTTCAGTGCAACTCACTCATATACTATGTACTACACTGTGCGTTTCTTATATTCTAAGTTTTTCAGTGCAACTCACTCATATACTATGTACTACACTGTGCGTTTCTTATATTCTAAGTTTTTCAGTGCAACTCACTCATATTCTATGTACTACACTGTGCGTTTCTTATATTCTAAGATTTTCAGTGCAACTCACTCATATACTATGTACTACACTGTGCGTTTCTTATATTCTAAGTTTTTCAGTGCAACTCACTCATATACTATGTACTACACTGTGCGTTTCTTATATTCTAAGTTTTTCAGTGCAACTCACTCATATACTATGTACTACACTGTGCGTTTCTTATATTCTAAGTTTTTCAGTGCAACTCACTCATATACTATGTACTACACTGTGCGTTTCTTATATTCTAAGATTTTCAGTGCAACTCACTCATATACTATGTACTACACTGTGCGTTTCTTATATTCTAAGTTTTTCAGTGCAACTCACTCATATACTATGTACTACACTGTGCGTTTCTTATATTCTAAGTTTTTCAGTGCAACTCACTCATATACTATGTACTACAATGTGCGTTTCTTATATTCTAAGTTTTTCAGTGCAACTCACTCATATACTATGTACTACACTGTACGTTTCTTATATTCTAAGTTTTTCAGTGCAACTCACTCATATACTATGTACTACACTGTGCGTTTCTTATATTCTAAGTTTTTCAGTGCAACTCACTCATATACTATGTCTACACTGTGCGTTTCTTAAATTCTAAGTTTTTCAGTGCAACTCACTCATATACTATGTACTACACTGTGCGTTTCTTATATTCTAAGTTTTTCAGTGCAACTCACTCATATACTATGTACTACACTGTGCGTTTCTTATATTCTAAGTTTTTCAGTGCAACTCACTCATATACTATGTACTACACTGTGTGTTTCTTAAATTCTAAGTTTTTCACTGCAACTCACTCATATACTATGTACTACACTGTGCGTTTCTTATATTCTAAGTTTTTCAGTGCAACTCACTCATATACTATGTAGTACACTGTGCGTTTCTTATATTCTAAGTTTTTCAGTGCAACTCACTCATATACTATGTACTACACTGTGCATTTCGTGTAATGCGGGTTTTTCAGTAAATTCTAAGTTTTTCACTGCAACTCATTCATATACTATGTACTATACTGTGCGTTACTTATATTCTAAGTTTTTCAGTGCAACTCACTCATATACTATGTACTACACTGTGCGTTTCTTATATTCTAAGTTTTTCAGTGAGACTCACTCATATACTATGTACTACACTGTGCGTTTCTCATATTCTAAGTTTTTCAGTGCAACTCACTCATATGCTATGTACTACACTGTGCGTTTCTCATATTCTAAGTTTTTCAGTGCAACTCACTCATATGCTATGTATTACACTGTGCGTTTCTTATATTCTAAGTTTTTCAGTGCAACTCACTCATATACTATGTACTACACTGTGCGTTTCTTATATTCTAAATTTTTCAGTGCAACTCACTCATATACTATGTACTACACTGTGCATTTCGTGTAATGCGGGTTTTTCAGTAAATTCTAAGTTTTTCAGTGCAACTCACTCATATACTATGTACTTCACTGTGCGTTTCTTATATTCTAAGTTTTTCAGTGCAACTCACTCATATACTATGTACTACACTGTGCATTTCTTATATTCTAAGTTTTTCAGTGCAACTCACTCATATACTATGTACTACACTGTGCGTTTCTTATATTCTAAGTTTTTCAGTGCAACTCACTCATATACTATGTACTACACTGAGCGTTTCTTAAATTCTAAGTTTTTCAGTGCAACTCACTCATATACTATGTACTACAATGTGCTTTTCTTATATTCTAAGTTTTTCAGTGCAACTCACTCATATACTATGTACTACACTGTGCGTTTCTTATATTCTAAGTTTTTCAGTGCAACTTACTCATATACTATGTACTACACTGTGCGTTTCTTATATTCTAAGTTTTTCAGTGCAACTCACTCATATACTATGTACTACACTGTGCGTTTCTTATATTTTAAGTTTTTCAATGCAACTCACTCATATACTATGTACTACACTGTGCATTTCGTGTAATGCGGGTTTTTCAGTAAATTCTAAGTTTTTCAGTGCAACTCACTCATATACTATGTACTACACTGTGCGTTTCTTATATTCTAAGTTTTTCAGTGCAACTCACTCATATACTATGTACTACACTGAGCGTTTCTTAAATTCTAAGTTTTTCAGTGCAACTCACTCATATACTATGTACTACAATGTGCGTTTCTTATATTCTAAGAGTTTCAGTGCAACTCACTCATATACTATGTACTACACTGTGCGTTTCTTATATTCTAAGTTTTTCAGTGCAACTCACTCATATACTATGTACTACACTGTGCGTTTCTTATATTCTAAGTTTTTCAGTGCAACTCAATCATATACTATGTACTACACTGTGCGTTTCTTAAATTCTAAGTTTTTCAGTGCAACTCACTCATATACTATGTACTACACTGTGCGTTTCTTATATTCTAAGTTTTTTAGTGCAACTCACTTATATACTATGTACTACACTGTGCGTTTCTTATATTCTAAGTTTTTCAGTGCAACTCACTCATATACTATGTACTACACTGTGCATTTCGTGTAATGCGGGTTTTTCAGTAAATTCTAAGTTTTTCAGTGCAACTCACTCATATACTATGTACTACACTGTGCGTTTCTTATATTCTAAGTTTTTCAGTGCAACTCACTCATATACTATGTACTACACTGTGCGTTTCTTATATTCTAAGTTTTTCAGTGCAACTCACTCATATACTATGTACTACACTGTGCGTTTCTTATATTCTAAGTTTTTCAGTGCAACTCACTCATATACTATGTACTACACTGTGCGTTTCTTATATTCTAAGATTTTCAGTGCAACTCACTCATATACTATGTACTACACTGTGCGTTTCTTATATTCTAAGTTTTTCAGTGCAACTCACTCATATACTATGTACTACACTGTGCGTTTCTTATATTCTAAGTTTTTCAGTGCAACTCACTCATATACTATGTACTACAATGTGCGTTTCTTATATTCTAAGTTTTTCAGTGCAACTCACTCATATACTATGTACTACACTGTACGTTTCTTATATTCTAAGTTTTTCAGTGCAACTCACTCATATACTATGTACTACACTGTGCGTTTCTTAAATTCTAAGTTTTTCAGTGCAACTCACTCATATACTATGTACTACACTGTGCGTTTCTTATATTCTAAGTTTTTCAGTGCAACTCACTCATATACTATGTACTACACTGTGCGTTTCTTATATTCTAAGTTTTTCAGTGCAACTCACTCATATACCATGTACTACACTGTGCATTTCGTGTAATGCGGGTTTTTCAGTAAATTCTAAGTTTTTCACTGCAACTCATTCATATACTATGTACTATACTGTGCGTTTCTTATATTCTAAGTTTTTCAGTGCAACTCACTCATATACTATGTACTACACTGTGCGTTTCTTATATTCTAAGTTTTTCAGTGAGACTCACTCATATAATATGTACTACACTGTGCGTTTCTCATATTCTAAGTTTTTCAGTGCAACTCACTCATATGCTATGTACTACACTGTGCGTTTCTCATATTCTAAGTTTTTCAGTGCAACTCACTCATATGCTATGTACTACACTGTGCGTTTCTTATATTCTAAGTTTTTCAGTGCAACTCACTCATATACTATGTACTACACTGTGCGTTTCTTATATTCTAAGTTTTTCAGTGCAACTCACTCATATACTATGTACTACACTGTGCATTTCGTGTAATGCGGGTTTTTCAGTAAATTCTAAGTTTTTCAGTGCAACTCACTCATATACTATGTACTTCACTGTGCGTTTCTTATATTCTAAGTTTTTCAGTGCAACTCACTCATATACTATGTACTACACTGTGCATTTCTTATATTCTAAGTTTTTCAGTGCAACTCACTCATATACTATGTACTACACTGTGCGTTTCTTATATTCTAAGTTTTTCAGTGCAACTCACTCATATACTATGTACTACACTGAGCGTTTCTTAAATTCTAAGTTTTTCAGTGCAACTCACTCATATACTATGTACTACAATGTGCTTTTCTTATATTCTAAGTTTTTCAGTGCAACTCACTCATATACTATGTACTACACTGTGCGTTTCTTATATTCTAAGTTTTTCAGTGCAACTCACTCATATACTATGTACTACACTGTGCGTTTCTTATATTCTAAGTTTTTCAGTGCAACTCACTCATATACTATGTACTACACTGTGCGTTTCTTATATTCTAAGTTTTTCAATGCAACTCACTCATATACTATGTACTACACTGTGCATTTCGTGTAATGCGGGTTTTTCAGTAAATTCTAAGTTTTTCAGTGCAACTCACTCATATACTATGTACTACACTGTGCGTTTCTTATATTCTAAGTTTTTCAGTGCAACACACTCATATACTATGTACTACACTGTGCGGTTCTTATATTCTAAGTTTTTCAGTGCAACTCACTCATATACTATGTACTACACTGTGCATTTCGTGTAATGCGGGTTTTTCAGTAAATTCTAAGTTTTTCAGTGCAACTCACTCATATACTATGTACTACACTGTGCGTTTCTTATATTCTAAGTTTTTCAGTGCAACTCACTCATATACTATGTACTACACTGTGCATTTCGTCTAATGCGGGATTTTCAGTAAATTCTAAGTTTTTCAGTGCAACTCACTCATATACATTGTACTACACTGTGCACTTCGTCTAATGCGGGTTTTTCAGTAAATTCTAAGTTTTTCAGTGCAACTCACTCATATACTATGTACTACACTGTGCACTTCGTCTAATGCGGGTTTTTCAGTAAATTCTAAGTTTTTCAGTGCAACTCATTCATATACTACGTACTACACTGTGCATTTCGTCTAATGCGGGTATTTCAGTAAATTCTAAGTTTTTCAGTGCAACTCATTCATATAATATGTACTACACTGTGCTTTTCGTCTAATGCGGGTTTTTCAGTAAATTCTACGTTTTTCAGTGCAACTCACTCATATACTATGTACTACACTGTGCATTTCGTCTAATGCGGGTTTTTAAGTAAATTCTAAGTTTTTTAATGCAACTCACTCATATACTATGTACTACACTGTGCTTTTCGTCTAATGCGGGTTTTTCAGTAAATTCTAAGTTTTTCAGTGCAACTCACTCATATACTATGTACTACACTGTGCGTTTCTTATATTCTAAGTTTTTCAGTGCAACTCACTCATATACTATGTACTACACTGTGCGTTTCTTATATTCTAAGTTTTTCAGTGCAACTCACTCATATACTATGTACTACACTGTGCGTTTCTTATATTCTAAGATTTTCAGTGCAACTCACTCATATACTATGTACTACACTGTGCGTTTCTTATATTCTAAGTTTTTCAGTGCAACTCACTCATATACTATGTACTACACTGTGCGTTTCTTATATTCTAAGTTTTTCAGTGCAACTCACTCATATACTATGTACTACACTGTGCGTTTCTTATATTCTAAGTTTTTCAGTGCAACTCACTCATATACCATGTACTACACTGTGCGTTTCTCATATTCTAAGTTTTTCAGTGCAACTCACTCATATGCTATGTACTACACTGTGCGTTTCTCATATTCTAAGTTTTTCAGTGCAACTCACTCATATACTATGTACTACACTGTGCGTTTCTTATATTCTAAGTTTTTCAGTGCAACTCACTCATATACTATGTACTACACTGTGCGTTTCTTATATTCTAAGTTTTTCAATGCAACTCACTCATATACTATGTACTACACTGTGCATTTCGTGTAATGCGGGTTTTTCAGTAAATTCTAAGTTTTTCACTGCAACTCATTCATATACTATGTACTACACTGTGCGTTTCTTATATTCTAAGTTTTTCAGTGCAACTCACTCATATACTATGTACTACACTGAGCGTTTCTTAAATTCTAAGTTTTTCAGTGCAACTCACTCATATACTATGTACTACAATGTGCTTTTCTTATATTCTAAGTTTTTCAGTGCAACTCACTCATATACTATGTACTACACTGTGCGTTTCTTATATTCTAAGTTTTTCAGTGCAACTTACTCATATACTATGTACTACACTGTGCGTTTCTTATATTCTAAGTTTTTCAGTGCAACTCACTCATATACTATGTACTACACTGTGCGTTTCTTATATTCTAAGTTTTTCAATGCAACTCACTCATATACTATGTACTACACTGTGCATTTCGTGTAATGCGGGTTTTTCAGTAAATTCTAAGTTTTTCAGTGCAACTCACTCATATACTATGTACTACACTGTGCGTTTCTTATATTCTAAGTTTTTCAGTGCAACTCACTCATATACTATGTACTACACTGAGCGTTTCTTAAATTCTAAGTTTTTCAGTGCAACTCACTCATATACTATGTACTACAATGTGCGTTTCTTATATTCTAAGAGTTTCAGTGCAACTCACTCATATACTATGTACTACACTGTGCGTTTCTTATATTCTAAGTTTTTCAGTGCAACTCACTCATATACTATGTACTACACTGTGCGTTTCTTATATTCTAAGTTTTTCAGTGCAACTCAATCATATACTATGTACTACACTGTGCGTTTCTTAAATTCTAAGTTTTTCAGTGCAACTCACTCATATACTATGTACTACACTGTGCGTTTCTTATATTCTAAGTTTTTTAGTGCAACTCACTCATATACTATGTACTACACTGTGCGTTTCTTATATTCTAAGTTTTTCAGTGCAACTCACTCATATACTATGTACTACACTGTGCATTTCGTGTAATGCGGGTTTTTCAGTAAATTCTAAGTTTTTCAGTGCAACTCACTCATATACTATGTACTACACTGTGCGTTTCTTATATTCTAAGTTTTTCAGTGCAACTCACTCATATACTATGTACTACACTGTGCGTTTCTTATATTCTAAGTTTTTCAGTGCAACTCACTCATATACTATGTACTACACTGTGCGTTTCTTATATTCTAAGTTTTTCAGTGCAACTCACTCATATACTATGTACTACACTGTGCGTTTCTTATATTCTAAGATTTTCAGTGCAACTCACTCATATACTATGTACTACACTGTGCGTTTCTTATATTCTAAGTTTTTCAGTGCAACTCACTCATATACTATGTACTACACTGTGCGTTTCTTATATTCTAAGTTTTTCAGTGCAACTCACTCATATACTATGTACTACAATGTGCGTTTCTTATATTCTAAGTTTTTCAGTGCAACTCACTCATATACTATGTACTACACTGTACGTTTCTTATATTCTAAGTTTTTCAGTGCAACTCACTCATATACTATGTACTACACTGTGCGTTTCTTAAATTCTAAGTTTTTCAGTGCAACTCACTCATATACTATGTACTACACTGTGCGTTTCTTATATTCTAAGTTTTTCAGTGCAACTCACTCATATACTATGTACTACACTGTGCGTTTCTTATATTCTAAGTTTTTCAGTGCAACTCACTCATATACTATGTACTACACTGTGCGTTTCTTATATTCTAAGTTTTTCAGTGCAACTCACTCATATACCATGTACTACACTGTGCATTTCGTGTAATGCGGGTTTTTCAGTAAATTCTAAGTTTTTCACTGCAACTCATTCATATACTATGTACTATACTGTGCGTTTCTTATATTCTAAGTTTTTCAGTGCAACTCACTCATATACTATGTACTACACTGTGCGTTTCTTATATTCTAAGTTTTTCAGTGAGACTCACTCATATAATATGTACTACACTGTGCGTTTCTCATATTCTAAGTTTTTCAGTGCAACTCACTCATATGCTATGTACTACACTGTGCGTTTCTCATATTCTAAGTTTTTCAGTGCAACTCACTCATATGCTATGTACTACACTGTGCGTTTCTTATATTCTAAGTTTTTCAGTGCAACTCACTCATATACTATGTACTACACTGTGCGTTTCTTATATTCTAAGTTTTTCAGTGCAACTCACTCATATACTATGTACTACACTGTGCATTTCGTGTAATGCGGGTTTTTCAGTAAATTCTAAGTTTTTCAGTGCAACTCACTCATATACTATGTACTTCACTGTGCGTTTCTTATATTCTAAGTTTTTCAGTGCAACTCACTCATATACTATGTACTACACTGTGCATTTCTTATATTCTAAGTTTTTCAGTGCAACTCACTCATATACTATGTACTACACTGTGCGTTTCTTATATTCTAAGTTTTTCAGTGCAACTCACTCATATACTATGTACTACACTGAGCGTTTCTTAAATTCTAAGTTTTTCAGTGCAACTCACTCATATACTATGTACTACAATGTGCTTTTCTTATATTCTAAGTTTTTCAGTGCAACTCACTCATATACTATGTACTACACTGTGCGTTTCTTATATTCTAAGTTTTTCAGTGCAACTCACTCATATACTATGTACTACACTGTGCGTTTCTTATATTCTAAGTTTTTCAGTGCAACTCACTCATATACTATGTACTACACTGTGCGTTTCTTATATTCTAAGTTTTTCAATGCAACTCACTCATATACTATGTACTACACTGTGCATTTCGTGTAATGCGGGTTTTTCAGTAAATTCTAAGTTTTTCAGTGCAACTCACTCATATACTATGTACTACACTGTGCGTTTCTTATATTCTAAGTTTTTCAGTGCAACACACTCATATACTATGTACTACACTGTGCGGTTCTTATATTCTAAGTTTTTCAGTGCAACTCACTCATATACTATGTACTACACTGTGCATTTCGTGTAATGCGGGTTTTTCAGTAAATTCTAAGTTTTTCAGTGCAACTCACTCATATACTATGTACTACACTGTGCGTTTCTTATATTCTAAGTTTTTCAGTGCAACTCACTCATATACTATGTACTACACTGTGCATTTCGTCTAATGCGGGATTTTCAGTAAATTCTAAGTTTTTCAGTGCAACTCACTCATATACATTGTACTACACTGTGCACTTCGTCTAATGCGGGTTTTTCAGTAAATTCTAAGTTTTTCAGTGCAACTCACTCATATACTATGTACTACACTGTGCACTTCGTCTAATGCGGGTTTTTCAGTAAATTCTAAGTTTTTCAGTGCAACTCATTCATATACTACGTACTACACTGTGCATTTCGTCTAATGCGGGTATTTCAGTAAATTCTAAGTTTTTCAGTGCAACTCACTCATATACTATGTACTACACTGTGCTTTTCGTCTAATGCGGGTTTTTCAGTAAATTCTAAGTTTTTCAGTGCAACTCACTCATATACAATGTACTACACTGTGCTTTTCGTCTAATGCGGGAATTTCAGTAAATTCTAAGTTTTTCAGTGCAACTCATTCATATAATATGTACTACACTGTGCTTTTCGTCTAATGCGGGTTTTTCAGTAAATTCTACGTTTTTCAGTGCAACTCACTCATATACTATGTACTACACTGTGCATTTCGTCTAATGCGGGTTTTTAAGTAAATTCTAAGTTTTTTAATGCAACTCACTCATATACTATGTACTACACTGTGCTTTTCGTCTAATGCGGGTTTTTCAGTAAATTCTAAGTTTTTCAGTGCAACTCACTCATATACTATGTACTACACTGTGCGTTTCTTATATTCTAAGTTTTTCAGTGCAACTCACTCATATACTATGTACTACACTGTGCGTTTCTTATATTCTAAGTTTTTCAGTGCAACTCACTCATATACTATGTACTACACTGTGCGTTTCTTATATTCTAAGATTTTCAGTGCAACTCACTCATATACTATGTACTACACTGTGCGTTTCTTATATTCTAAGTTTTTCAGTGCAACTCACTCATATACTATGTACTACACTGTGCGTTTCTTATATTCTAAGTTTTTCAGTGCAACTCACTCATATACTATGTACTACAATGTGCGTTTCTTATATTCTAAGTTTTTCAGTGCAACTCACTCATATACTATGTACTACACTGTACGTTTCTTATATTCTAAGTTTTTCAGTGCAACTCACTCATATACTATGTACTACACTGTGCGTTTCTTAAATTCTAAGTTTTTCAGTGCAACTCACTCATATACTATGTACTACACTGTGCGTTTCTTATATTCTAAGTTTTTCAGTGCAACTCACTCATATACTATGTACTACACTGTGCGTTTCTTATATTCTAAGTTTTTCAGTGCAACTCACTCATATACTATGTACTACACTGTGCGTTTCTTATATTCTAAGTTTTTCAGTGCAACTCACTCATATACCATGTACTACACTGTGCATTTCGTGTAATGCGTGTTTTTCAGTAAATTCTAAGTTTTTCACTGCAACTCATTCATATACTATGTACTATACTGTGCGTTTCTTATATTCTAAGTTTTTCAGTGCAACTCACTCATATACTATGTACTACACTGTGCGTTTCTTATATTCTAAGTTTTTCAGTGAGACTCACTCATATAATATGTACTACACTGTGCGTTTCTCATATTCTAAGTTTTTCAGTGCAACTCACTCATATGCTATGTACTACACTGTGCGTTTCTCATATTCTAAGTTTTTCAGTGCAACTCACTCATATGCTATGTACTACACTGTGCGTTTCTTATATTCTAAGTTTTTCAGTGCAACTCACTCATATACTATGTACTACACTGTGCGTTTCTTATATTCTAAGTTTTTCAGTGCAACTCACTCATATACTATGTACTACACTGTGCATTTCGTGTAATGCGGGTTTTTCAGTAAATTCTAAGTTTTTCAGTGCAACTCACTCATATACTATGTACTTCACTGTGCGTTTCTTATATTCTAAGTTTTTCAGTGCAACTCACTCATATACTATGTACTACACTGTGCATTTCTTATATTCTAAGTTTTTCAGTGCAACTCACTCATATACTATGTACTACACTGTGCGTTTCTTATATTCTAAGTTTTTCAGTGCAACTCACTCATATACTATGTACTACACTGAGCGTTTCTTAAATTCTAAGTTTTTCAGTGCAACTCACTCATATACTATGTACTACAATGTGCTTTTCTTATATTCTAAGTTTTTCAGTGCAACTCACTCATATACTATGTACTACACTGTGCGTTTCTTATATTCTAAGTTTTTCAGTGCAACTCACTCATATACTATGTACTACACTGTGCGTTTCTTATATTCTAAGTTTTTCAGTGCAACTCACTCATATACTATGTACTACACTGTGCGTTTCTTATATTCTAAGTTTTTCAATGCAACTCACTCATATACTATGTACTACACTGTGCATTTCGTGTAATGCGGGTTTTTCAGTAAATTCTAAGTTTTTCAGTGCAACTCACTCATATACTATGTACTACACTGTGCGTTTCTTATATTCTAAGTTTTTCAGTGCAACACACTCATATACTATGTACTACACTGTGCGGTTCTTATATTCTAAGTTTTTCAGTGCAACTCACTCATATACTATGTACTACACTGTGCATTTCGTGTAATGCGGGTTTTTCAGTAAATTCTAAGTTTTTCAGTGCAACTCACTCATATACTATGTACTACACTGTGCGTTTCTTATATTCTAAGTTTTTCAGTGCAACTCACTCATATACTATGTACTACACTGTGCATTTCGTCTAATGCGGGATTTTCAGTAAATTCTAAGTTTTTCAGTGCAACTCACTCATATACATTGTACTACACTGTGCACTTCGTCTAATGCGGGTTTTTCAGTAAATTCTAAGTTTTTCAGTGCAACTCACTCATATACTATGTACTACACTGTGCACTTCGTCTAATGCGGGTTTTTCAGTAAATTCTAAGTTTTTCAGTGCAACTCATTCATATACTACGTACTACACTGTGCATTTCGTCTAATGCGGGTATTTCAGTAAATTCTAAGTTTTTCAGTGCAACTCACTCATATACTATGTACTACACTGTGCTTTTCGTCTAATGCGGGTTTTTCAGTAAATTCTAAGTTTTTCAGTGCAACTCACTCATATACAATGTACTACACTGTGCTTTTCGTCTAATGCGGGAATTTCAGTAAATTCTAAGTTTTTCAGTGCAACTCATTCATATAATATGTACTACACTGTGCTTTTCGTCTAATGCGGGTTTTTCAGTAAATTCTACGTTTTTCAGTGCAACTCACTCATATACTATGTACTACACTGTGCATTTCGTCTAATGCGGGTTTTTAAGTAAATTCTAAGTTTTTTAATGCAACTCACTCATATACTATGTACTACACTGTGCTTTTCGTCTAATGCGGGTTTTTCAGTAAATTCTAAGTTTTTCAGTGCAACTCACTCATATACTATGTACTACACAGTGCATTTCGTCTAATGCGGGTTTTTCAGTAAATTCTAAGTTTTTCAGTGCAACTCACTCATATACTATGTACTACACTGTGCGTTTCTTATATTCTAAGTTTTTCAGTGCAACTCACTCATATACTATGTACTGCACTGTGCGTTTCTTATATTCTAAGTTTTTCAGTGCAACTCACTCATATACTATGTACTACACTGTGCGTTTCTTATATTCTAAGTTTTTCAGTGCAACTCACTCATATACTATGTACTACACTGTGCATTTCGTGTAATGCGGGTTTTTCAGTAAATTCTAAGTTTTTCAGTGCAACTCACTCATATACTATGTACTACACTGTGCGTTTCTTATATTCTAAGTTTTTCAGTGCAACTCACTCATATACTATGTACTACACTGTGCGATTCTTATATTCTAAGTTTTTCAGTGCAACTCACTCATATACTATGTACTACACTGTGCGTTTCTTATATTCTAAGTATTCAGATTCAGTATTCTTATATTCTAAGTATTCTTATATTTCTAAGTATTCAGTGCAACTCACTCATATACTATGTACTACACTGTGCGTTTCTCTAAATTCTAAGTTTTTAAGTGCAACTCACTCATATACTATGTACTACACTGTGCGTTTCTTATATTCTAAGTTTTTCAGTGCAACTCACTCATATACTATGTACTACACTGTGCTTTTCTTATATTCTAAGTTTTTCAGTGCAACTCACTCATATACTATGTACTAAACTGTGCGTTTTTTATATTCTAAGTTTTTCAGTGCAACTCACTCATATACTATGTACTACACTCTGCGTTTCTTATATTCTAAGTTTTTCAGTGCAACTCACTCATATACTATGTACTACACTGTGCGTTTCTCTAAATTCTAAGTTTTTCAGTGCAACTCACTCATATACTATGTACTACACTGTGCGTTTCTTATATTCTAAGTTTTTCAGTGCAACTCACTCATATACTATGTACTGCACTGTGCGTTTCTTATATTCTAAGTTTTTCAGTGCAACTCACTCATATACTATGTACTACACTGTGCGTTTCTTATATTCTAAGTTTTTCAGTGCAACTCACTCATATACTATGTACTACACTGTGCATTTCGTGTAATGCGGGTTTTTCAGTAAATTCTAAGTTTTTCAGTGCAACTCACCATATACTATGTACTACACTGTGCGTTTCTTATATTCTAAGTTTTTCAGTGCAACTCACTCATATACTATGTACTACACTGTGCGTTTCTTATATTCTAAGTTTTTCAGTGCAACTCACTCATATACTATGTACTACACTGTGCGTTTCTTATATTCTAAGTTTTTCAGTGCAACTCACTCATATACTATGTACTACACTGTGCGTTTCTTATATTCTAAGTTTTTCAGTGCAACTCACTCATATACTATGTACTACACTGTGCATTTCGTGTAATGCGGGTTTTTCAGTAAATTCTAAGTTTTTCAGTGCAACTCACTCATATACTATGTACTACACTGTGCGTTTCTTATATTCTAACTTTTTCAGTGCAACTCAATCATATACTATGTACTACACTGTGCGTTTCTTATATTCTAAGTTTTTCAGTGCAACTCACTCATATACTATGTACTACACTGTGCGTTTCTTATATTCTAAGTATTCAGATTCAGTATTCTTATATTCTAAGTATTCTTATATTTCTAAGTATTCAGTGCAACTCACTCATATACTATGTACTACACTGTGCGTTTCTCTAAATTCTAAGTTTTTAAGTGCAACTCACTCATATACTATGTACTACACTGTGCGTTTCTTATATTCTAAGTTTTTCAGTGCAACTCACTCATATACTATGTACTACACTGTGCTTTTCTTATATTCTAAGTTTTTCAGTGCAACTCACTCATATACTATGTACTAAACTGTGCGTTTTTTATATTCTAAGTTTTTCAGTGCAACTCACTCATATACTATGTACTACACTGTGCGTTTCTTATATTCTAAGTTTTTCAGTGCAACACACTCATATACTATGTACTACACTGTGCGGTTCTTATATTCTAAGTTTTTCAGTGCAACTCACTCATATACTATGTACTACACTGTGCATTTCGTGTAATGCGGGTTTTTCAGTAAATTCTAAGTTTTTCAGTGCAACTCACTCATATACTATGTACTACACTGTGCGTTTCTTATATTCTAAGTTTTTCAGTGCAACTCACTCATATACTATGTACTACACTGTGCATTTCGTCTAATGCGGGATTTTCAGTAAATTCTAAGTTTTTCAGTGCAACTCACTCATATACATTGTACTACACTGTGCACTTCGTCTAATGCGGGTTTTTCAGTAAATTCTAAGTTTTTCAGTGCAACTCACTCATATACTATGTACTACACTGTGCACTTCGTCAAATGCGGGTTTTTCAGTAAATTCTAAGTTTTTCAGTGCAACTCATTCATATACTACGTGCTACACTGTGCATTTCGTCTAATGCGGGTATTTCAGTAAATTCTAAGTTTTTCAGTGCAACTCACTCATATACTATGTACTACACAGTGCATTTCGTCTAATGCGGGTTTTTCAGTAAATTCTAAGTTTTTCAGTGCAACTCACTCATATACTATGTACTACACTGTGCGTTTCTTATATTCTAAGTTTTTCAGTGCAACTCACTCATATACTATGTACTGCACTGTGCGTTTCTTATATTCTAAGTTTTTCAGTGCAACTCACTCATATACTATGTACTACACTGTGCGTTTCTTATATTCTAAGTTTTTCAGTGCAACTCACTCATATACTATGTACTACACTGTGCATTTCGTGTAATGCGGGTTTTTCAGTAAATTCTAAGTTTTTCAGTGCAACTCACTCATATACTATGTACTACACTGTGCGTTTCTTATATTCTAAGTTTTTCAGTGCAACTCACTCATATACTATGTACTACACTGTGCGATTCTTATATTCTAAGTTTTTCAGTGCAACTCACTCATATACTATGTACTACACTGTGCGTTTCTTATATTCTAAGTATTCAGATTCAGTATTCTTATATTCTAAGTATTCTTATATTTCTAAGTATTCAGTGCAACTCACTCATATACTATGTACTACACTGTGCGTTTCTCTAAATTCTAAGTTTTTAAGTGCAACTCACTCATATACTATGTACTACACTGTGCGTTTCTTAATTTCTAAGTTTTTCAGTGCAACTCACTCATATACTATGTACTACACTGTGCTTTTCTTATATTCTAAGTTTTTCAGTGCAACTCACTCATATACTATGTACTAAACTGTGCGTTTTTTATATTCTAAGTTTTTCAGTGCAACTCACTCATATACTATGTACTACACTCTGCGTTTCTTATATTCTAAGTTTTTCAGTGCAACTCACTCATATACTATGTACTACACTGTGCGTTTCTCTAAATTCTAAGTTTTTCAGTGCAACTCACTCATATACTATGTACTACACTGTGCGTTTCTTATATTCTAAGTTTTTCAGTGCAACTCACTCATATACTATGTACTGCACTGTGCGTTTCTTATATTCTAAGTTTTTCAGTGCAACTCACTCATATACTATGTACTACACTGTGCGTTTCTTATATTCTAAGTTTTTCAGTGCAACTCACTCATATACTATGTACTACACTGTGCATTTCGTGTAATGCGGGTTTTTCAGTAAATTCTAAGTTTTTCAGTGCAACTCACCATATACTATGTACTACACTGTGCGTTTCTTATATTCTAAGTTTTTCAGTGCAACTCACTCATATACTATGTACTACACTGTGCGTTTCTTATATTCTAAGTTTTTCAGTGCAACTCACTCATATACTATGTACTACACTGTGCGTTTCTTATATTCTAAGTTTTTCAGTGCAACTCACTCATATACTATGTACTATACTGTGCGTTTCTTATATTCTAAGTTTTTCAGTGCAACTCACTCATATACTATGTACTACACTGTGCATTTCGTGTAATGCGGGTTTTTCAGTAAATTCTAAGTTTTTCAGTGCAACTCACTCATATACTATGTACTACACTGTGCGTTTCTTATATTCTAACTTTTTCAGTGCAACTCAATCATATACTATGTACTACACTGTGCGTTTCTTATATTCTAAGTTTTTCAGTGCAACTCACTCATATACTATGTACTACACTGTGCGTTTCTTATATTCTAAGTATTCAGATTCAGTATTCTTATATTCTAAGTATTCTTATATTTCTAAGTATTCAGTGCAACTCACTCATATACTATGTACTACACTGTGCGTTTCTCTAAATTCTAAGTTTTTAAGTGCAACTCACTCATATACTATGTACTACACTGTGCGTTTCTTATATTCTAAGTTTTTCAGTGCAACTCACTCATATACTATGTACTACACTGTGCTTTTCTTATATTCTAAGTTTTTCAGTGCAACTCACTCATATACTATGTACTAAACTGTGCGTTTTTTATATTCTAAGTTTTTCAGTGCAACTCACTCATATACTATGTACTACACTGTGCGTTTCTTATATTCTAAGTTTTTCAGTGCAACTCACTCATATACTATGTACTACACTGTGCGTTTCTCTAAATTCTAAGTTTTTCAGTGCAACTCACTCATATACTATGTACTACACTGTGCGTTTCTTATATTCTAAGTTTTTCAGTGCAACTCACTCATATACTATGTACTGCACTGTGCGTTTCTTATATTCTAAGTTTTTCAGTGCAACTCACTCATATACTATGTACTACACTGTGCGTTTCTTATATTCTAAGTTTTTCAGTGCAACTCACTCATATACTATGTACTACACTGTGCATTTCGTGTAATGCGGGTTTTTCAGTAAATTCTAAGTTTTTCAGTGCAACTCACCATATACTATGTACTACACTGTGCGTTTCTTATATTCTAAGTTTTTCAGTGCAACTCACTCATATACTATGTACTACACTGTGCGTTTCTCTAAATTCTAAGTTTTTCAGTGCAACTCACTCATATACTATGTACTACACTGTGCGTTTCTTATATTCTAAGTTTTTCAGTGCAACTCACTCATATACTATGTACTGCACTGTGCGTTTCTTATATTCTAAGTTTTTCAGTGCAACTCACTCATATACTATGTACTACACTGTGCGTTTCTTATATTCTAAGTTTTTCAGTGCAACTCACTCATATACTATGTACTACACTGTGTGTTTCTCTAAATTCTAAGTTTTGCAATTCAACTCACTCATATACTATGTACTACACTGTGCGTTTCTTATATTCTAAGTTTTTCAGTGCAACTCACTCATATACTATGTACTGCACTGTGCGTTTCTTATATTCTAAGTTTTTCAGTGCAACTCACTCATATACTATGTACTACACTGTGCGTTTCTTATATTCTAAGTTTTTCAGTGCAACTCACTCATATACTATGTACTACACTGTGCATTTCGTGTAATGCGGGTTTTTCAGTAAATTCTAAGTTTTTCAGTGCAACTCACCATATACTATGTACTACACTGTGCGTTAATTATATTCTAAGTTTTTCAGTGCAACTCACTCATATACTATGTACTACACTGTGCGTTTCTTATATTCTAAGTTTTTCTTTGCAACTCACTCATATACTATGTACTACACTGTGCGTTTCTTATATTCTAAGTTTTTCAGTGCAACTCACTCATATACTATGTACTACACTGTGCGTTTCTTATATTCTAAGTTTTTCAGTGCAACTCACTCATATACTATGTACTACACTGTGCACTTCGTCTAATGCGGGTTTTTCAGTAAATTCTAAGTTTTTCAGTGCAACTCATTCATATACTACGTACTACACTGTGCATTTCGTCTAATGCGGGTATTTCAGTAAATTCTAAGTTTTTCAGTGCAACTCACTCATATACTATGTACTACACTGTGCTTTTCGTCTAATGCGGGTTTTTCAGTAAATTCTAAGTTTTTCAGTGCAACTCACTCATATACAATGTACTACACTGTGCTTTTCGTCTAATGCGGGAATTTCAGTAAATTCTAAGTTTTTCAGTGCAACTCATTCATATAATATGTACTACACTGTGCTTTTCGTCTAATGCGGGTTTTTCAGTAAATTCTACGTTTTTCAGTGCAACTCACTCATATACTATGTACTACACTGTGCATTTCGTCTAATGCGGGTTTTTAAGTAAATTCTAAGTTTTTTAATGCAACTCACTCATATACTATGTACTACACTGTGCTTTTCGTCTAATGCGGGTTTTTCAGTAAATTCTAAGTTTTTCAGTGCAACTCACTCATATACTATGTACTACACTGTGCGTTTCTTATATTCTAAGTTTTTCAGTGCAACTCACTCATATACTATGTACTACACTGTGCGTTTCTTATATTCTAAGTTTTTCAGTGCAACTCACTCATATACTATGTACTACACTGTGCGTTTCTTATATTCTAAGATTTTCAGTGCAACTCACTCATATACTATGTACTACACTGTGCGTTTCTTATATTCTAAGTTTTTCAGTGCAACTCACTCATATACTATGTACTACACTGTGCGTTTCTTATATTCTAAGTTTTTCAGTGCAACTCACTCATATACTATGTACTACAATGTGCGTTTCTTATATTCTAAGTTTTTCAGTGCAACTCACTCATATACTATGTACTACACTGTACGTTTCTTATATTCTAAGTTTTTCAGTGCAACTCACTCATATACTATGTACTACACTGTGCGTTTCTTAAATTCTAAGTTTTTCAGTGCAACTCACTCATATACTATGTACTACACTGTGCGTTTCTTATATTCTAAGTTTTTCAGTGCAACTCACTCATATACTATGTACTACACTGTGCGTTTCTTATATTCTAAGTTTTTCAGTGCAACTCACTCATATACTATGTACTACACTGTGCGTTTCTTATATTCTAAGTTTTTCAGTGCAACTCACTCATATACCATGTACTACACTGTGCATTTCGTGTAATGCGGGTTTTTCAGTAAATTCTAAGTTTTTCACTGCAACTCATTCATATACTATGTACTATACTGTGCGTTTCTTATATTCTAAGTTTTTCAGTGCAACTCACTCATATACTATGTACTACACTGTGCGTTTCTTATATTCTAAGTTTTTCAGTGAGACTCACTCATATAATATGCACTACACTGTGCGTTTCTCATATTCTAAGTTTTTCAGTGCAACTCACTCATATGCTATGTACTACACTGTGCGTTTCTCATATTCTAAGTTTTTCAGTGCAACTCACTCATATGCTATGTACTACACTGTGCGTTTCTTATATTCTAAGTTTTTCAGTGCAACTCACTCATATACTATGTACTACACTGTGCGTTTCTTATATTCTAAGTTTTTCAGTGCAACTCACTCATATACTATGTACTACACTGTGCATTTCGTGTAATGCGGGTTTTTCAGTAAATTCTAAGTTTTTCAGTGCAACTCACTCATATACTATGTACTTCACTGTGCGTTCTTATATTCTAAGTTTTTCAGTGCAACTCACTCATATACTATGTACTACACTGTGCATTTCTTATATTCTAAGTTTTTCAGTGCAACTCACTCATATACTATGTACTACACTGTGCGTTTCTTATATTCTAAGTTTTTCAGTGCAACTCACTCATATACTATGTACTACACTGAGCGTTTCTTAAATTCTAAGTTTTTCAGTGCAACTCACTCATATACTATGTACTACAATGTGCTTTTCTTATATTCTAAGTTTTTCAGTGCAACTCACTCATATACTATGTACTACACTGTGCGTTTCTTATATTCTAAGTTTTTCAGTGCAACTCACTCATATACTATGTACTACACTGTGCGTTTCTTATATTCTAAGTTTTTCAGTGCAACTCACTCATATACTATGTACTACACTGTGCGTTTCTTATATTCTAAGTTTTTCAATGCAACTCACTCATATACTATGTACTACACTGTGCATTTCGTGTAATGCGGGTTTTTCAGTAAATTCTAAGTTTTTCAGTGCAACTCACTCATATACTATGTACTACACTGTGCGTTTCTTATATTCTAAGTTTTTCAGTGCAACACACTCATATACTATGTACTACACTGTGCGGTTCTTATATTCTAAGTTTTTCAGTGCAACTCACTCATATACTATGTACTACACTGTGCATTTCGTGTAATGCGGGTTTTTCAGTAAATTCTAAGTTTTTCAGTGCAACTCACTCATATACTATGTACTACACTGTGCGTTTCTTATATTCTAAGTTTTTCAGTGCAACTCACTCATATACTATGTACTACACTGTGCATTTCGTCTAATGCGGGATTTTCAGTAAATTCTAAGTTTTTCAGTGCAACTCACTCATATACATTGTACTACACTGTGCACTTCGTCTAATGCGGGTTTTTCAGTAAATTCTAAGTTTTTCAGTGCAACTCACTCATATACTATGTACTACACTGTGCACTTCGTCTAATGCGGGTTTTTCAGTAAATTCTAAGTTTTTCAGTGCAACTCATTCATATACTACGTACTACACTGTGCATTTCGTCTAATGCGGGTATTTCAGTAAATTCTAAGTTTTTCAGTGCAACTCACTCATATACTATGTACTACACTGTGCTTTTCGTCTAATGCGGGTTTTTCAGTAAATTCTAAGTTTTTCAGTGCAACTCACTCATATACAATGTACTACACTGTGCTTTTCGTCTAATGCGGGAATTTCAGTAAATTCTAAGTTTTTCAGTGCAACTCATTCATATAATATGTACTACACTGTGCTTTTCGTCTAATGCGGGTTTTTCAGTAAATTCTACGTTTTTCAGTGCAACTCACTCATATACTATGTACTACACTGTGCATTTCGTCTAATGCGGGTTTTTAAGTAAATTCTAAGTTTTTTAATGCAACTCACTCATATACTATGTACTACACTGTGCTTTTCGTCTAATGCGGGTTTTTCAGTAAATTCTAAGTTTTTCAGTGCAACTCACTCATATACTATGTACTACACAGTGCATTTCGTCTAATGCGGGTTTTTCAGTAAATTCTAAGTTTTTCAGTGCAACTCACTCATATACTATGTACTACACTGTGCGTTTCTTATATTCTAAGTTTTTCAGTGCAACTCACTCATATACTATGTACTGCACTGTGCGTTTCTTATATTCTAAGTTTTTCAGTGCAACTCACTCATATACTATGTACTACACTGTGCGTTTCTTATATTCTAAGTTTTTCAGTGCAACTCACTCATATACTATGTACTACACTGTGCATTTCGTGTAATGCGGGTTTTTCAGTAAATTCTAAGTTTTTCAGTGCAACTCACTCATATACTATGTACTACACTGTGCGTTTCTTATATTCTAAGTTTTTCAGTGCAACTCACTCATATACTATGTACTACACTGTGCGATTCTTATATTCTAAGTTTTTCAGTGCAACTCACTCATATACTATGTACTACACTGTGCGTTTCTTATATTCTAAGTATTCAGATTCAGTATTCTTATATTCTAAGTATTCTTATATTTCTAAGTATTCAGTGCAACTCACTCATATACTATGTACTACACTGTGCGTTTCTCTAAATTCTAAGTTTTTAAGTGCAACTCACTCATATACTATGTACTACACTGTGCGTTTCTTATATTCTAAGTTTTTCAGTGCAACTCACTCATATACTATGTACTACACTGTGCTTTTCTTATATTCTAAGTTTTTCAGTGCAACTCACTCATATACTATGTACTAAACTGTGCGTTTTTTATATTCTAAGTTTTTCAGTGCAACTCACTCATATACTATGTACTACACTCTGCGTTTCTTATATTCTAAGTTTTTCAGTGCAACTCACTCATATACTATGTACTACACTGTGCGTTTCTCTAAATTCTAAGTTTTTCAGTGCAACTCACTCATATACTATGTACTACACTGTGCGTTTCTTATATTCTAAGTTTTTCAGTGCAACTCACTCATATACTATGTACTGCACTGTGCGTTTCTTATATTCTAAGTTTTTCAGTGCAACTCACTCATATACTATGTACTACACTGTGCGTTTCTTATATTCTAAGTTTTTCAGTGCAACTCACTCATATACTATGTACTACACTGTGCATTTCGTGTAATGCGGGTTTTTCAGTAAATTCTAAGTTTTTCAGTGCAACTCACCATATACTATGTACTACACTGTGCGTTTCTTATATTCTAAGTTTTTCAGTGCAACTCACTCATATACTATGTACTACACTGTGCGTTTCTTATATTCTAAGTTTTTCAGTGCAACTCACTCATATACTATGTACTACACTGTGCGTTTCTTATATTCTAAGTTTTTCAGTGCAACTCACTCATATACTATGTACTACACTGTGCGTTTCTTATATTCTAAGTTTTTCAGTGCAACTCACTCATATACTATGTACTACACTGTGCATTTCGTGTAATGCGGGTTTTTCAGTAAATTCTAAGTTTTTCAGTGCAACTCACTCATATACTATGTACTACACTGTGCGTTTCTTATATTCTAAGTTTTTCAGTGCAACTCACTCATATACTATGTACTACACTGTGCGTTTCTTATATTCTAAGTTTTTCAGTGCAACTCACTCATATACTATGTACTACACTGTGCGTTTCTTATATTCTAAGTATTCAGATTCAGTATTCTTATATTCTAAGTATTCTTATATTTCTAAGTATTCAGTGCAACTCACTCATATACTATGTACTACACTGTGCGTTTCTCTAAATTCTAAGTTTTTAAGTGCAACTCACTCATATACTATGTACTACACTGTGCGTTTCTTATATTCTAAGTTTTTCAGTGCAACTCACTCATATACTATGTACTACACTGTGCTTTTCTTATATTCTAAGTTTTTCAGTGCAACTCACTCATATACTATGTACTAAACTGTGCGTTTTTTATATTCTAAGTTTTTCAGTGCAACTCACTCATATACTATGTACTACACTGTGCGTTTCTTATATTCTAAGTTTTTCAGTGCAACACACTCATATACTATGTACTACACTGTGCGGTTCTTATATTCTAAGTTTTTCAGTGCAACTCACTCATATACTATGTACTACACTGTGCATTTCGTGTAATGCGGGTTTTTCAGTAAATTCTAAGTTTTTCAGTGCAACTCACTCATATACTATGTACTACACTGTGCGTTTCTTATATTCTAAGTTTTTCAGTGCAACTCACTCATATACTATGTACTACACTGTGCATTTCGTCTAATGCGGGATTTTCAGTAAATTCTAAGTTTTTCAGTGCAACTCACTCATATACATTGTACTACACTGTGCACTTCGTCTAATGCGGGTTTTTCAGTAAATTCTAAGTTTTTCAGTGCAACTCACTCATATACTATGTACTACACTGTGCACTTCGTCTAATGCGGGTTTTTCAGTAAATTCTAAGTTTTTCAGTGCAACTCATTCATATACTACGTACTACACTGTGCATTTCGTCTAATGCGGGTATTTCAGTAAATTCTAAGTTTTTCAGTGCAACTCACTCATATACTATGTACTACACAGTGCATTTCGTCTAATGCGGGTTTTTCAGTAAATTCTAAGTTTTTCAGTGCAACTCACTCATATACTATGTACTACACTGTGCGTTTCTTATATTCTAAGTTTTTCAGTGCAACTCACTCATATACTATGTACTGCACTGTGCGTTTCTTATATTCTAAGTTTTTCAGTGCAACTCACTCATATACTATGTACTACACTGTGCGTTTCTTATATTCTAAGTTTTTCAGTGCAACTCACTCATATACTATGTACTACACTGTGCATTTCGTGTAATGCGGGTTTTTCAGTAAATTCTAAGTTTTTCAGTGCAACTCACTCATATACTATGTACTACACTGTGCGTTTCTTATATTCTATGTTTTTCAGTGCAACTCACTCATATACTATGTACTACACTGTGCGATTCTTATATTCTAAGTTTTTCAGTGCAACTCACTCATATACTATGTACTACACTGTGCGTTTCTTATATTCTAACTATTCAGATTCAGTATTCTTATATTCTAAGTATTCTTATATTTCTAAGTATTCAGTGCAACTCACTCATATACTATGTACTACACTGTGCGTTTCTCTAAATTCTAAGTTTTTAAGTGCAACTCACTCATATACTATGTACTACACTGTGCGTTTCTTAATTTCTAAGTTTTTCAGTGCAACTCACTCATATACTATGTACTACACTGTGCTTTTCTTATATTCTAAGTTTTTCAGTGCAACTCACTCATATACTATGTACTAAACTGTGCGTTTTTTATATTCTAAGTTTTTCAGTGCAACTCACTCATATACTATGTACTACACTCTGCGTTTCTTATATTCTAAGTTTTTCAGTGCAACTCACTCATATACTATGTACTACACTGTGCGTTTCTCTAAATTCTAAGTTTTTCAGTGCAACTCACTCATATACTATGTACTACACTGTGCGTTTCTTATATTCTAAGTTTTTCAGTGCAACTCACTCATATACTATGTACTGCACTGTGCGTTTCTTATATTCTAAGTTTTTCAGTGCAACTCACTCATATACTATGTACTACACTGTGCGTTTCTTATATTCTAAGTTTTTCAGTGCAACTCACTCATATACTATGTACTACACTGTGCATTTCGTGTAATGCGGGTTTTTCAGTAAATTCTAAGTTTTTCAGTGCAACTCACCATATACTATGTACTACACTGTGCGTTTCTTATATTCTAAGTTTTTCAGTGCAACTCACTCATATACTATGTACTACACTGTGCGATTCTTATATTCTAAGTTTTTCAGTGCAACTCACTCATATACTATGTACTACACTGTGCGTTTCTTATATTCTAAGTATTCAGATTCAGTATTCTTATATTCTAAGTATTCTTATATTTCTAAGTATTCAGTGCAACTCACTCATATACTATGTACTACACTGTGCGTTTCTCTAAATTCTAAGTTTTTAAGTGCAACTCACTCATATACTATGTACTACACTGTGCGTTTCTTATATTCTAAGTTTTTCAGTGCAACTCACTCATATACTATGTACTACACTGTGCTTTTCTTATATTCTAAGTTTTTCAGTGCAACTCACTCATATACTATGTACTAAACTGTGCGTTTTTTATATTCTAAGTTTTTCAGTGCAACTCACTCATATACTATGTACTACACTCTGCGTTTCTTATATTCTAAGTTTTTCAGTGCAACTCACTCATATACTATGTACTACACTGTGCGTTTCTCTAAATTCTAAGTTTTTCAGTGCAACTCACTCATATACTATGTACTACACTGTGCGTTTCTTATATTCTAAGTTTTTCAGTGCAACTCACTCATATACTATGTACTGCACTGTGCGTTTCTTATATTCTAAGTTTTTCAGTGCAACTCACTCATATACTATGTACTACACTGTGCGTTTCTTATATTCTAAGTTTTTCAGTGCAACTCACTCATATACTATGTACTACACTGTGCATTTCGTGTAATGCGGGTTTTTCAGTAAATTCTAAGTTTTTCAGTGCAACTCACCATATACTATGTACTACACTGTGCGTTTCTTATATTCTAAGTTTTTCAGTGCAACTCACTCATATACTATGTACTACACTGTGCGTTTCTTATATTCTAAGTTTTTCAGTGCAACTCACTCATATACTATGTACTACACTGTGCGTTTCTTATATTCTAAGTTTTTCAGTGCAACTCACTCATATACTATGTACTACACTGTGCGTTTCTTATATTCTAAGTTTTTCAGTGCAACTCACTCATATACTATGTACTACACTGTGCATTTCGTGTAATGCGGGTTTTTCAGTAAATTCTAAGTTTTTCAGTGCAACTCACTCATATACTATGTACTACACTGTGCGTTTCTTATATTCTAACTTTTTCAGTGCAACTCAATCATATACTATGTACTACACTGTGCGTTTCTTATATTCTAAGTTTTTCAGTGCAACTCACTCATATACTATGTACTACACTGTGCGTTTCTTATATTCTAAGTATTCAGATTCAGTATTCTTATATTCTAAGTATTCTTATATTTCTAAGTATTCAGTGCAACTCACTCATATACTATGTACTACACTGTGCGTTTCTCTAAATTCTAAGTTTTTAAGTGCAACTCACTCATATACTATGTACTACACTGTGCGTTTCTTATATTCTAAGTTTTTCAGTGCAACTCACTCATATACTATGTACTACACTGTGCTTTTCTTATATTCTAAGTTTTTCAGTGCAACTCACTCATATACTATGTACTAAACTGTGCGTTTTTTATATTCTAAGTTTTTCAGTGCAACTCACTCATATACTATGTACTACACTGTGCGTTTCTTATATTCTAAGTTTTTCAGTGCAACACACTCATATACTATGTATTACACTGTGCGGTTCTTATATTCTAAGTTTTTCAGTGCAACTCACTCATATACTATGTACTACACTGTGCATTTCGTGTAATGCGGGTTTTTCAGTAAATTCTAAGTTTTTCAGTGCAACTCACTCATATACTATGTACTACACTGTGCGTTTCTTATATTCTAAGTTTTTCAGTGCAACTCACTCATATACTATGTACTACACTGTGCATTTCGTCTAATGCGGGATTTTCAGTAAATTCTAAGTTTTTCAGTGCAACTCACTCATATACATTGTACTACACTGTGCACTTCGTCTAATGCGGGTTTTTCAGTAAATTCTAAGTTTTTCAGTGCAACTCACTCATATACTATGTACTACACTGTGCACTTCGTCTAATGCGGGTTTTTCAGTAAATTCTAAGTTTTTCAGTGCAACTCATTCATATACTACGTACTACACTGTGCATTTCGTCTAATGCGGGTATTTCAGTAAATTCTAAGTTTTTCAGTGCAACTCACTCATATACTATGTACTACACAGTGCATTTCGTCTAATGCGGGTTTTTCAGTAAATTCTAAGTTTTTCAGTGCAACTCACTCATATACTATGTACTACACTGTGCGTTTCTTATATTCTAAGTTTTTCAGTGCAACTCACTCATATACTATGTACTGCACTGTGCGTTTCTTATATTCTAAGTTTTTCAGTGCAACTCACTCATATACTATGTACTACACTGTGCGTTTCTTATATTCTAAGTTTTTCAGTGCAACTCACTCATATACTATGTACTACACTGTGCATTTCGTGTAATGCGGGTTTTTCAGTAAATTCTAAGTTTTTCAGTGCAACTCACTCATATACTATGTACTACACTGTGCGTTTCTTATATTCTAAGTTTTTCAGTGCAACTCACTCATATACTATGTACTACACTGTGCGATTCTTATATTCTAAGTTTTTCAGTGCAACTCACTCATATACTATGTACTACACTGTGCGTTTCTTATATTCTAACTATTCAGATTCAGTATTCTTATATTCTAAGTATTCTTATATTTCTAAGTATTCAGTGCAACTCACTCATATACTATGTACTACACTGTGCGTTTCTCTAAATTCTAAGTTTTTAAGTGCAACTCACTCATATACTATGTACTACACTGTGCGTTTCTTAATTTCTAAGTTTTTCAGTGCAACTCACTCATATACTATGTACTACACTGTGCTTTTCTTATATTCTAAGTTTTTCAGTGCAACTCACTCATATACTATGTACTAAACTGTGCGTTTTTTATATTCTAAGTTTTTCAGTGCAACTCACTCATATACTATGTACTACACTCTGCGTTTCTTATATTCTAAGTTTTTCAGTGCAACTCACTCATATACTATGTACTACACTGTGCGTTTCTCTAAATTCTAAGTTTTTCAGTGCAACTCACTCATATACTATGTACTACACTGTGCGTTTCTTATATTCTAAGTTTTTCAGTGCAACTCACTCATATACTATGTACTGCACTGTGCGTTTCTTATATTCTAAGTTTTTCAGTGCAACTCACTCATATACTATGTACTACACTGTGCGTTTCTTATATTCTAAGTTTTTCAGTGCAACTCACTCATATACTATGTACTACACTGTGCATTTCGTGTAATGCGGGTTTTTCAGTAAATTCTAAGTTTTTCAGTGCAACTCACCATATACTATGTACTACACTGTGCGTTTCTTATATTCTAAGTTTTTCAGTGCAACTCACTCATATACTATGTACTACACTGTGCGTTTCTTATATTCTAAGTTTTTCAGTGCAACTCACTCATATACTATGTACTACACTGTGCGTTTCTTATATTCTAAGTTTTTCAGTGCAACTCACTCATATACTATGTACTATACTGTGCGTTTCTTATATTCTAAGTTTTTCAGTGCAACTCACTCATATACTATGTACTACACTGTGCATTTCGTGTAATGCGGGTTTTTCAGTAAATTCTAAGTTTTTCAGTGCAACTCACTCATATACTATGTACTACACTGTGCGTTTCTTATATTCTAACTTTTTCAGTGCAACTCAATCATATACTATGTACTACACTGTGCGTTTCTTATATTCTAAGTTTTTCAGTGCAACTCACTCATATACTATGTACTACACTGTGCGTTTCTTATATTCTAAGTATTCAGATTCAGTATTCTTATATTCTAAGTATTCTTATATTTCTAAGTATTCAGTGCAACTCACTCATATACTATGTACTACACTGTGCGTTTCTCTAAATTCTAAGTTTTTAAGTGCAACTCACTCATATACTATGTACTACACTGTGCGTTTCTTATATTCTAAGTTTTTCAGTGCAACTCACTCATATACTATGTACTACACTGTGCTTTTCTTATATTCTAAGTTTTTCAGTGCAACTCACTCATATACTATGTACTAAACTGTGCGTTTTTTATATTCTAAGTTTTTCAGTGCAACTCACTCATATACTATGTACTACACTGTGCGTTTCTTATATTCTAAGTTTTTCAGTGCAACTCACTCATATACTATGTACTACACTGTGCGTTTCTCTAAATTCTAAGTTTTTCAGTGCAACTCACTCATATACTATGTACTACACTGTGCGTTTCTTATATTCTAAGTTTTTCAGTGCAACTCACTCATATACTATGTACTGCACTGTGCGTTTCTTATATTCTAAGTTTTTCAGTGCAACTCACTCATATACTATGTACTACACTGTGCGTTTCTTATATTCTAAGTTTTTCAGTGCAACTCACTCATATACTATGTACTACACTGTGCATTTCGTGTAATGCGGGTTTTTCAGTAAATTCTAAGTTTTTCAGTGCAACTCACCATATACTATGTACTACACTGTGCGTTTCTTATATTCTAAGTTTTTCAGTGCAACTCACTCATATACTATGTACTACACTGTGCGTTTCTCTAAATTCTAAGTTTTTCAGTGCAACTCACTCATATACTATGTACTACACTGTGCGTTTCTTATATTCTAAGTTTTTCAGTGCAACTCACTCATATACTATGTACTGCACTGTGCGTTTCTTATATTCTAAGTTTTTCAGTGCAACTCACTCATATACTATGTACTACACTGTGCGTTTCTTATATTCTAAGTTTTTCAGTGCAACTCACTCATATACTATGTACTACACTGTGTGTTTCTCTAAATTCTAAGTTTTGCAGTGCAACTCACTCATATACTATGTACTACACTGTGCGTTTCTTATATTCTAAGTTTTTCAGTGCAACTCACTCATATACTATGTACTGCACTGTGCGTTTCTTATATTCTAAGTTTTTCAGTGCAACTCACTCATATACTATGTACTACACTGTGCGTTTCTTATATTCTAAGTTTTTCAGTGCAACTCACTCATATACTATGTACTACACTGTGCATTTCGTGTAATGCGGGTTTTTCAGTAAATTCTAAGTTTTTCAGTGCAACTCACCATATACTATGTACTACACTGTGCGTTAATTATATTCTAAGTTTTTCAGTGCAACTCACTCATATACTATGTACTACACTGTGCGTTTCTTATATTCTAAGTTTTTCTTTGCAACTCACTCATATACTATGTACTACACTGTGCGTTTCTTATATTCTAAGTTTTTCAGTGCAACTCACTCATATACTATGTACTACACTGTGCGTTTCTTATATTCTAAGTTTTTTAGTGCAACTCACTCATATACTATGTACTACACTGTGCGTTTCTTATATTCTAAGTTTTTCAGTGCAACTCACTCATATACTATGTACTACACTGTGAATTTCGTGTAATGTGGGTTTTTCAGTAAATTCTAAGTTTTTCAGTGCAACTCACTCATATACTAAGTACTACACTGTGCGTTTCTTATATTCTAAGTTTCTCAGTGCAACTCACACATATACTATGTACTACACTGTGCGTTTCTTATATTCTAAGTTTTTCAGTGCAACTCACTCATATACTATGTACTACACTGTGCGTTTCTTATATTCTAAGTTTTTCAGTGCAACTCACTCATATACTATGTACTACACTGTGCATTTCGTGTAATGCGGGTTTTTCAGTAAATTCTAAGTTTTTCAGTGCAACTCACTCATATACTATGTACTACACTGTGCGTTTCTTATATTCTAAGTTTTTCAGTGCAACTCACTCATATACTATGTACTACACTGTGCACTTCGTCTAATGCGGGTTTTTCAGTAAATTCTAAGTTTTTCAGTGCAACTCACTCATATACTATGTACTACACTGTGCACTTCGTCTAATGCGGGTTTTTCAGTAAATTCTAAGTTTTTCAGTGCAACTCATTCATATACTACGTACTACACTGTGCATTTCGTCTAATGCGGGTATTTCAGTAAATTCTAAGTTTTTCAGTGCAACTCACTCATATACTATGTACTACACTGTGCTTTTCGTCTAATGCGGGTTTTTCAGTAAATTCTAAGTTTTTCAGTGCAACTCACTCATATACAATGTACTACACAGTGCTTTTCGTCTAATGCGGGAATTTCAGTAAATTCTAAGTTTTTCAGTGCAACTCACTCATATACTATGTACTACACTGTGCTTTTCGTCTAATGCGGGTTTTTCAGTAAATTCTACGTTTTTCAGTGCAACTCACTCATATACTATGTACTACACTGTGCATTTCGTCTATTGCGGGTTTTTCAGTAAATTCTAAGTTTTTTATTGCAACTCACTCATATACTATGTACTACACTGTGCTTTTCGTCTAATGCGGGTTTTTCAGTAAATTCTAAGTTTTTCAGTGCAACTCACTCATATACTATGTACTACACTGTGCATTTCGTCTAATGCGGGTTTTTCAGTAAATTCTAAGTTTTTCAGTGCAACTCACTCATATACTATGTACTACACTGTGCGTTTCTTATATTCTAAGTTTTTCAGTGCAACTCACTCATATACTATGTACTGCACTGTGCGTTTCTTATATTCTAAGTTTTTCAGTGCAACTCACTCATATACTATGTACTACACTGTGCGTTTCTTATATTCTAAGTTTTTCAGTGCAACTCACTCATATACTATGTACTACACTGTGTGTTTCTCTAAATTCTAAGTTTTGCAGTGCAACTCACTCATATACTATGTACTACACTGTGCGTTTCTTATATTCTAAGTTTTTCAGTGCAACTCACTCATATACTATGTACTGCACTGTGCGTTTCTTATATTCTAAGTTTTTCAGTGCAACTCACTCATATACTATGTACTACACTGTGCGTTTCTTATATTCTAAGTTTTTCAGTGCAACTCACTCATATACTATGTACTACACTGTGCATTTCGTGTAATGCGGGTTTTTCAGTAAATTCTAAGTTTTTCAGTGCAACTCACCATATACTATGTACTACACTGTGCGTTAATTATATTCTAAGTTTTTCAGTGCAACTCACTCATATACTATGTACTACACTGTGCGTTTCTTATATTCTAAGTTTTTCTTTGCAACTCACTCATATACTATGTACTACACTGTGCGTTTCTTATATTCTAAGTTTTTCAGTGCAACTCACTCATATACTATGTACTACACTGTGCGTTTCTTATATTCTAAGTTTTTCAGTGCAACTCACTCATATACTATGTACTACACTGTGCGTTTCTTATATTCTAAGTTTTTCAGTGCAACTCACTCATATACTATGTACTACACTGTGAATTTCGTGTAATGTGGGTTTTTCAGTAAATTCTAAGTTTTTCAGTGCAACTCACTCATATACTAAGTACTACACTGTGCGTTTCTTATATTCTAAGTTTCTCAGTGCAACTCACACATATACTATGTACTACACTGTGCGTTTCTTATATTCTAAGTTTTTCAGTGCAACTCACTCATATACTATGTACTACACTGTGCGTTTCTTATATTCTAAGTTTTTCAGTGCAACTCACTCATATACTATGTACTACACTGTGCATTTCGTGTAATGCGGGTTTTTCAGTAAATTCTAAGTTTTTCAGTGCAACTCACTCATATACTATGTACTACACTGTGCGTTTCTTATATTCTAAGTTTTTCAGTGCAACTCACTCATATACTATGTACTACACTGTGCACTTCGTCTAATGCGGGTTTTTCAGTAAATTCTAAGTTTTTCAGTGCAACTCACTCATATACTATGTACTACACTGTGCACTTCGTCTAATGCGGGTTTTTCAGTAAATTCTAAGTTTTTCAGTGCAACTCATTCATATACTACGTACTACACTGTGCATTTCGTCTAATGCGGGTATTTCAGTAAATTCTAAGTTTTTCAGTGCAACTCACTCATATACTATGTACTACACTGTGCTTTTCGTCTAATGCGGGTTTTTCAGTAAATTCTAAGTTTTTCAGTGCAACTCACTCATATACAATGTACTACACAGTGCTTTTCGTCTAATGCGGGAATTTCAGTAAATTCTAAGTTTTTCAGTGCAACTCACTCATATACTATGTACTACACTGTGCTTTTCGTCTAATGCGGGTTTTTCAGTAAATTCTACGTTTTTCAGTGCAACTCACTCATATACTATGTACTACACTGTGCATTTCGTCTATTGCGGGTTTTTCAGTAAATTCTAAGTTTTTTATTGCAACTCACTCATATACTATGTACTACACTGTGCTTTTCGTCTAATGCGGGTTTTTCAGTAAATTCTAAGTTTTTCAGTGCAACTCACTCATATACTATGTACTACACTGTGCATTTCGTCTAATGCGGGTTTTTCAGTAAATTCTAAGTTTTTCAGTGCAACTCACTCATATACTATGTACTACACTGTGCGTTTCTTATATTCTAAGTTTTTCAGTGCAACTCACTCATATACTATGTACTGCACTGTGCGTTTCTTATATTCTAAGTTTTTCAGTGCAACTCACTCATATACTATGTACTACACTGTGCGTTTCTTATATTCTAAGTTTTTCAGTGCAACTCACTCATATACTATGTACTACACTGTGCATTTCGTGTAATGCGGGTTTTTCAGTAAATTCTAAGTTTTTCAGTGCAACTCACTCATATACTATGTACTACACTGTGCGTTTCTTATATTCTAAGTTTTTCAGTGCAACTCACTCATATACTATGTACTACACTGTGCATTTCTTATATTCTAAGTTTTTCAGTGCAACTCACTCATATACTATGTACTACACTGTGCGTTTCTTATATTCTAAGTTTTTCAGTGCAACTCACTCATATACTATGTACTACACTGTGCGTTTCTTAAATTCTAAGTTTTTCAGTGCAACTCACTCATATACTATGTACTACACTGTGCGTTTCTTATATTCTAAATTTTTCAGTGCAACTCACTCATATACTATGTACTACACTGTGCGTTTCTTATATTCTAAGTTTTTCAGTGCAACTCACTCATATACTATGTACTACACTGTGAATTTCGTGTAATGCGGGTTTTTCAGTAAATTCTAAGTTTTTCAGTGCAACTCACTCATATACTATGTACTACACTGTGCGTTTCTTATATTCTAAGTTTTTCAGTGCAACTCACTCATATACTATGTACTACACTGTGCGTTTCTTATATTCTAAGTTTTTCAGTGCAACTCACTCATATACTATGTACTACACTGTGCGTTTCTCTATATTCTAAGTTTTTAAGTGCAACTCACTCATATACTATGTACTACACTGTGCGTTTCTTATATTCTAAGTTTTTCAGTGCAACTCACTCATATACTATGTACTACACTGTGCTTTTCTTATATTCTAAGTTTTTCAGTGCAACTCACTCATATACTATGTACTACACTGTGCGTTTTTTATATTCTAAGTTTTTCAGTGCAACTCACTCATATACTATGTACTACACTGTGCGTTTCTTATATTCTAAGTTTTTCAGTGCAACTCACTCATATACTATGTACTACACTGTGCGTTTCTCTAAATTCTAAGTTTTTCAGTGCAACTCACTCATATACTATGTACTACACTGTGCGTTTCTTATATTCTAAGTTTTTCAGTGCAACTCACTCATATACTCTGTACTGCACTGTGCGTTTCTTATATTCTAAGTTTTTCAGTGCAACTCACTCATATACTATGTACTACACTGTGCGTTTCTTATATTCTAAGTTTTTCAGTGCAACTCAATCATATAATATGTACTACACTGTGCATTTCGTGTAATGCGGGTTTTTCAGTAAATTCTAAGTTTTTCAGTGCAACTCACCATATACTATGTACTACACTGTGCGTTTCTTATATTCTAAGTTTTTCAGTGCAACTCACTCATATACTATGTACTACACTGTGCGTTTCTCTAAATTCTAAGTTTTTCAGTGCAACTCACTCATATACTATGTACTACACTGTGCGTTTCTTATATTCTAAGTTTTTCAGTGCAACTCACTCATATACTATGTACTGCACTGTGCGTTTCTTATATTCTAAGTTTTTCAGTGCAACTCACTCATATACTATGTACTACACTGTGCGTTTCTTATATTCTAAGTTTTTCAGTGCAACTCACTCATATACTATGTACTACACTGTGCGTTTCTCTAAATTCTAAGTTTTGCAGTGCAACTCACTCATATACTATGTACTACACTGTGCGTTTCTTATATTCTAAGTTTTTCAGTGCAACTCACTCATATACTATGTACTGCACTGTGCGTTTCTTATATTCTAAGTTTTTCAGTGCAACTCACTCATATACTATGTACTACACTGTGCGTTTCTTATATTCTAAGTTTTTCAGTGCAACTCACTCATATACTATGTACTACACTGTGCATTTCGTGTAATGCGGGTTTTTCAGTAAATTCTAAGTTTTTCAGTGCAACTCACCATATACTATGTACTACACTGTGCGTTTCTTATATTCTAAGTTTTTCAGTGCAACTCACTCATATACTATGTACTACACTGTGCGTTTCTTATATTCTAAGTTTTTCAGTGCAACTCACTCATATACTATGTACTACACTGTGCGTTTCTTATATTCTAAGTTTTTCAGTGCAACTCACTCATATACTATGTACTACACTGTGCGTTTCTTATATTCTAAGTTTTTCAGTGCAACTCACTCATATACTATGTACTACACTCTGCGTTTCTTATATTCTAAGTTTTTCAGTGCAACTCACTCATATACTATGTACTACACTGTGAATTTCGTGTAATGCGGGTTTTTCAGTAAATTCTAAGTTTTTCAGTGCAACTCACTCATATACTATGTACTACACTGTGCGTTTCTTATATTCTAAGTTTCTCAGTGCAACTCACACATATACTATGTACTACACTGTGCGTTTCTTATATTCTAAGTTTTTCAGTGCAACTCACTCATATACTATGTACTACACTGTGCGTTTCTTATATTCTAAGTTTTTCAGTGCAACTCACTCATATACTATGTACTACACTGTGCATTTCGTGTAATGCGGGTTTTTCAGTAAATTCTAAGTTTTTCAGTGCAACTCACTCATATACTATGTACTACACTGTGCGTTTCTTATATTCTAAGTTTTTCAGTGCAACTCACTCATATACTATGTACTACACTGTGCATTTCGTCTAATGCGGGATTTTCAGTAAATTCTAAGTTTTTCAGTGCAACTCACTCATATACAATGTACTACACTGTGCACTTCGTCTAATGCGGGTTTTTCAGTAAATTCTAAGTTTTTCAGTGCAACTCACTCATATACTATGTACTACACTGTGCACTTCGTCTAATGCGGGTTTTTCAGTAAATTCTAAGTTTTTCAGTGCAACTCACTCATATACTATGTATTACACTGTGCACTTCGTCTAATGCGGGTTTTTCAGTAAATTCTAAGTTTTTCAGTGCAACTCATTCATATACTACGTACTACACTGTGCATTTCGTCTAATGCGGGTATTTCAGTAAATTCTAAGTTTTTCAGTGCAACTCACTCATATACTATGTACTACACTGTGCTTTTCGTCTAATGCGGGTTTTTCAGTAAATTCTAAGTTTTTCAGTGCAACTCACTCATATACTATGTACTACACTGTGCGTTTCTTATATTCTAAGTTTTTCAGTGCAACTCACTCATATACTATGTACTACACTGTGCATTTCGTGTAATGCGGGTTTTTCAGTAAATTCTAAGTTTTTCAGTGCAACTCACTCATATACTATGTACTACACTGTGCGTTTCTTATATTCTAAGTTTTTCAGTGCAACTCACTCATATACTATGTACTACACTGTGCATTTCGTCTAATGCGGGATTTTCAGTAAATTCTAAGTTTTTCAGTGCAACTCACTCATATACAATGTACTACACTGTGCACTTCGTCTAATGCGGGTTTTTCAGTAAATTCTAAGTTTTTCAGTGCAACTCACTCATATACTATGTACTACACTGTGCACTTCGTCTAATGCGGGTTTTTCAGTAAATTCTAAGTTTTTCAGTGCAACTCACTCATATACTATGTACTACACTGTGCACTTCGTCTAATGCGGGTTTTTCAGTAAATTCTAAGTTTTTCAGTGCAACTCATTCATATACTACGTACTACACTGTGCATTTCGTCTAATGCAGGTATTTCAGTAAATTCTAAGTTTTTCAGTGCAACTCACTCATATACTATGTACTACACTGTGCTTTTCGTCTAATGCGGGTTTTTCAGTAAATTCTAAGTTTTTCAGTGCAACTCACTCATATACAATGTACTACACTGTGCTTTTCGTCTAATGCGGGAATTTCAGTAAATTCTAAGTTTTTTATTGCAACTCACTCATATACTATGTACTACACTGTGCTTTTCGTCTAATGCGGGTTTTTCAGTAAATTCTAAGTTTTTCAGTGCAACTCACTCATATACTATGTACTACACTGTGCATTTCGTCTAATGCGGGTTTTTCAGTAAATTCTAAGTTTTTCAGTGCAACTCACTCATATACTATGTACTACACTGTGCGTTTCTTATATTCTAAGTTTTTCAGTGCAACTCACTCATATACAATGTACTACACTGTGCTTTTCGTCTAATGCGTGTTTTTCAGTAAATTCTAAGTTTTTCAGTGCAACTCACTCATATACAATGTACTACACTGTGCTTTTCGTCTAATGGGGGAATTTCAGTAAATTCTAAGTTTTTCAGTGCAACTCACTCATATACTATGTACTACACTGTGCGTTTCTTATATTCTAAGTTTTTCAGTGCAACTCACTCATATACTATGTACTACACTGTGCGTTTCTTAAATTCTAAGTTTTTCAGTGCAACTCACTCATATACTATGTACTACACTGTGCGTTTCTTATATTCTAAATTTTTCAGTGCAACTCACTCATATACTATGTACTACACTGTGCGTTTCTTATATTCTACGTTTTTCAGTGCAACTCACTCATATACTATGTACTACACTGTGAATTTCGTGTAATGCGGGTTTTTCAGTAAATTCTAAGTTTTTCAGTGCAACTCACTCATATACTATGTACTACACTGTGCGTTTCTTATATTCTAAGTTTTTCAGTGCAACTCACTCATATACTATGTACTACACTGTGCGTTTCTTATATTCTAAGTTTTTCAGTGCAACTCACTCATATACTATGTACTACACTGTGCGTTTTTTATATTCTAAGTTTTTCAGTGCAACTCACTCATATACTATGTACTACACTGTGCGTTTCTTATATTCTAAGTTTTTCAGTGCAACTCACTCATATACTATGTACTACACTGTGCGTTTCTCTAAATTCTAAGTTTTTCAGTGCAACTCACTCATATACTATGTACTACACTGTGCGTTTCTTATATTCTAAGTTTTTCAGTGCAACTCACTCATATACTCTGTACTGCACTGTGCGTTTCTTATATTCTAAGTTTTTCAGTGCAACTCACTCATATACTATGTACTACACTGTGCGTTTCTTATATTCTAATTTTTCAGTGCAACTCACTCATATACTATGTACTACACTGTGCATTTCGTGTAATGCGGGTTTTTCAGTAAATTCTAAGTTTTTCAGTGCAACTCACCATATACTATGTACTACACTGTGCGTTTCTTATATTCTAAGTTTTTCAGTGCAACTCACTCATATACTATGTACTACACTGTGCGTTTCTCTAAATTCTAAGTTTTTCAGTGCAACTCACTCATATACTATGTACTACACTGTGCGTTTCTTATATTCTAAGTTTTTCAGTGCAACTCACTCATATACTATGTACTGCACTGTGCGTTTCTTATATTCTAAGTTTTTCAGTGCAACTCACTCATATACTATGTACTACACTGTGCTTTTCGTCTAATGCGGGAATTTCAGTAAATTCTGAGTTTTTCAGTGCAACTCACTCATATACTATGTACTACACTGTGCTTTTCGTCTAATGCTGGTTTTTCAGTAAATTCTACGTTTTTCAGTGCAACTCACTCATATACTATGTACTACACTGTGCATTTCGTCTATTGCGGGTTTTTCAGTAAATTCTAAGTTTTTTATTGCAACTCACTCATATACTATGTACTACACTGTGCTTTTCGTCTAATGCGGGTTTTTCAGTAAATTCTAAGTTTTTCAGTGCAACTCACTCATATACTATGTACTACACTGTGCATTTCGTCTAATGCGGGTTTTTCAGTATATTCTAAGTTTTTCAGTGCAACTCACTCATATACTATGTACTACACTGTGCGTTTCTTATATTCTAAGTTTTTCAGTGCAACTCACTCATATACAATGTACTACACTGTGATTTTCGTCTAATGCGTGTTTTTCAGTAAATTCTAAGTTTTTCAGTGCAACTCACTCATATACAATGTACTACACTGTGCTTTTCGTCTAATGCGGGAATTTCAGTAAATTCTAAGTTTTTCAGTGCAACTCACTCATATACTATGTACTACACTGTGCGTTTCTTATATTCTAAGTTTTTCAGTGCAACTCACTCATATACTATGTACTACACTGTGCGTTTCTTAAATTCTAAGTTTTTCAGTGCAACTCACTCATATACTATGTACTGCACTGTGCGTTTCTTATATTCTAAGTTTTTCAGTGCAACTCACTCATATACTATGTACTACACTGTGCGTTTCTTATATTCTAAGTTTTTCAGTGCAACTCACTCATATACTATGTACTACACTGTGAATTTCGTGTAATGCGGGTTTTTTCAGTAAATTCTAAGTTTTTCAGTGCAACTCACTCATATACTATGTACTACACTGTGCGTTTCTTATATTCTAAGTTTTTCAGTGCAACTCACTCATATACTATGTACTACACTGTGCGTTTCTTATATTCTAAGTTTTTCAGTGCAACTCACTCATATACTATGTACTACACTGTGCGTTTCTCTAAATTCTAAGTTTTTAAGTGCAACTCACTCATATACTATGTACTACACTGTGCGTTTCTTATATTCTAAGTTTTTCAGTGCAACTCACTCATATACTATGTACTACACTGTGCTTTTCTTATATTCTAAGTTTTTCAGTGCAACTCACTCATATACTATGTACTACACTGTGCGTTTTTTATATTCTAAGTTTTTCAGTGCAACTCACTCATATACTATGTACTACACTGTGCGTTTCTTATATTCTTAGTTTTTCAGTGCAACTCACTCATATACTATGTACTACACTGTGCGTTTCTCTAAATTCTAAGTTTTTCAGTGCAACTCACTCATATACTATGTACTACACTGTGCGTTTCTTATATTCTAAGTTTTTCAGTGCAACTCACTCATATACTATGTACTACACTGTGCGTTTCTCTAAATTCTAAGTTTTTAAGTGCAACTCACTCATATACTATGTACTACACTGTGCGTTTCTTATATTCTAAGTTTTTCAGTGCAACTCACTCATATACTATGTACTACACTGTGCTTTTCTTATATTCTAAGTTTTTCAGTGCAACTCACTCATATACTATGTACTACACTGTGCGTTTTTTATATTCTAAGTTTTTCAGTGCAACTCACTCATATACTATGTACTACACTGTGCGTTTCTTATATTCTTAGTTTTTCAGTGCAACTCACTCATATACTATGTACTACACTGTGCGTTTCTCTAAATTCTAAGTTTTTCAGTGCAACTCACTCATATACTATGTACTACACTGTGCGTTTCTTATATTCTAAGTTTTTCAGTGCAACTCACTCATATACTATGTACTACACTGTGCACTTCGTCTAATGCGGGTTTTTCAGTAAATTCTAAGTTTTTCAGTGCAACTCATTCATATACTACGTACTACACTGTGCATTTCGTCTAATGCAGGTATTTCAGTAAATTCTAAGTTTTTCAGTGCAACTCACTCATATACTATGTACTACACTGTGCTTTTCGTCTAATGCGGGTTTTTCAGTAAATTCTAAGTTTTTCAGTGCAACTCACTCATATACAATGTACTACACTGTGCTTTTCGTCTAATGCGGGAATTTCAGTAAATTCTAAGTTTTTTATTGCAACTCACTCATATACTATGTACTACACTGTGCTTTTCGTCTAATGCGGGGTTTTTCAGTAAATTCTAAGTTTTTCAGTGCAACTCACTCATATACTATGTACTACACTGTGCATTTCGTCTAATGCGGGTTTTTCAGTAAATTCTAAGTTTTTCAGTGCAACTCACTCATATACTATGTACTACACTGTGCGTTTCTTATATTCTAAGTTTTTCAGTGCAACTCACTCATATACAATGTACTACACTGTGCTTTTCGTCTAATGCGTGTTTTTCAGTAAATTCTAAGTTTTTCAGTGCAACTCACTCATATACAATGTACTACACTGTGCTTTTCGTCTAATGGGGGAATTTCAGTAAATTCTAAGTTTTTCAGTGCAACTCACTCATATACTATGTACTACACTGTGCGTTTCTTATATTCTAAGTTTTTCAGTGCAACTCACTCATATACTATGTACTACACTGTGCGTTTCTTAAATTCTAAGTTTTTCAGTGCAACTCACTCATATACTATGTACTACACTGTGCGTTTCTTATATTCTAAATTTTTCAGTGCAACTCACTCATATACTATGTACTACACTGTGCGTTTCTTATATTCTACGTTTTTCAGTGCAACTCACTCATATACTATGTACTACACTGTGAATTTCGTGTAATGCGGGTTTTTCAGTAAATTCTAAGTTTTTCAGTGCAACTCACTCATATACTATGTACTACACTGTGCGTTTCTTATATTCTAAGTTTTTCAGTGCAACTCACTCATATACTATGTACTACACTGTGCGTTTCTTATATTCTAAGTTTTTCAGTGCAACTCACTCATATACTATGTACTACACTGTGCGTTTTTTATATTCTAAGTTTTTCAGTGCAACTCACTCATATACTATGTACTACACTGTGCGTTTCTTATATTCTAAGTTTTTCAGTGCAACTCACTCATATACTATGTACTACACTGTGCGTTTCTCTAAATTCTAAGTTTTTCAGTGCAACTCACTCATATACTATGTACTACACTGTGCGTTTCTTATATTCTAAGTTTTTCAGTGCAACTCACTCATATACTCTGTACTGCACTGTGCGTTTCTTATATTCTAAGTTTTTCAGTGCAACTCACTCATATACTATGTACTACACTGTGCGTTTCTTATATTCTAATTTTTCAGTGCAACTCACTCATATACTATGTACTACACTGTGCATTTCGTGTAATGCGGGTTTTTCAGTAAATTCTAAGTTTTTCAGTGCAACTCACCATATACTATGTACTACACTGTGCGTTTCTTATATTCTAAGTTTTTCAGTGCAACTCACTCATATACTATGTACTACACTGTGCGTTTCTCTAAATTCTAAGTTTTTCAGTGCAACTCACTCATATACTATGTACTACACTGTGCGTTTCTTATATTCTAAGTTTTTCAGTGCAACTCACTCATATACTATGTACTGCACTGTGCGTTTCTTATATTCTAAGTTTTTCAGTGCAACTCACTCATATACTATGTACTACACTGTGCTTTTCGTCTAATGCGGGAATTTCAGTAAATTCTGAGTTTTTCAGTGCAACTCACTCATATACTATGTACTACACTGTGCTTTTCGTCTAATGCTGGTTTTTCAGTAAATTCTACGTTTTTCAGTGCAACTCACTCATATACTATGTACTACACTGTGCATTTCGTCTATTGCGGGTTTTTCAGTAAATTCTAAGTTTTTTATTGCAACTCACTCATATACTATGTACTACACTGTGCTTTTCGTCTAATGCGGGTTTTTCAGTAAATTCTAAGTTTTTCAGTGCAACTCACTCATATACTATGTACTACACTGTGCATTTCGTCTAATGCGGGTTTTTCAGTATATTCTAAGTTTTTCAGTGCAACTCACTCATATACTATGTACTACACTGTGCGTTTCTTATATTCTAAGTTTTTCAGTGCAACTCACTCATATACAATGTACTACACTGTGCTTTTCGTCTAATGCGTGTTTTTCAGTAAATTCTAAGTTTTTCAGTGCAACTCACTCATATACAATGTACTACACTGTGCTTTTCGTCTAATGCGGGAATTTCAGTAAATTCTAAGTTTTTCAGTGCAACTCACTCATATACTATGTACTACACTGTGCGTTTCTTATATTCTAAGTTTTTCAGTGCAACTCACTCATATACTATGTACTACACTGTGCGTTTCTTAAATTCTAAGTTTTTCAGTGCAACTCACTCATATACTATGTACTGCACTGTGCGTTTCTTATATTCTAAGTTTTTCAGTGCAACTCACTCATATACTATGTACTACACTGTGCGTTTCTTATATTCTAAGTTTTTCAGTGCAACTCACTCATATACTATGTACTACACTGTGAATTTCGTGTAATGCGGGTTTTTCAGTAAATTCTAAGTTTTTCAGTGCAACTCACTCATATAATATGTACTACACTGTGCGTTTCTTATATTCTAAGTTTTTCAGTGCAACTCACTCATATACTATGTACTACACTGTGCGTTTCTTATATTCTAAGTTTTTCAGTGCAACTCACTCATATACTATGTACTACACTGTGCGTTTCTCTAAATTCTAAGTTTTTAAGTGCAACTCACTCATATACTATGTACTACACTGTGCGTTTCTTATATTCTAAGTTTTTCAGTGCAACTCACTCATATACTATGTACTACACTGTGCTTTTCTTATATTCTAAGTTTTTCAGTGCAACTCACTCATATACTATGTACTACACTGTGCGTTTTTTATATTCTAAGTTTTTCAGTGCAACTCACTCATATACTATGTACTACACTGTGCGTTTCTTATATTCTTAGTTTTTCAGTGCAACTCACTCATATACTATGTACTACACTGTGCGTTTCTCTAAATTCTAAGTTTTTCAGTGCAACTCACTCATATACTATGTACTACACTGTGCGTTTCTTATATTCTAAGTTTTTCAGTGCAACTCACTCATATACTCTGTACTGCACTGTGCGTTTCTTATATTCTAAGTTTTTCAGTGCAACTCACTCATATACTATGTACTACACTGTGCGTTTCTTATATTCTAAGTTTTTCAGTGCAACTCACTCATATACTATGTACTACACTGTGCATTTCGTGTAATGCGGGTTTTTCAGTAAATTCTAAGTTTTTCAGTGCAACTCACCATATACTATGTACTACACTGTGCGTTTCTTATATTCTAAGTTTTTCAGTGCAACTCACTCATATACTATGTACTACACTGTGCGTTTCTCTAAATTCTAAGTTTTTCAGTGCAACTCACTCATATACTATGTACTACACTGTGCGTTTCTTATATTCTAAGTTTTTCAGTGCAACTCACTCATATACTATGTACTGCACTGTGCGTTTCTTATATTCTAAGTTTTTCAGTGCAACTCACTCATATACTATGTACTACACTGTGCGTTTCTTATATTCTAAGTTTTTCAGTGCAACTCACTCATATACTATGTACTACACTGTGCGTTTCTCTAAATTCTAAGTTTTGCAGTGCAACTCACTCATATACTATGTACTACACTGTGCGTTTCTTATATTCTAAGTTTTTCAGTGCAACTCACTCATATACTATGTACTGCACTGTGCGTTTCTTATATTCTAAGTTTTTCAGTGCAACTCACTCATATACTATGTACTACACTGTGCGTTTCTTATATTCTAAGTTTTTCAGTGCAACTCACTCATATACTATGTACTACACTGTGCATTTCGTGTAATGCGGGTTTTTCAGTAAATTCTAAGTTTTTCAGTGCAACTCACCATATACTATGTACTACACTGTGCGTTTCTTATATTCTAAGTTTTTCAGTGCAACTCACTCATATACTATGCACTACACTGTGCGTTTCTTATATTCTAAGTTTTTCAGTGCAACTCACTCATATACTATGTACTACACTGTGCGTTTCTTATATTCTAAGTTTTTCAGTGCAACTCACTCATATACTATGCACTACACTGTGCGTTTCTTATATTCTAAGTTTTTCAGTGCAACTCACTCATATACTATGTACTACACTGTGAATTTCGTGTAATGCGGGTTTTTCAGTAAATTCTAAGTTTTTCAGTGCAACTCACTCATATACTATGTACTACACTGTGCGTTTCTTATATTCTAAGTTTCTCAGTGCAACTCACACATATACTATGTACTACACTGTGCGTTTCTTATATTCTAAGTTTTTCAGTGCAACTCACTCATATACTATGTACTACACTGTGCGTTTCTTATATTCTAAGTTTTTCAGTGCAACTCACTCATATACTATGTACTACACTGTGCATTTCGTGTAATGCGGGTTTTTCAGTAAATTCTAAGTTTTTCAGTGCAACTCACTCATATACTATGTACTACACTGTGCGTTTCTTATATTCTAAGTTTTTCAGTGCAACTCACTCATATACTATGTACTACACTGTGCATTTCGTCTAATGCGGGATTTTCAGTAAATTCTAAGTTTTTCAGTGCAACTCACTCATATACAATGTACTACACTGTGCACTTCGTCTAATGCGGGTTTTTCAGTAAATTCTAAGTTTTTCAGTGCAACTCACTCATATACTATGTACTACACTGTGCACTTCGTCTAATGCGGGTTTTTCAGTAAATTCTAAGTTTTTCAGTGCAACTCACTCATATACTATGTACTACACTGTGCACTTCGTCTAATGCGGGTTTTTCAGTAAATTCTAAGTTTTTCAGTGCAACTCATTCATATACTACGTACTACACTGTGCATTTCGTCTAATGCGGGTATTTCAGTAAATTCTAAGTTTTTCAGTGCAACTCACTCATATACTATGTACTACACTGTGCTTTTCGTCTAATGCGGGTTTTTCAGTAAATTCTAAGTTTTTCAGTGCAACTCACTCATATACAATGTACTACACTGTGCTTTTCGTCTAATGCGGGAATTTCAGTAAATTCTAAGTTTTTCAGTGCAACTCACTCATATACTATGTACTACACTGTGCTTTTCGTCTAATGCTGGTTTTTCAGTAAATTCTACGTTTTTCAGTGCAAGTCACTCATATACTATGTACTACACTGTGCATTTCGTCTATTGCGGGTTTTTCAGTAAATTCTAAATTTTTTATTGCAACTCACTCATATACTATGTACTACACTGTGCTTTTCGTCTAATGCGGGTTTTTCAGTAAATTCTAAGTTTTTCAGTGCAACTCACTCATATACTATGTACTACACTGTGCATTTCGTCTAATGCGGGTTTTTCAGTAAATTCTAAGTTTTTCAGTGCAACTCACTCATATACTATGTACTACACTGTGCGTTTCTTATATTCTAAGTTTTTCAGTGCAACTCACTCATATACAATGTACTACACTGTGCTTTTCGTCTAATGCGGGAATTTCAGTAAATTCTAAGTTTTTCAGTGCAACTCACTCATATACAATGTACTACACTGTGCTTTTCATCTAATGCGTGTTTTTCAGTAAATTCTAAGTTTTTCAGTGCAACTCACTCATATACAATGTACTACACTGTGCTTTTCGTCTAATGCGGGAATTTCAGTAAATTCTAAGTTTTTCAGTGCAACTCACTCATATACTATGTACTACACTGTGCGTTTCTTATATTCTAAGTTTTTCAGTGCAACTCACTCATATACTATGTACTACACTGTGCGTTTCTTATATTCTAAATTTTTCAGTGCAACTCACTCATATACTATGTACTACACTGTGCGTTTCTTATATTCTAAGTTTTTCAGTGCAACTCACTCATATACTATGTACTACACTGTGAATTTCGTGTAATGCGGGTTTTTCAGTAAATTCTAAGTTTTTCAGTGCAACTCACTCATATACTATGTACTACACTGTGCGTTTCTTATATTCTAAGTTTTTCAGTGCAACTCACTCATATACTATGTACTACACTGTGCGTTTCTTATATTCTAAGTTTTTCAGTGCAACTCACTCATATACTATGTACTACACTGTGCGTTTCTCTAAATTCTAAGTTTTTAAGTGCAACTCACTCATATACTATGTACTACACTGTGCGTTTCTTATATTCTAAGTTTTTCAGTGCAACTCACTCATATACTATGTACTGCACTGTGCGTTTCTTATATTCTAAGTTTTTCAGTGCAACTCACTCATATACTATGTACTACACTGTGCGTTTCTTATATTCTAAGTTTTTCAGTGCAACTCACTCATATACTATGTACTACACTGTGCGTTTCTCTAAATTCTAAGTTTTGCAGTGCAACTCACTCATATACTATGTACTACACTGTGCGTTTCTTATATTCTAAGTTTTTCAGTGCAACTCACTCATATACTATGTACTGCACTGTGCGTTTCTTATATTCTAAGTTTTTCAGTGCAACTCACTCATATACTATGTACTACACTGTGCGTTTCTTATATTCTAAGTTTTTCAGTGCAACTCACTCATATACTATGTACTACACTGTGCATTTCGTGTAATGCGGGTTTTTCAGTAAATTCTAAGTTTTTCAGTGCAACTCACCATATACTATGTACTACACTGTGCGTTTCTTATATTCTAAGTTTTTCAGTGCAACTCACTCATATACTATGTACTACACTGTGCGTTTCTTATATTCTAAGTTTTTCAGTGCAACTCACTCATATACTATGTACTACACTGTGCGTTTCTTATATTCTAAGTTTTTCAGTGCAACTCACTCATATACTATGTACTACACTGTGCGTTTCTTATATTCTAAGTTTTTCAGTGCAACTCACTCATATACTATGTACTACACTGTGCGTTTCTTATATTCTAAGTTTTTCAGTGCAACTCACTCATATACTATGTACTACACTGTGAATTTCGTGTAATGCGGGTTTTTCAGTAAATTCTAAGTTTTTCAGTGCAACTCACTCATATACTATGTACTACACTGTGCGTTTCTTATATTCTAAGTTTCTCAGTGCAACTCACACATATACTATGTACTACACTGTGCGTTTCTTATATTCTAAGTTTTTCAATGCAACTCACTCATATACTATGTACTACACTGTGCGTTTCTTATATTCTAAGTTTTTCAGTGCAACTCACTCATATACTATGTACTACACTGTGCATTTCGTGTAATGCGGGTTTTTCAGTAAATTCTAAGTTTTTCAGTGCAACTCACTCATATACTATGTACTACACTGTGCGTTTCTTATATTCTAAGTTTTTCAGTGCAACTCACTCATATACAATGTACTACACTGTGCACTTCGTCTAATGCGGGTTTTTCAGTAAATTCTAAGTTTTTCAGTGCAACTCACTCATATACTATGTACTACACTGTGCACTTCGTCTAATGCGGGTTTTTCAGTAAATTCTAAGTTTTTCAGTGCAACTCACTCATATACTATGTACTACACTGTGCACTTCGTCTAATGCGGGTTTTTCCGTAAATTCTAAGTTTTTCAGTGCAACTCATTCATATACTACGTACTACACTGTGCATTTCGTCTAATGCGGGTATTTCAGTAAATTCTAAGTTTTTCAGTGCAACTCACTCATATACTATGTACTACACTGTGCTTTTCGTCTAATGCGGGTTTTTCAGTAAATTCTAAGTTTTTCAGTGCAACTCACTCATATACAATGTACTACACTGTGCTTTTCGTCTAATGCGGGAATTTCAGTAAATTCTAAGTTTTTCAGTGCAACTCACTCATATACTATGTACTACACTGTGCTTTTCGTCTAATGCTGGTTTTTCAGTAAATTCTACGTTTTTCAGTGCAACTCACTCATATACTATGTACTACACTGTGCATTTCGTCTATTGCGGGTTTTTCAGTAAATTCTAAGTTTTTTATTGCAACTCACTCATATACTATGTACTACACTGTGCTTTTCGTCTAATGCGGGTTTTTCAGTAAATTCTAAGTTTTTCAGTGCAACTCACTCATATACTATGTACTACACTGTGCATTTCGTCTAATGCGGGTTTTTCAGTAAATTCTAAGTTTTTCAGTGCAACTCACTCATATACTATGTACTACACTGTGCGTTTCTTATATTCTAAGTTTTTCAGTGCAACTCACTCATATACTATGTACTGCACTGTGCGTTTCTTATATTCTAAGTTTTTCAGTGCAACTCACTCATATACTATGTACTACACTGTGCGTTTCTTATATTCTAAGTTTTTCAGTGCAACTCACTCATATACTATGTACTACACTGTGCATTTCGTGTAATGCGGGTTTTTCAGTAAATTCTAAGTTTTTCAGTGCAACTCACTCATATACTATGTACTACACTGTGCGTTTCTTATATTCTAAGTTTTTCAGTGCAACTCACTCATATACTATGTACTACACTGTGCATTTCTTATATTCTAAGTTTTTCAGTGCAACTCACTCATATACTATGTACTACACTGTGCGTTTCTTATATTCTAAGTTTTTCAGTGCAACTCACTCATATACTATGTACTACACTGTGCGTTTCTTAAATTCTAAGTTTTTCAGTGCAACTCACTCATATACTATGTACTACACTGTGCGTTTCTTATATTCTAAATTTTTCAGTGCAACTCACTCATATACTATGTACTACACTGTGCTTTTCTTATATTCTAAGTTTTTCAGTGCAACTAACTCATATACTATGTACTACACTGTGCGTTTCTTATATTCTAAGTTTTTCAGTGCAACTCACTCATATACTATGTACTACACTGTGCGTTTCTTATATTCTAAGTTTTTCAGTGCAATTCACTCATATACTATGTACTACACTGTGCGTTTCTTATATTCTAAGTTTTTCAGTGCAACTCACTCATATACTATGTACTACACTGTGCGTTTCTTATATTCTAAGTTTTTCAGTGCAACTCACTCATATACTATGTACTACACTGTGCGTTTCTTATATTCTAAGTTTTTCAGTGCAACTCACTCATATACTATGTACTACACTGTGCGTTTCTTATATTCTAAGTTTTTCAGTGCAACTCACTCATATACTATGTACTACACTGTGCGTTTCTTATATTCTAAGTTTTTCAGTGCAACTCACTCATATACTATGTACTACACTGTGCGTTTATTATATTCTAAGTTTTTCAGTGCAACTCACTCATATACTATGTACTACACTGTGCGTTTCTTATATTCTAAGTTTTTCAGTGCAACTCACTCATATACTATGTTCTACACTGTGCGTTTCTCTAAATTCTAAGTTTTTCAGTGCAACTCACTCATATACTATGTACTACACTGTGCGTTTCTTATATTCTAAGTTTTTCAGTGCAACTCACTCATATACTATGTACTGCACTGTGCGTTTCTTATATTCTAAGTTTTTCAGTGCAACTCACTCATATACTATGTACTACACTGTGCGTTTCTTATATTCTAAGTTTTTCAGTGCAACTCACTCATATACTATGTACTACACTGTGCGTTTCTTATATTCTAAGTTTTTCAGTGCAACTCACTCATATACTATGTACTACACTGTGCGTTTCTTATATTCTAAGTTTTTCAGTGCAACTCACTCATATACTATGTACTACACTGTGCGTTTCTTATATTCTAAGTTTTTCAGTGCAACTCACTCATATACTATGTACTACACTGTGAATTTCGTGTAATGCGGGTTTTTCAGTAAATTCTAAGTTTTTCAGTGCAACTCACTCATATACTATGTACTACACTGTGCGTTTCTTATATTCTAAGTTTTTCAGTGCAACTAACTCATATACTATGTACTACACTGTGCGTTTCTTATATTCTAAGTTTTTCAGTGCAACTCACTCATATACTATGTACTACACTGTGCGTTTCTTATATTCTAAGTTTTTCAGTGCAACTCACTCATATACTATGTACTACACTGTGCGTTTCTTATATTCTAAGTTTTTCAGTGCAACTCACTCATATACTATGTACTACACTGTGCGTTTCTTATATTCTAAGTTTTTCAGTGCAACTCACTCATATACTATGTACTACACTGTGCGTTTCTTATATTCTAAGTTTTTCAGTGCAACTCACTCATATACTATGTACTACACTGTGCGTTTCTTATATTCTAAGTTTTTCAGTGCAACTCACTCATATACTATGTACTACACTGTGAATTTCGTTTAATGCGGGTTTTTCAGTAAATTCTAAGTTTTTCAGTGCAACTCACTCATATACTATGTAGTACACTGTGCGTTTCTTATATTCTAAGTTTCTCAGTGCAACTCACACATATACTATGTACTACACTGTGCGTTTCTTATATTCTAAGTTTTTCAGTGCAACTCACTCATATACTATGTACTACACTGTGCGTTTCTTATATTCTAAGTTTTTCAGTGCAACTCACTCATATACTATGTACTACACTGTGCGTTTCTTATATTCTAAGTTTTTCAGTGCAACTCACTCATATACTATGTACTACACTGTGAATTTCGTGTAATGCGGGTTTTTCAGTAAATTCTAAGTTTTTCAGTGCAACTCACTCATATACTATGTACTACACTGTGCGTTTCTTATATTCTAAGTTTTTCAGTGCAACTCACTCATATACTATGTACTACACTGTGCGTTTCTTATATTCTAAGTTTTTCAGTGCAACTCACTCATATACTATGTACTACACTGTGCGTTTCTTATATTCTAAGTTTTTCAGTGCAACTCACTCATATACTATGTACTACACTGTGCGTTTCTTATATTCTAAGTTTTTCAGTGCAACTCACTCATATACTATGTACTACACTGTGCACTTCGTCTAATGCGGGTTTTTCCGTAAATTCTAAGTTTTTCAGTGCAACTCAATCATATACTACGTACTACACTGTGCATTTCGTCTAATGCGGGTATTTCAGTAAATTCTAAGTTTTTCAGTGCAACTCACTCATATACTATGTACTACACTGTGCTTTTCGTCTAATGCGGGTTTTTCAGTAAATTCTAAGTTTTTCAGTGCAACTCACTCATATACAATGTACTACACTGTGCTTTTCGTCTAATGCGGGAATTTCAGTAAATTCTAAGTTTTTCAGTGCAACTCACTCATATACTATGTACTACACTGTGCTTTTCGTCTAATGCTGGTTTTTCAGTAAATTCTACGTTTTTCAGTGCAACTCACTCATATACTATGTACTACACTGTGCATTTCGTCTATTGCGGGTTTTTCAGTAAATTCTAAGTTTTTTATTGCAACTCACTCATATACTATGTACTACACTGTGCTTTTCGTCTAATGCGGGTTTTTCAGTAAATTCTAAGTTTTTCAGTGCAACTCACTCATATACTATGTACTACACTGTGCATTTCGTCTAATGCGGGTTTTTCAGTAAATTCTAAGTTTTTCAGTGCAACTCACTCATATACTATGTACTACACTGTGCGTTTCTTATATTCTAAGTTTTTCAGTGCAACTCACTCATATACTATGTACTGCACTGTGCGTTTCTTATATTCTAAGTTTTTCAGTGCAACTCACTCATATACTATGTACTACACTGTGCGTTTCTTATATTCTAAGTTTTTCAGTGCAACTCACTCATATACTATGTACTACACTGTGCATTTCGTGTAATGCGGGTTTTTCAGTAAATTCTAAGTTTTTCAGTGCAACTCACTCATATACTATGTACTACACTGTGCGTTTCTTATATCCTAAGTTTTTCAGTGCAACTCACTCATATACTATGTACTACACTGTGCATTTCTTATATTCTAAGTTTTTCAGTGCAACTCACTCATATACTATGTACTACACTGTGCGTTTCTTATATTCTAAGTTTTTCAGTGCAACTCACTCATATACTATGTACTACACTGTGCGTTTCTTAAATTCTAAGTTTTTCAGTGCAACTCACTCATATACTATGTACTACACTGTGCGTTTCTTATATTCTAAATTTTTCAGTGCAACTCACTCATATACTATGTACTACACTGTGCTTTTCTTATATTCTAAGTTTTTCAGTGCAACTAACTCATATACTATGTACTACACTGTGCGTTTCTTATATTCTAAGTTTTTCAGTGCAACTCACTCATATACTATGTACTACACTGTGCGTTTCTTATATTCTAAGTTTTTCAGTGCAACTCACTCATATACTATGTACTACACTGTGCGTTTCTTATATTCTAAGTTTTTCAGTGCAACTCACTCATATACTATGTACTACACTGTGCGTTCCTTATATTCTAAGTTTTTCAGTGCAACTCACTCATATACTATGTACTACACTGTGCGTTTCTCTAAATTCTAAGTTTTTAAGTGCAACTCACTCATATACTATGTACTACACTGTGCGTTTCTTATATTCTAAGTTTTTCAGTGCAACTCACTCATATACTATGTACTACACTGTGCGTTTCTTATATTCTAAGTTTTTCAGTGCAACTCACTCATATACTATGTACTACACTGTGCGTTTATTATATTCTAAGTTTTTCAGTGCAACTCACTCATATACTATGTACTACACTGTGCGTTTCTTATATTCTAAGTTTTTCAGTGCAACTCACTCATATACTATGTACTACACTGTGCGTTTCTCTAAATTCTAAGTTTTTCAGTGCAACTCACTCATATACTATGTACTACACTGTGCGTTTCTTATATTCTAAGTTTTTCAGTGCAACTCACTCATATACTATGTACTGCACTGTGCGTTTCTTATATTCTAAGTTTTTCAGTGCAACTCACTCATATACTATGTACTACACTGTGCGTTTCTTATATTCTAAGTTTTTCAGTGCAACTCACTCATATACTATGTACTACACTGTGCGTTTCTTATATTCTAAGTTTTTCAGTGCAACTCACTCATATACTATGTACTACACTGTGCGTTTCTTATATTCTAAGTTTTTCAGTGCAACTCACTCATATACTATGTACTACACTGTGCGTTTCTTATATTCTAAGTTTTTCAGTGCAACTCACTCATATACTATGTACTACACTGTGAATTTCGTGTAATGCGGGTTTTTCAGTAAATTCTAAGTTTTTCAGTGCAACTCACTCATATACTATGTACTACACTGTGCGTTTCTTATATTCTAAGTTTCTCAGTGCAACTCACACATATACTATGTACTACACTGTGCGTTAATTATATTCTAAGTTTTTCAGTGCAACTCACTCATATACTATGTACTACACTGTGCGTTTCTTATATTCTAAGTTTTTCAGTGCAACTCACTCATATACTATGTACTACACTGTGCGTTTCTTATATTCTAAGTTTTTCAGTGCAACTCACTCATATACTATGTACTAAACTGTGAATTTCGTGTAATGCGGGTTTTTCAGTAAATTCTAAGTTTTTCAGTGCAACTCACTCATATACTATGTACTACACTGTGCGTTTCTTATATTCTAAGTTTTTCAGTGCAACTAACTCATATACTATGTACTACACTGTGCGTTTCTTATATTCTAAGTTTTTCAGTGCAACTCACTCATATACTATGTACTACACTGTGCGTTTCTTATATTCTAAGTTTTTCAGTGCAACTCACTCATATACTATGTACTACACTGTGCGTTTCTTATATTCTAAGTTTTTCAGTGCAACTCACTCATATACTATGTACTACAATGTGCGTTTCTTATATTCTAAGTTTTTCAGTGCAACTCACTCATATACTATGTACTACACTGTGCGTTTCTTATATTCTAAGTTTTTCAGTGCAACTCACTCATATACTATGTACTACACTGTGCGTTTCTTATATTCTAAGTTTTTCAGTGCAACTCACTCATATACTATGTACTACACTATGAATTTCGTGTAATGCGGGTTTTTCAGTAAATTCTAAGTTTTTCAGTGCAACTCACTCATATACTATGTAGTACACTGTGCGTTTCTTATATTCTAAGTTTCTCAGTGCAACTCACACATATACTATGTACTACACTGTGCGTTTCTTATATTCTAAGTTTTTCAGTGCAACTCACTCATATACTATGTACTACACTGTGCGTTTCTTATATTCTAAGTTTTTCAGTGCAACTCACTCATAAACTATGTACTACACTGTGCGTTTCTTATATTCTAAGTTTTTCAGTGCAACTCACTCATATACTATGTACTACACTGTGAATTTCGTGTAATGCGGGTTTTTCAGTAAATTCTAAGTTTTTCAGTGCAACTCACTCATATACTATGTACTACACTGTGCGTTTCTTATATTCTAAGTTTTTCAGTGCAACTCACTCATATACTATGTACTACACTGTGCGTTTCTTATATTCTAAGTTTTTCAGTGCAACTCACTCATATACTATGTACTACACTGTGCGTTTCTTATATTCTAAGTTTTTCAGTGCAACTCACTCATATACTATGTACTACACTGTGCGTTTCTTATATTCTAAGTTTTTCAGTGCAACTAACTCATATACTATGTACTGCACTGTGCGTTTCTTATATTCTAAGTTTTTCAGTGCAACTCACTCATATACTATGTACTACACTGTGCGTTTCTTATATTCTAAGTTTTTCAGTGCAACTCACTCATATACTATGTACTACACTGTGCGTTTCTTATATTCTAAGTTTTTCAGTGCAACTCACTCATATACTATGTACTACACTGTGCGTTCCTTATATTCTAAGTTTTTCAGTGCAACTCACTCATATACTATGTACTACACTGTGCGTTTCTCTAAATTCTAAGTTTTTAAGTGCAACTCACTCATATACTATGTACTACACTGTGCGTTTCTTATATTCTAAGTTTTTCAGTGCAACTCACTCATATACTATGTACTACACTGTGCGTTTCTTATATTCTAAGTTTTTCAGTGCAACTCACTCATATACTATGTACTACACTGTGCGTTTATTATATTCTAAGTTTTTCAGTGCAACTCACTCATATACTATGTACTACACTGTGCGTTTCTTATATTCTAAGTTTTTCAGTGCAACTCACTCATATACTATGTACTACACTGTGCGTTTCTCTAAATTCTAAGTTTTTCAGTGCAACTCACTCATATACTATGTACTACACTGTGCGTTTCTTATATTCTAAGTTTTTCAGTGCAACTCACTCATATACTATGTACTGCACTGTGCGTTTCTTATATTCTAAGTTTTTCAGTGCAACTCACTCATATACTATGTACTACACTGTGCGTTTCTTATATTCTAAGTTTTTCAGTGCAACTCACTCATATACTATGTACTACACTGTGCGTTTCTTATATTCTAAGTTTTTCAGTGCAACTCACTCATATACTATGTACTACACTGTGCGTTTCTTATATTCTAAGTTTTTCAGTGCAACTCACTCATATACTATGTACTACACTGTGCGTTTCTTATATTCTAAGTTTTTCAGTGCAACTCACTCATATACTATGTACTACACTGTGAATTTCGTGTAATGCGGGTTTTTCAGTAAATTCTAAGTTTTTCAGTGCAACTCACTCATATACTATGTACTACACTGTGCGTTTCTTATATTCTAAGTTTCTCAGTGCAACTCACACATATACTATGTACTACACTGTGCGTTAATTATATTCTAAGTTTTTCAGTGCAACTCACTCATATACTATGTACTACACTGTGCGTTTCTTATATTCTAAGTTTTTCAGTGCAACTCACTCATATACTATGTACTACACTGTGCGTTTCTTATATTCTAAGTTTTTCAGTGCAACTCACTCATATACTATGTACTAAACTGTGAATTTCGTGTAATGCGGGTTTTTCAGTAAATTCTAAGTTTTTCAGTGCAACTCACTCATATACTATGTACTACACTGTGCGTTTCTTATATTCTAAGTTTTTCAGTGCAACTAACTCATATACTATGTACTACACTGTGCGTTTCTTATATTCTAAGTTTTTCAGTGCAACTCACTCATATACTATGTACTACACTGTGCGTTTCTTATATTCTAAGTTTTTCAGTGCAACTCACTCATATACTATGTACTACACTGTGCGTTTCTTATATTCTAAGTTTTTCAGTGCAACTCACTCATATACTATGTACTACAATGTGCGTTTCTTATATTCTAAGTTTTTCAGTGCAACTCACTCATATACTATGTACTACACTGTGCGTTTCTTATATTCTAAGTTTTTCAGTGCAACTCACTCATATACTATGTACTACACTGTGCGTTTCTTATATTCTAAGTTTTTCAGTGCAACTCACTCATATACTATGTACTACACTGTGAATTTCGTGTAATGCGGGTTTTTCAGTAAATTCTAAGTTTTTCAGTGCAACTCACTCATATACTATGTAGTACACTGTGCGTTTCTTATATTCTAAGTTTCTCAGTGCAACTCACACATATACTATGTACTACACTGTGCGTTTCTTATATTCTAAGTTTTTCAGTGCAACTCACTCATATACTATGTACTACACTGTGCGTTTCTTATATTCTAAGTTTTTCAGTGCAACTCACTCATATACTATGTACTACACTGTGCGTTTCTTATATTCTAAGTTTTTCAGTGCAACTCACTCATATACTATGTACTACACTGTGAATTTCGTGTAATGCGGGTTTTTCAGTAAATTCTAAGTTTTTCAGTGCAACTCACTCATATACTATGTACTACACTGTGCGTTTCTTATATTCTAAGTTTTTCAGTGCAACTCACTCATATACTATGTACTACACTGTGCGTTTCTTATATTCTAAGTTTTTCAGTGCAACTCACTCATATACTATGTACTACACTGTGCGTTTCTTATATTCTAAGTTTTTCAGTGCAACTCACTCATATACTATGTACTACACTGTGCGTTTCTTATATTCTAAGTTTTTCAGTGCAACTCACTCATATACTATGTACTGCACTGTGCGTTTCTTATATTCTAAGTTTTTCAGTGCAACTCACTCATATACTATGTACTACACTGTGCGTTTCTTATATTCTAAGTTTTTCAGTGCAACTCACTCATATACTATGTACTACACTGTGCATTTCGTGTAATGCGGGTTTTTCAGTAAATTCTAAGTTTTTCAGTGCAACTCACCATATACTATGTACTACACTGTGCGTTTCTTATATTCTAAGTTTTTCAGTGCAACTCACTCATATACTATGTACTACACTGTGCGTTTCTTATATTCTAAGTTTTTCAGTGCAACTCACTCATATACTATGTACTACACTGTGCGTTTCTTATATTCTAAGTTTTTCAGTGCAACTCACTCATATACTATGTACTACACTGTGCGTTTCTTATATTCTAAGTTTTTCAGTGCAACTCACTCATATACTATGTACTACACTGTGCGTTTCTTATATTCTAAGTTTTTCAGTGCAACTCACTCATATACTATGTACTACACTGTGAATTTCGTGTAATGCGGGTTTTTCAGTAAATTCTAAGTTTTTCAGTGCAACTCACTCATATACTATGTACTACACTGTGCGTTTCTTATATTCTAAGTTTCTCAGTGCAACTCACACATATACTATGTACTACACTGTGCGTTTCTTATATTCTAAGTTTTTCAGTGCAACTCACTCATATACTATGTACTACACTGTGCGTTTCTTATATTCTAAGTTTTTCAGTGCAACTCACTCATATACTATGTACTACACTGTGCGTTTCTTATATTCTAAGTTTTTCAGTGCAACTCACTCATATACTATGTACTACACTGTGAATTTCGTGTAATGCGGGTTTTTCAGTAAATTCTAAGTTTTTCAGTGCAACTCACTCATATACTATGTACTACACTGTGCGTTTCTTATATTCTAAGTTTTTCAGTGCAACTCACTCATATACTATGTACTGCACTGTGCGTTTCTTATATTCTAAGTTTTTCAGTGCAACTCACTCATATACTATGTACTACACTGTGCGTTTCTTATATTCTAAGTTTTTCAGTGCAACTCACTCATATACTATGTACTACACTGTGCATTTCGTGTAATGCGGGTTTTTCAGTAAATTCTAAGTTTTTCAGTGCAACTCACCATATACTATGTACTACACTGTGCGTTTCTTATATTCTAAGTTTTTCAGTGCAACTCACTCATATACTATGTACTACACTGTGCGTTTCTTATATTCTAAGTTTTTCAGTGCAACTCACTCATATACTATGTACTACACTGTGCGTTTCTTATATTCTAAGTTTTTCAGTGCAACTCACTCATATACTATGTACTACACTGTGCGTTTCTTATATTCTAAGTTTTTCAGTGCAACTCACTCATATACTATGTACTACACTGTGCGTTTCTTATATTCTAAGTTTTTCAGTGCAACTCACTCATATACTATGTACTACACTGTGAATTTCGTGTAATGCGGGTTTTTCAGTAAATTCTAAGTTTTTCAGTGCAACTCACTCATATACTATGTACTACACTGTGCGTTTCTTATATTCTAAGTTTCTCAGTGCAACTCACACATATACTATGTACTACACTGTGCGTTTCTTATATTCTAAGTTTTTCAGTGCAACTCACTCATATACTATGTACTACACTGTGCGTTTCTTATATTCTAAGTTTTTCAGTGCAACTCACTCATATACTATGTACTACACTGTGCGTTTCTTATATTCTAAGTTTTTCAGTGCAACTCACTCATATACTATGTACTACACTGTGAATTTCGTGTAATGCGGGTTTTTCAGTAAATTCTAAGTTTTTCAGTGCAACTCACTCATATACTATGTACTACACTGTGCGTTTCTTATATTCTAAGTTTTTCAGTGCAACTCACTCATATACCCTGTACTACACTGTGCGTTTCTTATATTCTAAGTTTTTCAGTGCAACTCACTCATATACTATGTACTACACTGTGCGTTTCTTATATTCTAAGTTTTTCAGTGCAACTCACTCATATACTATGTACTACACTGTGCGTTTATTATATTCTAAGTTTTTCAGTGCAACTCACTCATATACTATGTACTACACTGTGCGTTTCTTATATTCTAAGTTTTTCAGTGCAACTCACTCATATACTATGTACTACACTGTGCGTTTCTCTAAATTCTAAGTTTTTCAGTGCAACTCACTCATATACTATGTACTACACTGTGCGTTTCTTATATTCTAAGTTTTTCAGTGCAACTCACTCATATACTATGTACTGCACTGTGCGTTTCTTATATTCTAAGTTTTTCAGTGCAACTCACTCATATACTATGTACTACACTGTGCGTTTCTTATATTCTAAGTTTTTCAGTGCAACTCACTCATATACTATGTACTACACTGTGCGTTTCTTATATTCTAAGTTTTTCAGTGCAACTCACTCATATACTATGTACTACACTGTGCGTTTCTTATATTCTAAGTTTTTCAGTGCAACTCACTCATATACTATGTACTACACTGTGCGTTTCTTATATTCTAAGTTTTTCAGTGCAACTCACTCATATACTATGTACTACACTGTGAATTTCGTGTAATGCGGGTTTTTCAGTAAATTCTAAGTTTTTCAGTGCAACTCACTCATATACTATGTACTACACTGTGCGTTTCTTATATTCTAAGTTTCTCAGTGCAACTCACACATATACTATGTACTACACTGTGCGTTAATTATATTCTAAGTTTTTCAGTGCAACTCACTCATATACTATGTACTACACTGTGCGTTTCTTATATTCTAAGTTTTTCAGTGCAACTCACTCATATACTATGTACTACACTGTGCGTTTCTTATATTCTAAGTTTTTCAGTGCAACTCACTCATATACTATGTACTAAACTGTGAATTTCGTGTAATGCGGGTTTTTCAGTAAATTCTAAGTTTTTCAGTGCAACTCACTCATATACTATGTACTACACTGTGCGTTTCTTATATTCTAAGTTTTTCAGTGCAACTAACTCATATACTATGTACTACACTGTGCGTTTCTTATATTCTAAGTTTTTCAGTGCAACTCACTCATATACTATGTACTACACTGTGCGTTTCTTATATTCTAAGTTTTTCAGTGCAACTCACTCATATACTATGTACTACACTGTGCGTTTCTTATATTCTAAGTTTTTCAGTGCAACTCACTCATATACTATGTACTACAATGTGCGTTTCTTATATTCTAAGTTTTTCAGTGCAACTCACTCATATACTATGTACTACACTGTGCGTTTCTTATATTCTAAGTTTTTCAGTGCAACTCACTCATATACTATGTACTACACTGTGCGTTTCTTATATTCTAAGTTTTTCAGTGCAACTCACTCATATACTATGTACTACACTGTGAATTTCGTGTAATGCGGGTTTTTCAGTAAATTCTAAGTTTTTCAGTGCAACTCACTCATATACTATGTAGTACACTGTGCGTTTCTTATATTCTAAGTTTCTCAGTGCAACTCACACATATACTATGTACTACACTGTGCGTTTCTTATATTCTAAGTTTTTCAGTGCAACTCACTCATATACTATGTACTACACTGTGCGTTTCTTATATTCTAAGTTTTTCAGTGCAACTCACTCATATACTATGTACTACACTGTGCGTTTCTTATATTCTAAGTTTTTCAGTGCAACTCACTCATATACTATGTACTACACTGTGAATTTCGTGTAATGCGGGTTTTTCAGTAAATTCTAAGTTTTTCAGTGCAACTCACTCATATACTATGTACTACACTGTGCGTTTCTTATATTCTAAGTTTTTCAGTGCAACTCACTCATATACTATGTACTACACTGTGCGTTTCTTATATTCTAAGTTTTTCAGTGCAACTCACTCATATACTATGTACTACACTGTGCGTTTTCTTATATTCTAAGTTTTTCAGTGCAACTCACTCATATACTATGTACTACACTGTGCGTTTCTTATATTCTAAGTTTTTCAGTGCAACTCACTCATATACTATGTACTGCACTGTGCGTTTCTTATATTCTAAGTTTTTCAGTGCAACTCACTCATATACTATGTACTACACTGTGCGTTTCTTATATTCTAAGTTTTTCAGTGCAACTCACTCATATACTATGTACTACACTGTGCATTTCGTGTAATGCGGGTTTTTCAGTAAATTCTAAGTTTTTCAGTGCAACTCACCATATACTATGTACTACACTGTGCGTTTCTTATATTCTAAGTTTTTCAGTGCAACTCACTCATATACTATGTACTACACTGTGCGTTTCTTATATTCTAAGTTTTTCAGTGCAACTCACTCATATACTATGTACTACACTGTGCGTTTCTTATATTCTAAGTTTTTCAGTGCAACTCACTCATATACTATGTACTACACTGTGCGTTTCTTATATTCTAAGTTTTTCAGTGCAACTCACTCATATACTATGTACTACACTGTGCGTTTCTTATATTCTAAGTTTTTCAGTGCAACTCACTCATATACTATGTACTACACTGTGCGTTTCTTATATTCTAAGTTTTTCAGTGCAACTCACTCATATACTATGTACTACACTGTGAATTTCGTGTAATGCGGGTTTTTCAGTAAATTCTAAGTTTTTCAGTGCAACTCACTCATATACTATGTACTACACTGTGCGTTTCTTATATTCTAAGTTTTTCAGTGCAACTCACTCATATACCCTGTACTACACTGTGCGTTTCTTATATTCTAAGTTTTTCAGTGCAACTCACTCATATACTATGTACTACACTGTGCGTTTCTCTAAATTCTAAGTTTTTCAGTGCAACTCACTCATATACTATGTACTACACTGTGCGTTTCTTATATTCTAAGTTTTTCAGTGCAACTCACTCATATACTATGTACTACACTGTGCGTTTATTATATTCTAAGTTTTTCAGTGCAACTCACTCATATACTATGTACTACACTGTGCGTTTCTTATATTCTAAGTTTTTCAGTGCAACTCATTCATATACTATGTACTACACTGTGCGTTTCTCTAAATTCTAAGTTTTTAAGTGCAACTCACTCATATACTATGTACTACACTGTGCGTTTCTTATATTCTAAGTTTTTCAGTGCAACTCACTCATATACTATGTACTACACTGTGCGTTTCTTATATTCTAAGTTTTTCAGTGCAACTCACTCATATACTATGTACTACACTGTGCGTTTATTATATTCTAAGTTTTTCAGTGCAACTCACTCATATACTATGTACTACACTGTGCGTTTCTTATATTATAAGTTTTTCAGTGCAACTCACTCATATACTATGTACTACACTGTGCGTTTCTCTAAATTCTAAGTTTTTCAGTGCAACTCACTCATATACTATGTACTACACTGTGCGTTTCTTATATTCTAAGTTTTTCAGTGCAACTCACTCATATACTATGTACTGCACTGTGCGTTTCTTATATTCTAAGTTTTTCAGTGCAACTCACTCATATACTATGTACTACACTGTGCGTTTCTTATATTCTAAGTTTTTCAGTGCAACTCACTCATATACTATGTACTACACTGTGCATTTCGTGTAATGCGGGTTTTTCAGTAAATTCTAAGTTTTTCAGTGCAACTCACCATATACTATGTACTACACTGTGCGTTTCTTATATTCTAAGTTTTTCAGTGCAACTCACTCATATACTATGTACTACACTGTGCGTTTCTTATATTCTAAGTTTTTCAGTGCAACTCACTCATATACTATGTACTACACTGTGCGTTTCTTATATTCTAAGTTTTTCAGTGCAACTCACTCATATACTATGTACTACACTGTGAATTTCGTGTAATGCGGGTTTTTCAGTAAATTCTAAGTTTTTCAGTGCAACTCACTCATATACTATGTAGTACACTGTGCGTTTCTTATATTCTAAGTTTCTCAGTGCAACTCACACATATACTATGTACTACACTGTGCGTTTCTTATATTCTAAGTTTTTCAGTGCAACTCACTCATATACTATGTACTACATGTGCGTTTCTTATATTCTAAGTTTTTCAGTGCAACTCACTCATATACTATGTACTACACTGTGCGTTTCTTATATTCTAAGTTTTTCAGTGCAACTCACTCATATACTATGTACTACACTGTGAATTTCGTGTAATGCGGGTTTTTCAGTAAATTCTAAGTTTTTTCAGTGCAACTCACTCATATACTATGTACTACACTGTGCGTTTCTTATATTCTAAGTTTTTCAGTGCAACTCACTCATATACTATGTACTACACTGTGCGTTTCTTATATTCTAAGTTTTTCAGTGCAACTCACTCATATACTATGTACTACACTGTGCGTTTCTTATATTCTAAGTTTTTCAGTGCAACTCACTCATATACTATGTACTACACTGTGCGTTTCTTATATTCTAAGTTTTTCAGTGCAACTCACTCATATACTATGTACTGCACTGTGCGTTTCTTATATTCTAAGTTTTTCAGTGCAACTCACTCATATACTATGTACTACACTGTGCGTTTCTTATATTCTAAGTTTTTCAGTGCAACTCACTCATATACTATGTACTACACTGTGCATTTCGTGTAATGCGGGTTTTTTCAGTAAATTCTAAGTTTTTCAGTGCAACTCACCATATACTATGTACTACACTGTGCGTTTCTTATATTCTAAGTTTTTCAGTGCAACTCACTCATATACTATGTACTACACTGTGCGTTTCTTATATTCTAAGTTTTTCAGTGCAACTCACTCATATACTATGTACTACACTGTGCGTTTCTTATATTCTAAGTTTTTCAGTGCAACTCACTCATATACTATGTACTACACTGTGCGTTTCTTATATTCTAAGTTTTTCAGTGCAACTCACTCATATACTATGTACTACACTGTGCGTTTCTTATATTCTAAGTTTTTCAGTGCAACTCACTCATATACTATGTACTACACTGTGAATTTCGTGTAATGCGGGTTTTTCAGTAAATTCTAAGTTTTTCAGTGCAACTCACTCATATACTATGTACTACACTGTGCGTTTCTTATATTCTAAGTTTCTCAGTGCAACTCACACATATACTATGTACTACACTGTGCGTTTCTTATATTCTAAGTTTTTCAGTGCAACTCACTCATATACTATGTACTACACTGTGCGTTTCTTATATTCTAAGTTTTTCAGTGCAACTCACTCATATACTATGTACTACACTGTGCGTTTCTTATATTCTAAGTTTTTCAGTGCAACTCACTCATATACTATGTACTACACTGTGAATTTCGTGTAATGCGGGTTTTTCAGTAAATTCTAAGTTTTTCAGTGCAACTCACTCATATACTATGTACTACACTGTGCGTTTCTTATATTCTAAGTTTTTCAGTGCAACTCACTCATATACCCTGTACTACACTGTGCGTTTCTTATATTCTAAGTTTTTCAGTGCAACTCACTCATATACTATGTACTACACTGTGCGTTTCTCTAAATTCTAAGTTTTTCAGTGCAACTCACTCATATACTATGT